>NC_057852.1:80580742-81180742 GCF_015237465.2 Chelonia mydas
CGGAATGTTCACTTCCTATGGGGGGATTGGGGGTGAGTCCGAGGAGGAAGGAATGGGAATATACTTTAACTTGTATCTGATCTCTAGTCTTAGCCCCTTCTCAGACAGTGCTGAGAAAGCTGAAATTTCTCCATTGTCCTGGTCATTTCTGTCTGTTGTCACAGCAGATCTCGAATTTCTAATGTGGCCCTTAGTTGCTGGTTGGATACTACAAAGATTTAGCTAGATTGTAAATTCTTTGGGATAGGGGCTATTCTTATGTTATCTGTGTCTATAGTGCTTAACACAATGGGGCCCCAAACCTGACTGGTGCAATTTCAATACAAATATATAAACAATAATGACATAACCATCCTGTAGAGGGACCAGTGGGTGAGGTAATATCTTTTATTGGATCAACTTCTGTTGGTGAAAAAGACAAGCTTTTGAGCTTACACAGCGCTCTTCTTCAGGTCTGGGAAATATACTCAGTGTTACAGATAAATACAAGGTGGAACAGATTGTTTAGCATAAGTTGTCAACACATACTTCAAGGACCATTCAAGGTGAAATGGCCCATTAACACCCCTCTAGTCATAGGGGGCATTGTTAGTGGGTCACAGATTGTTGTAATAAGCCATAAATCCAGCGTCTCTATTCACAAAAAGAAAAGGAGTACTTGTGGCACCTTAGACACTAACAAATTTATTTGAGCATAAGCTTTCATGAGCTACAGCTCACTTCATCAGATGCATCAGAGCTGTAGCTCATGAAAGCTTACGCTCAAATAAATTTGTTAGGCTCTAAGGTGCCACAAGTACTCCTTTTCTTTTTGCGAATACAGACTAACATGGCCGCTACCCTGAAACCTGTCTCTATTCAGTCCATGATTTTTAGTGTCTAGCAAAGTTATGAATTTAAGCTTCCAGGCTCGTCTTTTGAAAGCGTTGTGCCAGTTTCCTTTGAAAATGAGGACTAATAAGTAAGATATAGAGTGACTGCTTTGTGAAAACTGTTCATCCACAGGTGATGTGGTGTTTTTGTCTTTTATCATTTTCCTGTGTGAGTTCATTCAAGAGTGTAGTGATTGTCTGGTTTCACCACATAGTTGTTATTGGGGCATTTAGTGCACTGGATGAAATGATAGGCATGCATAGGACCCGCGGATCTTGAAAGGTGTGTTGTGGGAGGTGTTGATCATTGTAGCACTGATATGTCTGCAGGCTTTGCATCTATTGTTCTGGCGGGGTCTGTTGCCACTTTGAGTTGGTGTGTCCTTCCTTTTCCCCCGTGACTGGATGGGGTGTCACCTTGAAATATGTAACTACTTATGCTAAACAATCTGTTCCATCTTGTATTTAGCTGTGACACTGAGTACGTTTCCCAGACCTGAAGAAGAGCGCTGTAGCTCAAAAGCTTGTCTCTCTCACCAACACAAGTTTGTCCAATATAAGATGTTACCTCACCCACCTTGTCCCTCTACCATTCTGAGACCAGTATGGTGACACCACCACTGCATATCCACCCTTTAAAATAACTCATCTGTGTGACAAATTAATCAGTCTATATAGTCATTCCAGCTCACTGCTTTTCAGAGTGGCGACTGTCCCCTAATAAGCAGCGCAGCAGGAACTGTTTCATCAACATTTTAAGGAAGATTGTACTGTAGTCTCTCTTTATATAATGTGTGTAGAAATAAATTTGACAAGGCAAATGATTGAGGGTGAAAATTTTAAAAGCACTTATGGCCTAACTGTGTCCACTGAAGTGAATGGGAGTTTTACTACTGACTGCAATGACAGCAGGGTTAGGCCAGTGCTGAGCACCTTTGAAAATCCAACTCTAAATAATTTGCTTGGTCTTACACACTGTGTAAAGATAGAGTCACCACTATGAAAGGCAATTTTATTTATGATCATTTTAGCTAACTGCCTTTCACAGTGGTGACTAAAATTCATTAGAAAAAAATGTTCTTTTGGAAATAAAATTATATATTTTCTAATGCAATGTCATATATTTAATTTGTAGTAAATTGAATTCCCAGTGAAAATGTTAGTTGTACAAAAAAATCAGTTTCATAGAACTATTGAAAAATAGGGTTAGGTTTAGGGACTTCAAGGGTCATCTAGTCTAACCCCCTAATGTCAGCTTTTTTTAAACATAGAAGTTACTTTAATATAAGCAGGTAACAAATGAAGAGCCAGATCACCCCTTGCTGAGGGGAAACCTGCAGGAAAGAGCCACAGAGAGTATGTCTATGCTATGTCTATGTAAACCTGTGTCTGTAGACCTGTGTTTGTGGACTCAGTTTGTTTCCAAGCCCGCACTTCAGCGCCCACACTGCACTGTAAACGTAGGTTTACAATTGCTGGACCCACGTCTCACAAGTATGCTAATATATCCATGCTGCACTACGCAGACCTTCTGACTCAGGTCTGCAGTTTGACCTGTGTCCACACTGCAAAATGACAGGGCTTGGACCCGACTTAGAGGGGAACTCAGGCTTGGAACCACCCTCCCAACTGGGTCTGCTCATCTGAATCCAACGGGCTTTCTGGCCCAAGTCAGACTGATTTGTGTGTGGACAGAAGGGGGGCTTAGGCTTAAACCTGAGTCAGAGTCCATGCTTACTATGCAACGTATACACATCCAGAACAGGAAAGCTCTCTAAGGTTCTCCTAATGGAGTTTCCTTAAATTATCCGTTCAAGAGGGAAGAATCCAGAAAAAGCGAGGTGCCATAGATCTGTGGGGAAGGGACCCACCAGATGATTAAAGGCAGAAGTGTCAACGAGGATAGCTGTCCCTCTGCACTGCACCATGGCTGCTTCACATTGGCAGGCTCCCCTTGTGCATGCTAAATAGCAGCTGCAGAAGGCACCCAGAGGGAGTTAATACTGTTTCAAGCAGCATTAACTCTTGCTAGGATATCAGCGTAGATATCTGTGCCACTAGTAAAGGATGGTGATCTAGAGAGCAGCAAGTCCCCTGCTATCCACCCTCCTGCACCCTGGCCCTGCACCTAAATCCCTACAAAGACCTTCTACACAAAGCCACAGAAGAGAGGGATCCAATGAGTTACAGTGGGTACATGATCTGTGACTAGGATGAAAGAAGACCCCAGGGGATAACTGTGGAATTCCCCTCTGGCCAGGGGATCACCAGGCATTATTATTTCATAGCAGATTATTTGCTTTCCTGAGGTAAAAGTCTCCTACTGAGGTAGAGGATTTGGTGTTCTTGGCGCTGGTATGACTGCAAGGGGACGGCCACAAGCACACTCCTGGAGGCATCTGTTTGTGAACTAAATACTCTATTGATGTCTAGGCTGCACAGGACCCAACTTGTACAGATGACTGCTAGGACCAGTGGATCTGCTTCGAGACTGGTTTTTTTTCGAGTAAATCCATTAGTGGCACAAGCCACTGACAGCTGCAAGATCCAAATGAATTTTGTTCAAAGGATTTTTCCACCCCTAAGGCTTTGACTTTTTTGGAGAACTTAAGATATGTCTATTCTTTATTATTGTAGCACACTCGTAGCACGGGTCCAGGAAGCTCCCAGGCATCTGGATCAGGGTAGTACTTTTAAGATTACCTTCTGTCTAATAACACAGCGGGGAAAGCCAGTGGAGGCTTGGGGGAACTTCCTTCACTGTTAAGAGTATATAGGGCAAAATCTTGTCCCAATCTTTAACCTCAAACTCTTCATTCTTCCTAACATGGTTTTAAGGGTTCTGTTAAAACATTCCACCAGCTCATCAGCCTGGAGGTGGCACATCCATTCCTGGGTCATTTTACATATCCAGCCAGAGTTCTGTGTGGCATCTACTGACTCCTTGGACTTCTATGCAGAGCAGTGGGCATTGTCTGGGGCTCTCTTGCTCAGTGTCCCCATCTGGTACCCTGGTTTTACACCTCTGACCCTCACTTCCATTTCTGTTTTTTCCTCTTTTTCTCTTGTCCCACAGAATCACTTGATTCCCAGTCCTGGAACACCTCTCCCCCTTGGCTGAGGGGAGGGGCTTTGAGTTCCTGGCAGGCTCTGCCCACCCTTCTGGAATATCAAATAGCTGGGTATGGCAGACTGCGGTTTGCACAGTCTTGATTTTGAGAAAGTACAAAACTGTCAGAATAAGTGTCATGTAAATTTAGGATCCTGGGCTGTAAGACTCAGAGGGCAACCTCACTGGTTAAAATATCTGAATTAATTCTCTAGCTATGTTCTTGCTGTGGTGGCTTGTAGCATGATGGCTTTGGGATATTGTATATCATAATCTGTTATTACTAAAATATAATATTCTTCTTTACTGGCCCTAGTACATCCATCCCAATCTTGTCAAGGGCTACTGTGGTTAGGTGCATGGGGTTACCTTCAAGCGGCAACGGAAGATGGTGGTTTCTTGGTCAATGTCAGGCCAGTAAAACTGCAGAAGCAGCCTTTCAAGGGCCATTTCCCTTCCAAGGTGTCCAGCTGACAGTATGGCATAGGTAAGCCTGGAAGTAGCCTCTGTGATGGTTTAGGCACCAACACCTGGACCCAGAGTTTCCCTGCCAACTGCAGATGATCTTGTTACAAAATTTCATTCTGTAACTCAGGGGAAACTAAGTAACTATCTCCGAGCTCTGACCCTGTTTACGACTGCCAATATGCTTCCTAGTGCACCTCATCTTCACTGACCCACAACCATGCCATACAAATTCCCTGGTTCTGAAGCACAGAATTTGTCAGAAGGACTTGATTTCTTGGACCTAGAGGATGACTGATTCAAATTGCTCTCACCTCCTGTGGCTCAGAGAGCCTGTCTGGGCTAGGAGAGACTATCTGACTTTCCTCCCTTGGGTTCCGTTTAAGATAGGTCAAACTTTCTCCACTTTTATCTCATTTAGACTTAAGGAACATGGAAGAAGTCTCAAGGAAATCAGAGTGGCCCATGGGGAAGAGCTCCCAAGCATCCTCAGCATTCCTCCTCCAGCTTCCCTTGCTCTCCTAGACACAATTTGCCAAGCTGTCTCCCCAGAAGGGCTCAGAAGTGTTTCTAATCCCACGCTACGGTAGCTTTTCCACAACTCCCAACCAAACCCAGTCTACCCCACTCTCAGTGGCTGAAAGCAAGTCCAGCAACTAATTAAGTCCAAAATATGAACAGGATGGTAAGCCAGCAAGGACTCAGTGGGGATCAGATCCTACTTGACCAGGGTCTGACCACACCCAAAGCCTACAAGTGCCTTCATCTTCTGTCCTCTTCTTCAGCTCATTACCACAAAACTCCCAGGACTACGACTCTCCTGGACCTGAGAAACATCACAAATCTCAGCAACACTGAAACCAAGATAGTCAAATCCCAGCTGGGGGCATAATCTGTTGATGTGCTTCAGTTTCCCACATTAGAAGCAAAGAATTGAGCCTTGCCCTGTAACACCTGGAAATTTTCTGTGATGGTGTTTCCCCATCACCTTCTAGAGAAGGGAAAACCCCCCCAATTAGAGAGAGACTCTACAAATGTCAGGTAATTGAGTGATAGCTTAGCCCCCCCTCTCAACAGAGGGGACAAAGTGAGGTGATGATCTATTAAGCATCTGGGCCTTATAAGTAGACAGAGGGAGCTCAGTGGGGGAAAAGACTGCAGAGGGGCCTTCTCTGCAGAAGCATCCAGCCTCAGCAGTAGGCTGGAGAACTGAGCCACAGGAATAGAGCTAATTCCTGTAGTGGGCCCCTGGAATCGTGGTCTGGAGACAAGCCAGGGATCAGAACCAGGAGTTAGGAACCAGGAGTTCAGAGGCAGGCAGGGACTAGAGCTGGACAGGAAGCAGGTCTGATGCAGCTGTGGGCATGAAATGCATTGAGCAACCACTGTGGTGCTACTGATACAGGGCTTAAATGTTGTTTCTTCTGACCGGTCAGGGAGCATAGTCACTTAGCATGAGTTTATTGGGCCCAGCTGAGCTCACTAGGGATCCTCCTAGGGCCCCTCAACCCTGGGTTGTCATGGCACCTTTGGTGAAATTCCTACAGGAAATCAGAAGCGTGAACATTTCTTTCTGGTTCTCTTCTGGCCTGTACTCCTTCTAGTCTATTAGAAACTGGGGCTTCCCCCGATGCATCAGGAGTTGAGGACCTGATGGTTCCCCCCCCGTCCATGAACAATTACTGGGGGTAGAGGGGGATCTACCCAGTTGAGAAAAGGGTTGTCAATGAATGATTTGAGGAGAGAGACACAAGATGGGTTGAATCTTGAGTGATTCTGGGAGCTGAAGCTTGTAGGCCGCTGGGTTTATTTGTTCAGTGATCCAAAAAGGACCCAGGTTTTGATGGTCAAGCTTGTATCACATATTGTCTGTTTTCAGGTTTTGAGTTGAAAGGCAAACCTTATCCCCAAATATAAGGAAGGCTAGGGGGGTTGTTGCTTTCTATCTATGTTTCTTTAATGGCCAGTAAGTGCTCTTTGAGCTCCTGATGTGTTTGCTGAATGTGCCGTACCAGTTCCATGGCCCTCCGGTATGGTTGAACCTTTGCGCAGCTCAAGATGGAACTGGGGTGAAAACCAAAGTTTGCAAAGAATGGAGTCCATTCAGTTGAAGTGTGGCTTGAGTTGTTGTACACAAACTCAGCTAAATGTTTCAATCATCCTGATGGAAATTCAGGCAAGAGTAAAGGTACTGCTCCAGGAACTTTAAGTGTGGCCAACTGTCTGCAGATAGTAGGCTTTTGAGGTGAGGGGAGAAAAATTCTTACCAGAACTGAGAAATGAACTGGGGACTTTGATCTGAAATGATGCACATGCTGATTCAGTGCTCCAGGAAGGCGTGTGTGGTTTCACAAGCAGATGGAACAGTTAGCCAGAGAATAAAATGGACCATCTTGGTCAGGAGGTCCACTATGGTCAGGATAACTGAGTGCCCTTGAGAGCACAGTAATGCAACAATAAAGTCCACTGAGAAGGTGGGGCCTTTCTGGAGGGGAACTCTCTGCATGTAGCAAAGTCCCCTCTTATCTCCTAATGGGCTGCTCAAACTGTCACATACCAAGGTGCTGGCAGTGCAATCAAGTGGTTGGAGCAGGAGTCTGGCCTAGTGGTCAGAGTAGAATGAGAGGACAGAACTCGAGGCCTGGTCAAGAGACAAGCCAAGGGTCAGAGCCAGGAGTCAGAACAGAGCCAAAGGGTAAAGCCAGAGCTGTGGTCAGGAGACAAGCCAAGAGTGGGAGCCAGGAGTTAGGGATCAGGAGTTCAGAGGCAGACAGGGACTAGGATTTGAGCAGAGCAGACAAGGGTTCAAACAAGGGCTGGGCAGGTAGCAGGTCTGGTACAGCTGTGGGTGTGGAATGCATTGAGCAGCCGCTGTGCTCTGTTGCTACAGGGCTCAAATGATGATCTGTTGGCTCTTCTGATCAATCAGGGAGCACAGTCACTTATTGTGAGTTTATTGGGCCCAGCCAACCCTGGAGGCAGCTGAGTTCCTCACAAGCCCAAGAAGAACTGAGAGCTGAGCCCAGGAGGGGCAAGAGACCTTTTGTTTTCATTGGGACTTAGTTCCCCACTGTCAGGAAGTCCCATTATCAGAAGGTTTCATGGTTCACAGGGCAGCTAGTGCCAGTTTGAGCTACTGCTGACAATTCTTTTCATATGCCAGATTTAACCTTATCCAAACCAACTCTTGCTCTTGTTTTGCTTCCTCTTCTGTTTTCTGTTGTAAGGCTTTCACTTCTTCCAGCTCCCGTCCCTGTTTGCCTTGTGTAACTGTGTCTCCAGGGCTTGTAAACTGACTTGACATCTTCTGTTCAGCTCTCTCAACCAGTTCCATCTGACCCGTCAACTCCTCACTCCTCCTCACTGTTGGGCCACCCAGCCGAACACCGTGTCCCAGTGAGGGTTGTCTTATGGCCTGCTAGGTCAGGCATTACCTTTTCTCGTAATGGAGCTGGGAAATTAGGCCAGTCATTGCCTACAGTTATGGGCCCAGAGGAGGTCTCTCATCACACCAACCCTCAGTTTGCTCATCCATCCTTTTTGTTCTATTTCTATCTTCGCTGTTGAGTAGACCCGTGTCTCTCCATGTACACATGAAATGTACACCAGCAAATGCTGATCTCTTCTCATCATTGAGAGGCTACTCCCCTGAACTAGCATTTGCCTGCACCCAGAGTCAATTAGTCCTCTCATTTCCCATCCAACTACTTTAGCAGTTACCTGGTAGGCTGGAGTGCACCCCTACCAAGGGAACATCCCAAGCCACACACTTGATTGAAGTAGCAGTCAAAATAGCTGCACTCCATGCTTATATGACCCAGTTGGCCAGGCCAGAAACACACAATTGGGTTCTCCTGACCAATTCCCAGGTGCCTGTCCCAGGTACCCAGTGGCAACTGAGATGCCACTACCTCCTTTGCTTTCTTAGTTGTAGAATTATCTAAGAATTTATCTCTCTGTGTATCCCCTTTTCCACTGCTGTGTCAGACTTCTCTGTTGCTTTGCTTCCCTCGCAGTGGTTCCTTTGATCCAATCCCTCTTTCAGGTGGTTCAGCTCCATCAGCTTCCATAAAGGCCTATATCCTCCCTCTGTTTCATCACTAGAAGTTGGCAGAAACATTTGGACCCAAACTTTGGGCTCTGGTAGGCAAGACCCTTAGGAATTGTTCTAGGATTATAAGGTTCACCACCTTGTCTAAAGAGTTTGTGTCAGGCTGCAACCATCATGTTACCAGGTCTCATAAACTTAGTGCTGTTGCTATGGGACACACCACCTCTGGGAAAAGATATGTCCTAACTGGTAGCAGTACGCTTCTGGGGTCAGCCCATAATGGCCTCTTTTACAATTTTGTAGGACCATGCCTGCTCATTGGACAAAGCTTGGTAGGCTGCCTGAGCTTCTCCCAAGAGGAACAGGTCTATTTGAGCTGCCAAGGAGGATTTGGTCCACCTTGCTGCAGTCTCTACCCTCTTGAAGGTATGCAAAATGCCTCAGGGTCGTCACCTGGGCCCAATTTTGCCAGGTCTGGTACTGGTCTGCCAGAATTCTCTTATCCTGAAACTATATGGGTTCTTGGGGCCAACTTCTCTAGGCACTGCAGGAGATGCTCCTATTGAATCTCTTACTGTTGTTGCTGCCCTTGTAGTGGGTGCAACAACAGAACGTACATCTGCCCCTGTTGGGCTGCCAGCATACGGAACAAGTCCTCCATCTTCCCCCAAAAAGTGAGTCAGTCCCTCTGAACCTACCTTTAAGGTAGCTGGTATGTTCCTCCTTCCTCAGAAGGTGGTCTCAAATCCCAATTCTGGTAGCATATGTATTAGCCTATCTTTACCTCGTGGGTGCCCCCTTGTCTCTGATCACAGTGTTGCATGGAATCCTTGTCTCTGGTGCCCCCAATGGGGCGCTCCCTTGGCTTGCAATAGTCTTTCCCAGCCTTCACCTTCTCTCTGGGTGTTCTATGGCTTGGCCCTCCAGCCAAGTCACATGAAAGTCTAAACCCCTTCCAGGATAACATGTAACAGTCCAAATGAAAGTCCAAATCTTCAAACTACCCCTTCTGCCGCTCTCAGGCTACAATGTAGTTCTCTGGTTGACCCTACCTAAGGGCTTCCCCTGTAGGAGCCTAGCCTGCTCTTGTAGTAGTATTCTTCCATTGTTTCCTGACTGTTAAACCCTATCTTAGCCAGGGCATCTCTCCCCACTAGAGAGACCTGCTCCTCTGCAGTCTTAATCCAACTGAGCTCCCTCAGTCTTCTTATAAGGCCTAGCTCCACCTCCTCTGGCCAGAAGACAATTAGTTAATTACCCACCCAGATGCCTTGCAGGTGATAGGCGTTAAGCTCATCACAGTGACCTTGGAAAAAGAATTTTTGAGTCTGTTGGCTAAAGAAGCTTGGGGCTGCAACCTAAGAATCTGCTCCTGAAAAATGAACAGGCTGTAGGATATAAGGCCATATGGGAAAACTTTTAAAAGGGGGGAACATAGTCTGATTCCACGATCCTAGAAGAAACAAGGGTATGAACCCTAAACTGGATAAACCTTAGGAGGAACCCTACACAGTACTGACCCAAATAAATGAAGTGGTGTACAAGATACAATTGAGTCCCAGGACTAAACCCAAGGTTGTCCATAAGGACCATCTAAGGTGGCATAAGGGGAAGAGAATTTCAGCTTGGCTGCCCACTGAATCTGAGCATATAGCAATGGAAGTTGAGACTGGAGAAGTTGTTACACAGATGAATCCACCACTCAAATAAAATGGGCAGGGTCTGCCTCAGTGAGCAAATTCTACAGAAACAACAGGTGCTCCTCAGGGCCTGATTGGTAACTGAATGTAAACCCAGCAACAGAAAAGTCCCAAAGGTATTTGGGTATGAATAAAATTATTTTAGGTTGGTGATGTGAAACTATCATGATAGACATTGTACATATGTAAATAGTTAAACAGATTTGTCACATCTGTTTGGGATGGGTTATTGCCATTTTAGGCCTCATCAGCATGATGAACAAAGCTGAGGTTGTTACAAGCTGGCAAAAACTTGCTATAGGTTAAGTTAAAACGCTATTGAGATTGACAGGTATGAAGTCACCCCTTGATTGTGAAGATGACAGACAAGGATCAGAAACAGGATTTGGTGAGAGCCTGGATGTGAGGATCAGAGCTGGGTGAAATTTTTCAGACCAAACTTCTTTGTTGTTTGTTTTGTTTTGGTCAAAAAATTCAGATTCACATTGTTCTGAAAATCTGTGTCAAAACATTGAGAATTCATATTAAATTCACTGTTTTGGGTGCAAAAAGGAATACTGAAAATGAAATGAATCAAGACATTTCATTTAGACATTTTTAAACTTAACGTTTTGATTTTTCAAATTGAAGCCATTTTTTTATTTTGAAACTAATTTCAATTTTATTAAAAATATCAAACCTAAATGTTCCTTTTCAGGTCGAACATAATATTTCATTTGTTTTTTTTACTTTTCAAATAACCAAAAAATTTTAAAAATCAGCTTATTTAATTTCTAAATTTTTGGTAGGACCAGGAAACAAACAAACAACAACAAAAATCGATTATTTGGACAGCTCTTGTGAGGAGTGAAGGAAAGTTAAGAGTCAAAGATGACCCTAGGTTGTAGGCTTAAGTGGCTAGAGAGAGAGAGTGGTATTGTTAACAGAGACAGAGAAATAGGGGGAAAGAGATAAAGTCTCTTTTTAGACATATTTAATTCCCCTAAGGAAATACCAAAGATAAGTGATAGAAGCATAGATGGAGCAGGAGAAATCTGGGTAAAGATATAGATTTGAGAGTCATGAACATATAAGTGGAAACTAAAACAATAGTAGTACATCAGTTCACATTAAAGGTGAATGAAGAGAAAGTACCAAAGAAAGACCACTAAATCAGTACTACTCAAAGTGGTGGTCCGCGGATCGGTGCCGGTCTGCGAGCCATCAGCTGCCAGTCTGCGCGCACATTGGGAAAAAAAATTGTCGGTCCCCCACATCAGATAGCTTGAGAAGTACTGCTCTAGAGAACAGCTACCAAAAGGGAAGGGAGGAAGGTGAGAAGGCAATGCTAATAGAGCAGTAAAATAAATAAATTAAAAGAGGAGAACCAGGAGAGGCAAGAGTTCCAGAAGTCTGGAAAGAAGACTTGAGGGGAAAGTGTTGGTTCACTGTATGAAAGACCTCAAAGATAACAAGGAGGATTAAAAATGGAGAAGAGGCCTCTAGACGTCATTAAGAAGTGGCCATTAATTACTTTGGTGGGAAAAGATTCAATGGAATGGCATGAACTGACACTAGACTGAAGGATCTATATATGACTGGGAACTGGAGAGGAAGTCTTGGCAACAGGAGTAAACAATATGTTAAAGAATTTTTCTGTCGACCACACTACCGCCTCTTGAGGGGGTGGATTAACTACAGCAACAGAAAAACCCCTTCCGTCTCTGCAGCAAGTGTCTATACTATGGCTCTACAGTGGCACAGCTGCAGCACCATAGCTGTGCTGCTGTAGTGTCTGTGGTGTAGGCAGGAGCAGGTGGGATAAAAGATGTGAAAATTGGCCAAGTTTGCAGTGTATAAATTGCATTTTATAGTAATACATATGGTTTCAATACAATGCAAGGTAAATTCTCTCCAAAACCTTAGACATGGCCTTCATGTGTATGCTCACAAAACTGGGTGTATCTTTACGTGCACTTGTATATGCAGGTGTAAACACCTGCTAAAACTTGAATAATAGGGCATTGCTTTTAAATAGCTCTAACATATACATGTGCATGCAAGTGTCAGAATTTGCACCTCCAAATCCCATGGCCTCAGTGGATATTGTGGGTACAAATTCTAATAATGGCACACGTGCACATTTCAGATTATTTAAATGGCACAAACAAGTGTAAAAATGCATGTATATTTTTGTGAAATGTGAGCACAAGTATGTGCATGCCCAAAATGGAATATGTACAAGTGAGGTTGTCATTTATAAGTTTACCATCACATACACAACTTTTCATAACAAAGATATGGGAAATACACATTTATTGTCTGAATATAAAAGGCACCTTTAGTAATTGAGCCAGTATAGGGTCTCAATCCTGCGGACTTTGCACATCCAAAATTTAGGATTTTGATGTACAAAAGGACTGCAGGATTGGATCTTAACCTTTTAAGCAATTTATTGAAAATAAGTCTTGCTTTTCCCATCCTTAGAGTCAAGTTGTGGTCACTTTCTATTCCAATTTAAAGACTAGTTCCTTCAAAACTTTACTCTAACAAGTAGTCCTCACTTGTTTGAGTAATCCCATTAACTTCTACAGTGCTACTCACACAACCATGATTAATCGTTTTCAGGATCAGGTCCTAATTTTCAACAATAAAATATCACCAAATGTCTCAAATGTCATTTTTAACCTAAACTTGATCCATATCTGGGCCTTATGAGGTTGAATAGGAAAAAAATCTCCATAAAGCAACTACCCCGCTCAAAAGCATTCCAAACTATACATAGTATCTGCAAATGCAACATGTTCTTACCCAGGTATTAAAAGCATCTATGACTGTTTTTAGAAATCATTAGTTTGTACTTACAAGTCTATCATATTCCTTAGCACTAGATAGATCACATGCAACTATTTATCTCAATGGCGTATTCTTCATAATAGAACAACTAATTAATAAGCATTTAAAGAGCAATTAAGTTATAAATAAAATGTGATGATAGTATCACCTAATCTTAAGTGTTATCAGCGTATTATATATATGAAATACAAATGAATGAAATAAAGGAGCACATTTAAGAAATCCAAGCCTGTTTAGCAATGTTATGTAAGCCTCTTAGATTAAACAAAAAAAATCTATTAACAAACGAGAAATAAAATGTATAAGCTGAGTACCGAGAATCAAACATGGCCATGAACTGGGGGTATCTGACATTTCCATCTTCATCAAGGGGGATTCTGTCAAGTAGCAGCTCAAACTCTTCATCAGTAATCTCCACGCCAAACCTGAAACAAACAGCAGTTAGCAGCAGTCACTCACGGAGTTCACATTTGGGTCAACAGTACCCACAATACCCTAAGCATATGGCTGCCATTAACTCTTTGTTATTGCTTCGGTCCTCAAGATCAAGAGCACCACGTGAATATCAGAGGTTAATCAGGGTTTTGATCGCTTCAGCTTTCTCAAAGAAAGAAATTCTATCACAGAATCCCGCATTGGTGGGGCACAGAAATAGAAATACTAACATATTGAACTCTCTGCAATTGTCCTCTATAAAAAGTTATTCATTACACTAAAACACTGGTATTGCTCAAACTAGTTAACTCTGAAAGGCCTTTCATTTGGACTGTTTAGCATGAAAGAAAACGTAGAGAAAAAGTGGCTTTTCGAAAAACAGCTTCTTAATGCTTTTGGAAAGCATTTCATAATGGCTTTAAAGACATTTTGCATACAAATATTTAAAAAGCGGCAGTGTTTATTCATCAGCAAGAAAGTGTTTTCATCTCTCAAGAACAATCAAAACATAATCCTCGAAATACTGGCATAAATAAGAATGACTTAAGCAATAGTAATGAACAAGGCATTCATTCATCATTTTGCAAAGCTGACAAGACACAGCTGACTTTTTGGAGGGATATACTTTCCTTTTGCACAGGCAATGAAAGCATACACTAAACATAGCATTCATTTGTTGTTTTGATTTTCATCATCACCCTCTGCCACTTTACATAACTCAAGAAAATTCTCTGTGAGGGTATCATTCATTCTAAACTTCACAGAGCTTATTTTTAGGGAGTTCTGACTCACAAACATTTGGAGCAAGGAGAAAATGCATAGTATAAAATCAGCCTATTTGACCTGTTTTATTTGTCAGGAAGTCCATGCAGAGGGACAGAGTTAATTGCTTCTTGCATTTGCTCTCAGAAGATTTAGTTTTTCTTTAGTAAAAAGAAAAGGAGGACTTGTGGCACCTTAGAGACTAACAAATTTATTTGAGCATGAGCTTTCATGAGCTACAGCTCACTTCATCGGATGCATTTCTTTAGTGTCACTTAGTTACATTTACACCTCAGTATTGCTAAGGCAATGTCAATACACTGTCAATCTGAGAAAAAACAAAGCAATCCCTCAGAGTCTTTTTCCAAATTAAACCTAACCTGGCTAGGGTGCTCCAATAAATCAGCTTCCAGGGAATCCACTGTGGTAGTTAAATAATGCTGCCATGCCTTTTGGAGATAAATTAATGGGCTACGTGATCAAAGTTAAGCATTGGTTGCTGCTGTGCCCACACACTAGGACTCTGTGGGGACCAAAGAGTTGACCCGCAGGACTGGGGACTTAGTATATTTGCGCCACTACTTATTTAAAAGTGAGAACCAACCATCTTCAAGAAGATGGATAATCTCCAACCAAAACAAAAAACATACAAAATAAACAAAGTCTGGTCCCCGCTGACTGGAGGGAAGAGAGAGAGAGAGAGAGAGAGAGAGAGAGAGAAAGAAATAGATCGGCTGCGTCTCTTTTATCATTTTAGTGGGCACTAAGATACCTCAGTAATAAGAGCCACATAAGATAAGACACAGAGATAGGCAGGCAGGCATGTCTCCCACTCAAGGCAGCATAAAGACACAAGGGGAGAAAGAACAGCAACTTTCCTATAAACTTGATATAGGAACTTATCCTACTTTATATAAGTGCATTACAGGTTTGGGAAAAGCAAAGGAGAATTCATAGTATTACTGAAGTCACCTAAGCAGCAGGACAACAAAACATCTATTAGCTGTTCAAAAGAAATGATGATCAGAATCTCTCCACTTGGAGTTTGTTAATAGCAATGGAACAAACTGACTGTGGGTCAGTTAAAAACCAGGAATGATAATGTTTTACACCCACTTGGCACTCCCTTTCCACAAGTGTAAACTACTGCTGTGGTGGAGGTTAACTCCCATCCCTTGTCTTGGGGTGTGGAAACTTCCAACTTTGGGGAGGCAGAGATTCATCCAGAAATCAGTCCAGCCCCTTTGTCAGCAAACAAACATCCAAGAGCCCCTGGAACTTCAGTCCCTCAGTCATCAATCAGCGACACCTCCTTCACTTTTGGCTCTGGTTGATCCTCATGTGCAGTGCAGCATGGTGCAAGCTCATAGTCACCTGCAGACAGGCGGCCCCCAATCCTGAGCCCAGACTCTCAGCCTGCTGTGTCCCTACTGGAATGCCATCCCCTCGAGCAATCAGAGGAGAGCTGGCAGCAGGAAGTGGCAGTAGGATTTCCTTCCAGCTCTCTAGACAACCAGGGCTGTAGGCAGTGCTTAAATTCGTAATGAAAGATGTGCTGGGGCTCAAGCAATTTTTTAAATGTCATAACTGATGCAGCAAGCCTAGAGGTGCTGGGGCTCAGCCCTGGCAACCCTAGCACAAAGTAAGCACTGGCTGTAGGGGTGAAAGACTGGCCCTCTCACATTGTAGAACCATTGGGTGGGGACACCACAGTACATGAGATGCAACCATAGGGCCAGATCCTCAGATGGTGAAAACTGACTTCAATTGAGCTACAACAGTTTACACAGGTTGAGGGTCTGAAAGGCCTTGAAGAAACAGGCCAGCTATCCAAAATAATACTCCTGATACCAGTAGAGTTACCCTGAATTTAGGCTGATGTAATTGAGATCAGAATAGTGTATACTGGGTGAAGCATCAAAGACTGGGGGATATTGACGGGTGGATGACTTGATGATTACCTGTTCTGTTCATTCCCTCTGAAGCACCTGGCACTGGCCACTGTTGGAAGACAAGATACTGGGCTAGATGGACCATTGGTCTGACCCAGTATGGCTGTTCTTACTACTGGAGTTGGCACAAAAATATCTTTGGAAGATTTCTGGACTGGACAAACAACCACCAGGGACATACACAAAAGATCTGTATCCATGTCTTCAGATGAACTGTGAAACCAAAGTCTCCAGAGTTCCTCCTGTTGCAAGCAACTTAGAATAGCTCCAAGTTTCCCAAACATGACTGGACGCAAAGGAGCTGGTCCTGAACATCTGGTCTACTGATGGGTCCAGGATTTTTCTTCTGATGAAGGAATGATGTGTTGTGTGTGACACTGGAGAAGGAAGATGGGGCTATGCCGATTTCTGAAATGTGCCTTATCCTCCTGCCTTATTGACTACATCTGAGAATTAAGGAAATATAAAAGAGAAAGGTCTGGAGAAAGCGAGCAATGCGAAAGAGGTATAGTGATTCTACATCAACATAGTATTCTGACATTGTGTCGCTTATTAAAATTCCAGAGACCTATTTAATATTACTGATCCGAGGATTTCAGGGAACATGCTGTGACTACATTACATCCATTATGCCTATTGGTGTGGAAATGGAAAGAGCCTTTATTGAAGTGGGCATTTTGCGTATACCAAACTGTGCTAAATTACAATATTCTACCTTTCATCCCAAAAGGATCCTTAATGCTTTACAAACTTAACCAATGGATACAAACCCAGTAAACGCAGGGATCACATCATTCAGCACTCAAATGCAGCCACTATTTAGTAACACACAGCAGCACTGCACAACAGATGAATCACTGAATTCTCTGGGGCATATTTTCAAAGGCAGGTGCAATGGGCAGGGCTTGAGAAACAGGTATCTGTTAGCCAGAGGGCTACGCCCATTTAGATAGAAGCTGATAAAAAATACGAGAGACTTGTTAACAGAGAGGTCCAGGGGAAATGATAAAGTAATGAATCATCCCTGAGTTAGAGCCTGATTCATCACCGTGTGTAGTTTAGTCATTCCTGTGCAAGGCTCCAGCAAATCCACAAGCCAGGAGCAGGTCTGGTGACACAAGTCTCGCAGGAGAGAGGATAGGATCTATTCGAAGAGAGGGGGCATGGCTGGAGTGTGCTGCACTCTACCAATCTCCAGCTGGCAGAGAGGCTGTGCAGGGCATGATCTAAACTGATATAGGTTAGGTTTAAACAGATGTAAGGGTCTCCATATAGAACTGCTCTGGTTCAATATCACATCTGTAGTTGAACCAGTGCAACTTCTGTGTTTAGACAAACCTGAAGAATCTGAACACGAAAAAGACCTGTTAGTGTATTTACTATCTCTCTCCGCTTATGAGCAGTGTTCCTCATAGTACATTTATAGTGCTTTATCCAGCCTACTTTTAAATGACTGAAGCGACTACACTTCACTTATCAGTTTGTTCTGCAACCTAAAACATCTCGTTGGCAGGAAGTTTTTTCTGATAGCCTAAACTTTTCCATTCTTAATTTCATCCCATTGCTCTTAGTTATTCCCCAACATACCACATTAACCAATTCCTCTCCTTCTGTGGTGTTTACAGACTGAGATACTTGAAGGCTTGTGTCACCTGTTTAGTTGTTGCAAAGCTCCTTTAATCTTTCCTTTGTCTTACAAAAGATATGGCTACTTCCAACTCATATTTCCACTTAAAGGTGAAAACCTTTGTTGTATCTCAAATGCTTAAGGTGGCATAAGCTTCTTTCAGTATTTATATTTGCAAATATTTTGTATCTAAATATAAACCTTCATTTAATAAAACTGTCTGATATTATTGTTATATGAATAGTGATGTGTTATGTACAACTATAGCAACGTCATTCAATGCTAGACTAATTAGTAATGTAAGAAGCTATTTAAGTATAGAATATTTATATTAATGGGGAATTAATCAATCACTGGTATCTGCAAGCAAACCCTCTCTCCTAAAAGCAGGAAGACAAGAAAATCTTTGTTTCTCAAATTGTCAGGCAGAGTCAAGAACTTAGGCTAAAATTTTCTAAGAGTTGTTTAATTTTATAAGACTGTTTTGAGAATTAAAGACTCTTGTAAACAGGAATGTTTGGACTTTTCAAAAACAGAATTTCAGTTCCTGTCAAACATTCATAGATGTTTAAAAAAAATCGCAGAAAATGGACTGAATAAAAAGAAAACTTTTAAAGTTAGTTTTAACACTCTGGATCTTTCCTGCCACAAGAAAAACAAAAAGAAAAGGAGTACTTGTGGCACCTTAGAGACTAACCAATTTATTTGAGCATGAGCTTTCGTGAGCTACTGCATCCGATGAAGTGAAATGCACCCGATGAAGTGAGCTGTAGCTCACGAAAGCTCATGCTCAAATAAATTGGGTAGTCTCTAAGGTGCCACAAGTACTCCTTTTCTTTTTGCGAATACAGACTAACACGGCTGTTACTCTGAAACCTGTCAAGAAAAACAAAGGCAATTAAAGAAATATTGCATATTCATTAAACAGACTGCATATTCAGGAGCTGAAAGTGTCACCTAAGCAAACCCCAGAGGCATGGAGCCAGTGAAAGAGTGACAACAACCACCAATTTGAATCTAAACAAGCATGAAGAAGGTGTAATTCCCTATAATTTAATGAAAATAAGGTGAGCACCCCACACTCACACTGCCTTCTACTCTGCTTAGACAGCAATCACTTCACAACTCATCCTGGCCATTTCTACAAGCAAGCCGACAGACAAAAGATAAGAGAAAACAGAAGTCTCAAGAAAAAAACTCTAGGAAACATCCCCAAGACTGCAACATGGATTTGTGAGAGGTAGTTAACTAAAACACTGCCAAAGGATTAGATTTAAAACTCTTGTAATTATTTTGTTGGAATGTTTAAATACTGTTGTAATTTAAAAGACTAACAGTTTTTCCTGTTAATCATTAAGTGCTTAGACCAGGGGTCCCCAACGCGGTGTGCCTGCAGGACACCCCGCCGCCAAAATGCCGCCGAGAAACGTTGTCATTTCTCGGTGGCATTTTGGCGGTGACGCTTCTTGCCGCTGCCGCTTTTCAGCAGCAGCATTTTGTCTGGCGCCCACCACAGTCTGGGGAATATGCTATTCCCACAAGAAAGGTTGGGGACCATTGACTTAGACCATGTATTCCCGCAGAGGAGACAGAGCTAAACAACAATAAATAGAGAAACAGTGGAATTTTACTGGAATTAAGATTCTTCTTAATATTGGTTAAATGGTCTATCTCAAGACAGCTCCTTAAATGACTTATTTTAAGTAACAGATTTAAATATTTTCTTCAGTTTCAAAGGGTAGTTATGATTGCTTACTTTTCCAACAACAAACTGGCTGGTTATTTATTAATAACCAACAGATCCATCTGTTCTGAAACAAAGTTATTTTGCCCATCTATAAACATTCTTAGTTATCTAAGGATATATTAAAGAATAGATTCCCAATAATTTTGGGAAACAATATAGTTGGGTCTGAACTTACCAGCCCTGGGAAAGCACACTTCAAACACCTCTCTGATGGGCATAGGCCACTTACAACGATCACATGGCTTCAAGCCTGGAGACAGGGGCATGACCATCCTTAGGCTGAGTCCCGTCTGGGACCAACTAACTAGAACTAACACTAAGGGTAACCTAATGATATACAACTATTTTACAGGCAAAAATGTTTGTGCGACACATTGAATGAAGCCAGCGGTGCCCCTTATACTACAGCATGTACACGCCACTCCAGGGGGCGCCACAGCCAGTCCCCTACGGATACCACGGAGGAAAAAACTTCCAGCACTGGTGTGTGTGGCAAGCACACACACCTAACATGGAATGCACATGAGCAAGCACTCAAAGAATTACACCTTCCAGATGCTGGGTAGACATATCCTAAATTTTAATGTGAATGGCCTATGACTCAGTTCAGAGACTGAGGGTTCTGTTGGGGCTTTGAGAGTCAGTGATGAGCTGCAAGAGGGGAATGCCTGGAGATGCAGCATATGAGCAGTAGCGGAAGAAAGCAGGGTGTAGTGGCTGGAGATGCGGGGGGTGGGGGAGGGTGGTACAGAGGCACAATGCCCAAGCACCAGCCACTGGAGGCTTTCTGCTTTACATGAGACACAGGCACACAAACTTTCATCAGGGTAAGGGAAGCAGGCTCCAAAGCAGCACTACAACATCATTTAAAAGATGGTAGCACGCACTCTCCTATATGTCAGCCTCCAGCTGCTAGCCAGTGTGAAGGATGATCAAGTCACGCCCTCTCTGGGATGAGCAGTAGCTCTGGCCCCCATTAGTCCTCCCTTTTTGGTATGAGTGTAGCTGTATTGTCATTATATTTTTTATCACAATTGCTGTATTGTGCTTATATTGCCTTATATATATATATATATATATATATATATATATATATATATATATAAATATAAAATAGGCTATATATAAACACAATACAGCTACACACACACACATATATATACAGCTTCACAAAACTTAGATCTTTCAGCTGCTCCATGGTGCTTGATATTTCAGAAAATGGACTGATTTTAGGACTAGCCATAGCGCACAAGCTTAAAAAATAAAATATTTATAGAAACGCTACCATCTATTTAAAAAAAACAAATGAACTTGCACACACATAAAACTTAGAGCATTCACTGTGTGGCACAAATATAATCCCTTGTGCTCAGTGACTGCAAGCACCAACAGTCTAGATAATTGTTGCATGTGCAAGGTGGGTGAGAAATCACCTTGTACACCCAGCCCCTCCCAAGCACATACATATGATGCAGCCAGAATCTGGTCCTAAATTAGAATCAGGTTTGTTTTGTTTCTGTTTCAGGGAGGATTATAAATCAGTCCTGGGGGATCTAAACAGAATAGAAGGGAGTGAACAAGCTGGAATGTGTTCTTGAATTCAGAGAGTCTCCCTTACTTCTGTAATAGGTAACAGCTGTAGAGCAGGACAGAAATGCTATAATCAGATTACAATTACATTTGAACCATTCACTACAGTACAAGTATCTTATCATTTTTATTAATTAATAGTAATGAAAGCAATGAAAAATGCATTCCAGTGAAGCAGTGTGAAAAGAAAGGGATGAAGATGGGAGGATTTAGAGTCCCTTTGTATCCCCATTGGAAGGAATATAAACATTTAGCTTCGTATACAATAGTGTTGGGCAGCGGGGAGGTGATGGGGCTCACACAGACTATTGTATTTTGACGCTAAATAAAAGACCATCAGATTTGTTTCTGTTGTGTCCCTGTCTCAGTTTCAAACCCAAATCCCTAGAGGCTCATTGTTCTCTGCAAAAACCATTAGTAACTTTGCGAGGGAAGGACTTTTAAGCATTCATGGTAAAGATTTCTGAGACTCCTCATCTGATTTTTATTTTAACAAGAAAGGAAAACTTCAAATTAAAACACTTGCTTCACTGATGTTTCTATCAGTCCCCGCTCCAGATATTCAGACACGTACATGTTTGCTCACCAAATATTTGCAGAGAATAAAAACCTTGTGACTACTTGGCAACTATGGATTCACTCACCGGTGCAAACCAAAAGTGCAAACCAAAAGCCCTTCCTCGGCTTATCAAAGTTTCAGTCATTCAACCAAGGAGCATGAATGATACCAGGAGACTAATCAACACAGTGAGTACTCTTCTAATGTACAGTCACAACCAACAGTTTGCAGGCTTATTGACAGGATGAAAGTTATCAATATTAAGGCCAGAAGGGATCCTCATGGCCATCTAGTCTTACCTCCAGATGTGTTCACATAAAACCATTCACAGAATAATTTGGAATAATGAACATATCAATTTTTTTTTAAATCATTCAATTTGTGAGTAATTCACAAACAGAAAAAAGGGCAGGCAAACACACACACACACACACACACACCCCTTATGCAGTGCCCTCTCAAGAGCACCTGGGAAGCTTTACAAAGTCCTTTATAGTTCAAAGCAGCCTCTAATAACAATGGGTTCAGTTTCATTTTAAAATGACAGCAGTAAACTTACTAATGGGAATCACACATTCGTTACTGAAAGTACAGGGCCAGATCTTGAGCCCCCATTCCATCTCTTTTGAGCTGCTCCAGCAGCACAAAGCAAGTGGAAAGCCAGCTTAATAGCCCAGAAGGGGATTCGCTCAGAGGAAACCCTGGATGTTGTAGAACTGGCAGAAATGACTCTGTCATCCTCCTTCACAGGCCCCGCATAGGGAGAGTATCTGGGATGCAGCCAGGGAGGGTGAGTGGCTGGACCACTGCTATGCTCCTGAGATCCCCAGCGGGCAGAAAGGCCAGTTGGGGGCAGTTACTAATCAGCATGATTTAGAGTACACTTGAGGCCCTGAGAGCTGAACTGGCCCCCACCAAGGGTGCCATGGGTGGAAATGCACCCCACAATAGTCCCCGGGTGAAAAGGGAGGCAGGAAAACATGTTCTCAAAAGGAATGAGAAATATTTGTTGAGAGTAGAATTCCCTTAAGGAACAATTTCCAAAACCAGGAAGAATTTCCGGGTTTGCCAGCTGAAGCTTGCAGGAGGGACCATTTCCCCTAACCTGGAGAAGCAATAGCAGAGGGTTTGGGTGGGGTTTTAATAGTTAGACCTAGGAATACATTGTAGTTATGGGATAAATAAGTAAGTAATTAGGAAACAAGTGGTATGCTCACAGATAGCAACGCTGAGGAGCCACACAAAAGAGCAAGCAAGGGAAAGGATTTTGCCCCGTGAAAAGTGTTTTCTCTGGAAAAGGATTGGAAAAATTAAATAATTTACCTGACTTTATTTATGCTAGTGAAAGGCAGAAGTATTATATAATATGGACTAAAGCTTGCAGGTGTACAAGGCAGAAAATATAACAAGCAAAAAACCAGCCCAACAGCCACACCGCATGCGATGCAGGCAGCCTGAAAGAATTTCACCTTGGCACAATTGACTATGCTAGTGGGTACATCCGGCCAATGAGAACAAATGTGTGCCATTCCCACAAAGGGTGTGGGTTTCCAGGAACATGGGCAGGGCTGGGACAAAATTATTATGAATTATTTACACATCAGTGATGCCTAAAGGCCCCAATCATGATCCAACAAGCGTGTATGCTGCCATTCCTAACAAGATCAAGCTGGTAGCAATTACTATGAGCAAGCTGCTCCTGAAAAAAGGAGCAGCAAACAGCGTTGCACAATATGAGGAGACAGCCCCATGGATGATATTGTAACCTGCAATAGAAGGAACTCCCTGGCACCACAAATGTTTTACAGTGCAACTCACCATGCAATGCTACCCAGCTTTCCCCCTCACCCATTATGACAGGATTTGCCTTTGTAAAATTTAATATAGACCAACATTAAAAAAAGAATGATGAATGTGATGGAGAAAAATTACTTACATGGTTTATAAAATTTAGTGCAATTTTTTGGCTAATTATGTTCAGGTGATTTTTCAAGTCCCAGAAAATGACACTTTGCAAAGTTTTGAGGCCTCAAAAGAGTTTTTCCAGGATGGCTTGTGATATCTGCTTAGAGCACAACGTTTTCATCTTCCAAAATTTTGCGTATTCAAAATGCTCATGGAGAAGTGCCTCAACAGAAAGCTTGGGCAACTTCAGCTTGTGGGGAGAAGACAGGGAGGGACAGAGCACAACAGTCACACAATCAGTGACAATCAGAGCAGGTCAAAACTTTTTCCATGAAAAATTTATTTGTCAAAAAATAGCCTCTCTTCTCAAACAAAACATTTTCAAAAAGAGTTGAAGTTACTGAATTTGGTTTTTTACAGTTTTTTCTACCACACTTTTAAAAAAATCAAAATCATTTTTAAATCATTATCAAAATTTTTCATCTACCAAAAATGTAATTTTCAATAAAAAGAAAAATCCCCTGGATTTTGATAAATTGAACATGTTGATCATGATTTTGTTAGAAAGTTTGATTAAATGGGAAATGGGTCCATTTTAAACCCTGCAAAGGAGATACTTCAAAACATTGAAATCTTTCTGAAATCATTTTCCTGTTTTTTGAACAGCTGTATTTGGAATGTTACATGCCCAGACAAAATCTTTGTTAATTTTTACACATGCTTTTTAAGGGACCCAACTCTTTGGTACTTAAGCATCAGACTTCCAAAAACATACAAAGTACAGAAGTTTAGAAATTTCTAGTCAAGATTGTCTACATAGCATAACATAGAGGTGAAATCCTGGCCCTACTAAAGTCAATGGCAAAACTCCCACAGACTTCAATTTTGTCTGCATTTCACCCTCGATTCCCATTCGGTACAGTTTCAACAATTAAAAATATGATGCCTACAAAAATCACAGTGTAGCCATTTACACCTGGTCAGAGTCAGTCACAGTAGACATGTAATGCTCCCAGTTCACAATGGAGATGTTTTACATCCACTTTGCACAGCTGTACGTGAGTCACAAGGCGATGAGGAATCCTTCCTACTCCTTAACAGCCTTGAGACTCCATAATAACCGCAACATAAATGTAAGGTCTTGGGGCCTGATTCTCCATATGATTATACCAGTTTTGCACCAGTGCTACCCCACTGAAATCAGTGGAGGTACAGTCAGGTGAAACTGATGTGACCAAATGGAGAATCAGACCCATTCCCTCTTTTGAGATGCTAACAAGGTCTTTAGACTGAGCAGAAATTGCCAGCATAAAGTATCCTGGGCCAAATTCATAAGTCTTCACTCAGCCCAGTACTCAAAATTCTTCTCTCCTGTTTATCTGAAGGCTTGATCAAGTATTTCAGGATTTGGTGTAGTGTGTGTGTGGGTTGTGCACCGGGGCAAAGATTCTCTGAAGAAATCGCAGCAACTGACTTGCGATTTAGTTGCAATCAGAATGGATCCAGAAGTGGATCTCTTGTGTGGACTGCTCCAGGCTGAGGTTGATGGTGGGATGGGAATTGTTGAAATCATGGTGGAATTCCTCAAAGGCTTCTTTTCCATGGGTCCAGATGATGAAGATGTCATCAATGTAGCGCAAGTAGAGTAGGGGCATTAGGGGACGAGAGCTGAGGAAGCATTGTTCTAAATCAGCCATAAAAATGTTGGCATACTGTGGGGCCATGCAGGTACCCATAGCAGTGCCACTGATTTGAAGATATACATTGTCCCCAAATGTGAAATAGTTATGGGTGAGGAGAAAGTCACATAGTTCAGCCACCAGGTTTGCCGTGATATTATCGGGGATACTGTTCCTGACGGCTTGTAGTCCATCTTTGTGTGGAATGTTGGTGTAGAGGGCTTCTACATCCATAGTGGCTAGGATGGTGTTTTCAGGAAGACCTCCGATGGATTGTAGTTTCCTCAGGAAGTCAGTGGTGTCTCGAAGATAGCTGGGAGCGCTGGTAGCGTAAGGCCTGAGGAGGGAGTCTACACAGCCAGACAATCCTGCTGTCAGGGTGCCAATGCCTGAGATGATGGGGCATCCAGGATTTCCAGGTTTATGGATCTTGGGTAGCAGATAGAATACCCCAGGTCGGGGTTCCAGAGGTGTGTCTGTGAGGATTTGTTCTTGTGCTTTTTCAGGGAGTTTCTTGAGCAAATGGTGAAGTTTCTTTTGGTAACCCTCAGTGGGATCAGAGGGTAATGGCTTGTAGAAAGTGGTGTTGGAGAGCTGCCTAGCAGCCTCTTGTTCATATTCCGACCTATTCATGATGACAAGAGCACCTCCTTTGTCAACCTTTTTGATTATGATGTCAGAGCTGTTTCTGAGGCTGTGGATGGCATTGTGTTCTGCACGGCTGAGGTTATGGGGCAAGTGATGCTGCTTTTCCACAATTTCAGCCAGTGCACGTCAGCGGAAGCACTCTATGTAGAAGTCCAGTCTGTGGTTTCAACCTTCAGGAGGAGTCCACCCAGAATCCTTCTTTTTGTAGTCTTGGTAGGAAGGTCTCTGTGGGTTAGTATGTTGTTCAGAGGTGTGTTGGAACTATTCCTTGAGTTGGAGACGTTGAAAACAGGATTCTAGGTCACCACAGAACTGTATCATGTTTGTGGGGGTGGAGGGGCAGAAGGAGAGGCCCCGAGATAGCCCAGCAGAAGAATCTGTCGTAAGAGTATAGTTGGATAGATTAACAATATTGCTGGGTGGGTTAAGGGAACCACTGTTGTGGCCCCTTGTGGCATGTAGTAGTTTAGATAGTTTAGTGTCCTTTTTCTTTTGTAGAGAAGTGAAGTGTGTGTTTAAATTCTATCTGCTATCTTCGAGACACCACTGACTTCCTGAGGAAACTACAATCCATCGGAGGTCTTCCTGAAAACACCATCCTGGCCACTATGGATGTAGAAGCCCTCTACACCAACATTCCACACAAAGATGGACTACAAGCCGTCAGGAACAGTATCCCCGATAATATCACGGCAAACCTGGTGGCTGAACTATGTGACTTTCTCCTCACCCATAACTATTTCACATTTGAGGACAATGTATACCTTCAAATCAGTGGCACTGCTATGGGTACCCGCATGGCCCCACAGTATGCCAACATTTTTATGGCTGACTTAGAACAACGCTTCCTCAGCTCTCGTCCCCTAATGCCCCTACTCTACTTGCGCTACATTGATGACATCTTCATCATCTGGACCCATGGAAAAGAAGCCCTTGAGGAATTCCACCATGATTTCAACAATTCCCATCCCACCATCAACCTCAGCCTGGACCAGTCCACACAAGAGATCCACTTTCTGGACACTACGGTGCTAATAAGCAATGGTCACATAAACACCACCCTATACCGGAAACCTACTGACCGGTATTCCTACCTACATGCCTCCAACTTTCATCCAGACCACACCACATGATCCATTGTCTACAGCCAAGCTCTACGATACAACCGCACTTGCTCCAACCCCTCAGACAGAGACAAACACCTACAAGATCTCTATCAAGCATTCTTACAACTACAATACCCATCTGCTGAAGTGAAGAAACAGATTGACAGAGCCAGAAGAGTACCCAGAAGTTACTTACTACAGGACAGGCCCAATAAAGAAAACAACAGAACGCCACTAGCCATCTCCTTCAGCCCCCAACTAAAACCTCTCCAGCGCATCATCAAGGATCTACAACCTATCCTGAAGGACGACCCGTCACTCTCACAGATCTTGGGAGACAGGCTAGTCCTTGCTTACAGACAGCCCCCCAACCTGAAGCAAATACTCACCAGCAACCACACACCAAACAACAAAGACACTAACCCAGGAACCTACCCTTGCAACAAAGCCCGTTGCCAACTGTGTCCACATATCTATTCAGGGGATACCATCATAGGGCCTAATCACATCAGCCACACTATCAACGGCTCGTTCACCTGCATATCTACCAATGTGATATATGCCATCATGTGCCAGCAATGCCCCTCTGCCATGTACATTGGTCAAACTAGACAGTCTCTACGTAAAAGAATAAATGGACACAAATCAGACGTCAAGTATTATAACATTCAAAAACCAGTGAGAGAACACTTCAATCTCTTTGGTCACTCAATTACAGACCTAAAAGTGGCAATTCTTCAACAAAAAAACTTCAAAAACAGACTCCAACGAGAGACTGCTGAATTGGAATTAATTTGCAAACTGGATACAATTAACTTAGGCTTGAATAAAGACTGGGAGTGGATGGGTCATTACACAAAGTGAAACTATTTCCCCCCATATTTATTTTCCCCCACCCCGCACTGTTCCTCAGACATTCTTGTCAACTGCTGGAAATGGCCCACCTTGATTATCACTACAATAGGTTCCCCCACCCCACCCCCGCCGCTCTCCTGCTGGTAATAGCTCACCTTACCTGATCACTCTCGTTACAGTGTGTATGGTAACATCCATTGTTTCATGTTCTCTATGTATATAAATCTCCCCACTGTATTTTCCACTGAATGCATCCGATGAAGTGAGCTGTAGCTCACAAAAGCTTATGCTCAAATAAATTGGTTAGTCTCTAAGGTGCCACAAGTACTCCTTTTCTTTTTGCGAATACAGACTAACACGGCTGCTACTCTGAAAGCTTTTCTTCTGTTTATACTTTATTATCTTTGACAAACTCTATCTCGTGTCCTTTTATAAGCTGAATTTAGTTAAGATATCTATTGTGCTCGGGAATATTTAAGGTAAAAATACATGTTAGCGCAGATGAAGAGCTATACACTTACTGACAGTACTCTTTACCCTCTCTTCACTCAAACCAATCAGTGGAAATTTTGCCTGATTGAGCATAGATAAGGAACACTGAATCCAGCCAAACATCTGCAAGCAAGACTGATGGCTTCCCCTAAACAAAGGGCACTCCGCCATCTAGTGGCAAAGATGTTTCAACATTAACAAAACTTGCTTTAAAAAAATCAAATTGAAACGTTTGCACACATAACTCTTTATTGTGGTTCATTTTTCAAAGGTAATTACGGTGAAGCAGAAATATTATATTGGAGCTGGACACGGTATAAAAACCTAGTGAAATGGAATATAAATAGGTAGCCTTGCTGCCAGTACAAGGTGGAAACAGGAACCACACAGCAAGAAAACTGCTACATGCATTGAATTGAGATGCACAGTCAATTTTTATCTATCAGTCCACATTAATTTTCTGTCCACAGTCATGACTCTTTTTGTAGTGTGGTGCCAATCCTGTCCCAATGAGAGGATCATGCAGCACACCTTCAGCAAACCAAAGACTAGCCATTTTGTTTTTCATATAAACTTTCCCCTTCCACCATTTTGTTTAGAAGAAGCAGACCATATACCCAATGATAGCGGAATTTAATTTAGAAGCAAATAAGTAGAACTAAGGGAGAAACCATGGTATCTAAGAATGGTCAAATATGATCAAGGGATAATCAACAACAAACCACCTGGTCTAGGTTTTCAATACACTATGAACGGAGAGTGATCATTTCAAGGCAGAGGGCATGTTTGTTTGGCCAGGTTTGGGAGTGATTTTATTTTACGGATTGGAGATTCTGTTACGTTCTGTTAAAGCCTGATCCTGTGAGAAGCCAAGTACCTCACTCCCACTGACTTCAGTGGGAACTGAAGGTGATTAGGACCTTGCAGGATCAGGCCTTTGTTTTATCATTTATCAGTTTTAATTGGTGTAAGGCACTGAGAGGGCCTGATTCTCTGCTCCATTACACCAATTTTAAAGTGGTTCCACTCCATTGAAAACACCGGGGTTGCACTGGCATAAAACCAATGGAGAGTCAGATCCAGTTATTTTTTATATAACACCCCCCTTTTTTATCTTAAGAAGATTCAAACTGCTCTTTTCACACAACTGTAGTTTGAAAGAGAAAAAGGTGACTCAAAAAAAACCTATTATTTCCCTTCCTCCTCAACGCCTTTGGTCATTTCACATGGCCTCACCGACACTGAAATGCCATGTGTTCATGCCACGGAAACATGCAGTGGCAGGCAATGTGAAAAGCTGAGTGTTAAAGAAACATCCCTATGAAATTAAAACTTGTGTACAACAACTTCATGATCATAAATGAAGGGAACAAAAGAAACTCATTCTTACCTGCTCTCAATTGCTGCTTGAAACTCCTGCTGACTAATGACCTCTCTCTCCAACCTGTCAATTTTTCTGAGAAATACAGAAAAAGGGATCAGACCCAATGGTGTTCAGAAAACATATTATCCTGCATAGTGAAAACAAGTGAGCCCTAGATTAGTGAAAGGACACAACTATAAGATCATTTTGGCCGACATTTCATGACTCAGATAGACAGCCCAATACCATTCCAAGGTTTCTTCTATGTTACGTACCTTGTGCGATAAGGGGCAAACCCTGCCCCTTCTTCCACAAGTGTACAAGGCCCTGCCACAGGAGAAGTGGTCTGGCTGCACTGTGCACAAATGGGGCATGACTTGAGGAGTCCATCTTTCCAGGGTTTACTTTATGCACAGCTGCTACACAGAGAGCAGACAGTGGGTCAGCTGGCAAGAGAAAAGAACCAGCAAATATGATGATTCCTGAATCCATTGGTCAGGGAGGGTGCAGGCACCAGGGAGACTACTCCCCATATGAGGCTGTAAGGGAGAATTCCTACTTCCTTTACCTCAGCTATACATGAAAAGTGGTCACTGCCCTAAATCCTGTCTCCAGGAAAGTTGGACTAGTCTGACTATGCATTGGGGAATTCCTTGAGAGCTGAGGGGCAGTCAATTATTTTTTTGTCAAGGTCCAAATTTCATGGTCAAGGTATAGTCAAGGGTCAGACTCCACAGAAAATAAAAATCAACAATAATGATAATAATAATAAGTAAATAAAAAGATTTTGGGGTTCAAAAGCATCTGGCTGTCCGGGTTTGGCCCGCAGTCTATCTATTGATTACCCCAGTGTATGGCATATCAGTCGGAAACCTTCAATGACTTGCATCTTAACAGAACGCGCTGACTGAACACACCAGTGAATCATTTAAAAGGCACACTGGCAAGAGTTACAGGCTAAACAGTGATTTTAACGGTCTGTCTATGACTAAGAACAAATCCATCAGCTCCCTCAAGGCAAGGCCTGTACCACAGAGAGTCCCAGTTTCTAGCTGAGCTCCCGCAGTAATAAACACAGGGCCTGGGATCTATTTGTAACTGTGGGCAAATCCCAAGGGACACCACAGCCTCATGCAGCTAAGGAGAGAGTGGGCATAGGTGGTTTTCCAGCACCTTCCTTGACCCTAGGAGCCACCAGCACAAGTTCTAGCAGCTTGAGGGAGTAATGAGCAAAGCTCTTCATAACACAGAGCACTCCAGCCACACACCATACAGTGGGGGTGCCAGGAGTGGGTGATGCATAGCCAGCTTCCCCAGTTCTATACCACCCAGGGGTTCACCTCCATAAGGAGCATCCTCAACTGGCTATTTAAGCCACCTTTCTGTCATCTTTACCCTGCAGGAGCAGGCAAAAGTGGCAAAGTGGGGCTGAGGATCTGGCACTTCAGTTTTGCCTGCTCTCATGGGGACTGAGGGCACCCTGCACTTTGCAGGGTCAGGCCCTATGGGGCAACTCTCACTACGAGGCAGAAAGGTCTACTAGGGGCCCGCAAATGCCTAAAAATATATGTTTTAACAAAATAAACTAAGAGTGGTCATTTCTTTACAATCACTCACACTTCTCTGAAAAGGAGGTCGGTGATGATGCCACTTTCTCAATAATATGGATGCTTTTAATGAGATCTTGATTAGCATCTGGAACCCTTGCTAAGGCTCCAGGCCTGCAAAGGGATCTTATCTGTACAGAACCCCACTGCAGAGTCCAACTGATATCAACCTATGCAACATCAATAACCCTGCAGGGGGATCCACACAGTTGCACCCCTGCATATTGCAGGATCAGGGCCTAAAACATTGTCTCCTGTAAAAACTCCTTCTCTTTCATTCTAAATTTGTATTTCCAGTGTTCATGGATTCTCTCTATTTTAGCACCTTCAACAGTTCTAGCTCACAATTGGTCATAAAAATAACAAGAAAAAATTTGATCAGACCCTTACTGGAATGTGGCCAAGAGTGAAAGGAAATCAGACTGAAACAAATTTGCCAACTTGGCTTCAATTGCAGTCAGAGTGGAAGCTGGGCTGATGCTCCCTTCACGATGAAATCTACAAAGGATGCAATTTAAAAGCAAGGATTAATACAGAAATCACACATACCTTCTCTATTCTATCGATATTCTTGTGCTGCAGCTAGAGCTAGTCAAGAGTTTTCTGACAGAATAGTGTTCCACCCAAAAATCCAGATTCAATGGAACTGAAATGCTCGCTGGCTAGCCAGCTCCCAGCTCTGGAAGGTGCCGAGAGAGAATAAACATGGAACAACACAGTGCCATAACTACAGTCACTTTCCAAAGTATAACCACGCTTTCAAAAATAATGTACTAGCCCCCACCTCTCCATACACATTATGGCTAGAAGGTTTGATCTGTGCTATTGTTCAGGAACTGGCTGCGGATATGAATCACTACAAACACACCTTTGGTGTGCTTTACAATAATTCCATTCTACAGCTTACAGGCTACCATTACTAGGACAGACAGACCACCGATGGATGGTGTGTTGGAATGTTATTTCTAGATGTTGGTCTGAGAAGAAGAAGAAGATAAGATACTCTTCTGGGCTCAGGCATTCCTGCACACCCTGCGGGCTCTCTAAATCATGCTAACACAGAGCTTCTTTTAGTGACACCAAAAGCCTCTGTGGCCTGGTCGGGATGACTGAGGAACAGAAAGCAAGACAACAATTACAAAAGTTATACACGACAATCATGTTTTAAGAGAAAAATATTAAGGCCAAATCCTGGCCTTACTATTATGATGTGCATTCTTAGGTAGGTCAGTGATGATGGCTAAGCAAAGAGCCCTGAAGTCATTATGCTAAAGCAGAGCAAAATAGGATTAGTACAATGGGCTTAAGCCAAACCCCACTGACATCAGAGAGAGTTTTTCCATTTATTTCCATGGGCTTTGGATCAACCCAGGGTGCTCAGCTATGCCCCCTACTGCTGTTCCAAACCAGAGTCACATGCACTTCTCTCAATGCCTGCTGACAGGGTGTGCACCTGTGCAAGGGCTCAGGCTCTGTACCATGCTCCCATTCTAGTACATCACACCAGCTTAGGGCTATGGAGTGCCTCCAGATATGCCAGCCAACTCCTTCAACTGCTCATGGAAATACGAGGTGTCTTCTGTACTGCTTCTGCACAGATGCACTAGCGGAGAATAGGGTCACCTGTCCTCTTCCCCCATCCAGTGCTCCAGCACAACAAGACACATCAGAATTTTGCTCTGAGCAATAGAACATGACAGTATCTTTCTAAGAATTTATACAAACTTCAGATGAATCTGATGCAAGGACCAAAGGCCCAAGTTTTCGTAACCAATGAGAACAGTAATAGTTCCACATGATGATGATAAAAATCCAGAATAAAATCTGAATTAACTTCCTGTGAGTCTCCAATACACCTGGTCTGATTTGTTTATATTTTAGCTTGTAACATATCTGGGCCACAGGCTGTCTTGCACAGCATCAAGCATATTACTGGTGCTTAGCAAATAACGAACAACAGTAACGACAGCGTTGGCCACATTATTTTGTTGTAAATACAAAATGGTATTAAAGACATTTTAAAAATATGAAGATTTGAAAAGGAAAATGGTATTGACTATTTCTGAATAATAAACTTCATTTCAATGGAGTAAGTATTTCATTAAATAGGATGGTGAAATAATTCATTTACTCATGGTCCGTTACTTTTCTGTTCACATTTTGTTCATGTTCAGCCGAATTTTGTGACAGTCTTTAAAGTTCTTCTGGTACTGAAACTCCCACAGCAGAGGGCAGGAGAACAGCACGCAGGAAGCATGGCTCAGACTGACAAGGGAGTCTCTCCCAAAGACTAAATGGAAGTTTTACTGTTTGTTACCATGGCTATTTCAGGTTACTTATCTTGTCATGGAGGCAGATTCAGTCAGCCCTATCTAGTAGTAGTTATCTCCAGCTTTCCAAATCATGCAAGCTGCAGAAGGCCATGGCTTATGGCTCTGTACCAAGCCACTTATTCAGGGGAAAAGTCATCCTGTTTCAGAAGGCCAATGTTAAAATAAACTTGTGCTTGCTGGAGAACTGCTCTGGGGAAAATGAGCCTAAGCAAACTTGTGCCTCTCCCACTGTGGTACAATATTCCCTAATGGTCCATATCCCAGTACCCCTATTCCAAATGGGAGCCATGCAGCACACGGAAATTTCTATGAGCCCCAGTTCAGAATAACCTCTAGCCCTCAGTGGTGCCCACGATGAGGGACGTGCATTGTCCTGGTTTAAGGGACGGTTTTCTTAAAAACACAAACCAACAAAAACCTTTGCATTGAGACCTTTCCCACTCACCAGAAGGGAGAGGTTCTCTTTGGGGATGTGGAGGGAGAGGGGAGCCCTGCTGTAATTCCATCTGCCATTTTTCCAGGAGCGTTGTAGGGGGAAGAGGGTAAGGTGTAGGCTTGATGAGCCACTGGATGACAGAAACAATGCTGTCGGCCAGAAATGCAATATTTCAGCCTTTTAACTCTTCCCTGGTTGTCATTGTTAGTCAGGCAAGAAAGCCTCCACTTCACAAAGCACCCCATAAAAATTAGGCGCAGCCTCCACAGATGCAGAGCATAGGAGGCCTGTGGAAATCACAGAGGCGACTTTCAACTGCATACGGACCGTTAGTTTGCATTATCACTTCTCTCTCTGATCAGAGTCATCGGGCTTAATTCTACCTTGTGAAAATGGGTGCAGCTCTACCAAAGCCATGTAATCAGAGAAAGCAATGATAAATAAGCGATGACTTCATACGAACTTATGCTTGGGATTAGAGAGAATTTTGTGTGTGATCCCTCTGTCACTACGATCCTGGAAGTTCCTTAGAAGATCCAAATAATTGATCCCAGTTTGGCTGTTTTCAAGGCCACATCTTGTCAGGAAAAGGTTAAAATCCTCCTTTTTGAGATGCATGTCAAATTTTTGTAGGATTGACAAGAAGGATTCTTTTCCCACCTTCCAAAAAACAAAACAAAAAAGAAAGAAGTGAATCAGATATCACCCTATTTAAATAAAACTTTAATATGAAGAACATCATTGATGAGCTTTCTCATTACTTATTCTGTTGCATGATCACTGCATTTATTCAGTGTTCAAGGGCCACATTCAGCCACCTTACTCATAATGGGCAAAAATCCCAGCTCTACTGAAGTCAATGGCAACGTTCATATTGGCTTCCATGGAGCCAGGGTTTCATCCAGTGAACAGTACTTTACTCCATGAGCAGTCCCATTGATAGGAGTTCTCCCCCCTGGAGCAGGCTTAGCTTAAGGCCTATCTGCAAGCCCCACAATTGATGGCATGTCAGGAATGCATTGAGTAACCTTGTAAATAACTCTCTAGTATTATTTTATTATTTAATAAATCTTCATATAGTTTATTACAGGTCTGGCTACAAGCATTGTCTTTGGTGTGAGATCTAAGGGAAAATGACCTGGGGCAAGTGAGTGACTGGTCCTTTGTGATGAGGAATAACTTGAATATTGTTGTGATTCTTGGTCTTAAAGGCGATCTACCACAGAGATATGCTCCCATGCGTGGCAAGATAGGCCAGAATGTCCGAGGGTACTGTCTGGGACCCCGTTTAAGGCTGATAATGTGCCTGAAGAGTTTGCATTTGGTGCAGTTGATTGGTGAAATTGAAGTTCAGAATTCACAACCAATTTGGTGTTTGTGCCCTGGTTTTTAACAGTCTGCCCTGAGTTGATACTCATACTCTTGGGCCACCATTGGGATCTTAATAAAAAGTGTCAAGAAAGAAAGTATAATGAATAGAGATTGCAAACACTTCGGGTTTGTTTGTTTGTTCTTCTCCTTTATATTTTATCAGCCTTGCTAAACTGCTTGCCTTGGTCCTGCTTTTCTAAATGTTTGGAATAAACACTTGCTACTCAAATTGTTAGTGCCTATTAATATAAATGGGCCATTTTCTTATTAGAAGCATCACATCCACCATAGCTATGGATATAAACATTAATGGATACATTTGCCAGAAATTCAGCAACAAAAGTGGAGATTACTGCTATGCTGGTAAACACAAAGGACCAAATAATGCTCTTCTCGCTTATCTAAGTAACTCTACTGAGTAATCCCAGCTGGCTGGTTAGTGTAGTGGGGTTTGGATTCAACAGTCCTTGCTTCACATCTCATTACAGCCCACACGATACCTCCAGATCATTTGCTGTGGGCGCTTCCCCACTTAGAACCGATTCACAGACCAAAAAGCATTTTACCTTGCCTGTTTTTTGTGGGTCATGTTTTTCAAATTCTTCTTTCATGTTTCTAAATCCTTCTCTGAATTTATCTTTCAGCCACCTTTCTATGTCAAGTGAAGCTCTGCGTTCCCACTCTGCTTTCGAGATTTCCCTGCTTTGTCCTTCAGTCGTGACATAGAAAGAAAAGTTTAAACATTATTTATTTAATATTAACAAAAAGAAGATGTTGAGAAAGATAATAGGACTCTAATGCACTGAAACTGTGTAGTACTGAAGGAGTCAAAGGATGGAAAGACAGCAGTAACTCTCCCTGACTTAGTTACGATAAGCCCTACTGATATGCCTAAGTGGTGAAACAGCCATCTTTCTTCAATCAGTGATGCCTCCTGTTAATTAGGCCACAGCCCAAGACTCATTCAGGTGTTCCAGGTAATTTTTTTATCCAATTAAACTTAAAGACATCACTTCTCTGCACCTTGCACAACTCCTTTGTTGCCTTCTTTGCAAAGTGTTTCTTGGGTGTAAATTTAACCATGATCAGATTTGCAAATGACACTAAATTTTGAGGGGTAACAAACACACAGGAGGACAGAACTAAAAATCTTTCCAACTCACTGCAAAGTGAGATGGAAAGATTAGAGCAGTGGGGATTGCAGGGAACAAGCAGAGATCTACATCTACAGCAAAATAAGCAACAAAGATACAATGTGAAGAGAAATAACCATGCAGCTGCACTGGTTGCATTTAAGTGAAGTTATCTTCATCTTGTCTCCAGTAGAGTGAATATGAGGAATCAGGACCGGACAGTTAGGAGGGGAGGTGTCCCATAAAAGGATCTCAAGAAGTGGTGTACAGAATAAAAAAGTTTGATGACACCTGTTCTACAGTGCAAGCCAGCATCAATGCAAGCTTCCCCACACTGCACCACCAATGTGCTTTAACCCTGACCTCGAGGGACCACCCTGAGATGTGAGAGAGCAATTCCTCTTCCACAGCCATTCAGTCTTTAGTCTCTGCTCATTGGGGAATTCAAGGCAGATCCTTCATATACCAAGCCACACATTTGTATGCATCTCTGAAACTGAAGGCAGAGAGCATTAGGTTCCCAATGTCCACCCCTAAGCTAGAAGGCTGGACCCTATGACAGAGACTTACATTACAGGTACTCTCACTGCAGGTCTGATTGCTGTATTTGTAATATATTTGCTAATGTACGTGTTACCTGATCAACTGTCAGACCTGTTCATGATGATATTGCCCTCTTGTAAGTGTTGTATAAAGAGAATAAAAGCCTTACAGATATTTGTAACAAAGGTTTTTCTTTAACTAAAGTAGTAGATGCCTACGTTTTTGGAACCAAAAGTCCTGATGATTCTACCCCTGATGTTGCAGACAGGTAATTGAGCAGGTAACCATGGTGTCTGTGCATAGGTAACATCATATAGTGCAGGATATTTAAGTAAACACTGATACAAAGAAGAAAAACTCCTGGAACCTAGGAAAGGCAACCAGTATAATCACCTATAAGTATTCTAAAGACAATACTTGGAGGATCTAAATTGTTCAGTGCTTAGATGCTATTCTGATAAGTACTATAGAAAAACCTCAGAGAGAATGGTGGAGGATGGTGTTAGTAAACAACAAATAAGGTGGAAGATTTGTGATGTGGATACTTAGTCCAATAAGAACTGAACTAAAACCACAAAATTCATTTCACAGAGGCTACCAGACAGCCAACAGACAGAGAGTAACTATTTTAAGACTTGACTACTTCTGAGCCAGTTGTCTAGAGGTGTATCCATAACCAATCCCACAAGTAATTCCCTTTCAATGACCGTTTTTTTCTGATTGCCATGAAGGTTACTGAAAGCTATGGATTCAATTACCAGATATATTGTTTGGTTTTTTTTTTTTTTTACCAGAAACTTTAGCGTTGTTTGAAGATCCATTTTGGAGCTTAGCTCCTAATTTTTTAAGTAGTATATCTCCTTTCAGAACTCCTGTTCCTTCTGTGTCATATCTGCAAAAAGCAAGAGGAGAAAGCCATTATCAGATTTAGCTCCTTTCTTAGAGAACAGTTCATGCTTCCTCGGCATTTGTCATCTTCCTGTGAACATCAAGCACTGACAAAATGTCAGCAGAGTTAACCCAGTGGACCAGGTTTTCCAACAAACAAAAACTGAACAATAGAGAGACGACACTCCCAGCTGTCCCCATAATATTAGATAAAATAGAGGCAGTGGTACCTAGTGGTAAGCACATTAGCCTTCTATTGTAATAGATAAAAGAATAAAATCAATAGGCCGATTCCTGAGTCCTCAACTGCCCCCCATTCCTCTGCTTCCACTGAGAGCATGGAGCAGCAGATGGGCTCTGCACCTCATGTTCAGGAGTCATGATTTGACCTAATACCATATACTTCCAATTATCTGAAACCCTATTATCCAAACCTCTGCAGTATTACTCACTCCCATGACAGCAGGGCTGCGAAGGGACCCCGGTGTGGTCACAGGGCCAGTGACACCCGATCCTGGCAGGCACAAGGTGCAGGGAAGGCTGCAGTCTGGCAAGGCAAAGCAGAGTCTTCGGAAGGGAGGGCAGCACAGGAAGCCGCTGTCATGGGAGTGAGTGAGCAGGTCCACGACTGCAGAGGGCTCCCTGCACTGCCCTTTCGATTATCCAAACTCCCAATTATCTGAATAAAATCTGGTTCCCCAGGCTATTTGGATAATTGGGAGCATGCTGTTATAATAATACTTGCACTTACATAGCCCCTTCCATCCAAGGATCTCATAGCACTTTACAAACACTGATAATTCTATAAATCAGGTTTATAATGGAAACTACAGTATGAATGATCCTTCCTTGCAGCAGACCTGCTGTTATAACTATATTGAACTACGGAAAATTCATGTGACCAGTATTTCTATGGAAAGCATCATCACACTGCTTTTGCACCAGTTAAGAAACATTGGTGCTTGCCTATTGGATGCACTAACTGGTTACCACATACTGGAGCAGACCCTGTTCTGCAGCTACTTTATGTGTGGAACTCCCAATGGCTTCACTGAGAGTTCTGTATGCAGAGCAGCTGCAGATTAGGGCCCATGAGTGGTCAGCGGAATCCTCTACCCTGTGCCTGGACTAAGCATCTTCCCTGTGGCTAATATGATAGGAACTAGCTCAATGACAGTGAAAGTGGCTATTTGTATTTCTGACTTTGACCAGTTTCTCTCCATTTACCTTGTCCTCCCTTATCTGGCCCCACACCAGCATCATACACACATACCCTCACAAGTCCGCCACCTAACACCAGAGTGGTGCTCTTTATTTTTTAAATGGGAATGAGAATATTATCTAAAACTTGAATCTGATGTTACCTTCTCCAAAGCTTTTCAAACTCCTCATTTCCAATGTGAAAACCTAGTTTGTTAAGTATGTTCTTAAACTCAGGCACCAGAATCCTGATGTCATCACCTGGGTTCTTCTGGGGCATCAGATCAGCAATATCCAGGGACCTATTTCCAACAGAAGACAATATGATCCTTGATACATTTCACCCTTATGAAACTTACCCTAGGCCTGCAACACAGAAATTCCTCATTCTCTTACGAACACAGAATCATAACATTTTGATTTAAAAGAAAAAAAAATTGATCCTGATATGTACTTGGGGGTTTCTCTACAGTTGCGTCATGCCTTAGCAGTGGAAAAGAATCAAGAAGGTAGGTTTGGTTTGGGTTTCTTTTTAAATCCTCAGACAGTGAGTCTTGAGCCCTCTTTATATGGTCCACTTTGTAAAAAGATGCTTCCCCCTCCCTCCTGATCCCATTCTACAGATTTGGATGCTGCCAGGATCAAGCCTGATAAATCCTGAACCTTTTACCAATGAGAACATTTAACATTAGAAGAAACATATCAAGGGATGTGGTAAATTCTCCATCACTTGGAATCTTTAAATCAAGATCGGGTGACTTTCTAAAAGATATACTCTAGTTCAGCCACAAATGGTTGGGATTGATGCAGGAATCACCAGGGGAAGTTTCTGGGATCAGTGTTACACAGGAGGTCAGACTAGATGATCACAATGGTCCCTTCTAGCCATAAAATCTATGATTGCTGCAGAAGCGCTTATACCTTTGTTTTGCTTTTTCTTTCAGTTGTGCATGCACCTGTGAAGCAGTCATCATGACTCCACCCCCCTGTCTGTGGTTGATGGGATCAAGCCAGGCTGGAGCCCCAGAAGTAGCAGGATCACAAATTGCTGCATATAACTCTTCAAACTTGATAATGGCTTTGTCCTGTAGCTTAAGCCTGTTACAATACAGGGTTGTGAATGTTTGTTTTTAGTTTGCATTCTCTTCAGTGACATAAAAGAGACAGATCACGTACTAACGGAGGAGCAGACCAAAGAAATCAAACTTCTTCCTTTGAACACTTCTTTCTTCCACTACCTCAGCTCACATACAGAGGAGAAAGCCATTAAGTGGCAATGACATATATATTAATACTTGCATTAAATGCACTAAAATTAGTTGGTATTAACTCCATTAACATTCAACTAGTGATTGACTATGGCCAGGCTGCATGCACCACAACAGTGGAGCCCGATGACATCTCAAAGTTGGCTGGCAAAAGATCATATTGTATATGATTCAAAACCGCAGATGCAGAGCCTATCCAGCCTAGCTTGAGGAGTTCCCACTGCCCTATGATTAAATGCATCACCACCACCGCCAGAGTAAGATTTTATTCTTTGACAGTTTTCTTCAAGTTGCAGCTAAGCCCCAGGTTGCCAGGCAGCAAGCACATCCCAACTGCCACCCAGCAGCTGTAATCAGCTTGCCCTCCCCTGCACACGTCACAGGAAGTCCCACCACAAGGGGTTCAGCAGACAGTAGCCTCATGGTGCCTGATTGGCTCCCTCCCTTACACAAACCCAGGAGGCATTCAAGTAAGTGTCCAGGCACAATGTGGATCATTAGCTGCCATGTCCACACTGCATTCTCTGTTCCTTATCTCCTGGTATTGACCTTGGCTTTGACCTCAACTACCACTCATACCCCAGAACACCCACACAGATTCTGATATTAGGTATTGACCTTTGGCCTAATCCTCATCCAGTCTCTAGCTCTGCCCATCAGCCTGATTATTGACCCTGATACTGACTCTGAATCCCGGTGGTTGTTCCTGCCTAGTGAGCTCATGCACTAGTCTCACCTACCTTTGCACAGAATCCTGACACACTCTTTCTTCTGTGCAGTTTGTAACAAGAATGATCATCTATAGTAGACGTAAGAGAACAGCCTTAAGACAAATGCTGTTACACTACCATGATCTGATCCTTCATGAATAATAACTCCATATAGCTTTAAACTGGGGTGAGGAAAATTCAAGTTGATGTGGCCCACCCAAGAAGAATTCTGAATGCTGCTGTTGCTACTACATCTACACTTACTTTTAAAGAGGAGATATTTACTAGGGACTAGGGGTCTGATCCAACAGCAATAAAAGACTCCAACTGCCTTCAGTGGGGGGGCCTCAAGCACTATGTTCTTCAGTGCCCTATTTTATAATATTCAGTTAAAAACTCCTGTAAGAAGGCATTTCAATCCAGTCTGCCACTGTACACCTTTAATATGGCTTTTTGATCAGTTAAACAAAAATAAGTTGTCTAATTTGATTGCGCATGTCTTAATTTGCCTTTTCCCTGAAAAATATAGAGAAGTCATATTGCAGTATACCGTGCTTAAATAATGAACACTTAAATATTTTAAATGGAGCTACTCATATAATGAAAACATGTATTTGTGGATCATTTATACACTGGTTGATAGCGGGGGGTGGAGGGAATGATCAATCAACCATTAACCCCCATTATTTGCTCAGTTCTAATTGTAAGTAAGCCTGAAATTACATCCACAGTGAAGCAGACATTACAGTGCTATGAGGTATGCACAGATGTGAATGGATGTAAGACAAGGGAATTCACACACAGTGCCTGCAATTGTTAATATAATACACAAATATTATTTCTCAGTAACTATGTAATGAACTTATTTCACTAGTGTAATGCAGGTTATTTGCCTGCGTACAAAGCTATGACTCAGTGAAAGGATTATATTACTGTCATAAATCACTTCAGGTCCCTATCCAATTTATGAATGGCGCAAAACAAAAGAATAAAATGAGATTCGAAAAGATAACTGTGATGAAGCTCACATAGCGAGGAATAACGTGAAGCAAAAATCATAGGCTGGGGAATTATGGGCCATGCAGTAAAAATATAGAGAAGGCTGTGAAGGTTATTGCGGGTAATACATTGAAGAGGAGCCAAAAGTGTGATGAAGTCATTAAAAAGGAAACAATAGCAGGAATAATTCAAGCAAATTATTGAGGAAATTATTCCACTTTACTTCATGCTTATTAGGCTTCCAGGTGAATTACTGCTCTCAGTTTGGCATATCATTTTTTGTAAAGAAAAATCAATTGAGAAGAGTAAAGAAGATGTTTAGAAAATAAGATCCAGGAGAAAATATTAAGAAAACTGAAGGATAAATCCAACTCAGTTTTCTCACACCCTGAGGGTATTTTAGCTGCCAGAATATGAGAAGGGATGTTATGAAAGAGAGAGGGATCCTTATTCTTATTATCAATGAAGATAAATCAAAAAGTAATGGTCAGAAGGGAAAACATAAGTAACTTATTAACTTTACAGGCTGCACTTATACCAGTTTTGCCCCCGTGTTATGCCACTGGTTTAAAAGGAGCTATTTACATGATTTACATCAGCGTAAGAGAGAGGACAGTAGCTCCACAACTCTTAGAACAGTTAGGCGATTGAACAAGATGCCAAGATTGCTTATAGAATCATCATCACTGGAAGTATTGAAAGCTCAACTTGACACCCATCCATCATAGGTAGCGTAGGAATAATAAAATCCAACTTTCACGGAGATGGACAGATGACCAACCCAAAGGATTGTCCCTTTCAGCCCAAAGGATTGTATGAAGAATGAGTTGCAGGATTGGCATCAGGAAATCTACTTTTAATAATTTTGCTTTTTAAATACAAAACTGCACTCTCCCTCTTATAGTACAATATTTTTCAGACCATGTGATTTAGAAAAATGCATCTGTGCTTTATAGTCACATCATTATATGGTTTCCAGTTTGAAAATACTATGCTGGCAAGTGAAAGATGAATTTCTTGAGTAAGGAAGAAAATTGAGAGAAGGGGGCTATTGCAGTAAAGCCAGGTCTGCCACAGTCAAAATGGAAAATTTGCTCATATTTATATTATAGGTTATGAATAGTGGAAGTCTTTTGCCACCTTCTTTAGCTTTTATCTGATCACATACCTTAGAAGAAGTTGCTGATACTGCTTGAAGCTGATATACCTTCCAAGAAATTTGGTCAGCATCATTAGTAGCACATCTCTATGAATGAATAAAAGTAAGAAATATATTGATCCAGTACACCTTCATACATTGATAAAAGACAAAAGTGGGGAAGGGGGAAGAGAGGGAATTGGGAGGAAATATAAAGTATTTCATGGTACTAAATATATGGAAAAAGACCACTGGCTTTGTTTCATACCTTTAGTGATACACATGCAAGTGTCAAAGTTAAGTAACAGATCCCGGACAATGCAATCTCCTGTGTGAGGCACATACCTATTGACCTGCCCCTTGCCCTCAGGGTCATTGTTTTTGAACAGTTGTCTCATAGTAAAATAGCCTCCAGATCTCATTTTTTCATGCAAAATGTGCTCCAGCTTAAATAAAAATAAATTTGATACACATTCAATAGCAAATATACAAAAAACACACACCTCTAATATGTATTTTTAACTCGATTTTTTTTCCTTAAAGCACAAGAAGAGGATGTTGACTGTCACTGACAAGATTATAAGAAATCAAAAATGAATAAATGTTCCACAATGAAATGATGTATCTTTAATAACCACCTGGAGGTGGGGGCGGGGGGGAAGAGTACTTTCGGTAGAGTCTTGAGCAGGAAAAGAAAAATTTACATTTTTTTCTACTCAGCTTGTAATATAGGCTTTCATGTACTGTTGCGCGGCTGAATTGAGTGAACCTTATTGGCATTGCCAAAATAAATATGATCTTTGCTTTCTGTGTTATCATTAAACCATGTGTTGCCAGGTTACATTCTGAGAAAACTACGAGCCCAGTCCTGAAACCTTTACTCAGTCTGTATTCAGAAAAAGTTTCCATTCCCCCACAAACAACAACATCATGAGGATGCCATTCAACATAGGTAAATTTGTTCTGAAATAATGGTGAAGGAGTGTGTACAATGTTTTAGAATTCAATTAATACTTATGGAGGATATTACTAGGTAACTGAATTATACAAACTTATGCTGACAGTTCTTTTCTGTTTGACAGAGAGCTTCTAAAAATCATATATTTTTAAAGGACTGGGGCTAGAATTTCCTGTGGAAAATATTAAAATTGAACACTGTAATATAAGTTAAGTTAGGTTATAACTATATGTCCTATCACCATGCTTGGCTTTCAGGGCAAAAGGAGGAGATGTATGTGTACCACCTTCAAGCCAATTCACAGGGCTTGCGGATAGATGCCATATTGGTACCAAGAAAGGTTTCAGAGTCAAATTTTATTCTTCCCATTTATTTACATGGACTGTATTTGATTAAAATCATACCTCATCAGCTTCAATCCTGAGCTGTCCCCCAGGCTGAGACAGTAAACTGGTCCTGCTGCTAGCAAAACTTGCTCTGCTTACTGCTGAGTTTCCAATGTCAGCTTGTTGGCCTGGGTCATAAAAAAAAAAATCAACTTTCAGAAACTATGAACAATGTATACCGGTAAAGAGAGCTAGTAGATAAGGCACAGAATTCAGTCACAGAGGAACCACCAGATCATCTAGTCTGACCTCCTGTATATCACAGGCCACCAATAGCATCAAGCACTCACACATTAAACCCAACAACTGAAATTAGACCAAAGTATTACAGCCCTCAGGAAACCTCATTTGCCACAGGGAGAGAACAGGAAGGACCAAAGTGCACCAGTGCCCACGGTCCCTGCAATGACAGGGAAATGATTCAGTGAAATATACCCAGATAATCCTGGCAAGTGACTTGCAGCTACACGCTGCAGAGGAAGGCACAGTCCCCCCCTAGGTCACTACCAATCTGACCTGTGGGAAAATTCTTTCCCAACCCCATATACTGCAATCAATTAGACTCTGAGCATGTAATCGAGAACCATCCAGCCAAGCATCTGAGAGAGAGAATGCTCAGTGCCACCTCAGAGCCCTAGTCCTCCATGTCCAATGTCAGTTCTCCAGCTGTGGTAATCTCCGATGCTTCACTGGAAGGAGATAAAAAACCCTCCCATAATACATTGGAGCAGGATGGGGAATATCTCCCTAACCCCTGAAGCATGAGCTTTAGGAACATAAGAAACAAACTGGAAGTGAGCCCCAGGGCAGTTGAGCCCTGCCCCCTACCATTACAAGCAACCCTGTCAGACAGCTGCATTCATAAATTTGTCCAGCTCTCTCATAAAACTAATTAATTTGTTTTCCCCCACAACTCCTATTGGGAGGCTGTTTCAGAACCTCACCCTTCTGCTGGTTAGAAACAGTCTTCTAGTTTCCAGACTGAATTTGTCCATGGCCAGTTTATACCTATTTGCTCTTGTGCCAACACTGTCCTTTAGCTTAAATAGCTTTTCATCCTCCCTAGTATTTAACCCCCAATGTACAAAAATTGCTTGTTTGTAGGAGTTCACCAGCAATGAAATCCTTTTGCTGATCTTTAGCTTAAATAGCTTTTCATCCTCCCTAGTATTTAACCCCCTGAGCAATTATATCCCATCTTCACCTTCTTTTTGCTAGACTAATCAACTCAAACTCTTCCAGTCACCTGTCATAAGATAGGCCTTCCATTCTCCTAATCATCCTAGTAGCTGTTCTCTACACCTGCTCCAGTTTAAATTCATCTTTCTTGAACAGGGTAACCATAACAGTACACAGTACTCCAGATGAAGATTTACAATAACATTAATGCTTCTCTACCTCTACAGGAAAGGGCAATTAGGAGACCTGGGTTCTAGTCCCATCTCTGCTACTGGTTTACTGAGTGGCCTTAGGCAAGTCACTTATTCTCTTTGTTTTATATTCCCTAAGCATATTCTACAGATAATGGGTTACATTTTGTATTACAGGTATGTCAATAAACAGAATCATAGATAAAAATGGAGGGCTCTAAAGGACCTGAAGAGGTTATCTAGTCTATCTCCCCATGCTGAGGCAGGACCAAGTAAACCTAGACCATCCCTCACAGGTGTTTGTCCAACCTGTTCTTAACAACCTCCAGTGATACAGATTCCACAACCTCCCCTGGTAACCTATTCCAGAGCTTAACTAACTAGAAAGCTTTTCTTAATATCTAATCTAAATCTCTCTTGCTGCAGTTTAAGCCCATTACTTCTTGTCCTACCCTTCATATCATGGAGAACAATTGATCACCCTCCTCTTCGTAACAGCCCTTAACATGTTTGAAGACTATTCTCAGGTCCCCCCTCAGTCTTCTTTCCTCAGGACTAACCATGCCCAGTTTTTTTAAACCATTCTTCATAGATCAGATTTTCTAAAGTTTTTATCATTTTTGTTGCTGTTTTCTGGACTCTCTCTAATCTGTCCACATCTTTTTTAAAGTGTGGTGCCCAGAACTGGTCACAGTTCCACAGTGGGACAATTATCTGCTCTGTCTTATGTCTGACACTCCTGTTAATACACCCCAGAATGATTAGCCTTCCCCCCAGTTGCTCCACACTGTTGGCTCATGTTCAGTTTGTGATCCACTATAACCCCCAGATCCTTTTCAGCAGTACTACCATCTAGCCAGTTATTCCCCATTTTCATGGGTGGTGGGTGAAGCTTCCCCTGGGGGAAGCTAGCTCCCTGTCCTGCCTCTTCTGCCCTGCCCAGACTCCACCCCCACCCTGCATCCCTCCTCCCCATCTCCCACATGCTGCGAAACCCCCCTGCCGGCCGTTCAACACATCCCTCCTCACTCCCCCACCACAGCCCCCCACCCACCCACCCACCACTAGACCCCCGCACGCTTGCTGCTCACCTCCTCACCCCTGCGCCTGCCTGCCACTTGCCTTCTCACCCTCCTAGACCTCCTCCACCTGCAGTGAGACCCTTACCCACATGCCACTCACCTCCTCACCCCCCTGCCCACCCACCACTCACCTTCTCACCCCCTACCCCACAAGACCTTCTCCACCTGCAGCGGGAGCCCTGCTAGCTCGCCGCTCACCTCCTCACTGCCCCCTCCCTGCTCGCAGCAAGACCCCTGCTGCTCACCTCCTCACTCCCCTACCCAAAGCTGGCATGCTGTATCCATCCTCGCTCCCCTGCTAGCATGCCGCATCCCTCTTCACTTCCCCGCCTCCACAGGGAAGTGGAGTGAGGAGGGACACTGAGAGCAGCTGGGACCTCCGAAGCGGGGGTAGAGTGGAGGAGAGGAGAAAGACTTACCATTCAGGCAGCAGCACAGTCGGTGCGGACCTTGGGGAAAGGGTGGAGCAGGGAGGGGAAGGGGCAGGGCCTAAGTGTAGTACTTTGCACTTGTCTTTATTGAATTTCATCTTGATGTTTTCTGACCAATACTTTAATTTATCAAGGTCATTTTGAATTCTAATCCTGTCCTCCAAAGTGCTTGCTACCCCTCCCACTTTGGTGTCATCCACAAATTTTATAAGATTACTCTCCTCTCCATTATCCAAGTGAATAATGAAAATATTGAATAGTACCAGACCGAAGACAGACCCCTGCAGGACCCCACTAGATACATCTTCCCAGTTTGACAGCAAATCATTGAGAACTATTCTTTGAATACTTTTTTTCAAACAGCTGTGCATCCACCTTATAGTAATTGCATCTAGACCACATTTCCCTAGTTTGCTTATGAGAATGTCATGTGGGACTGTGCCAAAAGCCTTACTAAAATCAAGTTATATTATGTTTATTGCTTTCCCCCATCCACTAGGCTAGTAATCCTGTCAAAAAAAAAGAAAATTAGGTTGGTTTGGCATGATTTGTTCTTGACAAAGCCATTTTGATTATTATTTATCAACCTGTTAGCCTCTACATGCTTATAAACTGATTGTTTGATAATTCGTTCCGGTACCTTTCCAGCTATCAAAGTCAGGCTGACATATCTATAATTCCCTGGGTCCTCCTTTCCCCTTTTTAAAGATAGGTACTATGTTTGCCCATTGCTAATCCTGTGAGTCCTCACCCATCCTCAATGAGTTCTCAAAGATAATTGCAAACAGTTACAGAACGATGTGAAGGAATCTTGGAAGTACTCTAGGATGAATTTCATCAGGCCCTGCAAATTTGAATAAATCTAATTTATCCAAATATTCTGTAACCCACTCTTTCCCTGTTCTGGCTTGTGATCCCTCCCCTTTGTTGTTAATATTCAACATTAACTTTTTTAATGAAGAAGGCTAAAGTAAAATAGGCTTCAAAGCCCTCTGTCTTCTTGGTGTCATCCATTATTACCTTCCTTCATCTTTCTCTTGCTCCTAAAGCATTTAAAAAAACCTTTTCTTATTGCCTTATTCTTATTGTACCTCATTTTGTGTCTTAGCTTTTCTGATTTTTCCCTACAAGCTTGTGCTATACTTTCTTACTCATTATTAGCAATTTGTCCATGTTTCCACTTTTTGTAGGATTCCTTTCTGATTTTCAAGTCATTAAAGAGCTCCTGATGGAGCCATATTTAGCCAGCTGTCCTGAACTCCTTTTTCCCTTAGATTTTCTTCCCATGGGACCTCACCTAACAGAGTCAGAGAATTTGTGAAGTCTGCTTTTTTGAAGTCCATTGTTCTTATTCTGCTGGGCTCGCTCCTTCCTTTCCTTAAAATCATGAAATCTATCATTTCATAAATCACTTTCACTCAAGTTACCTTCAGTCTCTATATTTGCAAACAATTCCTCACTGTTAGTCATAATCAAGGCCCAAATGGCTGACCCTTGGTTACTTCCTCCATCTTCTAAAACAAGAAGTTGTTCCCAACACATTCCAAGAACCAACTGGAGATTTTTTGTTTTGACATATTACTTTTCCAACAGATATCTGAGTAGTTACTAAAATTCCCCATTACTTTCAGGTTTTGGATTTTTCTGTTATTTGTTCTAGAAATATCCCCTCCACTTCCCCCTTGGATTTGGTGGTCTGTTGCAGACACCTACCATGATGTCACCCCTGTTTTTTTCCCCTTTTACCTTCACCCAGACATTTTCATCTGGTCTGCCCCTAACCTCCTTTTCACAGATTTATAGACTCCGTGGCCAGAAGGGACCATCATGATCATCTAGTCTGACCTTCTGCACATCCTTCTGGATCACAGAACAAGTGAATACATTGTTCATGTACAATGCTACTCCTCCTCCCTTTTCTTGCTGCCTGTCCTTCCTGAACAAGCTATACCCCTCTATATCAATATTCCAGTCAAGAGATTTAGTCAACCAATACTCTTCGATGTCAACTGCATCATAATGTTGCTTGTGCATTAAGACTTCCAGTTCTTCTTGTTTATTCCCCCACATTCCTTGCATTTGTGTACAGAGAACTAAGGTGCTGAACAGATTCCCCAACTCATTTCCATCTTGTTGTTTCTATGGCCCTCGCTTATAAACAGTCTATAAAGAGTTAATAAATTATTAACAGATGTTTTAACAAAGGGTAAATCAATGGTGATAGATTGTTATGGAACCTAACAGGTCAATAGGTTGCTTGTATCCATCTATAATGGCTTCTACTGATGTGCTTATAACCATCTACAACAGTTAGTACTCATGTCTGTAATGTGCTTATATTAGCCATTATTTATTAATCCATTATAAACTATAATAATACCAAAAGCATGACCACATAGAGATTCTTCTCCTCCTTTATAAGGGTCTATGGATTAAAAGTTCTAGATCTGAACACTGTTGTGATTTTATTATTAACAACGACATGTTATCAAATGTTTTACTGTACATTATACTGAGGGACAAGAATAACCTAAAAATAATGACTATTCATGCCAGCCAATCTAATTCTTCAAGCAGCTGATGTAGAAGAAATCAATGACTAGCAGTTTCTATCATTAGTTTTTCCATCAAAATATGTACCACATTTGAGATGTCACAAAAGAATAGAAACAGGGAAGTAAAACTTTGAAAAATGTATGAAAAAAAACTGAAGATGTGGAACAAACGGGTGTGATGCCACAGTCCTCAAATGCTGCACATAGGATTCAGGAGACATTATTCACAACACAACAGTATTCCTAATAGGATGGCAAAGAAGCAGCAGCGGTGCACTAGTGCTCTTTTCAGGTCAATTCTCTTCAGGTTCTCAGATCATGCTCCTTACTCTTTCCTTGCTCTCTCCTCCCCTGTCTCATATAGCTCGGCCACAAATGAAATAACTGAAGCACTGAAAAAACCCAAAAACCCATTGTATTAGCCTAGATTCAGTTGCTTTGGTGAGAGTAATCCTTAAACACAACAGGACATGTTCGGTCAAGCCATTTGTTTATATTACTGGTTCAGCCAAAAGGGAATGTCAAAAGAATAATGTGTATAACCAACAACAAAAAGACACAAATGTACGTAACTGTATAAGACAATACCAAGATGTTTGGAAACGGGCCTTTCCCATGCTTTTAGATTCTTACTTTATGCTAAACCTGTCAAGAATATGGTCACTTTGGGGATCATACTTGACACAAGGCATCGGTCAATGTGCTGCATTTAGAACATTGAAATGTCAAAGGCACAATTTGCACATGTATTCTCTGATTTGCATGCATTCAGAGTATGACTTCACTTTTGTGCTATTACAGGCTGATTGAACCAAATTTTACCCTTCCTTGCAACCTATGCCACCCACTGAAGTCAATGGGAGGCCAGAATTTGGACTGTAGAGTTTAGAAAAGCCCAACACATATTTATTATGTCATCTTTTGGCTTTCTCTTGCCTTTGCAAGATTGTGTTTAGGGTGTGTGTTGTATTCTTATGTGTTTTTCAGTAAAACTGTAAATTAGTCAAAAAGGGAGGTATGTAGATACAGTAAGAAATCTGAAAAATCTTCAGATATAAAATTTAAATATTTCTAAGTCAATATCTTATTTGGGGTTCAAATTCAAGAACAAACAGACATATCCCCTGTTCTGTGCTGTGAAAGGCCACACTGGCATTTCTATGGCCATCTGAAGTCATCTTCCCCCCCTCTCCAATCAAACTGAAATCAATCACAAATTATTATCGATATTTTAAGGTATACACCTGCACATTTTTAAGGCACCAGATGGGACCATATACAGCCACAGACAATTCGCAAGATTTTTCAAATGGGTGCCTAAAGTTGGACTGCTACAAAAGCAGCACTTTTAAGTCAGGCCACTTTTCAGATACCTAAATATGGATTTGGGCATCTAACTTTTTCAAAAACAAGTGCCTAATCTTGACTAATATGATTAGAAATAAAAAAGCAATACATGTTCCACATTTTAAATCTCTAGTATAGTAATAACCAATGCAATGTTTTCTAAACAATGCATTATGTTGGACCATTTGGGCATGATTTCTGCATTCACCATACAAGAACTTGCATAGTATTTGGTCACTTTAGTTTTGCAACCAATTTTAGACAACTGTAATATTTACCCCTAATGTAACAACCTCTAATAACCAATGTACGGCAAAATCCTCTTTCCCTTACTCACACAGTGCCCAACTGTGCCACCGTTATGGTGAATAGAACCTTACTACATGAGTAGTCCCACTGAAATCAATGGGACCGTGTATGTAGTAAGGTATCATTCAGTGTGAGTAAGCATTTTACAACTGGGCCAACAATCATTACTGTACCTATATCTTACTAACTTCAAATGAGACTCCTTGTGAAGTAAGGTACTTCTCAGTGTGTGAGTAAGAACAGCAGAATCTAACCCCCCGTTAGTAATGTGAACATTACTTACAAAATATGGACCAAATAAAGGCAACATGAATTACATGTATTTTCCAAAAACAATTACTATTTGTGTATATAAGTTTATCAGGTTCCTTGTTTCATTCATATACTGCACTTATACATAGTTCATGGAGCCAGTATTCTATGAACTCTATTTTAAAACATTCTAAATTTAGGATATTCTAGTCTGCATTTGGGCACTGAAATTAACACTTAAGTATCTGGCTACCTAGGGTACATTTGTATGCCAGGGATCTGAAATTAATCACTCCATTTTGAACAGACAAGTTTAAAAACTGAGTCATGATAGTCAATGAATCACACAATAAGTAAATGTCATTATATATCATGACTGTACCAATTTAAGTGTCTGCTGAATACCTAAGTATTAAATACAGTCTATTTGGAGACATAATTTAAAGTATTACTTTTTATTGTCTCATAATTGCAAAGTAGAATTCTTACTTGGCTTAGTAATTGGCAGGAGCTCAGCAAACATTACTGTGAGAAAATGGTCTTACAATTTCATTTGTTAATAATGTTTTCTAAAGTAAAAACTAATGTATATAATAAAATGAAACAGTAATGTTTTATTATATGCATTTATGATGTCTATCGAAGGAGTTTTAAAGTCAGGTTTCAAAAGAGACATTTCTAATACGCTATAATTTTCAGTAATAGTATAATATTCTTGGCCACCATCACTTTTTTATTTAAATAAGATGAAGTGGGAGTGTTATGGTTTACCCGTTTAGGAACAAATGTCTCTGTAATGTGCACATACAACATTTATATATGCAAATTAATTGTGTGACTATCTGATTTATGCACACAACTGCAGTTTTGCACTTGCACGTAAATATGTACAAGCAGAGTTCGCAGGCAGAGTTAAAAGCCCATTTGAAAATGTGGCCCTCATTTACCCTTTGGAATATGGTTGACATTTAATGATTCTTAGGATTGACATCACCACCAGATCCTTGGGACAGAACTTCAGTCTTATTTTGTACATTTAAAGTGTACATCACTGTACTATATAAAGGTACAATTCAAGTGTGGAAAGAGGTCACTATGGCAGGTTCTTGCACCACTTCATAGAATCATAGAATATCAGGGTTGAAAGGGACCTCAGGAGGCCATCTAGTCCAACCCCTTGCTCAAAGCAGGATCTAATCCCCAACTAAATCATCCCAGCCAGGGCTTTGTCAAGATGGGCCTTAAAAACCTCTAAGGAAGGAGATTCTACCACCTCCCTAGGTAACCCATTCCAGTGCTTCACCACCCTCCTAGTGAAAAAGTTTTTCCTAATATCCAACCTAAACATCCCCCACTGCAACTTGAGACCATTACTCCTTGTTCTGTCATCTGCCACCACTGAGAACAGTCTAGATCAGGGATAGGCAACCTGTGGTACGCATGCCAAAGGCGGCACGTAAGCTGATTTTCAGTGGCACTCACACTGCCCGGGTCCTGGCCACCAGTCTGGGGTCTCTGCATTTTAATTTAATTTTAAATGAAGCTTCTTAAAAACCTTATTTACTTTATATACAACAATAGTTTAGTTATATATTATAGACTTATAGAAAGAGACCTTCTAAAAACGTGAAAATGTATTACTGGCACGCCGAACCTTAGATTAGACTGAATAAATGAAGACTCGGCAGACCACTTCTGAAAGGTTGCCGACCCCTGGTCTAGATCCATCCTCTTTGGAACCCCCTTCAGGTAGTTGAAAGCAGCTATCAAATCCCTCCTCATTCTTCTCTTCTGCAGACTAAATAATCCCAGTTCCGTCAGCCTCTCCTTATAAGTCATGTGCTCCAGCCCCCTAATCATTTTTGTTGCCCTCCGCTGGACTCTTTCCAATTTTTCCACATTCTTCTTGTAGTGTCGGGCCCAAAACTGGACACAGTACTCCAGATGAGGCCTCACCAATGCAGACTAGAGGGGAATGATCACGTCCCTCAATCTGCTGGCAATACTCCTACTTATACAGCCCAAAATGCCATTAACCTTCTTGGCAACAAGGGCATACTATTGACTCATATCCAGCTTCTCGTCCCCTGCAACTCCTAGGTCCTTTTCCTGAAGAACTGCTGCCTAGCCACTCGGCCCCTAATCTGTAGCAGTGCATGGGATTCTTCCTTCCTAAATGCAGGACTCTGCACTTGTCCTTTTTGAACCTCCTCAGATTTCTTTTGGCCCAATCCTCTAATTTGTCTAGGTCCCTCTGTATCCTATCCCTACCTTCCAACATATCTACCACTCCTCCCAGCTTAGTGTCATCTGCAAACTTGCTGAGGGTGTAATCCACGCCGTCCTCCAGATCATTAATAAAGATATTGAACAAAACCGGCCCCAGGACTGACCCTTGGGGCACTCCGCTTGATACCGGCTGCCAACTAGACATGAAGCCATTGATTACCACCCGTTGAGCCCGACAATCTAGCCAGCTTTCTATCCACCTTATAGTCCATTCATCCAGCCCATACTTCTTTAACTTGCTGGCAAGAATACTGTGGGAGACCGTATCAAAAGCTTTGCTAAAGTCAAGGAATAACATGTCCACTGCTTTCCCCTCATCCACAGAGCCAGTTATCTCATTGTAGAAGGCAATTAGGTTAGTCAGGCATGACTTACTCTTGGTGAATCCATGCTGACTGTTCCTGATCACTTTCCTCTCCAAGTGCTTCAGAATTGATTCCTTGAGGACCTGTTCCATGATTTTTCCAGGGACTGAGGTGAGGCTGACTGGCCTGTAGTTCCCTGGATCCTCTGTCTTCCCTTTCTTAAAGATGGGCACTACATTAGCCTTTTTCCAGTCCTCCAGGACCTCGCCCGATCACCATGAGTTTTCAAAGATAATGGCCAATGGCTCTGCAATCACATCCGCCAACTCCTTTAGCACCCTCAGATGCAGTGCATCCGGCCCCATGGACTTGTGCTCGTCCAGCTTTTCTAAATAGTCCCAAACCACTTCTTTCTCCACAGAGGGCTGGTCACCTCGTCCCCATACTGTGCTGCCCAGTGCAGTAGGCTGGGATCTGACCTTGTTTGTGAAGACAGAGGCGAAAAAAGCATTGAGTACATTAGCTTTTTCCACATCCTCTGTCACAGGTTGCCTCCCCCATTCACTAAGGGGCCCACATTTTCCCTGACCTTCTTCTTGTTGCTAACATACCTGTAGAAATCCTTCTTGTTACTCTTAACATCCACTCCATGGTGAGGCTGCAAAGGAAGTTTTAGGCACACTGGTCATACAAGGAAGCCTCTGCAACCCCCCTCTACTACAAGAGAATCCCACTTGTCTAGCATGTGGAAGCATTTTAAGAGTAGGCCTAAGGAAAAATCATGGAGCAGGTCCTCAAGGAATCAATTCTGAAGCACTTGGAGAGGAAAGTGATCAGGATCCATGACTATGTAGAGGCCCGGCTTACAGACAGACAGCTACTGCTACACTACCTTACGAGTTGGAGTAATGGTCTTGAAGGAGCAGCAGTTTGCCTACAGGTTAGGAGGGGCAATCTCCGGCTCCTATTTCCTTCACCCGATCTTCAGCCTGTGACCCAACAAAGCCCATTCACTTGGGTTGGGGATAGGACGGGTACGTTGCACCGAACACCGGTAACACATTTCTTTTTCTAAAGCCAAGTGTTCATCACTTACCAAACACCGCTTCCCTCCCTATCAGCTTTTCCTCGTGTCCCATCCCCCAGGCATGTGGCACCCCCTCCCTGACAGCAGAGATACCGGTTACCTGTGCTCTCCTCGCGCGGCAGCTCTGCCCGCCCCGGGGGCTCCCTCCAGCTCCCACGGGACGGGGGCAGACTGGCCCCTGGCGGGCCCCTCCCCACGCTCTGCCGGCACGTACCGAACAGCGGGAGCTTGGGCTTGCCCGGGGCCGCGCGGGCGGAGACCTCCTGCGGCTGCGGGGGGGCCGGCAGGGAGCGGGCACCGCGGAAGGCGGGCGCCAGCAGCTCCGGCTCGGGGGGCTGCGGCGGCGGGGCCCAGGCGCCGCCGCCGCCCCCTGCAGGCCGCTGTCCGCGAGGCGCGAACCCGCGCAGAGCCAGGCGCTCCGGGTCGCCGAGCCGGGAGAGCGGGTGCTGGATCACAGGCGGCAGCCGGGGCGAAGCGGTGCTGGGAGCCTGCGGGCGGCCGGAGGGCACCTCGCCGCGGGCAGCCATCCTGGCCGAAAGGAGACAAGACCAGGCCGATCGGTGTCGGGCGGCTCCCCCGCCCCCGCGCCGGGGGTAAAAGCCCCAACACAAACCGCCTGGGGGCTGCACCTGGCTGGGTGCGGAGCCGGAGCGCCCTCCCCTGCCCCTCTTTTAAAAGGCTGCGTAGGGACCGTTTCCAGCCCCCCGCGCCGAGGCTAGTACGTTCCGGGGCCCTGTGCTGCGAGCCCGAGCGGCTGCTGAGCCAAAGAAGCCCTGGCAGTGCCCCGTGCTCGCCCCTGGCCTTTCCCCCAGCCGCCCCGGACGCTTTGGAGCGGCCGGTGTTTCTCTTCTGGAGCAAGGGGAGGTTGCTACAGGCAACAGAAAACGCCTGAGTCCCTTTCCAACAACATTTCTGCCAGAGTGCGAGCCGGACGCACCGCAGGGAGGTCCGGCTGCATTCCCCAGCCCCGTGACAGAAGCCCTGGGAGGAAGGGAACCCCCGCCTCCCCAGCGTAACCACTGGACTCTCCTCCCTACACAGCTACCGGGGGAGCGTTACCACCAAGAAACGAATGAGCATATGTGGGGCTCCCCTTTGTAACATGCAGCCAGTCCCTTGGCACATGTACGGAAATTAAAATAAAATATAGACTTGAGCCACAGATATCAACCTGACCCTGAATAAACAGATCTACCTTACACTGTATCCTGAAGGTCCATAAATTTGGACTCTGTCCGACCAAAACGGAGACAAAGTTGAGGCGCTTCAGCTGAGTGTCCAGCTCCCAGACCTTCAAACCCAGGGACTGGAAGAATGCCCTAGCTATTAGAGAAAAAGGGACTGTCTTTTAGATGGACAGGACAAACCATGGGGCTTTACAGAGATGAATATATCAGGTCAACATCTTTAAATGCCCCTAGAAGTGAACAGAAAGTCAATTTTCAGAGTAGCAGCTGTGTTAGTCTGTATTCACAAAAAGAAAAGGAGTACTTGTGGCACCTTAGAGATTAAGCAATTTATTTGAGCATAAGCTTTTGTGAGCTACAGCTCACTTCATCGGATGCATCCGATGAAGTGAGCTGTAGCTCACGAAAGCTTATGCTCAAATAAATTGGTTAGTTTCTAAGGTGCCACAAGTACTCCTTTTCTTTTTTCAGAAAGTCAATGCAGATCTTATAGCCCTGGTATAATCTGTTCCACAGCCAACACCATCAAGTAAATAAGCAGCCATCTGCATTTTGCATCAGCTGCAGCTTCTAAGTGATCTACAAGGATAACCCTATGTAAAGCATGTTACAGTAATCCTGTCCTGAGGTGACAAAGGCACGGATAACTGTTACGAGGTGGACATCAGAACACCAGGGTCATAGTCATCTTGATAGATGCCTGGGGAAAGGCCCTCTGGTCATATTACCTGGGGATTCAGAATCAAAATTAATGATGTACACTAAGGGAATATGAGTTTTAAGACTATGCCTAGATCCACAGAGGGATTTAGACTGCACACTTCATTTTTAGATACTTTGAAAGTCACTAGAATCCAAAACCCCTGAATTAAGCACTTAATCTCCCCATACAATGCATGGGGAGAGATAGGTGCCTGAGAATGGGATCCATAAAAAACAGCATGCTAGTGGGTAGCCAACTAAACTAGCCAATGGGAGATGCCAACTAGATGAGTGTCTCTAAACCCACCCCTCATACAGAGTTAGGCACCCATGTCTGGGTTGCAGGGAGGTGCTGGCCTATCTCTACGAGCTCTCCACACCTCGGAACCTCTCTCCTGGACCCAGGTGGCTTAGGTACCTAAGCTGTTTTTGCAAGAAAGAGCAGAGAAGGTGGTATCTCCATTATGACTTTTAGCCCAGTGGTTAGCTCATTCACCCAGGATGTGGGAGACCCAGGTTCAATTCCCTGCCTAAATGGAGGAAATTTTAAGAGCAGTCTCCCACTCTCAGGAGCATGTGTGAACCACTGGGCTATCTTCTGCAGTTTCCACGATATGCTATGCATCCGATGAAGTGAGCTGTAGCTCACGAAAGCTCATGCTCAAATAAACTGGTTAGTCTCTAAGGTGCCACAAGTACTCCTTTTTTTTTTTTTTACGAATACAGACTAACACGGCTGTTACTCTGAAAACTGGGCTATCGGATATTCTGATATGAGTATCTTTCAGTCTCTCCAGCTGAAGGTGTTCCATTGTACATAAATACTTAAAAAGTCACTGAGCCAGAGAGAGAGTGTGGACATGATTCCACACTGGTGATTAGTCCCTCTATTTAATTTATTTAATCCGAAGTGGAACAGTTTCTACAAACAAGAGATCAAGAGAGACCCACATTGGAATATCTCATAGCCCTGAGCATAGGGAGATTCCTTTTCAACTCCTTTCTATCTGGTAGAGATGGGACTTGGACTCAGATTTCCTGCATAGTGGGGAGTGCTCTAACCATGGGGCTAAAAGTTATAGGAGAGGCAATGTCTCCTGCTCCTGGATTTTGAATGGGCCTAAATCTGGTAACTGCTCTGAGGACCCGTACCAGATACGTGTACCCCTGCCTATTGTCCCCAATCTGCATCTGGTTTGAGGATACCACTGGGATTAGGTATGAGACAGGCTTCTGGACGCCTACGGCAAGACATAAATTTAGACCACTAAGGGACATTTGCAGTGACAATTTAGGCACTGAGTGAGTTTAGTTGAGTACAGGGGTAGGCAGTAGCTTCACACCAGTTTTGTGGATCGCAGTAGCAACTAAGTTCCTTTGTGGCTCTGGGCTTCTGGCCCCAGTCCTGCACTGAGAATTGCACATGGGTCTCTGTGCCTGAAAACGTCAGTTGTTAATCTCCGACTGTCTGAAGGATTCAAGGACATTCAAAACATTTGGATAATCAGAGTTTCAGATTAAACAAAATGTGACTAATTGGAGTATGAGGAGGGTTGATCTGTATGTGGTAATTTGTTTTTACTCTGGTTGTTATGACTGTATGAACTGTGGGGCTCATTTAACTTTTCGTGCTCATACAAGGTACTGGATTGACAACACTGAATGATTATTTGTTACTTCTCTTAAAACAAACTCAATAGTTTTCCAAAGATTTCCTAAGACGAAATGTAAAGATCAAACTATATATATGTGCCAGTTTGGAGGTTTAAAAGTGTACCAGGGCACATCTCTTTTTCATAATACAACAACAAAAGGATTATGTCTTGTCTTTTAGATTGTAAACTGTGGGGACACGGACTGTCGTTTGGTATGTGTTTGTATAGTACTTAGCACCCTGGGATCCAACCCAGTTGTGGCCTTAGGGCTATCACAGTATAAATGTTAAATAAGCCATAATAATTAACAATTGATTCAATGAAAGTGAAAGGGAGCAAATTTAGAATTGATAAAAAGAAATACATAATGCACAATTAGCCTGTGGATCTGATTGCCACAAAATATTCAGACAAACCAAAAAAATCACACCACATCAGCTGATTATCTGAATTGTTGAGACTGTGTTATCAACCCTCTGCTCAGACAGAAGCAGAGTGCTGGGACCATGCCCCAAACTGAAGACAGAACAGGGTGGCTGATCTATTGTATCAGCTAAAAGGGGTCTGAGATTCTCCTCACCTCTTTCCCCGCTGTGCTGGGGGGACCCCCCACCCTAGACTTTCCTCCTCCTCTGGCCATCTGAAAGAATGGGGGAAATCATGGACTGTAACTTGGCCACCGGGCCCTCACGGTGTTCCGCAAGTCCACCCCAAGACTTTGGGAGGCTGTTGAGCTGTGGCCTCCCCACTAGGCCTGCTGGGCCCCAAATGAAGCTTGTTACAACTTATGTGCATAAAGTTACACACATGTGTAAGTGTTGGCAAGACCAGGGTCTCTGTTGAGAAAAAAAAAATCCAGAGTTACAATAAAGATTTTTTTAAAGATGTTGGAAGAGATATAAACTCTAGGCTAAAGCTTTCCCTGTAGGTAGATTATTCCATAATTACCCTCTTCAGGGTTTCTGTTGGTTTTACACCTTCTTCCGAAGCATGTGGTGGTGATAGGACACTAAAATAAATGAACCAATGGCCTGATCCATTATGCTAGTCCGTAGGTTCCCATGTTGAGAACTGCAGTAAAATTTTTAAAGTGGAAATTAACAACTATATAAAAATACTGTTGCCATGCTGTCTAGAGTGGCTCACAACTGAGTGCCAATCTCACGTCAGACTCTCAGAAAACAGGGCAGACACCCCAAAGCGGTGGTATATTCTATAATTAGATTTCACCAAGCCAGTAACAACTGTATACTTCTGGATCACTATACCAGTCTTACCATGGAGTCACAAACAGTCCCCTTAGGTACTCCAGCCTATTCTGCCACCCAGACAAACTGGACTTAGCAATAATAGTCACATAAACCAAAAATCACACCAAGCAGGTTACTCCCAATCCCAAAGGACAAGTCACTTTCCACAGATCAGCTGGTACTTTGGATCTCACACCAAAGTCAATGCTGACAGCCAATTCTATAGTAAATTAACTATAGGTTTATTAGGTAAGAGAAAGGAATGAGAGTTATTGAGAGGTTAAAGCAGGTAAAGTATAATAATAGGTGAGTCAAAGTTAGTAAGTCCAAAATAATAGCAGTTGATGTAATACACTGGTAGTTTCCCAAAAGACTTTTCAGGGAACCCAGATGTTTCTAGGGATCTCCACTTTGCATTTGGTATTTTCTCTGTAAGAATCCAAAGAGTCAGAGATAAGGATTATTCCTTTGAAGCAGTATTTATAGTTTCTGCTCACAGAAGGCAATCTGAACCATGTCTTCATACACATGGGCAGTGAATTTCCATTGTCGAACACAATGGCCCTTACTTTTAAGTTAGCACTCTTAAGCAGTAAAAATCATGGAAGATGGGTGAGATTCCAGAGGACTGGAAAAGGACAAATATCATGCCAATCTATAAAAAGTGAAATAAAACAACCCAAGAAATTACAGACCAGTCATCTTAACTTCAGTACCCATAAAGATAATGGAGCAAATAATTAAGCAATAAATTGTTCCCAATCAAGCTGGAAGGGCATATCAAGTGGGGTCCCACAGGGATCAGTTTTGGGTCTGATTCTGTTCAATACCTTCATCAACGATTTAGGTAATGGCATAGAGAGTACACTTATACAGTTTGCGAACGATATCAAGCTGGGAGGGGTTGCAAGTGCTTTGGAGGGTAGAATTAAAATTCAAAGTGATTTGGACAAACTGGAGAAATGGTCTGAAGTAAATAGGATGAAATTCAATAAGGACAAATGCAAAGTACTCCACTTAGGAAGGAACAATCAGTTGCATACATAGAAAATGGGAAATGACTGCCCAGGAGGAGTACAGTGGAAAGGGATCTGGGGGTCATAGTGGATCACAAGCTAAATATGAGTCAACAGTGTAACACCGTTGCAAAAAAAACCCAAACATCATCCTGGGGTGCATTAGCAGGAGTGTTGTAAGCAAGACACAAGAAGTAATTCTTCTGCTCTACTCTCTGCTGATTAGGCTTTAACTGGAGTATTGTGTCCAATTCTGAGTGCTACATTTCAGAAAAGATGTAGACAAATTGGAGAAAGTCCAGAGGAGAGCAACAAAAATGATGAAAGGTCTAGAAAACATGACCTATGAGGGAAGATTGAAAAAATTGGGTTTGTTTAGTCTGGAGAAGAGAAGAGTGAGGGGGGACATGATAACAGTTTTCAAGTACATAAATGGTTGTTACGAGCAGGAGGGAGAAAAATTGTTCTCTTTGACATCTGAGGATAGGACAAGAAGCAACGGGCTTAAGTTGCAGCAAGGGCGGTTTAGGTTGGACATTGGGAAAAACTTCCTAACTGTTAGGATGGTTAAGCACTGGAATAAATTTCCTAGGGAGGTTGTGGAATCTCCATCACTGGAAATTTTTAAGAGCAGGTTAGACAAGCACCTGTCAGGGATGGTCTAAATAATACTTTCCTCTGAACTCATGGCAGGACTCTGGCCTAGGTGACCGCTTGAGGTCCCTTCCCGTTCTACAATTCCATGAGTCTTCATTTACATTTTCAAGGCTCCAGTCATGCTTGATGCGTAATTTAATTACAGGGATATATGCAATGTAAAAGGTAATGTAATAGCAAACAACTATGCTTCATTAGTTTTCATGAAGTTTAAACATAAAGCATATTCTCATATTAACACTCACACACACTTTTGATCTAGGGCCATGGCTCTCAACTTTTCCAGATTACTGTACCCCTTTTTCAGGTGTCTGATTTGTCTTACGTATCCCCCAAGTTTCACCTCACTTAAAAACTACTTGCTTACAAAGTCAGACATAAAAATACAAAAGTAACACAGTATGCTATTACTGAAAATTGCTTACATTCTTGTTTTTATCACATAATTACAAAATAAATCATTTGGAATATAAATATTGTAGTTACATTTCACTGTAAAGTATATAAAGCAGTATAAACAAGTCATCTGTATGAAATTTTAGTTTGTTCTGACTTTGCTAGTGCTTTTTAGGTAGCCTGTTGTAAAACTAGGCAAATATCTAGATGAGTTGATGCACCCCTGAAAAACCTCTGAGTACCTCCAGGAGTACATGTTCCCCTGGTTAAGAATCACTGATCTAGGGTTAAAGAGTTACAGGGATATACATAATGTAATGTGATAGCAATCTACAGATTATAGATAAGTGAAGACAATACCATTAACATTTTCTTTGAACTAAACTAACACACAAGTGAATTGGCCTGATTATACTACAATACCTTTAGACACTCCTTTGATTTCTATTAGCATATGAGTGAATTAGCCTGCAGTCCTGTCCTGAGTGGGCACCAGGGTATACAGCATCACACATGCACCCTAGAGTCATTAAATTATCTTAATAAATGCGCCTACTAACATACAGCACATGGAATCATTTTCAAACTAAACGCTTACTCAGTTCACAGATAGAGGAAAGTGGGGGTTAACATTAAGTTTATGGTAGAACTCTTAATGCTACCTTCACAAAGTAGTCATTGCATCTGTAGTCAATGATGTTACTAATCGGTGACTATTCCCTGAGAAGTGACAGTAAAAAAAATATATCATGGGAATCCATGTTTATTCTCTGTTAATATCTTTCATATTGAATTTGCTCTGGTTAGAAGTCAAAAGAGAATTTTTCTGTCCGTTAACAAGGTCATTCTCTAATGTAACTGAATTTGCATACAGTATATCCAAGACCATTCATCTTCAGTTTTTACTGAAAAATTCTCAAGTTTCCAAAATCTATTATGCTGTTTTTACCAATTTTCAGCCGAATTTTGGAGGAAGTGGAGGAGGCAAGGGCACCATCTCCTCACACTACCTCCTCTACTCTTCCACTTCCAAGCCCACTGAGACAGGAGAGATGGTGGCTCAGAAACCAAGATAGCCTAGGTTACCAACCTGTCATCTCTCTTTCAAGAGTGGGGAGCAGTGTCAGAAGTACCTGAAGGACTCAAGTGCTGGTTTATATACTGTTGTCAATCCCACACCCGCCATATATACATTACCAACTCTACAGATAGTGATCAGCATTCAAAGCAAATAAAAGTGAGTGAACTACTTTTCACAGTAAAAAGGTCAAAAATGAAAAACTGTTTTTATGTTTCAGAACCTAAGTGTTTTATTGAAAGTTAAAAAAAAACAACAACAGAATAATATTTACTCTATTTACCCAGAAAACTGTAAAGTTAATTTTTTGCAACAATTTGTACCTGTTTTTTAATTTTTATAACAATAATAAATTCCTGAGAAATTTGAAACAAAATAAAAACTGAAAATGTAGGGCCTTAGATATATTACATCTAGAGCAACCTATCAGTTAGTAGAAAAATTAGATGGTAACTGTGAGCCTCCACTTAGTACCCTAGTCTCACTGGCCTGGGTCCACAAAGCCAGTGAAGAGCTGAATGCCTAATTTCTAGGTCCTAGAAAATCAATGGAATAACTATGAGATCCACAAAGCCTGGATTAAGCACCTAGGTTCCCTATAGAATGAATGAGGAAACATAGGGGCCTAAGAATAAAATCCACAAAAGCCAGTGGGGAGCCAGTGAGAGATGCCAACAATAGGGATGTGTCCTAAGCTCTGCCCGCTCACAAATCAGGCACCCAACTGTGGGCTACAGGGAGGTGTCTATCTCTGTTTGCAATCTGCAGCCAGTAATCCTCTTGTGGAGTCAGGCAGCTTAGGCACCTAAACTATTCTTTGCAAGAAATGCCAGTGGCGGTGCTGCTTCCCCCTTATAACTTTTATCCCAGTGGGTAGAACATTCACCCAGCATGTGGGAGAAAGGCAGAGGGGGAAATTGAACCTGGGTACCTCACATCCTGGGGGAGTGCGCTAACCACTGGGCTAAAAGTTATAAGGGAGGTGGTATCTCCACCCCTTGGATTTTGACTGGAGCCCAATCTAGTAGGTATGTTCAGAAAAAACTTACAGGCTTATACCTTGCAGGAGGCATAGACATCTCCCACCCACCTCCACCTGGTTTATGGCTTGTGCTGGGCTTAGGTGTGAGACAGACATCTGGTTGCCTAGAGTGAAACAGCAGTGTGCATACCCACAGGCAGAAACATAGGGAGTTTTTACAGTGAAAACTTAAGCAGCGGGTGAGCTTAGGCACCTACAGAGCGCAGTAGCAGCTAAGCGGGGGTTTGTTGATCTGGGGTTTAGGCACCTAGGTATCTTTGTGGATCTGGGCCATTATACTTCCTAGAAAAAGTCAGCAGGACCTCAGCTCTTACTGTTAAATTCCAAAACATTCTTAGTTTAATTCCACAGCTCAGTGAGTTCTTTGGTGTTAAAAGGGGGGTTTAATGATGACTGAGGTACCAGAGAAAGAAAAAATGAAGGTCAAAAGACCAGCAGCATTGAAAAGCAATAGTAGTTGCCTCATGTTTTCCTTCACCAGCTGTGCAAAATCTAATTAACTCCACCAGTGGAGGTATCACTATGCTTTCTAGCTATACAATTATTATCTGACATAGCACAGCTGTGGGCTTTTGTGCTCAGGTACTCACAGCTGTGGCTCTCTGCTCTGTATCAGGGCTTTTACTTGTGGTGGCTGTAGTCTTGGATTGGAGTCTATTCTTCCCATTGTTCAGTAGCTGTGGAAAGAAAATTCAAGTCGGTTCAGTTGGGGGCCCATGCTGGGCGGGATACAAGATACTTTCAAGGAAGTGGTTCTGTTTGGAGTCAAAGGTCTCACAAATATCCTAGAATTTATAATTGTGAGAAGAGCCATCTTTACCTTCTGGGTGTATTGCTATACGATCTCCAGCCCTTGACAGTATTAACGCTTCAGGGTTTCAGACAGCCACCTGCAGGGAACAGGAAGGGCTTTCTGCTCCCAAGGTATTCTGGATTGTTTTTTTTTAATCTCCTTTGTCTGAAACAGCTGGAGATGGGACATTGGGCAGAGTGGGCCTGGGCTCTGAGCATTCTCTGTCTCAGGTGCTTGGAGTCTAACTGATTACCATATGTGGGGTCAGAAAGGAGTTTTCCCCCAGGTCAGATTGGCAGGTGACCTTGTGGAGTTTTTCCCACCTTTCCCTTCAGTGTGTGGGGACAGGTCAATTGCCAGGATTATCCGGGTATATCTCACTTAATCATTTCCCTGCCACTGCGGGGGCCTTGATGCATCTCTGTTCCTTCTATTCTCCGCCTGTGGCACATATCAGTGTGGTTTCCTGTGGGCTGTAATACTTTGGTCTAATTCCAGTGCTTGGGTTTAGTATGCTGGCAGGTGGCATGTGATATGCAGGAGGTCAGGCTAGATGATCTGGTGGTCCCTTCTTACCTTAAACTCTATTACCTTGGCTAGGGAAACATTCTTAAAGTAGCTGGGGCTAGAGGGAGCGGGATCAGCCACAGGGGCTCACGAATCCAGTTTACTGTTTCAGTGAGGAGAGGAATTTGATGTACATTAAGAGACTATCACTATGTAGGGAAGGTCAGTCTTTTAGCTGCCAAGTTAAGGTGAAATTCAGTTATACCAATTATTATTATTTGTATTGCACGAGCGTCTGCAAATCCCCACGGAAACTCATGTGCCATTGCACTAGGTACTCTACAAGCCCTGTAGTGCTTATCACAATCTAAAGCCCCCATCCTGAAAACACACCCGCTTAACTTTACAAGCACAAGTAGTCCCATTGATTTGAGTGTGTAAGTCTTTGCAGGATCGGGGTCTAAATAGACAAGTCACACAAGGGATGGGCAAAAGTACTATCCACATTTTATGGATGGAAAAGAGGGGACAGTGAGGCACAGAGAAATTAGTTAAGAATCAGGTACTGAGTGCACAAATTGTTCTGCTGTTTCACATTTGGTTTGAGTCATGCACTTGAATTTCCCAGGACACGTGCTCCTTACAGCCCCCCTCACTCCTCCCTTCCATGTAAGTGACCCTACTTAGCCCACTCTGCCAGTTAAGTTCCTGTCTCATGCAGGGTCACCTGTCCTTAAGGGTACAGTGAGGACACTAGCAGGAAAAGTTTTCTCTCCTCTTCAGGAAATCTAGGATCAGGGATAATGTGTTAGCATTTGAAACAATCTGTCAGACTTTTAGGACTTCAAGTAATGTGTGAAATCTTAAACACTTTTTGTTCTCCACGTAAAAGGCTCTCATGTCTCAGCAAGCCAGTCATGTCTCAGCAGGCCAATGAGGCTCACTATTATATTTATATCAGCTTCTTTACCTTATCTTACAAAATATCCATACAACCCAATTAACCAGGCTATGTGCACACATCAGCGTGCACTGTTGGTGTGCATCACTATGTACTATGATGCATCCGATGAAGTGAGCTGAGGCTCACGAAAGCTCATGCTCAAATAAATCGGTTAGTCTCTAAGGTGCCACAAGTCCTCCTTTTCTTTTTACTATGTACCATGTCTCTGTAAATTGGATGCACTCTGTCTGTGTGCCTCAACAGGGACAATAAGAGCCGTTAAAATACATTTGCCGGTTTATGAAAAGCTTTTATCGGACTCCCCAGCTTCCCTGGCTCTGTCCGTGGGTTCCCAGCTCTGGATGTGAACGCGAAGGGTTAACGCTCTCCGAAGTATTTTTGCAGCCTGCCCCAGCCCCGTCCCGCGTCTCCGCTGTGCTATTAATACAGCAGGCACATGCTCTGACATAGCGTTCTCCCGCAGGGAGCAGATAACTTTAATTTGCCCTTTAAACGTCCCGAGCGCTGGGCAGCCGCACCGCCCGCCCGGCCCCTGTGGGACAGCATGGCGGCTGTGCCCCTCTGCCCTCTGATGACTGGGGGGTTTGGCCAATGCGTGCGCCCCGGGGGGGACCCTCCTCTTATCGCGAGAAGCGGAGGGGATATAAGCAGGAGAGACGCCTCTTCGTCCGGAGCTGGGGGCAAGGGGCCGGCTGGGGAGGCAGCCGCAGCCAGCTGCTTGCGCAAGGGGGCTCTTTGGGGTTGGTCTGAGCGACTTCCAACATGACTAACCAAGCGATCAGCTTCCTCAAGGACTTCCTGGCTGGCGGGGTTGCTGCTGCGATTTCTAAGACAGCTGTCGCTCCCATAGAAAGAGTTAAATTGCTGCTGCAGGTAAGGAGGGGAACGATTTCCTTCAAGCCCCGGGCTATGGACTTTGGTAGAGCAAACGGCCCGTGTGAGTGGAAATCTAGCAGCGGGTTGCCTCTTATCAGTGTCGGCTCGTGATTGTCCAGAGAGCAAATCTAAATGGGGGGCGTGCTGCGGGTCGGTGCACTGGGTGGTAATCTAGAAAAAGATGCCGTCTATTTATCTCTGGGCGCTTGCAGGGAGTTTTCCTTCCCTGTGCGGTAGGAGCGTGAAGTTTTGACTTGCAAGCGGTGCAGGAATCTTAGTGTCAGGTGGGCACAAGCTTGAAGTGCCTAAATATGGCAACTGGCTTCGGGAGCTCTGGTTACGCAAGAGCAGCACCGCTTCTTTCTCCTGGCTCTGTTTATAGCCGGGGTACATGGGGACACTGAGCGCTGGGGGAAACTGGCGTCAAATCAGGACTCAATTTGTGCCAGGGCTTGGAAGTTCATAGCCCCAGCAGCTCTGGGCTTGCCCACTCCGTTATGAAAACTTAAAAAAAAAAAAAAATTGCTTGAGCTCTAGCACCTCTTTAATTACAAATTAAGCTTCAATGGTCATCACTGTTTTCAGGGGCTTGTTGGCCGGACGATAAGACCAGGGACCCAAACATGCTAAGAGTGCACTTACTATCTGACTTGCTAAGTGAAATGGAAATGTGAAACTCTAAAGCAAGGCTCTACACTTGTCTGAGACAAACACACGTCTGTGCAATTGGATAAGCTTTCTGGAAGATGTCTTTCTGTTAAAGTTTCAGGATCCTCCTGCAAATGCTCAGCAGGTGTCTCGTCCTGTAGGCAGTTTCCTTTTGACTTAATAATGCAATGGTCCTAAAGAAACTGGGTTAAGATTGAATAAAACAGGTACAGGCTATTATGTTGAATGGTAAGGTTATTAAAAAAGGGTTCATGTAATCTTCCAGAGTAGATGAAAGATGCATGATAGATCTCATGATGAGAAGCAGGAATTTTCTAAGAACATAAGAACGGCCATACTGGGTCAGACCAATGGTCCATCTAGTCCAGTATCCTGTCTTCCAACAGTGGCCAATGCCAGATGCCTGAGAGGGAATTAACAGAACAGGGCAATTATTGAGTGATCCATTCCCTGTTGTCCACTCCTAACTTCTGGCAGTCAGAGGCCTAGGGATACCCAGAGCCTGGGGTTATGTCCCTAAACATCTTGGCTAATAGCCATTGATGGACACATCCCCCATGAACTTATCTAGTTCTTTTTTGAACCTAGTTATACTTGTTGGTACAGGAGTGTTGTGAAGGCCAAGAGTTCCACAGGTAGACTGTGTTGTGTGAAGAGTTCTTCCTTAGGTTTTTTTTTTTTTAAAACCTGCTGCCTAGTCAATTTATTGGGTGACCCCTGGTACTGGTGATAAGTGAAGGGGTAAATAACACTTCCTTGTTTGCTTTCTCCACACCATTTGTGATTTTTATAGACCTCTACCATATCCCCCCTTAGTCATCTCTTTGCCAAGCTGAACAGTCCCAGTCTCTTTAATCTCTCCTCATACGGAAGCTGTTCCATACCCCTAATTTTTGTTGCACTTCTCTGTACCTTTTGCAATTCTAATCTTTATTTTTTTTTGAGATGGACCAACTAGAACTGCATGTGGTATTTAAGGTGTTGGTGTACCGTGGGTTTATATAGTGGTATTATATTTACTGTCTTATTTTTATTCCGTTTCGTCACTTTGACAAATCGGGGTTTGTCTGAGACATTGTCCAAAGTAACTGTTGCGATCTCATCTCTGTGCCCTTCTCTCTCTCTCTCTCTCTCTCTCTCTCTCTCTTCCCCCCCCCTCTCCCTTCCCTCCAGGTCCAGCATGCCAGCCAACAGATCACAGCTGACAAGCAGTACAAGGGGATCATAGACTGCGTGGTGAGGATACCCAAGGAACAGGGCATCATTTCCTTCTGGCGAGGCAACCTGGCCAATGTCATACGTTACTTCCCCACCCAGGCCCTCAACTTCGCTTTCAAGGACAAGTACAAGCAGATCTTCTTGGGGGGAGTGGACAGGCACAAGCAGTTCTGGCGCTACTTTGCAGGGAACCTGGCCTCTGGAGGTGCTGCAGGAGCCACCTCCCTGTGCTTCGTTTACCCCCTTGATTTTGCCAGGACCAGGCTGGCTGCCGATGTTGGAAAAGGGCTGAGTGAGAGGCAGTTCACAGGGCTGGGCAACTGCATTGCCAAGATCTTCAAATCTGATGGCCTCAGAGGGCTCTACCAAGGATTCAATGTGTCAGTCCAGGGCATCATTATCTACAGAGCAGCCTATTTTGGGGTCTATGACACAGCCAAGGGTAAGTGGAGGAGGAGGGAGCTGTGATTACTGAGAGATAATCCAACAAATATAAGGATGGCCTGCTCCAGTGCACCCTACCTTGGGCTTTGGCTCTCAGGACTTAGCTAAACTGTAGCTTTGTTTAAATTTTATATAATGGATTATAAATATTACAGCACACTTCTGAAATTCCATCCTGTCTGTTTTGGTTGATTCCCTCACATCAGGCTTTTGTTTTTGCAAACTCGGAGCCTCTTAAAACTGAGTTTGTAATTTCACTCCCATTTCAGCATGGTCATTTTTGTGTGGTGTTTGTTGAATTGGGTTATAAGAAGTCTAAATCCTCATACTACTACTGTAGTGCAGTTCTGCAAGGAAGCTGTTATGGTCAAGGTTAAATGTTCTAAAAGCTAACTCTCTTGACTGACGTTTAAATGGCTGGACTGAATGAAGACTGATGATGCTGAGCAAGATATGGCTGAAGGAATTGGCTGTTGGGAAAAGTCCCCTCGACTTACCATTGATCAGGATCTGTGAATGGGTGGAGTCTGGGGTAGGAATGATTCTCTTCCCCCCCCTCCCATACTGACATTGTTGAATTACTCTTGACAGGTATGATGCCTGATCCCAAGAACGTGCACATCATAGTGAGTTGGATGATTGCCCAGACAGTCACCGCTGTAGCGGGGCTGGTGTCCTACCCTTTTGACACTGTCCGACGTAGGATGATGATGCAGTCTGGCCGAAAGGGAGGTAAGAACAAGTCTTTGCCTGTAGTGGCCTAGCTGAAGAGATTATCTCCCCAGCAGGACATGGCCAAAACTTAGAGCATTATATATGCTACAGAAAATCTATGACCTTTTTCTAATAAAATAACATTGGAATAAATGGGTCCTCACTATATTTGATTGGTCTTTCAGATTGTTGTGAAGCACTTTGATAGAGCTGCATTTTTTGTTGTTGTAAATGTATTTGTACTAATTTTAAAATGTTCTAGGGAGCACACTTCTAATTGATGGAATTGCCTGTATGATTCAACAGTTTTTCATGTGTACCTTCTTGTCTCCACAGCTGATATTATGTACAAGGGCACAATTGATTGCTGGAAGAAGATAGCTAAAGATGAAGGAGCCAAAGCTTTCTTCAAAGGTGCCTGGTCCAATGTGTTGAGAGGCATGGGCGGTGCTTTTGTATTAGTATTGTATGATGAGATCAAGAAATTTGTCTAAAGTAAATAAAACTCTTCTGTTCAGTTGTGTAATATACTACTTGTGGTTTAATGGACAACTAAATATTTCCTAGGGAAATTGAGATGGCTGTCATGGGGTAAATCCAGTTCAGAGAAGGATGCATAATTGTTTAATGGTTGTCCATTGATTCATAGTTAAATTTTGACTGAAAAGTCCTCATATTTGTATTGGAACCTGTGTATATATTAAATATCTACACAATATCACTAATATACTTATTCCTATGACTAGAATGCATTTCTTGATGATTTGGTGGCTTACATGCTAGCTATTAAAATAGAGTTCACCTTATTAGATTTTTTAAAAAAAACAAGTCAAGATCAAGTACTTATTTGTATTAAAGTGAATGTCTCTAGCTACTCAAGTATCAGGGCATTCAAAACACATGGATGAAGAGCATGCCTGTCCTATGAGGCTGGACTTTTTACAAATCTGATATTAAAGTGAAAAAAGCATGTTTACAGATAGATACTATCTGTAAGCACCAGGAAATATGTTTTCAATCACTGCTGTCTCCTTAAATTAGCCCTCCCTTAAAGTAGATGAGGTCCTCAGTTCCTCCTAATATTCCAACAAATGTTGAAAGACTGAAATACTCTGTTCAAGATTAAGTGCCACATAAAGCAAAATTGTCTGATCAGTTATACTTAATGTTCAATTGAACTGAAACAGAAAAATTAAATCAGTGTTTTTTAATCATATTCAGTTTACACTACTGCTTCATTCATGTACTCTGATTGTATTTTAGTACATGAGTACACTTGACAGTAATATCCACACCCACTATTAATAATAGTCAATGTAAAAAACCTGTTTTAGTATGAAGCATTGGTATGATTTTAACCCTAAAATACTGTACTAGTAATGCTGTAGTGATGACAGTAGAGATAGTGACAATTTAAATAATTTGGTTCAGTAGTTTATAATTTCCCTGAAAATTTACCCTGAAATGCAATTCTCTCAGGATTATTCCCAACTAACTGTAACCCTTTTGCAGGGAAGGAGAGATGGAAGTGGTGGTGGACAAATCTATCTGGCAGTTTGAGTTAAGAATCTTAGAATTTGTATGTGCTGAATTGAAACTGCAGATATGGTGTATAGATAATGCTCAATGAGAAATAAGCTGTGTTCTGCATTTGAAAGTAAGTGCCTGGGCAAGGACTAATAATTTAAGACTGTGTACATGTGCATATTCTAGTGACCTAAATGCACTGTCGATAATGGCCATCTAGCAAGATGGGGGTTAGACTTTCAAGACAGGGGGACTTTTTTTAATTGCCAAGTGAAGCAAAGACTGACATACTTGATTTGTACTTGTCACATCTTAAAATTGGGATGTTAAATACAATGTTCAATACTCCTTTGTAAAATTAAATGCAAAAAAAAGTCTGCTAGAACTTGCTATGCTGCAAAGCTATATAACATTGATATTTTTGTAGTAACAGGTGGGTGTGTATGTGAACACAGTGGATTTGAGGTAGGTATGTTTGGTACAGAGCTAATTAATCTTGGGTCGCTGGGCATTTCCCTCTTAAATGTAAACCGCAAAGTAGCTCTCTCATTGTGTGACCTTGAATAAGTCACCTTACCCTTATGCCTCCATGAACCCTAATGAAAAATGGAAGAAAAATATTTCTCAGTCAAAATCACCAACTGCATCTGTACTGAACTGTCCTGTCTATTTACGCATCCAAAATTCCTAAACTGTTTGGTTAAGTGTTAATCCTTGACATTTAGTGTTCAAACTTTTGGACATTAGGTGTATTTTATATGACCAATCGCCCACAAGTTTTGGTCACACTGAAGGAGTTAGAAATCACTTTAGTCTATAAATAATATACATTCTGTAGAGAGCTAGTGCTATCAGCTGCTGCTAGGATGCTTGCTTGAAAATGCTCACCATGCTCTTGGAACTAATACACCCAAGGCTTGTTATGCTCTTAACTGTGCACTATAAGCTCAACAGATTTTGCTGTTTTTCTGCTGCAAAATAGAACTGTGATGCTGATGCTCATCTTTGTTGTCCTAATTTCTGAAGACTCTCCCTTGATTTCAAAACAAAATGTCTTTGTCCCTTGATGAGATTTATTCTTAATTAGGAACTGGGCATTAAAACTTATTTCAGAGTTGCATTTCAGCTTTTTAAATTTATTTAAAATTCAAAATAAAACCTAGCTTTCAGTCTTGTTCCCACAGGCCTATAGTGGGAAAAATTGAACCTGCACTTCACTATTGGCATAACTCTCTGCTGCTGGTAACCACCATGGACCAAGGTTACATCTTGTAGATCCTGCCATCTCATGCTTGTCCCACAAGTGGGTGATGCTTAGACCACCACCACTACTTTTCCCAAATCTTGCCTGTGGAGCTAAAAGGCTAGGGGGCAGAAAGAACAGAGGGATATCTGCACCCCACAAAGAGTAAGAATGTTGCAGCATCCACTTGAGCATCCAAACACCCCTTGATCACCCATCCCCCTCCCCACATCTTGTGTCCAGAGCAATAACAACCTGATCCACCCTAGCTGGTGTCCAATGAGGTGGCTTCCTCCTCTGCTCTAGTATTTGCTAATCCCCCCTCTGCTGGAGACTGGCCACAGACTCAGACAACTCTCTCTACTTTGGTTACACTGGTCATATTTTCAAACTTTTCTTTTTGAAAGCTGAAAGTTAGAAATGAGGACATTTTATTCAAAATGAAAGTTGAGAGTCTGACATTCTCAAATAAGTCTGGAAGCAGAGACCAGATTTCATGTAATTTGCCCATTTTAAGTTGTCTGATGCTATAGTTTATAAGCAGCACTTGTTTCCCAAATCAGATAGGGCTTCAGTTTTTGCAGGAGTGTATTAACAGGAAAGACTGAAGATACTGTCTGGAAAATATTCAGACTTCAAGCAGCAAATTTATAATTTTGGGAGGTGCTGAGAGTTCTGCATAGGCACCAAACAAAAAATGTTGTTTTGGCTGCTGTTAAATAAAAATGCACTGTGCATACAATTCAAGTTTCAGATGCTTTACACTCCTACGGAAAGTCTAAAATTATTACAATACTCATCTTTGTGCTATATATAAACAAAATGGTAGTTTGAAGAGAAGCACATGGCTCAGCTACTTTACCTTTAATGCATAATTTGAGAACAAGACGACAGGAAATATTTGTCAAGTGTTTTCTTACATTATTAGAAGGAATGGGGAAAGAATCAGCTTTGGAGAGGAAAACAGCCACCTTCTTCCAAAAGGAAAAGGGAAGATTTTCTGAGGAGATAAAGTGGAAGAGACTATCTAGTAAAGAGAAAAGGAATACTTGTGGCACCTTAGAGACTAACAAATTTATTTGAGTATAAGCTTTTGTGAGCTACAGCTCACTCTAGTAAAGAACACTGAAAATGAGGTGAAAGTCTATAAATATCCCAAGGCAAGAGGGTTTTCAACTAATGTCCCAGGACAACAGATGTCTGAGTCATAACTGAAGATTTCAAAGTAAAAAAAAAAAAAAAATAAAAATCCCTAACAATCTCAGAGAAGTTTAAGAAGAACATATGGTTTCCTTCATCAATGAATGAAGGGAAGTTATATGGAGAGGTACTACCAAGAAGGTAGTCATCAGGAGGGAAAAATTCCCTTTGGGATTAAGAGGGAATTACATTTAAACTGCCTGACAGACTTATTACCCAGGATCTGTCAATAAACCTGGTTTTAAAAACAATCATCCATGAGTGAGAAAGAAGCACAAAGCTCACCTTTGATGCACTTTTGCACCCCCCCATTTCACTAGCTAAACTGTGATAAACAGCCAATTTCTCTCAGCGTCCTTTACAATTGCTGGATAATAAACTAACATAAAATGCTCTAAGAAGCTTATGCAATGATGAACAGACAATTTACAAGAGGCGTGACATACAAAACTGACAAACTCCCCATACCAAATTAAATCTAAGCAGCTGGGATGATTAAAACTAAGCCCATTTTGTTAGTTTCTTCAGAGAAAAGAATTGCTATAGGAACACTTAAAAGTGCATAGTGTAAGCTTGATATTGTAGTTTATTTGTGTCTCATTCAAAAATAAAGACTTTAAATGGTGAATAATTTTAATCAGCACAGTTATACAAATAATTACAGCAGTACTATTCAAAGAACGTTACAGTCACAAAGAAAGAACAATAATTTCAATTATAGCTTTTTTCTATACTACTATTTAAAGTTAAAAACTGTTTAAACATTGTCAAGCATATAAAAATTTAATCCACAAGTCAGCAGGTTCAGAGGTAAAGCTTCTTTAACCAATACAGTTGTCAAGTTATCAGAGAGGACAAAAGAAAGTAGATGATCCTGTGTGCCAAATGTATCACAATATTAAATATTCAAAAACTTATGCTATTGTGCTAAACATGGAGGGAGAAAATGGATCTTACTTTTGTAGGTCTAGGTCGCAACACTATTTAACAAAACTTTTTCTTTATGTTTAATAGAAAGACCCCCCAATATTTCTGCCATAAGGGAGTCAGGACAACAAGCAGAAGTACAGTAGTAACTATGGATAGCAGATCATAATTCATGCTCTTTATGAAAGAAAATCCTGTGGCCAGTGACCAAAACACCTGTTGCAGTTTAGATATGGAACTAAACTACATGACATACTGCCTTCCATTACCACTTCCATAATACCTTACATGTATTATGTAACTGGAAACTGGTGCTAAGGTTGGTCTGAAAACTACTAAAGAGATCTAGTATAAAACATAACATTAAAAATATAAGTTAAAATGCAAAACTTCAGATTTATCCTTGTATTCTACTTTGTCCTCTTTTCTAATCCTGGTTGACTTTATCTCTCAAAACTTGGATGTTATCTACTAAATTTGTTTCCCAAAGCTCCATGTCTGTTCCCACCAATGAGCCAGGGCAGAGAGCTGCAAGTAGTGCCATCACTAAAGGCAATGGCTATTAACCCAGTTTGCAGAGTAGTTGAATTTTCTGTTTTTATTGGACCTCACATTAGAATTTCACTTCATATTTATTCTCCTATCCAACAAACATTTCCACCCATTACAGCAGGTTCTTTCCCCCCCTTCATGTGTAGGTCCATAAGTCAGGAAAAGACATCACCTCTGACCCAGAATGAACACCATTTCTTTATTCAGCTAGAATGATCTGCAATAGTTGCAGAACAAGACACTTCCTGCATCCTCAACGTTTTAGCTCACTCACATGAAAGGAAGTCGTTCTGCTGTGCAACCAGAATGACTTTGTTGCTGCTACAAGGTAGATTTCCTCCACTATTCTGTACAACAAATTCAGATATTTATATACCCTCTTCCTGCATCAGTAAGAAATAAAACATAGATCTACTTTTTATCAAAACATTCCCATAAACTGTAATAAAAAGAAAACCCTTTGAGCCATGACCTAGAAGTTCTGAAGACGAAACAAGGATGAAAAATTAGGACCATTTACAAACTAAGCACATGCTTGAAAATTTATTGCAATTTAAAAAATTAAAATTAAAAATTTCAATTTTTACATCTTGGATCCAAAGTGCAGCAATTCCATCCTTCACAAGTGTGAACTTCATTTGTGCCTTGCAAATAAAAATAATTTGCAATTTCAATTTTCATCTCTCTTTTATAAATACATCCTCTTTCAGGAAACACTGATTAAAGTGAAATTGTCCATTTAAAACCAATTTACAAGAAATTACACCACACTGCAGTGCATTTTAATCAGCAAACAATGATGACATTTTCTTGCACCAAGATAATCTACAAAAGCAATAGAAATACAAGTCTGATGATCAAGTAAGAACTCTGGGCAAAGTAGAAATAATTTATAACCAAGCAGCACGAACATTAGTGGGCTTAGGTCTCCGTAATGCCCCACTAGATGCATCAGAAACTGGTCTCTCAGTCCTATGACTGACTGCACTGGATGCACTAGATGCTCTTGACGCTCCTCCTATTAGAAAGTATAAGGAGAAAATATATATTAACAAATTATATTGTTATCTTGGATGCTTGGATAAGGTAGGAGGCCCTATTGCTTCCTTTCCCCCCATACCACCCAAAGAACTGTTGTCATGGTTGTTCTAGGGTTTGGGGGCCAATCCAGACCAATGAGGGGATGTGTCCCTGCCTGGTCTGTAAACCTGGGTGCCTCAAAAGGCTTTATTGCTGTAGCTCCAAACCTGGGCTGCTCACAATCAGCTTACTAGCATGCAGGTCACACCCTAAGTGTCTGTGTGCTATACAGCTCTGGTTCAGCAGCTCTGACCTCAGCAGCCTCTCTACAGACCCTGCCCCCTGGCTTCCACCAGACTTGGTTACAACCAACAAGAATATGATCCCAATATGCTCCCAGTTCCAAATTTCCCCAAATTGTCCTTGCCTGGACAACTCAGAGAAATAATTAGATTCGTTGCTCTTGTAAAGAGACAAAACTACATCACATCTTATTAACATAACTAGGGCCAAATACACCCTTTCCTTTAAACACAGCACTGTGTTTATGGTAAAAATGAAATAAATTTATTAACAAAATATACATGGGATTTAGTGAGTTCAAGTAAAAGGAATAAAGATAGAAAGAGTTACAAGTAAAACAAAACACTTTTAACTGTCTAAAACTTAATCTGGCAAGATACAGGCTTTGTTCAAGGTGGTTGCTCTCATCAGTCATTCTTTTCCCCACCCCGGCTGACTTTCCCTCAGTCAGAACTTTCCATAAGAGTACAAGGTGCCGGCTTCCCTTGTCGGCTTCCCTTGTCGTCTTAGGTGAAAGATCTTTGCCGAAGCTGGTTGCTCACCTTCATTCAGTTTCCAGAGACTTCAACTCCTTGTTGGTTGAAGGACCCATCTTTCTTAGCTCACAAGAGCTGTTCCCTTGTGTCTGTTTAGTGATGGATGCCAAAGATGGCTTCTGTCTTTGCTTATATCTTTCAAAATTCCATGACTATTTCAAGAGGCAGGATAACCTCATGCGGTTCTTCCCTTCCTGAGGGCTTTCCATTCCCTTGTATGATTTCAATGAAAATGGATCTTCTATTGTTTCTGATTCCACCATGCTTAATTTACATAAGTAAATATAGCTGACATTTCCTCCTGTCTGGGCAGACTATACCGCCTAATATCAACGAGTACCCATAATTCCTTACACAGTGTTAATACATACATTTCACAATGATATTAATCACATGTGTAATTAGTTTTCAGAAAGACCTTGCTCTATACACTTTTATAATACAGTAATATTGTATGCAATCAGTTAGTTCAATTGCTTATCACTTGAGGTTCAGGCTCCCTCTCTCTTCATAGCTCAGATAAAGTTCCTCTTCCCTGCTGGGGCTGCAGCCATGCTGTCTCTTCCCCCACTTGTTAGCTTGATAGCTTTGTTTAGCTGGTATGCAAATGTGCCTCCGTTGTGTTTGCCTGACAGCCAATCTGGAATAGACATGCTGACTCCCAACTACCTGTGAGCTTTGATGGTTGTTTATTGCACATGTAAATTGCAGTCTCACTGTCTCTGATCAACCCTTCTTCATTTGTATTCAAGACCTGGGCAGACCTGTTTACAATTCCCCTGAACTGCCTTGTTTAAACACACTTTAGTCAAAACTCCAGCAGTGTTGCCAACCCTCACCGCTGGAAAATCATGGGTCAGACCTCCACAAAAATCATGAGATTAAGGAAAACCCCTCATGATTTTTAAGCCAATGAAATGTGGTTTCTCTTTATTTCCCTTTGGTTTCTGAGCCTTTGAAGTGCTCTCAGGTCACACATCTGGCTGACAGCAGGAGCCCCAGCCACCCAGGTCTGACGGCAGAAGCCTCTCCTTGCAGGAGTCCTGTGAGGAGTGGCTCCCGCTTTCAGCCCTGGGGTGGGCTGACAGTGGGAGCTCCGGCCGCCCGGGGTGGGCTGGCAGCGATTTTGAAATAAAATTACTAGGGCTGATTCATGATCTTGGGCTAGAACACTCAAATGTCAGGGTTTTGTCCCCCCCCAGCAAACCTGACATTTGAGAGTTCTATCGCAAGATCATGTGTCAGGCTTCATTTTACTTAGAAATCACATCTCTTGCAATTAATTTGTGAGAGTTGGCGTGTCTGATACCCATCCCATACATACACCAAAGAAGAGAATTAATGATCAGTAAGTTATTTGTTTTCAAATTATACCCCAACAAGCCATATTTTGAGCAAAGATATGTGTGCAGGGTATGAATAAAGGGGTTCTCAGTGTCATAAATGTCATTGCCATGTTTGCTGCAGACCCTCTCAATAAATTAAAAACAAACCTAAAATGGTTTGAGTAGTTTAGAAGTAGTCTGGACAAAGCATTCAAGAATACAGTAGAACCTCATAGTTACAAACACCTCAGGAATGGAGGTTATTTGAATTCTGAAATGTTCATAACTCTGAACAAAACATTATGGTTTCTCTTTCAAAAGTTTACAACAGACCATAGACTTAATACAGATTTGAAACTTCACTATGCAGAAGAAAAATGCTGCTTTCCTTTTATTTTTTTAGTAGTTTATGTTTAATACAGTATTATACTGTATTTGCCTTTTTTTCGTCTCTGCTTCTGCCCGATTGTGTACTTCTGGTTCCAAATGAGGTCTGTGGTTGACTGGTCAGTTCGTAACTCCAGTGTCTGTAACTCTGAGGTTCTACTGAATGTTGTAGATAATCTTGCTGATGCAAAACTGTTTAACAAGAGGAGTTCTTAGAAATTAGATATGGTAAAGAGTAATCATACAAATAATTCATAGTTAATTAATTTTTACATATGAAGAAACCGATTTATTGTTCTTAAAGAAAACTACTGAAGGTTCTTCCATTGTAACAGGAGGGAGAAAAACGGCTCTGTGTGCAAAAATAAAGTAGAATGCACACAAATGCCATACCAAGTCCACTTACTTGAAGAGCTAAGCTGGCTTAGAGCAGACTTTCCTCGTCTTGTGGATGGTGAAGAACTTAGATAACCCATATGGCGCTGATAGTCCATTAGCTGTTCAGAACGCTTCATACCAACTGTTGGTTTCACTGCTTCCAGTCTCTTTAGAAGAGCCTTAATTTAAAAAAGCCAGTTTTGATTAAAGAAGCAATAAAGAAAATATGCACAAACAAACTAATTTATATTTGTATAAATCACAACACCCCACAACTGAAGTGTGATCTATAACTCTACACTCAATACAGTTAATTACCAGTGAAGGGATTCAATGTTATTCCACCCTTGGGTCCATTTTTTCCCCCCTCACTCTTTGTTAAGCATATATTAAACTCAAATACTACATTTATTTTAAGTCCCTAAATTGTGTTTTGCACTGCACACTATATACAAAATGAGTGTCTGTATAGCCATGTAACTGTACTTTGTGTTTCTCAAAAACAAAATTAAATAAATCTATCACTACATGGGGGAGGTAGAAATAGTGTGATTGTTTCAGATTAGTTTTCCAGTGAGTGGCATAAGCAGTCATGGAATGTCAGCTATGTCAGTCTAAGTGCAATGAATCCATAAACATACTATAGTTTGCATATGGGAACCTGCATTGAAAGAGAGTGCAAGAGAGAAAGGACAAGTAGTTTTGGCTTAGATGTAGTATGTCATGTATTTGTATCATGTGCCAGTCTGTTCATCATCAAATGGAAATACCTAGGTAAGCAAAAGTCAAAGGAAGGACTTTGGCTAGAAATAGCTCCTGCTTAAAGCCAGTTGCAAAACATGAAATGTTAAACTAGTCTCTAAATGTTAGATCCAACTTTGTACATATGGTTTTATTGCCATCTCCTACACAGCTGCATAATTTTTGACATGTGGCAGGAATTATAAATTGATCATTCACTCATCCTGAAACTTTAAATTGTAATTTCTCAAAACGTTTAATGAAACAGTCTATACAGGCAGGCTAATCTAATGAACTGATATTCTTCTGTTAAAAGACAAACATGCTATGAATTTACATTCCAATTACTGTATAAGGTCTTTGTACAATTTACATACCAGGAACATCACAGTAACTTCAAGTATGCCTTATACTGCATAATGACTGTTTATCTACTGGATATGCCCACACTACTCAAGAGCTGAAGGAAACATATAGGTTTGGTTTTAACATACACATTTGATACATAAAAATGCAATCAAGCTGTTATGCACGTGTTCAGAAAGGGATGGAGCTCCCATTACAGAAGCAAAAAAGCCAATAATTTTAAAACATGCATCTTTCACAAGTAAGAAAGATGTTATTTTCAAAAAAAATTAAAATTGAAGACAGATGAACATTATTGGAAATATTAAGCCTTATTTATTGAGAGATCAGATACAGATTTTAAAGTGGTAGTGGCAGGTTCTACCCTGCCATAAGGGGCCCTCCTGTAAGAGATGAGAGGGTAGCCAGCCTTCATCTCTGTCCTTACTCTCTGCTGAGAATTTCATCAATGGGCATTATCTGGTACCATTTGTAGCCAGGGTTTTGCAATCTGGACAGCAGCCTACTGCGTATGGAAATGAACCCACCCAAACATTTGAAATGGCAGTCCTGACCTATTGAATCAATCAATGAAGAACTAACAGACTCCTTATATTTGATTACCAACAGTGTAAGCCTTCTAGCCCCTTACTAAACAGTTATTTCATACAGTCATTTTAAATTGACTTTTCTTTCAATTACTAATTTAAATCTCTCCTGATTTTTAAAGTTAGTATTTTCTTTAACACAAAATTTATCTTAAAATGTTCACTGAATAATGCTATTACCATTCTTACTTCTTCTGCACCCTTTAGTCTCTATGCCTCTAATCTCACACCATTCAAGTCAATGGGAGTTTTACCATTCACTTCAATAGTTGTAGGATCAAGCCCTATAAAATAAGCTTTTGTTGGTATAAGAGATATTTCACTAATTAGGATTCACTGAAAACAGGGGGCCACTAGATTCCCTTATATTTTAAAATACACCAACACCACTCCTTGCTCTTACGAACTTGTATTGCAGCTATCATTGTTTTAGCCAAGATGGACTTTAGAAACAAAGCTAAATCAATTTAAAATAAAAAAAATTAGATCAGTGCTCAGCAAATCAAGGCACCACGTGGTTTTCCCCTCATCTCTGAAAAACAATGCTAATGCAGTACATCTGTTACTATCCCAGCCATTGCTAGCCCAAGAGACCTGAAAAGGTTATAAAATAGAATATTTTCTTCCCCTCACCATGTAAGATTAAGTAGATTTCAGATATTGGATTTAACATAAAAGTAGATGAAAACAAGTGAAAGTTTTGTAATCTTCCAGCATTACTGCGCCTTTCTGTTTGCAAAGCCTTACACTGATGAGTAAGACTCTTCCCTTTAGGAACAGGGTCTACAGATTTCTGAAGAATTTCTAAAGCACAAACTGTAGACAGCGGAAGCATGCACTGCATCACTGACATTTGGAAAACAAACAAAACAAAAGCTGTATAAAAGATTGGTGCTGCTTAGTGGCTTAAAATGAATGGTGTTAATTCAACTTCCAGCACAGTAAGTGAGCACTAAAACTAGTCTGGGCACTTTCTTGTTTCAGAAATTCAGTATAGGTTCTTCTAAAGCCATTCCGGAGGGGGGAAGGGAGAAATCACAAGTAAAATTGAGTATCTAGCGCCATAAAGTTCAGTTTAAAGGAAAGTTTAAGCTGCTACTTTCCCTTGTCTTATGTTGCTCTTTGGATCTGTGTAGGCTTCAGTTTCAACAGTCCATTGAACTCCAAACAGCTGACCGTTGTGCCTCAACAGCTGTTCAAGTGTATTTATATTATGACTTCTCTAATTTCGTTCTTATTAGAACCACACTATTATTTTGCAGAGCAGAGAAAGAACAGAAGGTGCATTTGAGGACAGCTCCTTTTTGTTCCTCTTCATGGACTAATTTCTAATTTTCTTCCATTGTTAAAGTGGCATTAATTGGCTCTATACTTGTCAGTTAGTTGTAAGTAACGGATAAACCCCAGAGTTCTTTCATCTATGACGAACACTTAACGGAACTTTGCTAATTATTTTTGTGAGTAGGAGCCACGTGAAGCTCAATGAAAGAAATCTGAGAAGATAAACAACAGCATGAGCAAAAAGGACACAGTTTGAATATCACAAGGAACCATTATTTACAGTGCCTTCTATAGCTTCTTTTATTACTGTAGCACCTAGGAGCCCTCATCCTGGACCAAAGACCCCATTGTGCTAGGTAGGCGCTGTACATACACAGAACAAAAAGACAGTTCTTCCCCCAAGAGCCTACAATCTAAGTAAATGCTTTGATCATAGTTATCCTACTTCATGTCATTAGCACTATTGCTTGTGCCATGCAAATGGGCACATCTGTGTAATAATCCAAGCAGCGCTGTAACGATGGGATTTTAGCACCCAGGACGAGCAAGCATATTTGCACCCCCTCCTGTTTCCACCCCACTTTCTTTCTCTGTCCCATTTTTCCACCCCCGTGGCTTTGCGCCCTGGGCATCTGCCCCACCCCGGTTATGGGCCTGAGTCCAAGAGCCTGATATTCTTCCCTAGTGAGGGAAAAGTTACAACAGCAACTTCTCTGTGTGGCGGGATTTCCAATGCTGGAAACTGCTGCCTGGATCTACACCTGACCTTGGGCTAGATCTGGACTCCTATCACAAGGTTGCCTTTAGACATGTTTTTTTATTATATTACCAGATTAAAGGAAAGCCTAAATATTTTATTTTAGAAAAACAACCATGAAGCACAAAGCCCTAGGAAGTATCCCCCTTTGCTCCAGCCTCTGGAGGTTCTGCCTGCAGCTCAGCTTCTGAGCTCCTGCCGTATTCCACATTCCAGGAGACTTTGTCCTACTGCAGTTGCATTCTGTTGATCTTTTAACTTCGGACAAATGGGCTAATGTGTTAACAACAGCACTCTCAGCACTGTTCCTGCTGCCCTGTAGATGTAATAACCAAGGCTAATAGTGACAAACAACAGCCTTAAAAATCTACAGCCCTCTATTTGACATCTGTTGCCTCTCCAGCCTACCCAAAATGCTGCTGCTAAAATCATCTTCCACCCCTTCCACTTCAACCGCATCACCTCAAGTCCTTTCACTAGTTTCCTATCTATTCCTTAGCAAATGTCAAACCCTTCATCCTTACCTTCAGGGCTCTAAACATCTCCACTCCTTCCTACATCTCAGTTTCTATCTTCTTGCACACCACATTTTGGTTGCCCCTCTCTAATGATCCCTTGTCTCCTCCTCATGACCCTGTGCCTTTTTCAGGGTGGCCTCAGCAGCTGGGACTGCCTCCTTCTTGTGTATCAAGGAATCTAACTTTCCTTCAGAAAATACTTCTTCAAAACTCAGTCTTCAGCTGGCTTTCCAACACTTCTCTGCTCTAGCACGATCTACTCCTGCTCTATCTACTAGAAAAAGTAAATAAAAAAGTACCTTACCTACCTTGTCTCGCTCATAAAGCAATGCAGCATTTACAAGAAAGCCAGATTGTATAAAAACACTCTCCCAACACCTGCTTCTCAATGCCATAATCTCTCCTGACCTTCCCTACCCTCTAACCATCACAGAGTATTGTCATCAAGTTATCTACAGTAGAACCTCAGCATTACGAACACCTTAGGAATGGAGGGTGTTCGTAACTCTGAACAAAACGTTATGGGCTGCTCTTTCAAAAGTTCACAACTGAACATTGCAGAGTAACATTTCAAAGCTGTATTAAGTCAGAAAAAAAAAGTTTTAAACCATTTTAATTTAAATAAAACAAGCATGGAGACAGCTATCTTGTCAATTTTTTTAAAAAAATTTCCCTTTTTTTTTAGTAGTTTACATTTAACACAGTACTGAACTGTACAGTACAGTATTTGCTTTTTTTCTTTTGTCTCTGCTGCCTGATTGCATACGTCCAGTTCCAAAGAGATGTGTGGGTGACTGGTCAGGTCGTAACTCCGATGTTTGTAGTTCCGAGGGTCTACTGTACCTAATTTAGACTGTCAGCATCTCAGGACAGGGACTCTGAGTTATGTGTTTATAAAGAGCAATGCACATTAACTGTACTGTAAAAATAAGGATTCTTACATATCAACAGTCAGCGTCAGTGCAAGCTTCCTTCCACTGCTCTCCTCACCCAATATACTGTAACTGTTCTGGACGGTATCACTTCCAAAGCTGAGAGGGTGGCTCTGACTAGGTCCATTCACGTTCCTCCAAGGCTTCCAAATGAGCAAATCGATGCAAATTGTGATGGCCATTTATCTGTCAGGAACTGGGCTGAGCAAACCAGCTCATTTCATGCAGGCCACCTAACAAGTGCCAAATGGTAATGATTTTTAATCATGACCAAACAGAGACACATTTAAAATGGCGACCTATGTGTTTATCCCATTACTTTAGAGAACGTGAACTGATTCAGGGACTAGATGGTAAAGTACCTGTATGATGGTGTTTTAAGGTCTCTGATTTATAGCCGGGGCTGGTCCCATTATAAGACCTTGTTTCAGTTGCACATTGCCAGATTTTAACCAGTCAGGCTGAAATTTCCCATGACAGGAGTTGGTCTCTGGCTGAATCTTTTTGGAAACTTGCAGCCAAAATGTCTCAGCCATTTCTGAGAATGGGGCTCGGGAAAATACATGTTTTTTCAGTGTTAAAAAATACAACAACCTTTTCTTTGGAAACCTTTAGCAATCTCCTGTTTTGGCACAGGGATTTGAAATTTGGCAGGTGGTGGCCTTTGTGTCAGGGATGGACCTTGTGCGGTCTCTGTAAAAAAATCCACCAACATTTGGTCAAGTTATAAACCTTTGGGGGTGGGGGGAGGGGAAATCACAGTTTGAACAATACTCAGAGACTTGTTAGAGCTTAACAGCTAAAATCTTTGAAGATTTCATCTTCCCCAAGCATGCTCAAGCCTCTCACAGCTCGCTAATGCTGACCAGACTGCAGGTGCACTATCCTCAGAGCTTCTGAAGATGCTCCCACCAATCAAGGGCTATAGGGGACTTTCCCTATAATTGCTGCTCAAGGCCAGGGATGGGCTAGGCAGAAGAACCCAGAGCAGGGAACCTCTTAGTCCTATGCACTCAGTGACCCCCGCCCTTCCTGGCACCTCAGCAACATGTAGGAAGAAGGCATTTGATTGAAATGCAGAGGGCCAAGAGCCAATATTCCTGACTCATCATTCCTCTGCTGTCAGCAGTGAAATCCACTGGTAAAAAAAGTGTCCCATCCCCCTCTGGTGCTGGTCCACATAAAGGATAACAAGCTGCTGCCATCAGTTACTGCATTAGCTCAAGTGACAGAGTCTATGAGGTGAATCTAAAGATTCCAACCCTGCTGATGACCCATGTCAGTGTCAATATGATGCCACATGATGGAATCTCCTGGGGAGGGGTGGGGGGTGTCTGCTTTTAAAGCAAAGGAAATTATATAGAAGAAGCTGTGTTAAAAGGGACATTATGAAGGCTTCAAAGTCAAACATTTAAAAGTTAGGACATGCCAGAATTAAGGTTGCCTGTGCAGCCTTTATTTGGCTGCCATGTGCATATGCGTTATGATACAGTCTTTAATTGCATGATCATATAGTACTTTTCCCCCACCTGCTCTAGGGATGAATCAGGGTTGCATACTGAAGAAGACTGTCTGTGGGACCCCTGCAGAAGTTGGAAGATGTGTAGCGAATGAGGCAGAAGATTGTAGGATGGTCCCACAGTTAAGGCAGTTGAATGCAACCTGGAGAACTGGATTCTACCCCTGCTTCTACCACAGAGTGACTAAGTGATGCTAGACAAGTCACTAAAACCAAACTTTTCACAAGTGATCACTAACTGTGTGTTCGTCATTTTCTGGGTGTCTAACTTGAGACCTGGGGTCTGATTTGCTTAAGTGCTGAGCACTCACAGCTGCAACTGAAGTCAATGAGAACTGTGCTGTGAATATCTGAAATGCTATATAATGCTAAACACTCTGAAAAATCTGGTCCTAGGTATCTCAAAATTGGGCAGCCAAAATTAGTGGATACTTTAGACCTTAATCTCTCTATGATTCAGTTTGCCATTTGTAAAATGGAATAATAAACCCCCTCGACTCCAGCATGTGTTGTGAACATAAATTCGTTAATACTTGTGAAGCATTCAGATTCTATAGCAGTGGTCCCCAACCTTTCTGTGGGAATAGCACATTCCTATTCCCAACAGACTGCGGCGGGTGCCAAACACCCCGCTGCCGAAATGCCGCTGAGAAGCAGCAGTGAAAAGAAGCCTCGCCACCGAAAAATGGCAACACTTCTCGGCGATATTTCAACGGGCGGTTCTCAGGTGGCCAGACTCGGCGATGGCATTTCGGCAGCACGGTGTCCTGCGGGCGCACACAAGTGACCCTGCGGGCGCCATTGCACCCATGGGCATCGGGTTGGGGACCCCTGTGCTATAGTGATGAGGACCACAGAAAAGCCTATGAGGAAATTAATAATTCGGTCTTCAGAGCAGGGTTTGAAAAATGTGCAGTAAACACAACATGGGGCCACACACCCCGAACAACGAGGAGAAAAAAGTTGCTCATTAAGTGAGCACCGTCCATTCTGTGCACTGAATGAACGAGGGGTCCTGTAGAAAAAGAAACCAAAAACTATCTCTCATAATGCATACATATAAGGAGGCTGCATTAAGGCTGCACAGGCAGTCTGGATTCTGGCATTTCCTAGTTTTTGATGCTTGACTTTGCAACTTTAAAAATGTTCCTTTAACATAGTTTATGCAGACTAGTAGTTTGCATAATAAAATAAACTTTCAGCTCGTAAAGTACTTTAGGATACATTCCAGCCTATAAGCTTTAGCATGCTGACAATTATGTACTATGATTATATTCACACCGCATCTGGTTTAATGTGTGTCAATACAGACAGATATATACCTGCAGAAGTTAGAAAAATTATAACATAGCAGCAACATTTGTTCCACATTCCATTAGGAAAAAATAGGTTGACAGAAAAAAGAATATGCCAGACTTATTTTACAAGGATAAAACATTGTGTGACTCAATAGTATCCTCTACTGGTCAGTCATATTTTGTTCTTGCTATTTCAGATAGCAGCCTATAACCTAAACAAAATGATTAAACTTTCCTGCTTACAAAAACAAAGATTAAAAGAAATAGCCAATGGGAAAAGTTTGACATCCTATGAAGAATCAACTTGGAAAGAGGTAGTCATTAAAATGTCCACAATAAGAAAGATCTGAGGGCTGTATTAGTGACATTTTGAAGATTTATCAATTCATGTATTTCTATTCAGTTTTATGCTGCTGACTATCTAGGGCAGTGGCTCTCAAACTTTCCAGACTACTGTATCCCTTTCAGGAGTCTGATTTGTCTTGTGTACTCCCAAGTTATACCCCACTTAAAAAAATCAGATATAAAAATACAAAAAAGTGTCAGAGCATTCATTACTGAAAAATTGTTCACTTTCTCATTTTTACCATATAATTATAAAATAAATCAATTGGAATATAAATATTGTACTTTTATTTCAGTGTATAGTATACAGAGCAGTATAAACAAGTCATTGTCTGTATGAAATTTTAGTTTGTACTGACTTCACTAGTGCTTTTTACGTAGCCTGTTGTAAAACTAGGCAAATATCTAGATGAGTTGATGTACCCCCTGGAAGACCTCTGCGTACCCCTAGTTGAGGGCCTCTGCTCTAGGGGATAACTCCTGTACAGAAACTCTGCTCTAGGGGATAACTTCTGTACTGTACAAATGAGTATTTGTGGTAGTTTTCTTCTTGGGCTAAAAGCAAACATCAGGAACATCTTCAGAAATATTTATCACACGTTAAGGGAGTAATCTATGAAATGGCTAATTGAATTTTGGAGTATGCAAACGTGAAGTCATTCATTTTTGATCCCAAAGATTCTAAAGCAATAGATGGTTGGGTAATACTGACAAAGAAAGGTACTTGTGGATTCAAGTTAGCAGTAACAAAGATAGACGTGCATCACAGGTGGTAAGAGAGACTAACTGGCACAATGTTTAGATAAGAAAAAAGGCAAATTATAACAGTGTATCATGTTATGATTGGGGTCTACCTGGAGCATGGCATCTGGTTTTCAGCACCATGCCTGTCCAGAAAATGTACAAACTCTGGAGGAGATCCTGAGAAAAACTACTAAATTTGTCAAAGATATGGGAACCCCAGCTATAGTGGCAGGCAGAAGAATCTAAGCTTACAACTGAGAAGCTGATGGGGTTAAGGAAATCTTATTGCAATATACCTAAAAAGAGACCACAAAAACTTGAGTAAGGTCCTATTCCAAATAAGCAACAAAGGAAATTAAGAGACTATGCAAAGCTTAGCTATGTGGTAGTCTGGCACGCTGTAAGATTTATCAACATGATTTTTTCTAGATGACAACGAGCATCACACATCTGTAACTTGTGTTTATGCCAAATTCTTCACACTAAAATTACAATTTAAATTCATACACTACATGCATAACTTACTTTAAAAAAGCAACCTGACAGAGGTGTGGGTGAATATGGGGATAAGCATAGCCCACGAGAGAGAAGAAGAGTCTTTGGCATCCCGGCAGAATTGGTATTAGGATTGCTTGGTCTGACTACATTTTCTCAGATGTACATGTAGGAGCCTGTTTTGGACTAGTGCTTGTGCTTTACCTCTGATGATGGTATAAGAAACACAATGTGGCAATCCAGAATACAAGTGGCCAAAGGAACATATCACTGATAAATTCGTAGTTTAAACAGCCTATTAAAAAGAAAGATCGCAGGCAAACTGTCATGTAGGATATCTAAATATTTCCATGCCTCAATCACATTCCAGAAAAAAGGAAAATCCCAATTTATTCTTTTTTAAATGGACAACTTGATTCCCTCTATACTGAACTGAATATAACAAGATTATGCAATCTAACTTAAACGTCTATTAAAATTGTAACAAACAAGGTGTAGGGTATATGACCGTAGTTAAGAGATGCTGATGGCCCCCATACACTTGTCACAGGTAGGGCCCTACCAAATTCATGGTCCATTTTGGTCAATTTCACAGTCACAGGATTTTAAAAATGGTAAATTTCATGATTTCAGCTATTTAAATCTGAAATTTCACAGTGTTGTAATTGTAGGTGTCCCCCAAAAAGGAGTTGTGGGCGTGGGGTCACAAGGTTATTGTAGGGGAGGAAGCTGCATTACTGCTACCCTTACTTCTGCGTTGCTGCTGATGGCAGCGCTGCCTTCAGAGCTGGGCTCCTGGCCAGCAGCTGCTGCTCTCCAACTGCTCAGCTCTGAAGGCAGCGCTGCCATCAGCGGCAGTGCAGAAGTAAGGGAAGCAGTAACGCAACCCCCCCACTACAATAACCTTGTGACCCCTCTACAACTCCCTTTTGGGTCAGGACCCGCAATTTGAGAAATGCAGGTCTCCACTGTGAAATCTGTATAGTAAAAAGGAGTTGTGTGTGTGTCTGTGTGTGGGGGGGGGGGTCAGAAGGTTACTGTAGGGGGGATGCGTTACTGCTCCCTTACTTCTGCACTGCGAAACAATGTTAACCGGGACGACTTTAAGTGAGGAGTTACTGTATATAGGTTCAACATAATGGGACAAGCAGAGAGCTACAGATATTGAAAATGATGGCAGGTTATACAAATAGTTATTTCTGATTCAGTTTAAGTCATACGATTTATTCTTTGTGTATCAATATACTTAATGGGTTTTGTTGTCAGCGTGTAGATATGGTTTCCCCGCCTCTTAAGACCAGGCATGCAGAAAAACTAGTATGTGCCGAGTTAGTTTAGTCTACTTAATCTGCCACCCAGAACTGAGGATACATTATCTAGATTTAAATAGAAGCTGTTTCCCTCAAGTAGAACATTTCTACAGGAAAGAAAAGCCATACCATTTTAAATCCATTTCACATACTGAAAAAAACACTCTTGTTTTGTCAAAGTAAGATGATATATTTTTCTTTCAAATATATGTACATACTGCGTGTTCAGATACCATAGAGATGGAGGCCATACAAGTACCTAGGATATTATTTCACACTCCTGCCTAACTACATAAGGCCATCAGTTATTTCAACAACATTTATTCTGGCCTTAATATAATAAAAGTTTAAAAAACTAAAGAGAAACTTCAAGTGCTATCTTATTAGCTTGGCAACCATTTAATAGTGGCCCATCTGATAGCAAGCAGCCTTTCCCTCTACATTGATCCAAAACAATACTTTTTAACCTACCAGATTCTCTCTTTCAATCCTTTGCTGCTCCTTTTGCCTGTTGAGAGCACTATGGTACAACTTAGGCGGCAGGGCAGCAGGTTTCTTCAGAGTGGCACTTTTGCTCCTGGGCTTTGCAGATTGTCTGGACAGTTCTTTTAACAGCCTTTGGTTTTCCCGATCAATTTGTCTTACTTCGTCATTTGTGAAAGAGTAATTTTTCCTTGACCCTGGAGCTGGCTGATCAATGACCAGTTGTTGCTGTTCCTTTTTCTCCAAATGTAGAAAAGCTTTAAAAAAAAAAAAAAAAGCAAAAAACACACAGATGAAAGACACCACGTGCAAATAATTTGATATTACTAGGATTTATTTATTAGACCTAAAAAAATAAGTCAGAATTTTTGAACATGTGGGCCTGCAGTTCAGCATTTAGACACCTAAATAAGTGGCCTTATTTTCATTAATGTCAAGCACCATCAACATTTTATTTTAATGGAAGATGCCTGGCACCCCTGCAAATCATGCCACTTATTTAGTTAGAAAATGTTAGCCATCATGTTTTCTGCCCCTCTCGGTTTTAAACTGAAGAATCACACTTAGGACCTGTGCCTGAAAGGTGCTAAGCACCTGTGACTCCCACTGACATGGGGCTGAGGGTGCTGCGTACTTACCTCTCAGGCGTTAAAGAGCCATCAGCATGCACATGCACACAGTATATACTGTAGATACTTTAACGAGGCAGAGCAAAGAGAAAAGAAGACTGTGTTATGGACACAAATCAGCAATGTGCAAAGCTGTTTCCTTTTGACTGTTATCAGCACAAGCTAGGCTCCAGGCAACCAAGAACCTACTGCTCTGTACCTTTACGCACATGCTCCTACACTCCCTTGTCCAGTGATAAAGTATAGTCAGGGAAGACTTTAGCTAAAGGAGCAACTATCTTCACTGTAAAAAGAAAAGGAGGACTTGTGGCACCTTAGCGACTAACCAATTTATTTGAGCATGAGCTTTCGTGAGCTACAGCTCACTTCTTCACTGTAGTTATTGTGGCACCAACAATCATTACAGATGTCACAGTAATCACATATATGCATGTGTGTCTATTGTTAATAGCATGCTACCATAGCACTAAACACAGGTATTTCACGATGATTGGTGGCACAGCAGTGCAGTATCATTTGTGATACTAACAGGAGCCTCACAGAAGTTTTCTAGCAGTTGTAAAACAGTTTCAGGAAGGCCAGGGCTAGAAACTACCCCATGGCACCATCAATTAAGGTAAAATGAAGTTTTAGATGTTAACACAGCGTTTGCTCCCAACATGTACAAAGTTCTATAAAATATCTGCCCCAATTGTGCAATTGTGATAGAATCACATTTTGGATACAGGAGCAGTTGCCTTTGTGAGGAATACAGGAACTAGGAGGAGAAAGTTGAGAACACAGCACTGGAACAAGGAGACAAAATGTATTTCCGAAAATTACTATGAATTTGGTACAGGACTCCCAAACAGAAGAGTTTTACAAGTGATCCTTGTTGGAGAGAGAGAAATAAGCGAATAAATGTATGGCCACTTTAAAACAAATAACGGAGAAAAAGAGATGAACCTGGCCTAGAAGTATTTAAATAGTCAATAAACAAAGAATTAAAATAGTGATATGGCAGCATAGACCAAAAGTCAAGCTTGAAAACACACACAATTCACACCTCAGAGTACTTCAATATGCCAAGGCAGATTCAGCATTTTTAAAATGGGCAATTCCTTGGATGGGAAATATTTGGTTCCAGGTGAAAAGATAATCAGCATTAAAGGCCAAGCCTCTCAAAAGTGATTATTGGATGTCCGGGTTTTGGTGCCATTCCACACAGCTTCAAGGAGCACAATTTTCAGCAAATACTGAGCACCACCTTAGTAAAAAATTGGCTCCTTTAAAGGTATTTCAAGTTAGGTTCTCAAAAACTAAGGCACTCAAAATTCCTAGTCATTTTTGGAAAACTTGACCTGAGCGCTAACACTCGCAATGAGCCAGAAAAGCTTTCATTCAAATACAAACAGTTCCCATGGGAACAATTGAACTTGACCAAGCCAGAAGAACCTCCGATAAATGTAAAAACTGAACTTCGGCAACACTAACTGCAGGACAGGTCACATCAGGAAAGACAGTTTAGTCAATTTATCAAGCTAGTATGCAAATTACCATGTAATATATACTACAATGCAAAATTAGTGAAGACCAAGCGTGCACATAACACATTAAAATGCCTTGAAAAACATCTTTGCAACTTAGTACTTCATTTATAAACAGAAGTACAATTATTTACCAAAGTCATTCAAAGATACAAATCTGGGTTCTGACTCATCCAGATAAACCCACAGAAGACAAAAAGGAACAAACTAAGAATACCTATGCTATATGATTCATGTGGAAAAATGAAATGGCAGTGCTCTTCCTTAACACAACAATATCAAATATATCTCCGTGGGAACACGCAGAGCAAAAGCTGCAGAACATGAAAGTACTTGGAAGAGAGATACTAGTCACTTGGAAAATAGTCTGTAAAAGAGATTTGTTACATATTGTGAATGACAAACGTACACAATTGCCAACTTTATTACTCCAAAGATGTTGAAGACAAATGATCCCCTACAGCCATACTTCTTATGATTTCATAAGGTAGGCAAGGTCAGCACTTGGATAGGATCCAAGAGGGAAAACCAGGTTACTCTGAGAAAAAGTTTTCAACCAATTCCCTAGAATTGTGTTGGGGTCACTAAGCTGTTGGCAATGCAATCTCTCAGAAGAGACTATTCAGCCCCTGAATACTTGCTACTGAAGATCCCACACACTTCTCACACAGGAGGGAAGTGTTACTATCGGTCTACTGTTCAAATTCCACTTTGGTATGTTCAATTCCATCTCTTACCACACTGCTCCAATCATGTGGTACCTCCACCTCCTTGCCCAGAGATTAGTGATTACTGCTCTAGGGTTGCTGGATAGGGGACGCCTCACTGCTGTTGCTTTTTCTGCATCGTCTCTCACCACCACAATGTCTTCAGCCATGTTGCAGGTGTGACGGTGCACCCCATAAGGCTTTGTGGAAATATGCTTATGAATGTATATGACATAACTGGATTATGTTTTATGCTACATATACCATGCAACATAGCTCTGTAAAGGTTATGATCTACTGAATCTATTCATCCTATCTGTATGCATGTATCATTTTTGTATTCGAAGTTATGAATATTGGCGGTGTACTTGCTTGATTTTTAAGTAGCCTTAGTAAAGCATTTGGTCAGCTTCTTGAGAAAGGAATGTGCAAATTAAGTGCCCAATCAAGAAATATTTAATGAACAATGGTTCTTGGAAAGCTCCAATCCACGCAAGAAGTCTTCCTGGAGACATTCAAGATAGCATGCAATATCTGCTGTCTGTAAAAACTGAGTCATGCATGGACATGTGACTTGCCCATGTGACTTCAAAAGCTCCATCTTGGAGCTGGACTTTGCGTAGGAGAGAGGAGGGGGTCTCCACTCACAAGAGAAGGTCTATTTAAGCCCATGGAAGACCCCTCCATTTTGTCTTCAGCTGGCTCAAGAGATAGCCTCTCCACCCCAAAGGATACCTGAAAGAAACTGGAAATGAAGGACAGTAACCACAGGGGATGTGAGTGATTGCTGGACCCAGATTAGAAGGAGACTAGTCTGTAAAAGGAAGCTTACTGGAACACCTCTGAGGATGAGGTTTTAATCTGTATTCAGTTTTCTTACTGTATTAGGCATAGACTTGCGTGTTCTATTTTATTTTGCTTGGTAATTCACTTTGTTCTGTCTGTTACTACTTGGAACCACTTAAATCCTACTTTCTGTATTTAATGAAATCACTTTTTACTTATTATTTAACCCAGAGTATGTATTAATACCTGGGGGTGGGGGGAGTGGGGGGGACAGCTGTGCATACCTCTCTATCAGCGTTATATAGAGGGCGAACAATTTATGAGTTTACCCTGTATAAGCTTTATACAGGGTAAAATGGATTTATTTAGGGTTTGGACCCCATTGGGAGTTGAGCATCTGAGTATTAGAGACAGGAACACTTCTTACGCTGCTTTCAGTTAAGCTTTCAGTTTGTTCAGACCTGGGTCTGTGTTTGTGGCCAGCAAGCGTGTCTGGCACAGCCAGGCAGGGCTCTGGAGTCCCAAGCTGGCAGGGAAAGCAGGGGCTGAAGTAGTCTTGGCACATCAGCTGGCAGCCCCAAGGGGGTTTCTGTGATCCAACCCGTCACAGCAGGCTCCAGGTTCTGAAGCTCCACTGTCCAGCCCAACTATTAGCGATTTTAGCCATCAGTTATTTTCACTGGGTAAGAGGGGAACTATGCCACAGCCGCTTCCTCTGCATCATCTCTCATCGCAACCCAGCTCGTCTCTGATTGGCCCATGATGCTAACCTCTATCACCCTATTTGTTAAATTTTCAAAACAAATATGCTTGTGCTTTCTCTCATGCTGCCCCTCCTGCTTGGGAGGGGCTCCCTAATAGTATCTGCAAAGCTACCTCATTATCAATCTTCGTTTCCCATCTCAAAACTCTCCTTTGCTGCGATGCCTATAAAAAAACCTGACAACAGTTATGCCCTTGGTGTGCTGAGATCACAACCTATTACACTGACCAATACTGTTTCCTTGTACTCCCCCACTTCTGTCTGTATCCATCTGTTGTCTCGTCTTATGTTTCGACTAAGCTCTTTGAGGCAAGGGCCATCTTTTTTGGCTCTGTTGTACACCACCTAGCACAGTCTGATCCTGGCCCATGACCAGAGCTCCTATTACGGCAATACAAGTAATGCCATAACTAAACACAAGACTTTTCACTTCACGTCCTAACTGGTATAGCAGAACACAGTAATGCTACATAACATTTGTCACAATTCATCCCAAAGATGGCTGTACTCCAACGAAGAATAAAGCAATTCCTACATATATAGTTAATAAACTTCATCAAGCTCTTTGAGATCCTTAGAGATCAATATGCATAAGTCTCATTACCTCACTTATCTTCTGCCTTCATAGATTTCTTTACTGCTCTGATACATTCTTAAGAGCATAAGGAATGTAGTAGTGAAAAAAAGTAATGAAGGTATGAGGTAGGGCAAATACCAGTCTCAGTCCACTCAGTACTGGTCTGCAAATGCTTTCAGGATTGCCTCAGGGGATCCAAAAAACCTCTCAACCAACTGTTTACGTGGAAGTGGTATGCAGGAGCTGCATCGCCCTATATTTATTTCAGAAGTCTTATGCAGGCAGTAGTGTGCAATTTTTACAGCATAGAGCTGGCATCTTGCTGGGAACCCTGGGACAACTAATACATATTTACATACATTTACATGCATTGTACCAGTTTGATATCCTCAGATGGATTTATTCATCTATGTTTCATTTACTCGTTCATTTTACAAACTATAAACCTGTTTTTCTTCCCTTTCAGTTTTATTCTCTTCTCTTTCCTTCTGTCATTTTATTTTTTGTGCCTTTTCCCCCTCCTCTTCTCTACTTCCTCAGCTTCCCATCACTCCCTGTCTCTTTTCTTCCATTCTTTCCACTGTATACTCCTTTCATCCTTCTCCATTCACCTCATCAATGCCTTGGCCACCATCACTACCTCACCATTAACATGAGCTATTCCACTTGCAACCTGAAGAGAGGCTCTGCTCCTCTCCCCGAGGCTATTCGATCTAGGTGGTCTCACTATTATTAATGCTGTAATATGGAGCTCAATTCTGTTACCAGCCTGTTGATGGCTCCTGAGGATAATGGGTTGCTGACAGTAGTATAGCAGGTGCACAAACACTGGAAAGGAACAGCTAGTGACCCAGAAAGGGGAAAAGCTGTGGAATCTCACTAAGGAAAAGTTCTGCGATGAAGTGCTACTCAGTGCTGCCTCTTAATGGCAGACTTTTGGGCTGCCAAAAACAAACCATTCTCCACACCTTGACATGTTGAGCCACACAAGGCCCATGAGTTTTGCACTAGGATTCCGAGCTGGTAGTGTCTGTGCTGCAATCAGACAGGATTTCTAAGGAAATCCCCTGTCTTAAAATCTTTCGCTACTCATCAGCCATCTGTTTTTCTGTGGCTCTTGGCTCTTACTTGTCTATGACCAGTATACATTTCTTCCCAGTATGGCTTATGGTGTGGCCTGCACAAAGAAACACAACTGGGTTAGAAATTTCAGTTAGTTCGCCCATTCATAGTTGCTAAAAACAGCATGAATCACTGTGTCAGATTGGACGCACAATCTACTTAATTTATTGAGTAATAAAATAACTTCAGAGCTCTTTCCTAATGTAAATTTTGGAACCCACTAATACCATGATAAATGGCACTTACGCATCTCAACCCTTCATTGATTGAAGCCTCTACACAGAGAGCATCTTCTAACTGAGAGTGCCTTAGTTTCTTGAAATGGGTAAATAATCCCAGTCTTGTTCTATTATACAGTCCCTATGGAGCACAGTAAAGATTAAATATTTAGTCAAGGAAAAAATACATACATGTTTTCTCATGAGAGCAAAACATTAGCAACCTTAGCACTACAAATTAAATGCTTGTTCCTACCCAACCAGATAATACTGCGTAATCTCACTAAAATCACACCTTACTAAACTGCACTGAAAATACATAAGGGGAGGAGCTATCTAGTGAAGTACAGGAGCTTAGGGTTGATAAGGGTGACACAATGTTCCCATGGGTCAACTAGGGTTATAAGCAACATATCACACTTCCCTTCCTCTCTTCTGGTACCCTGTTCTGCTCTGTACACTCTCCCTGAAGGTCTGGTACTGGCCAGACAGGGTACTGTGCTAGACAGACTCTTGGCCTGACCCAGTATGGCAGTTCTTATGATTGTGTTTATTCAACCAGCTGTATAACTGGTTGAATAAATTTATCTGAATATTTACTAAGATATTTGCCGCTAACATTTAAGCAGATAAGATTTCAAGTTATTACAAGTTTGTGATATGCCCCCTCCACTACTCCTTTCCTTAACTTCATTCTTTGATGATTACAATGACTATCCACTATTTTATACTATACAGACCGGTACAGTAAAGTCCTATTTAGGGCTCAGATCCTTCACACCAAGCACGTGGGTGAACCCCTACTTCAAATGGCATTTTGAAAGGCGTAAGGGTTCAGTTACACTACATCCATTGCAAGATCAGGGCCTAGCTTATGACCAGAGTAATGTCCTCTGCTATAGGATTTCCAATAGGCAGAAACATGAAAACCAAGGCTTCGTTCCTTGGGCATGGAGAGGAAGGAGAAAATATGAAGGGGAGTGGGAGAAAAATTATAGGCATATATAAATATGAAGGCAGTCTTCATAATGTAACCTGATGAATGCCCTTTTACCTCCAAGCCTGCACAAACCTGATAGGGGAGATGACGGACTGGCAAGGAGAATTCTGTGGTTGTCGAGGGAGATTTTAAACAGAAAAACAAAGGGGTGTGAAATATTATAGGCTTTTTATGGTGCTCATAAACATTAATTTAATTATCCTTACAATAGTTCTGTGTGGTAGGGAACCAAAAAACACAAATTAAATGATCTGATCAAGGTCATACAGAAAGTCTGTAGCAGACCCAAATATAGAAGCCAGATCTCCTGAATCCCAGTACAGGGCCTTAACCACAAGAATACCCACCCTCTTCATGGGAAGGAACTGAATGGAAAGGGTGCAAGAAAAGGGAATGCTGAAAAGTAAACTACTAATGGTAGAGTGAAAGTGAAAAAGGGATTTCAGGGAATGGATTTAATTTAAAGACAACACTGTGAAGGTTAATCGAGAGGCTGACATGAATGAGATCATTTTCTGCATTACATGATCCACAAGAAGATTTTTTGACAGGCTCACTTTTTGTTAATTAGTAACAGGCCTATCAAAAAGGCATCTAGGTTCCACAAGTGACCAGTCAGCATGGCCTCAAAATGTCAGACTCTCTTCCAATCCCCTACCAATCTATCAAAAGTTAGGTTAAACAAATTTGCCTTGCATCATGCCCCAAAGGTCATCACATTCTGGCTTTGGTGGACTGTAAGCAGGCATTCCAGAGAGAGTATCCCCCTCCATTCACTTCCCTCTCCAAAGCTCACCTATAGAGACTGACAACGCTTATCCACAAACAGAAATTGTGCCAGTTTAACTAACGGTACCATGTTGCATTGGTTTAGTTAAATCACTGCAATTTTATTTGTAGATTGGGCCTTAAAAAATAATACTAGTGCTCAGACATGAGAAACAGAGCTCCTTAGACAAGCCTACTCACCTGATTTCTTAATCTGAATAACTAATGATTGCTTTGAGACCTTTTCTAGACTGAAATGTATTTGTGTAAGATGTGGAAAGGTTAAGTGGTCTGAAAAGATTTTTCAATTTCTGAAATTTTGATATACCCAGTTTAGTTTCTGATTAACAAACAGCAGTAACAAATAGCAGTACTTGCATGTGTAGAGTCATGCAGAGTACATTTCTAATTTCCTCTTAGAAGTGAAACACTGAAAGAGATGTTTTGGTAATAAGGGCCTTCGATGGTTTCCATGGAGAGAAGGTTGACTTTTAAATCTATAAGCACAGATAATGATAGCAATAAACAATTCAGCAACTCAAACATTCAGATGATCTAGCAGAATAAAAATCCAACCTCTTAATTATTGAGCCTAGCGAGTTAAAGTAGAGTGGTAGGGTTGATTTAGCTGTCTTACGTGATTTAAATTGCCGCGTCAGCACAAATACGTATCTCTACACCAGTCCTCCAGTCCAAGTAGGGAATTACGTTGCGTCAATGCTTGTACCAACACTTGTACCTCAGGACTTGCCAGATATTCTATTTTACTCTGTTCCATTGTCACATGTATAATACAAATTAAAGGATACACAAAGATTAAATAGGATCAAGTGTTTATGTAGGATGTCTATCAGTCTAAATCAATACTTCTTGTAATAAATCAAACAAAATATTTTCTAGACAATTGATTTTATATGGATTGTATCAACGAGAAAAAGGAAATATTTATTTGAATGATAAACCTTGCATGATTAGACACCTTCAGAAACAAAGTTGATGTTTATTCATTTATATTACAAGGAAGACAATAAAAACCCTTCAGATATCAGAAAATATGCATCTTTTCACAGATTTTTAGGGAAGTCTAAATTTCTTTTAAAATTTAAAATTTAAGAAGAGATCCTAAAGTTTCTAGCTTTTCAAAATATGAAGGCAGTCTTCATAATGTAACCTGATGAATGCCCTTTTACCTCCAAGCCTGCACAAACCTGATCTGATGAAACAGTGATTTTTAAATCTAAGAGTATAATAAATTTTTTTCAATGGTCTGTTTTAATTTGGATGTAGGAATGCTACTCTTGCTTAACAGACTCAAACCACTATCATCCAGCAAATGCACTTGCTCAGCATGGCTGGGAACATCTATCATATACCTGAATGGAGAAGCCCTAGAAATAGGTCTTGAACCTTTGATCATGCAAAGATAAATTCTGTTTTCTGGAGAAGAGACCATAGTAAAGGGTAAACACAATTGCAATGCATTCAGCTGAATGTAGTCAAGTTTGCACCACCTTACAGTTTTCCATAATAGTTTGTTTGAAACCAGCAGGCCATTTAGTTACATAGTAATGATACTAAGCTCAGATAGTGCTTTATGAGGTAATGTACATATAATCCCTATTTTACTGATGAAGTATCTAAGACAGAGGAGAAATTAAATGACTTGCTAAAGGACATGTAGCAGGTCAGTGGCAGCGCCAAGGATAGAGTCCAGGTCTCCCAACTGCCAGTCCAATACCCTATTCACTGCATCATTCTGTGTCCCATACTAAGTTAATAGAGAACACATAAGAAGGAATTTATTGATTAATCCTCACAGCAACCCAGTTGGTATCAACCTGGTTTAACAGATGAGGAAATAGATGAGGAAACAAAGGGTCAAATTCTGTAATGTTTTATCTCATTACTATTTCATTCATTCATGAGACTTCAGTGGAGATACACCTGGCATAAGTCAGCACAAACTTTGGCTTATAGAGGATCAAGTGACTTGCCTAAGGCCATAGAGTAAGTCAGTAGTATAGTGGAGGTTAGAACTCTGGAGTTCCTAGCTCCCAGTCCTGTGCTCAATTCATCTCTTATCTGTGGAATCTTAGTGCCTTTCAGTGACAACCAACACTAGATATAAATAGGGTCCAGAAAACCAGCACAAGAAAAATCCCCCAAATTCCAGAGCTGGCTGGGGCATGGAGAGTAGAAATGGAAATCCTTTTTCAGACAATGCTGAAAGTATTCTTGCCTATCAATTTTGTCCACAGTGTATTTATTATTTCCTGTTTGATAAATTTGTTTTCAGATTACTCAGACTGCAACAGAAAAGATAATGCATCTCACACATTTATGGTTTCAAATTTTAAAATTATAGCGTTATAGTTCAGATCTTATTCTAATTTTCTATAAAGTATTAAAGATTAGTCTGATACATGAGCAAAACAGAAGTAAAGTCCATGTATGAAACTCTTATATACGAAAACTGTATATACTATGCACTCTAACATTGGAGCGGCGTAACGCTATTTGCAGAATCACAAGCACTGTCACAATGAATACAGCTTCGCCATGGAAAGTGGAGAAAATGACATACACAGAAATTTACTAAGCTAAGATATTAAGTATTCATATCAAATTAGCGCCATAAGGCCTCATTCAGGATTGGGTCCCTCTTGGGCTGGCTACTGTGCCAACAGAGGTTGAGAGTTCCTGCCACAAAGAGTTTACAATCTCTAAATTTGGCCACAACAATCAAAGCCCCATTTTATATTAACCTGTAGATGAAGACCACATGTTTGAACTCCCACATTTCCCCTCCCACCTAGGTTATGGGTTTTATTTTTTTTTAAATTGTATTTAAAAATTTTCTGAAAAAATGATCAACTTGCTCTCACCTGTTCTCCTTCAGTAGTGAATGGCCTGGGATCTTCCTCATACCGATGTATTTAAAATCTCATACAGCATGGACATGATCTGTCAGGCACTGAAATGCTAATGGTAACTCTTATAATCAGCATGTCATAATTGATAATCAGCATAATGACATCAGCACTGCTTCATAATGGAATGCCATAAGTAACCTCAAATGTGAGCTGAATTTTTTTAAAAGTATGAACCACATCATATACCACACCACACTGTTGAGCATTTATATAGTGCTTTAGAGAGGTGCTGCCAAGTGAAAGTGCACTTGGACTCACTGGAGGGCAGAAGGAGAGTCAAGAAAGGGGCAAAGACTGCCCAAAAGGTTGGAGTCCTATGCCTCCTTCCACTCCCTGCCATATATAAACTTGAGAAAGTGGGCGAGTCTTGAAATTTTACCTAGTTCATCCTTGAAGGCATCAATATTTATTTTTATTTTCAGAATTAATAATCCTGATTTTGGACAGACACAGCCCTTAGTTTTTATATTTAATTTTACTCATTTCTATAGTACCTACTGCAATGGTTACAGAGATTAACACACAAATCAGATGGGCTATCCAGAAAGAATAAGAACAAACACTAAGCCATATAAACAAGCCTCACATAAGATCCCGAGACTCTAAAGGCATGGGGTTCTCAAATGACACAGCCTAGCAGCTAATCACAATGTTCATACTTTTAAAAATTAGCTAGAAGATCTTTGCTGTCATAGAAATTGGGCATGGTCTCACATAACTGGATTCCAGACCATTCAGGACTAAAGATCAATGACAGAATCTTGAATATAACCTGGAAATGAATAAAAAAATCAATGCGGATATTAAGCACAGATTTTGAATTCACACCAGCGAGCACCACTCAGGAGGTGGACAAATGCATTCTCCAAACTACAAACTGAAGGTAAGGAATAGAAACTTAAAGGCAAATTTTATCCTTAGTTGTAACACTGAAATTTTTATTTTAAAAGACTGGTTAAGATCTCTAATCAATCTTTGTGATTGTAATAACATGAATCTATTTTAAATTCCATTAGAGGAGCTAAAGGGGGACCAGAACTATTTCTTCTAACTTCTCAGATTTAGTAGTATTCTCAGTCTGAGAACAAAGTGATGAACTCTAGTTCGAGCTTGGTTTACGGTTGAAGGTTACAAATTGTTTTGAGGAAAAATATATGTAGCAAGGATTCTTTAACTCTACTAAGAGTAGCATTGTTGGTCGAATGAAGCAAGGCCTTACCCGCAACTTCATGGCACCTCTGTTTGTCTGCAAGGCAATAACTTTGGAACACCTCATCCAAGCAATTCCACAATGTCAGGGAATATTCCAGGCATCATGGAAGAGTCTGATTCAGAGAAAAGTCAGGACTCCCAACTGCCTGGTGATGTCAGTAGAGGAATCTCTCTGACACCCCCTACTACTGCTTACACATAGCAAATTGAGCTGCTGTCTCTGATGCGTGGGGAGATAGACTCCAGGCTAGAACAGAAACAAGAGAAACCTTTTTTTCCAGGGGGAAGGGGACTGAGACTGGAGAAGAGCACAAGCATCAGCGACAACAGGGATGCGGCAGTTGTGGTGGGGGAAGGAGTTACAGCTCAGTTAAAGCACTTACAGCTAAGTTAAAGAAGAAACTTCCTGTTCCACCTGAAATGGAAACTATTGTTAGGCTAGTCTGCACCAGGTGCTTGGGACTGTCAATGTACATAAGCCTGGGTCTACTGAATTTGTTCACAGACTACTCCATTGGAGAGGAGAGATAGACCAACACAGATAATCTTTTTACAACTGCCAGTAAAATACCAAGATACCTTGCTATCATGAGATCTAATTCTTGCTAAAGTATCTAGAATGAAAAATGCCCATCACACCCTTCTGTTGAAGATGACAGGCCTTTCTAAGGGAAGTCTGGGACATGAAAACCAATTGAATTAAAGTCTAGTTTATATCTGGGAGCGAGATGAAGCAGGAATGAACAACAGGACAAGCTCCAAAAGAAAAGATTATGCTCTAATACACAAAGGTTAAGGCTACGCATATCAAAATATATACAGTAAAAACTCCGACTGGTGGGGTTTTAAACAGGCTACTTCACCTTCAATGGAACCTTGAAAAACGTGTTATCTACATATGTTAAACAATCTGTTTCACCTTGTATTTAGCTGTGATACTGGTTAAGTTTCCCAGACCTGAAGAAGAGCTTGTGTAAGCTCAAAAACTTGTCTCTCCTTCATTAACAGAAGTTGGTCGAATCAAAGATAGTTTTTAATGATGTGGGTGAGGTAATAAGTCATTAGCAATTTAGATATTTGGTAAATGTATTCTGCTTGGACAACACTTCTACCCAATTTCAAGTAAAATCTTGGTTTACTGTAATTCTAATATTGCTGTGGCTTCCACTTATTTAGATCAATTCTATTCCTATCACTTGACAAGTAGCTGACCTTGTTATCCATATGACCACTAGAGGCCATATCACAGCTTGCCTAGCAATAGGCAGTGGTTTTGTCAGCAATAGACTATAGTACTGGAATAAAGTGATTTACAGGGTACGTCTACACTGCAATTAAAAACCGATGGCTGGCCTGTACCAGCTGACTCTGGCTCATGGGTCTCAGGTTAAGGGGCTGTTTAATTGCAGTGTAGATGTGCAAGCTCAGGCTATAGCATGAGCTCTGGGACCCTCCCATCCCACAGGGTACTGGAGCCCGAACATCTACAAAGCAATCAAATGGCACCTTAGCCTGAGCCTCAGGAGCATGAGTCAGCTGGCATGGGCCAGCAGCAGGTTTTTAATTGCAGAGTAGACATACCCTTCGATGTAGTCACCTGTTGTTATCATCCATCATTTTGAAGTTCTCTCTCGTTCATAATTCTGGGCTCTTATTAAATGACTTTTAAAAAAAAAAAACAGTCATAGAACTGCCCTTTAGTACCTGCCTTAAAGAAGTTCAAAAGCAATTGAAATAACAGGGAGAAAGTTAAATCAGAACAAATTTTGTTCTGACTGAATTCCAAGTGCATACATTAAAGTGGAAGAACTTAAATATTTGACTACCTACACACTGAAAATTGTGTTCCTATAGCAAAAAACATTACAGATTTGAGAAACTCAAAAGATTTATTTTACTAGTTAAATGTGCTTTAAAATTTTTTTCCAAACTATAATAGTATGGAATGGTTTGCCAGTTTTATATAAGTACGTACTAAGGGCACATAGCATGAGGAAAAATGTATGCTAAAAATCCTTGTCAGCTGCTATACATTTGTGCCAATATACATATTGTTCTATATGCTCAAACTGAAACAGTCATTTTAAACCATAAAAGTTATTTTACACTGTACCCCATTACAGGATGTACAAGCCACACCGCTTTCTTCACTTACCATCCAATATAGCTGACTGTTTCAACACAAAGTTTACTCTTTGAACGTCATGTTCTTTTTATAGTTTTCCCCCCATCTTTTCTCCTTAATACCATAACATGCTATTCTGTCTTAATTTTCTCCCCATATCAAAAAGATACTTTCATGTTACCACTTGGCTCAGTTCTGCAAGTTGAACGCCTCCAGTACGAGGCACATCACCCACAACCTCAATATGAGCTGGGGGTGCATTCACCTCAGGGAACTGTACCCATGTAATTGTTACATACACTTATACCTGGGTATACTTGTTACCAATATTATACCATCATCCTTCTTATGTTTCATTACTAAGGTTTAATAAAATTGTATTAAAAGCATCTCTGACAGTCTGATGTCCGATAATCACACATTGCTCACATTATGCTCATAATAAAGCAATTCTTATGGTTAAACATTTCTGTTGTACATTTCTGTTCTCTCTGAAAAATTACTTTCCCCTGCACTCATTTTGTGCATTCTGAAAAAGCTCAAAAAAAGTGTAAAAACAATTATGGAATAAAAGTGTCTGTACTCCCAGAGTAGTCACTTTCCAACGGTCAATATCTGATCTGCTTTAATTTTTGAAGTACCCAAAGTAATCACAGTATCTTATGCTTGCAAGTTTAATTGTTCTAGACTGAAGTCATTTGGAAATTATATAACAGTCAATCACCATCATTAACTGGTAAATGTACCTAAATTCCACTTCTCACCTCCTGACTTGTATTACTTAAAGACGGCCATGAGTAATTGCTTTTCAGTTTTGTGGAAACAAACTTGCTCCTTGCATCCTTGGAGAATAATTTTTATTAAATTATAGTTCCTATTTTATGCATGTGACAAAGTCTGGGCATCAAACCAAAAAATTCCAAGGCCCCCTTCCTCCAAAAAAACCCCAGTTTGATTTGAACTGAAACAAGGTTTTTTTTGTTGTTGAATTGAAAAACAAAAACAAAACAAATTTTTTTTTTTTTTGAAACAATCAACCAAAATGTTTTGAGTCAACCTGAAATTAATTTTTTTTAAAAAAATTTTAATTTTGAATTTTCCGTTTGATTCAGCTGTTCCAGGTGTTTTTCATTTTTTTTAGTGGCCAAATTTGAAATAAAAAACACCATTTCAAATAAAAAAGCCTAAATGAAGTGTTTCAACTGCTTAAAAAAAAAAAAAAAAGTTTTTTCAGCTGAAACTATTCCCCCAATTTCATGAATAGTTTCATGCCCCTTTTGACAAAAAAAAAAAAAAAAAAAAAAAAAAAAAAAAAAAAAAAAAAAGTTAAAAACATTTCACTCAGCTCTACCCAAAGTTTAATTACCTACCAATACTATGTACGAACATGACACTTTGCTGAGTGCATGAAATCACCATTAAGCAGAGCTCCTAGAGCATAGGGAACAACAGACGAGGACCAGCAAAGCCTTCTTTTCTTGCCCACAGTGCAGCTTCCAAACAGCTAAAAATTTGGTCCATTACACCGTGAGAGTAAAGACAGAAGGAATCACTGAGAAAGCAGGTGCACAACTCCTAGCTTAGATGTGCTCATTGCCTGATCATCTGATGCTCTCATCCCACTGAGGAATGTTGGGGATAGGACAGCAAACGGGACACCAGGCTCCTTCTCACCAACAATAAAAAGACATTTCATAAAGTTACTGGGGAAGGAAAAGCTACTGTTTAAATGAAAACCTCTCAAAGACTATTTGACTGTTCACATAAATTTAAAATTTTTTCTAAATATTGAATGATGAAAATATTTTAACAACAAAAAAATGATTTGTTTATTTATCATAAGGCACCAGAAGTTAAAATGTATTTGTAAAATGTTTGCTATTTATAGCGGTGTGTAGTTTTGAGTTGCATTTAAAAGTTGAGAATGTCTATAATTTGATAGATTCCCCACAATAAAAGTTTGGTGTTTTTAAAGAAAATTGCTAGTATTTGCTGTTTGAGTTATTAAATGGATCATAATATGACAAATCAAAGTACAATGTTAATGGATTGGTGAAAATATCAATCCTATTTGGATATGCATCACAAAGCTACTTATCCCTTTACCAATAAGAGTTTATTAGAGGAGCACTTCCATTAGTCTACTGATGTACCAGCGTGCCATTACACAAACAAACAAAACCACAAGGCATCTTTAAAACTGATGCAACTTGGTCTGAAGCAAATTTTAAAAGAAAAAGCAGCACACACAATGACCCCTAATTTCCATTAGTACTCAATGCCATAGCCCCTCTTGACACAGAAAATGTCACACTTAAACAAAATTTATACAAATTTATTTATAAAGAAAAATCACCTTTCAAAAGCTGATTCAGGTCCACAGCATCATGCAAGACCTTTTGATTATGTCTGCGATCAAACTCAGCATCTAGTGAGAAAGATACAGATGTAAGACTGGGTCTCAATTTTCCATTTTCCAGATTGCTAGGCTTTACAAATTTTGTATTGTACTTAAATTCCTCAAAATTACCATGCAATTCTTGGCTCACATTTTCTTGTCTTTTTACTTTCAGTTTCTTATCATTTGATGCTGCAAGTTCAAAAGATTGGACAGGACTGATGTCTGGTGTTGATAGAGGCGTTACATCAGTCACTGTATCTTCAGACTCCTCTGTGTATTCACCAAGCTTTGGTTTTACTTCTACCGACTTTATTCCCGGCCTGAATTTTTGTCTTGGAGATAGAAGAGCCAAATTACATATACTTCTCTTTGAGGAAGAGTGTGATGAATCTGATATGCAGCTGTCAGAATCCATATCTGAGCCATCTGTATCTGAACTTGAGGAGGAAGAAGAGGAGGAGGATGAGCTAATATTGGTATACTTTTTGTTAACTTTCTTTATGCTACTGGATTGCTTAGCTGATTTAAGTCTAACCCTTTGTTTTTTGCCATCATCACTACTGTCTTCTTCATCTGTATAATAATCCTCCTCACCTTCTCTAACTATTTTGGGGATCCCAGCTGGAATGCTTACACGTATTCTTCTACTTAGCGCAGAATTTCTACCAGATGTACTTGCATTTTCTGAACTTAAAGAAACTGACTCTGATGAAACATTCTCACTATGGTCAGTGCCACCATTTGTGGAATATTCCTTTGGTGACTCTTTCTTTTTCTCTTCACTTTCCCCCTCAGCATTGTGTTCTTGCCTCAGTTTTGTTTCCGATTCAGAGTCTGATTTGGCGATGAGCTCACTATGTTCTTCGCCATTGGCTATAACAGGGTTTTCTTCTTTCTTTGGCTCTTCCTCAAAATCACTATCAAAGAAAGAGTGGTCCACTTCACCCTCTGACACATCTTCGTACCGGTCCATCTCAAAAGTTATTGTATAAATTCCAACTCCTGGTCCTGCAGGTGTGAAAAAGGGGTTTCAAAATATTAACAAAAAGCAGAGGAAAGTATACCCTTAGCATAACTGTAGGTTATATTATTAATTATATTATACTTCTATGATATAATTAAATATGTTATGGACCAGGTGAGTTAAATATTTATTTATAATTTTATATGGGCCAGATAATATGGTAAGAGGGTGCAGATTTAAGAGAAACGAGCTCAAAGAAATGAGAAGAGGCAGAGAGTTGGAACTAGGATAGCGGACCTTGTGAAATTCATAAATTAGCATAAATTAGGGGCAAAGCTGGGGAAGAAGGGACAGTGTACTGCTTTTGGACTCCACAAGGCAGTTTAATGAGGAGGAGACGGGGGAAACTATCAACCCGGCATAGCTCTTAAGCTGTACAAGGCAACAGAACCACAGATCTTTAAGAAAGGGGAGCAGAGACCTAAACCTTGTAGAACTCCTTATCAGGGGAAACTTCTAAACTTGGCTTGACACTAATGATACTAGGACTGAGGGCACTCCTGCCTCAAGTGCTTTTTGAAGTACGGACATTCCACAGGGCCCCTCGTTCCCAGTTCTCTCCCCACTTTTCAACTGCTCTGAAGCTTCAGAGCTTTATAAATCACGCACCACTACATGAAGAGAAATGGACCACATGTAGCTCAAAAGCACCATACAGCAGCTTAAATAGTAAGAAACCAGGGATTCTACTGAGATCCAAAGCTTCAAAGAGCCAATGAAGCAAAAGGAGACCAAGTGAGCTAGACACCTTGCAAAGTTCCTAAGCACTGCAGGGCAACAGAAGTGGAAGGAAACCTGGGGAGCCATCAACTCTGCAAAGCTCCTGAATTCCTCCAAGGCTGTTGAAATAAGGACAGAGGAAGCAGGACAAGACATGCTTTCCCCTCCAGCCCCTGCCTTCCTCTTAAAAGTCCAGGGTAGAATTTGAGTTTAGCAGTATTTATCACTTCTTGAGTTGATTGGCTTCAAATATCCCATAGAATCTGACACCCAGCTCTCAGATGCATTCCTAAAAATAGCCTAAAAGGAAATGTAATGCTAAAAAACTTTTAGTATAACAACTTTATTATAAAGAAAATATTAAAGAATGAAAAAGGCAAAGTTAAAAAAAAAATCTGTATCTTACATACTTTTTTTTTTATTAAAAGAAAAACTGGGAAGTGTAAAATGTCACATTAGATATTTCCAGAACAATCTTACTTGAATTCAGGGTGGATTAAAACACACACAACACCCCCCCCCCAAAAAAACCAAAACAAAACAAAACAAACCCCCCAAGCCCCCAATGATTTAAAAATAAATCGGATTTTTTTTTAAATTTAAATCAGATTTTTTGGATAAAATGCTTTTTGAGGAAAAAGCACATATCTAAAGAAAGATAAATTATAGTTCAAAGATCTCTCATCATGGAATAGGGATTATAAATGCTAATTCTACAGTATGAGACAATATATTCATGTAAATGTTTAAGAAAACTTTTCTTAAGGAGTTCCAATAGTTCATGAATTAAGGACCCAATGTTATGGAAGTTCCAGGGTCTTCTGTATAGATTATTTAGGTTAATCTTTCTATCTACCCAATGGGACTCAGTGCTCAGTCTGTTTAGTTTTGCAGTTCTCAAACTGTGGTTTTGTGTCTCCAGAGATAACATGCTTATTAACAACAAAAATGTTTTTAAATAAAAATAGAGGTGAGAAATAACAGACCTCTACCCTACTGTCCCTCTGCAGATTTGTGTACACAGAATCAATCCCTTACCTCTCTCCAAGAATGCAAAGTTTCAAAAAGTTCAATGAATAGAAGATGGTTGGGGATGGAATAGCTCTGGACAAGAAGTCTGGAGATAAAATGTGAGAAGGGAGGGACAGGCAGTAGAAACAAAACTGAAACTGTTTGAGCAGCATATTCCAGAAGGTCTTGAGGTCTTTTGAGTGTAGCCTTCATTGATTTGAGATCTGCCATACCATTCTCTCACTAGAAGGGAAAACCTATAATGGCAGGAGGCCATAAAAGAGACCCAGTTTGGGAATATTTTAATGAAGCTCCTCTACCTGTGGGTAAGATAGGCATGCGTGCAAAATGCAAACAACATGCACAAAGTGCAACAAAGAAATGCAAGGCCTGTTGCCCGCATGAATCATCATCATGAGAAGTGTTCCTTCTCAGGAGGAAGCTGCATTGAAGAGGATGAAAGGAACATGTCTGAACATACAAGATCTTCAGTTGGTAAACTTTTTTATTACTTCATACTTCTTTCTTAAGGACTGCTGGTCTTCCTTCTGGACTATTCTTGAATTCTTACGCTTGAGCAAAAAATAGAGTTGTTACTCTATAGTACTATCATTTTAGATGCAGTTGTGATAAAAAATAATAGCTGAAATAGGCAGATCTTCCCTTTACAATTCCCCTTTAAAGTAGTACTGAGTGTCAGTGAATGCAATGAGTAATACTAAATGAGCAGTATGGTAATAATAATTAAATAACTGCATTGACTTATTTTGTTTAGGAGAATCCATCCTCAACATACAGGATTCTGAAGACTATCCACCTTCAAGATCACCATCATTTTCTACAGTTTCAGAGTTATCTGCCAATGATAGGGTTTCAGTCACATCATGTATGTCACATAGCCACAGTATATCATCAGTAGCAAAAAAATCTCCATCATCCAGAAACAACCATAAATAAGTTTGTGATAAGAACCAGCAGATTACAAAAAGAGGTAATGGATGAAAAAATTGCCCAGTTTGTTTATGCAACAAACTCTGCTTTCCGTATGATTGAGAACCCACACTTCATTAACATGGTTTGGTCATTAAGACCAGGATACAGTCCACCCAACACAGCAGATGTTGCAGGCAAATTGCTGGATAAAGTGTATGAAAGAGAAATTGAGCAGTGTGCAAAAGGTCGATAGGGTGAAATTGTTAACCTGAGTCCTCATGGGTGGAGCAATGTCCACAATAATCCTGTTGTATGTGCTTGTGTGACAACCAAAGAAGGGAATGTCTTCCTTACAGAAACAATTGATACATCAGGAAACGCACACACAGCAGAACACTTAGAAGAAGTAGCAGTAAAAGCTATAACAAACTGTGAAAATAAATTAAAATGTCTAGTATGCAGCTTGGTCACAGACAATGCTGCAAATGTATCCAAGATGAAAAGCCATTTAGAAGAGAGTCCCAAGCTAATAACATATGGTTGCAGTGCTCATTTGATGCACCTCCTAGCCAAAGACTTCAGTGTTCCATAAATAAAGGCTAATGTTCTTGAAATTGCAAAATACTTCTGTAACAACCACTTTGCAGCAGCTGCTCTGAAAAAAGTGGGAGGAACCAAGCTAACTCTCACACAAGACATGCGATGGAACTCAGTAGTGGACTGTTTTGAGCACTAGATCAAGAACTGGCCTAATCTGATGGCAGTTTGTGAACAAAAAGATGGCACTGTCACCGCCAAAGTTCTCAACATTGGGCTTAAGAGAAATGTTGAACACATGCTGAGTACCCTGAAGCCTATTTCTGTAGCCTTGAACAAAATGCAGGGAAATAGCTGTTTTATTGCTGACACTGTTGAAATTTGGAAGGAACTGAGTGAGATCTTAAAAAGAGAAATGTGCAATGACAGAGCTAAATTACAAGCATTTAAAAAACGAATGGGACCAGCACTATCTCCAGCTCATTTTCTTGCAAATATTCTCAATACTCAGTACTAGGGTCAAACCTTAACTGCTGAAGAAGAGTTGGCTACGACATGGACATCCAGCAATTATCCCTCCAGAATGCCAACTATAATAAACTTCAGAGCTAAGGGTGAACCATTCAAGAAATATGTTTGCTGATGATGTTTTAAAGAAAGTCACTCCAGTGAACTGGTAGAAGTCACTTAAGCACTTGGATTCAGAGACTGTTGAAGTAATAATCTCATTTTAACAGCAATAGCTTATTCTGCCGGCATAGAAAGAATAATTTCTTCCTTTGGATTAATTTATTCCAAATTGAAAAATTATTTGGGTCCTGAAAAAGCAGGAAAGCTTATTTTTGTTTTCCAGATTATGAACAAACAGGAAAATGAAGGTGAAGACGACTGAGTTAGCTACAGAAGCCAATATTTTAAGTTTCTCATGTTGACCTGGCTGACATAGTAGATTTAATTTTTGTTTAAAAAACAATTTTAAACAAAAACATACCTGATTTTAAAAAGGTGAATGTTTAACTAAATTCAAAAATTCTTATGCTTGTTAAAATATTATGTTTGCTGTTGAAGAAAAAAAAATCCAGAATACATAACGTTGTTGTTTTAGTTAAATAAAACAATGTAAATGTCTGTCTCGTGATGTTCTCCTCCTAATACAGCATGGCAAAAAAATCCTCCAAATATTAATGATTAACGTGTTGAATTGGAGATAGTTCACCTCGCAATGACTTCATAAATATCTGCTTCATTTACCTTTGGTAAATGAAATAACCAATCATTCATTTTCTGATATAGCTGTAAAACTAAATCAGAAAAGTTTTCAAAATAAATCACTTTAAAAATTTATAGTGTGTACCTTCTAAAAATGAAACCTACATCTATCTCTGAGTTGTGAAGAGTATGTATTAAGGTTATACCAACCAACAAGAATGCACTTTTATGTAGAAATCCATGATTAAATTGAGTCTTCCGGAATAGTGATTTAAATCAAATCCACCCTGCTTGGATTCCTCTTTCTTTAGGATCAGCTTTCATGAGATCCACAGTTATAGAAGTACCTGTTTTATAGTTGTCATGCGTGGGACATCAGTTTTATTAAGATGATTAATACAACACATATAGTATTACAGTTTAACTATAAATCCTTTAGATATATATATATATATATATATACACATACACACACACACACTTATATATCCTTGACCAATACAGAAGAGGTGTCCTTGTGTCAGTAGTTGCATGACTCTACTTTGTATTTAGATGCAACAATAACTGAATGATAGAACAGTGTTCTTGTCTCTATTATCAGACCTCAATATTGTTTGCCACATGGAATTTACTTCTATCTAATATTTTTTAAATTGTCTTATATAAATGGAAGAGTGAAATTCTATGGGTCACAGTTAAAGTTGGTTTTGGGCAATTTTACACATTTTTTCTTAAATCTATATTACCTTTTCTGATCTTTTTCATCCATTAACATTTAAATGTTAACTGTAACATTCTTGCGAGGATAGCTCTTGTATCATTATGTTCTTAGCAACCAAGACTACATTAACAATATTTTAGTGTTACTGGTTATATTGTAACATATAGCCATGCTAGGTCTTCACAGTTGTCACTATGCTGCACAGTAACGGCTAGTCACAACTTCATGGCAACAATGGAGACAGAATTCAAGCATCCAAAATATAGATGTTTTTGAACTACAGAAGAATCATTTGTTAGCAGTCTGTGGCCTCTAAACACACAGTTCAGCAACTTTGATTCTGCCCAGCAGATAACGATGGTAACATTAGCCACTTCACTGCAATATTAATATTTTATTCATAACATTACCTCTTCCCCTTTTCAGGCACAGTCCCTTCACTTTGTAATCTTTACAGTATTAAAAAACAGATGTGCTGCTTTGGTCAATTTCTCTCAGTGACATTTTTGGTGCTTCACAAACCATTGTTTTAGTGGTGAATATGACATGAAATTAAATGAGTGGAGTTTGATTTTCAGTTGGTACTTTTGTATTTTATTCCCTTGCGCATTTAGGGCACATGACATTTCTTTGAGAAGTGGGACTTGCCAAATTATTTGTAGTCAGAGATTTTTCAGGAGACTAGTACACTACATATATGTGCAAAATCTTTTATTATACTGTCTGTAGAAAGTACAGATTTTTACTATTTCAGTTGCAAGAATATGGAATCAACAAATGAGATCATGCAGTCTTAGTAAAAGCTGTCACTAATCCCACATACCTATGCCTAACTTCTGATTTTAATAACCCTCTTATTTACACATTCAAAGAAAACATGTTTCCTGCTGTATACGCTAACAACTATCCATCTAGGAAATTTTTACCAAGCATCAATTACTTACCTAAGCCCCTGTCTTTTCAACACTTACACATATGCTTACCTTTATTAAAATAAGTAGCTCCACTGAAGTCAACAGTAAATTATGAACATAAGTTTTTACAGGACTGGGACTCTATGGAATATCCTCAATACACTAACAACTGTAGGTATCCACTACCAGCTCCCAAGTTCCTTATTAATTATTTGTATTATCACAGCACCTAGTGCCCCAGTCATGGACCAGGGCTCCACTGTGCTAGCCAATATATAACACAGAAAAGACAGTGTCTTTAAAGAATGAGGACCAAAACCTTGTCCACCCTAAAGAGTTCTAAAAAAAAAAAAAAAGTCATAATGCAAACTGCATAAACGTCAAGTTTTTTTTTTGTTTTTTTTTGTTTTTTTTTTAAACAAAGAGCTGCTACCCACACTACTCCCCCTGGAGATCAGTTTGGAGATGGGTTGTAATAATACGCCCTCTGGACATCACTGTAATATAAATATCCAATAATAAGACAAAGCTAGTTTCCCCCCCCGCCCCCCCCCCAAAAAAAAAAAAGAACTTAGGTTGAAGGCACGTATTAGTGGTTTGAATAGATGTTATGTTTCAATGTTAAGTTTAAAACAAAGTTAGAAACCCAAAGTGTATAAAGTATGGAAGTACACAGTTAAAGCATCTAGACTAATTTAACCAGTCCCTGGAGTTGTCCTCCTACCATTTCATTTCTTTGCACATGGAGCATTGAAGCAAATGTCCATCCCCAATACCAAATGTGATTATTTACCACCACACAAACTTTCCATCTTTCGTTACAAGTGCTCCAATTTCATGATTGGGACATATGGTGTTTGTATATGTAGAGTTATTTAAGTTAAGCCCCAATGTGGACACAAGAACAAATGGATATAAACTGGCCATCAACAAATTTAGGCTTGAAATTAGATGAAGGTTTCTAGCCATCAGAGAGGTGAAGTTCTGGAACAGCCTTCCAAGGGGAGCAGTGGGGGCAAAAAAACCTAACTGGCTTCATGACTGAGCTTGATAAGCTTGATAAGGGGATGGCATGATGGGACTGCCTACAGTGGTATGTAGCCAATCTGCGACTGCTAGCAGCAAATATCTCCAATGGCTAGTGATGGGACACTAGATGGGGTGGGCTCTGAGTTACTACAGAGAATTATTTCCCAAGTGTCTGGCTGGTTGGTCTTGCTCACTTGCTCAGGGTCTAACTGAACACCATATTGGGGGTTGGAAAGGACTTTTCCCCCAGGTCATATTGGCAGAGACCCTGAGGGTTTCCTCTGTAGCATTGGGCACAGGTCACTTGCAGGTTTAAACTAGTGTAAAATGGTGGATTCTCTGTAACTTGAAGTCTTTAAATCATGATTTGAGGACTTCAGTAAATCAGCCAGAGGTTAGGGGTGGGTGAGGTTCTGTGGCCTGAAATGTGCAGGTCAGACTAGATGATCTTGATGGTCCCTTCTGACTTTAAAGTCTATGAGTACAAGGAGACATGCTAACTTTTTCTCTAATGACACTTGAAATAAATTACCAGCACCTGGAATGATCATGTCTCATCTTGTGAAGTGTCATGCACCTCCTGTAATGCACTGAGTGCTCTCAGCACTTCTCAATATTTGGGACTTTAAACAGAGTTGGGAATGAGTCCCTTCAGTGTGCTGCTTGTCATATCAGGAATCTGTAAAATTGTTTTAAGTCTATTATGCATCACCATGAAGGCCACAAAGCAGCATAGCTACAATATAATATTAAAGTATTCTAGTTTTTATGGTCCTTATTAAAAAAAGAATGGATAAGGTAGTATAACTTTCTGATTTACTCAGGTCACTGCTTTGGGAAAAAGAGTAAATACTATGTTCAAAAGCTTGATTGGTTTCTTATTAGTTTAAGGTTAACTCAGAATTTCTACTGTTTGAATTTTTGGTGGGGCAGTGAGTGCGGTTTATTGAACTAAACCAATGTTCAAGAATAATACACACAAGCCAATGAACTATGCCTGTAATATTAATGGAGATTTTGTGTGGGAATCTTCTTAGTTCTTTAAATAGAACTAACATGAGACTAGGAAGCAAAGGGGGCCTTTGAAAGATGGGGGTATGTGGAGTACTGGGAAAATTACTTTGCTAATACACAGCTCAAGGTACCTTAGGAGGGAAACCAATTTCCTGTAGACCTTAGGTCCTGTACACAAAAAAGTATGGCTTTGCCTGTGTAAGTGAATCAAGGTGAGCTAGTTTAGTTAGTTCATTTATCAGGCCAAAGCCACCTCCAAGTTTTAGGGAAACTCTTGTTTCCTACTGACACAGAAGCCTCACAGCTGAGTCCCCTGTTCTTTGCAAACAACTCTCACCACATCAGATCTCTCAAACTCACTACACCAAACATGTCCTCCAGGATATTTATCCATAAAGAGTAATATGTAAAGTATTTACAGAAAGCTTGTAACTTGTCAAAATTCATAATCATTGGAGGTAATATTTAAGGAATTATAGTGAAAGAATGCTTTATGGACTTGGAATAAAAGTTAGTCATTAGGGGCTAATGTGTCTCAGTGATGGCCCATTTGGGTAGTGAGGGAGTTGTCATCTTAGCCAGTGACATAATGCAAGGCTCAATTGTGTGGCCTTGCACAATACCAGGACTTCCAATGGAAAACAATCAGAGGCAACCGCAAACAATCAAAACCACCTGAAGGTAAAAAAGGAACTTAGGGCTAACCCCTGTCTTGTTGTAGTTTGTGAATAGGGGGGGAAAGGCTGTTTTCAGTATAACACAGAGGAGTGAGAAGCACTCTGGATCCATTTCCTCAGGAAACCCCTTGTGGTGTGGGGATGTTTTCATGAACATTTGGATCCTGGTTCTGATGAAACCAGTCTGCTCTGCAACACACTAAACTTTGGGGGTGGGGGGTAAACCTACTTTATTGGATAGGAAAGGTAACTATTAAGTCTAGACCAAGGTTTGCATTTGGTGATTGTTTTGTATTGTTACCATTTGTTTCCACCACTCCCTCTTGTTTCTACTTTAATCTTAATTATTTCTTAAATAAGCCTACTTTTGTTTTATTGTTAGGGCTCATAACTGCTGTGTGGTTTATAGGAGTGGTGGTTTAGGGTAACACCGGCAAAGTAGGGTACACTGCACCTTTGGAAGCAGAGGATTTGGATTTTCTGTGTGTAGTCAGTGTCAGCAGCTAGATATCACATGGGGCTCAGGTGCATCAATTGTTAACCTGCAAGGTGAATACAGGGCTGGTATAATCCCAAGGAGAGTGCCTGAATGGCTAAAACGATGGCAGAATTAGGTTGCTGATACCCAATCAAGAACAGGCAAGACTCCCTCATACTGGAGGCATGGGGTTACAATGTGATTCTCAGTCCTGAGTGCCCCAAGAAAAGTCACAGGCTTCCCTCACCCCCGCTGTGTGGACTTTCAGAAGCTTGTGAAACCCCTCCTCCCCCACAGCCCTAGGAGACCGAGCACCATCACCTCTACATGTCTTAGAAGACTCTGTGGGAAACTTCTGAATGCTCTTCCCGTTAAGCCTTAGATGGGATTAGATGGCAGCCCTTCCCCAACCTTCTCTAGATCTGTCAATCTTTTAATGAATCAAATAGGCTCAGAAGACTAAAAAAAGCCTACTAAGACTCATGGGACGGAGTGTGTCAGGATGAACCTCCTAAAACTCATGAATGAGGGGGCAATGAGCCACCTAAAATTCACTGAGGGTTCTGCACGCCTCAGGAAATACACAACAAAGGAGAGGAATGGCCCTCTTTATCCCACGAATGATCTCTTCAGTCCCCATACCTGCAGGTTTTGTAAGGTCCGTAGCGAGAGAGCTCTACTCCTGGAGACCTTAGGATGTGTGTGGAAGCACACATGTGAAGAGAGAAAAGGAAATGGGGAAAATAGGGTTCTCGGGGGCTGGGGCAGGCAGCAGCGCAGGGAAACATTCCAACAGCTGAATCCAAATAACTGAAGTTTATTTCCTAGTCTCCATTCTGAAGCTAACATCTAGCAAGTAAACATTAGAAGCATTTTCTACTTATAACAATCATTTCAGTGCATCTTACCTTACAAGCAGCATGTCTGATTAATTTCATTTTTGGTAGAAAGTGCCCCTTTCACCATTGACAACTCTTCCTAGTTATTGATTAGCATTTTAAGGCTTTTCTGCAGGAAAAGGGATTAGTTTCTCATGAAAGCATACGTCTGCACCAATTGTATGACATCCTATATATGCATCAGAACAGATCACAGAGACTGAAAATAAACAGCTAAAACAGATTGCTCTGTTTTTTTACTCCATAACAAAATACTTCTCTTGCTGAGTAGTATGCTCTCATGGATACATACATCTGACACTTTATGGAACTATTTATATATCTTTCTATCCATCATTATCCAAATAATAACTCTGTACCTGTCATAAGAATGACTAAATTATAGTTTTTTTTTAAAAAATAAATGTAATAAATATAGATGCATATTTACCTTCTGTAAATGGATGTAGTCATCTTGCAAATATTTACCTAGAGCTTGGCTACACTTGCGAGTTACAGCACAATAAAGCCGCCCAGAGCGCTGTACCTCACTCCCTGTCCACACTGGCAAGCACGTACAACGCTGTGTCTCTGCAGCTACAGCTCTGCTGGGACTCCACCTTCCCCAGAGGAATAAAGTTTGCTGCGCTACCGCTGGTGCGCTGCGGCACCAGTGTGGCTGCCCAATGCGCTCTGACTGGCCTCCAGAAGTATTCGGAAGTATCCCACAATGCCTGTTCTAGCCACTCTGGTCATCAGTTCGAACTCTACTACCCTGGCCTCAGGTGACCAACCGTCAGACCCGCCCTTTAAATTCTCTGGGAATTTTGAAAATCACCTTCCTGTTTGCTCAGCCAGGCATGGAGTGCTCTCAGCAAGTCTTTCCAGGTGACCATGCCTCCACGCACCAGGCGAGCCCCAGTATGGAGCAATGGAGAGTTGCTGGACCTCATCAATGTTTGTGGGGAGGAAGCTGCGCTCCAGCCATAGGAATTACGATACCTTCGGGCAGATATCAAGGGGCATGAGGGAAAGGGGCCACGACCAGGACGCACTGCAGTGCAGGATTAAAGTGAAGGAGCTGTGGAGTGCCTACCACAAAGCCCGTGAGGCAAACGGCCGCTCAGGTGCTCCCCCCGGGACCTTCCAATTCTACAAAGAGCTGGACGCGATACTTGGGGGCAACGCCAACTCCACTCCGAGCACCACCATGGACACTTCAGAGTGGGAGGAGGAGGAGGAAAGCAGGAGTGAGGGTGCTGGGGCGGGGGGAGAAACCCCAGAATCCCTGGAGGCATGCAGCCAGGAGCTCTTCTCGAGCCAGGAGGAAGGTAGCCAGTCGCAGCAGCCGGTACTTGGTGGAGGACAAACAGAAGAGCAGGTTCCTGGTAAGTGGCTTTTTTTTCGGGAAGGCTCTTTGGGCGAGGAGGGTTAGGGCTGCACGCATGCCTAGATGCGGAATAGCGCATTGACGTGCTCTATCGCATTGTGGTAATTGGCCTCGGTTATCTCTTCGAAAGTCTCATCCAGAACGTGGGCAATGCGCTTGCGCAGGTTTATTGGGAGAGCCACCGTGGTCCTTGTCCCAGTTTGGCAAGTACACGTTAGCCTCTGTGCCGCGAGGGGCGGGGGGACCATTGCTGCACACAGGCAAGCTGCATATGGGCCAGGGCAGAAGCTGCATTGCAGTAGAAGACCCTCCCTTGCTTCCCAGGTCACCCTCAGCAGCGAGATATCTTCCAGGACGGACTCCTGTGGAAAATGTTGGGACAGTGTTCGGTATGGGGCTCCCTGCAACTGTTGGCTCTTCCCAAGGCACAGAAACCCAGAGGACAGTACAGCCATGAAACAATCAGTCCCCCTTGACCCTGTGCTTACTCACCATTTTGGGGCTCCCGTGGGTTATGTGCACTCTCTTTGGGATGGGAAAATTATGCTATTGTGTAGACTGTGTGTGCCCTCCTTAAGTTCGGGGGAATCATTACTCTGTCTGGTATAAACAAGGCTGCCTCTGTTAAGTGTTGCATTTTGCCTTTACAGATGCAACCTTGAGATCTCAGCAGTCTGTGTTATGACCAGCTGAGTGACTGCAAAGACTTGGGAAGAGGCCACGAAAAAGCAAAGAAGACACGCTGCAAGAAGTGATGCAGCAATCTCTTAAAGAGAATCAAAAAGCGCAGGAGTGGAGGGAGAGCGAAAGCAGGATCCGCCAGGAAAACGCAGTGCCCCGCAAGCAAAGCGCGGAACTCCGGCAGTAAAGCACGGATCGGCTGATAAGCAACATGGAGTGCCAAGCGGACTCTATCCAGGCGCTCGTAGCCATGCAGGCAGAGCACTACCGCCCTCCCTCCCACAGCCGTTGTCCTAAAACACTTTCCCTTGTGCCCTCATGTCACCTCCAACCCACTTTCCCCAACATCCGGGTTCTTATCGCCAGCAGCTGCCTCCAACACCTGTAGCTTCACTACCCAGCCCTGAAAACTACAACCCTTACCCACTGCACTCAACCCCCATCCTGGATTATAGCCATTCTGAAGTGCAGCATTCATTGCACAGAACTCCAGACAGGAAGGCTGAATATGAGAACAGGACATACGCAAATCTATGATTGAACCGTTCCCCACCCCACCCCCTTGCCCTTTCTGTTTCCCAAGCAGTTGTGTTTCTTTTCAATAAATAGATTTTTTGGCTTTGAAAACATTCTTTATTATTGCATAAAGTAAAAGATACCTTAGCACCAGGAAAGAAACAGGCACTGCAAGTCAGCTTAGCAAACACAGATTCCTACTAACATTGGAACCACTGCACTTCACTCCCATGCAGGGCACCAGATATTACTGGTGGTTTTCAGCCTCAAATTGCTCCCTCAAGGCATCCCTAATCCTTGCAGCCCCGTGCTGGCCCCCTTTAATAGCCCTGCTCTCTGGCTGTGCAAATTCAGCCTCCAGGTGTTGAATCTCAGAGGTCCATGCCTGAGTGAAGATTTCACCCTTCCCTTCACAAATATTATAGAGGGTACAGCACACGGATATAACCGCAGGGATGCTGTGTTCGACCAAGTCCAGCTTCCCATACAGAGATCGCCAGCAGCCCTTTAAATGGCCAAAAGCACATTCCACAGTCATTCGGCACCAGCTCAGCCTGTACTTGAACCGTTCCTTGCTGCTGTCAAGGCTCCCTGTGTAGGGTTTCATGAGCCATGGCATTAACACGTAAGTGGGGTCTCCAAGGATCACAATGGGCATTTCGACTTCCCCTACTGTATTCCTCCTCTTTGGGAAAAAAGTCCTGGCCTGCAGCTTCCTCAACAGGCCCGTGTTCCGAAAGATGCGTGCATCATGCACCTTTCCGGGCCAGCCTGCGTTAATGTCAATGAAACGCGCACAGTGATCCACAAGCGCCTGGAAAACCATATAGAAATACCCATTCCGATTAACGTACTCGAAGGCTAGGTGGGGTGGTGCCAGAATAGGAATATGTGTCCCGTCTATCACCCCTCCACAGTTAGGGAAACTCATTTGTGCAAAGCCATCCACAATGTCCTGCACGTTACCCAGAGTCACGTTCTTCTGAGCAGGATGCGATTAATGGCCCTGCAAACTTGCATCAACACAAGTCCAACGGTCAACTTTCCCACTCCAAACTGGTTCGCGACTGATCAGTAACTGTCTGGAGTTGCCAGCTTCCAGAGTGCAATAGCCACCCACTTCTCCACCGTCAGGGCAACTCTCAAACTCATGTCCTTGCGTCGCAGGGTGGGGGCGAGCACCTCACATAGTCCCATGAATGCGGCTTTTCTCATCCGAAAGTTCTGCAGCCACTGCTCATCATCCCAGACTTGCATGACGATGTGATCCCACCACTCAGTGCTTGTTTCCTGAGCCCAAAAGTGGCGTTCCACAGTGCTGAGCATGTCCGTGAATGCCACAAGCAATCTCGTGTCGTACCCGTTACGCGACTCAATATCATCGTCGGATTCCTCACTGTCACTTTGGATCTTAAGGAATAGCTCAACTGACAAACATGACGTGCTGGCGAGATTCATCAGCATACTCCTGAGCAGTTCGGGCTCCATTTCCCAGAGACCGAAACGGAACACAGATCGCGCTGCACAGAAACCGTTGAAAGATGGCGCCAAATGTGGACGGAAACACAGGGATTACTGGGATGCGAAGCGATGCATCATGGGGCGTTGGGACAGGACCCAGAATGCCCCGCATCCCACACTCTCTTCCCACAACCCACAACACCAGAATGGGAAGAGGTGCTCTGTGGGATATCTGCCCATAATGCACCGCTCCCAATGCCGCTGCAAGTGCCGCAAATGTGGCCACGACAGCGCGCTGGCAGGTGGCAATGTGGACAGACTCCAGCGCTTTCCCTACTCAGCTGTACGAAGGCGGGTTTAACTCACAGCGCTGTACATCTCCAAGTGTAGCCAAGGCCCTAGTTAATGTTGTGATGTGGATTGTCTGATACAAAGGACTAACAGTTCTGTGATTAGCCCTTTACATGTTACCATTAAGCCAGTTTCAGCAAAACCCTGGATATAAACTGGCCATCGGGAAGTTTAGACTTGGAAATTAGACAAAGATTTCTAACCATCAGAGGAGTGAAGTTCTGGAATAGCCTTTCAAGGGAAGCAGTGGGGGCAAAAGACCTATTTGGCTTCAAGATTAAACTCGATAAGTTTATGGAGGAGACGGTATAATGGGATAACATGATTTTGGTAATTAACTGATCTTTAACTATTCATGGTAAATAGGCCCAATGGCCTGTGAGGGATGTTAGATGGGGTGGGATCTGAGTTACTACAGAGAATTCTTTCCTGGGTATCTGGCTGGTGAATCTTGCCCACATGCTCAGGGTTCAGCTGATCGCCATATTTGGGGTCAGGAAGGAATTTTCCTCCAGGGCAGACTGGAAGAGGTCCTGGGGGTTTTTCGCCTTCCTCTGTAGCATGGGGCACAGGTCACTTGCTGGAGGATTCTCAGCACCTTGAAGTCTTTAAACCATGATTTGAGGACTTCAATAGCTCAGACATAGGTGAGAGGTTTATCGCAAGAGTGGGTGGGTGAGATTCTGTGGCCCGCATTGTGCAGGAGGTCAGACTAGATGATCATAATGGTCCCTTCTGACCTTAATATCTAGGAGTCTATGAGCACCATACTGAAGAGGAAAACTTCTAGCAAGGCTTACGTGCTATTATGCAACGTGCCATTAAACAGTTATTGTGTGGATGCAAACCATGTTGACCATATTTAAACCATAATTGCTTCCTTAACAGGCTTTGAGAATGTATAGACAATACTTCATATGGGTGGTATGCACTGCTGTATATTATGTAATATCCCCTGAGATGCCCAACAATGCTTCTCTAAGATCACAGTTTGTATTGTTCTTCTTTATTTTGTTTGGTGCAGAAAGAGTATACATACTTTCAATGTATACAAAGTTTGAGCAAGTTGCACCTTACCTAAAGGGGCTTACAGATCCCACACAAAACTTGAGAAGTTAAGTTGTCATACAGATTTGTATTACTACTGATAACAGCAAAGAAGATAAAATTATGTAAAACAAAGGGCTAGAATTATTTAATTCCAAGGAAGTCAGAGGAAGACACTTAAGAAACGTTGGCCAAACATATAACATTATTGAGATAGTATAATTCACCAGGAGTAAGTCATTCATAAGTATTATGTTACAATTGTGTTCTAGTTTGCTGAGTTAAGACATTTTTGCCAAATGTGTAATACTTAGACCCAATGACCAAGCTCCATTACATATAAGCAGCTTACAAAATATTTTACTAAGTGCTATTAAAGGACCAAAAGGACTGAAGGTAAAAAATCCATTACAATCTACATACCACACAGACTATGCTGACAGCTTGTGCCACACGCTCTCAAAGAAACTGCGGAATCACCTGATCAACATCCTCTACAGCAAACAGGGGAAGATTAAGAATGAGCTCTCAAAAATGGATACTCTCATAAAAAACCAACCTTCCACACAAACTTCCTCGTGGCTGGATTTTACTAAAACTAGACAAGCCATTTACAACGCACACTTTACTTCTCTACAAAAGAAAAAGGACACTAAACTTTCTAAACTACTACAGGCTACAAGGGGCCACAGCAATGGTTCCCTCAACCCACCCAGCAATATTGTTAATCTATCCAACTATACTCTCAGCCCAGCAGAAGCAGCTGTCCTATCTCGGGGCCTCTCCTTCTGCCCCTCCACCCCCACGAACATGATACAGTTCTGTGGTGACCTAGAATACTATTTTCGACGTCTCCGACTCAAGGAATATTTCCAAAATACCTCTGAACAACATAATGATCCACAGAGGCCTGCCTACCAACATTACAAAAAGAAGGATTCTAGGTGGACTCCTCCTGAAGGTCGAAACAGCAGACTGGACTTCTACATAGAGTGCTTCCGCCGACGTGCACGGGCTGAAATTGTGGAAAAGCAGCATCACTTGCCCCATAACCTCAGCCGTGCAGAACACAATGCCATCCACAGCCTCAGAAACAACTCTGACATCATAATCAAAAAGGCTGACAAAGGAGGTGCTGTTGTCATCATGAATAGGTCGGAATATGAACAAGAGGCTGCTCGGCAGCTCTCCAACACCACTTTCTACAAGCCATTACCCTCTGATCCCACTGAGAGTTACCAAAAGCATCTACAGCATTTGCTCAAGAAACTTCCTGAAAAAGCACAAGATCAAATCCGCACAGACACACCCCTGGAACCCCGACCTGGGATATTCTATCTACTACCCAAGATCCATAAACCTGGAAATCCTGGGCGCCCCATCATCTCAGGCATTGGCACCCTGACAGCAGGATTGTCCGGCTATGTAGACTCACTCCTCAGGCCCTACGCTACCAGCACTCCCAGCTACCTTCGAGACACCACTGACTTCCTGAGGAAACTACAATCCATTGGTGATCTTCCTGATAACACCATCCTGGCCACTATGGATGTAGAAGCCCTCTACACCAACATTCCACACAAAGATGGACTACAAGCCATCAAGAACACTATCCCCGATAATGTCACGGCTAACCTGGTGGCTGAACTTTGTGACTTTGTCCTTACCCATAACTATTTTACATTTGGGGACAATGTATACCTTCAGATCAGCGGCACTGCTATGGGTACCCGCATGGCCCCACAGTATGCCAACATTTTTATGGCTGATTTAGAACAACGCTTCCTCAGCTCTCGTCCCCTAACGCCCCTACTTTACTTGCGCTATATTGATGACATCTTCATCATCTGGACCCATGGAAAAGAAGCCCTTGAGGAATTCCACCATGATTTCAACAATTTCCATCCCACCATCAACCTCAGCCTGGTCCAGTCCACACAAGAGATCCACTTCCTGGACACTACAGTGCTAATAAACGATGGTCACATCAACACCACCCTATACCGGAAACCTACTGACCGCTATTCCTACCTACATGCCTCCAGCTTTCACCCTGACCACACCACACGATCCATCGTCTACAGCCAAGCTCTGCGATACAACCGCATTTGCTCCAACCCCTCAGACAGAGACAAACACCTACAAGATCTCTATCAAGCATTCTTACAACTACAATACCCACCTGCGGAAGTGAAGAAACAGATTGATAGAGCCAGAAGAGTTCCCAGAAGTCACCTACTACAGGACAGGCCTAACAAAGAAAATAACAGAACGCCACTAGCCGTCACCTTCAGCCCCCAACTAAAACCCCTCCAACGCATTATTAAGGATCTACAACCTATCCTGAAGGATGACCCAACACTCTCACAAATCTTGGGAGAAAGGCCAGTCCTTGCCTACAGACAGCCCCCCAACCTGAAGCGAATACTCACCAACAACCACATACCACACAACAGAACCACTAGCCCAGGAACCTATCCTTGCAACAAAGCCCGTTGCCAACTGTGCCCACATATCTATTCAGGGGACACCATCACAGGGCCTAACAACATCAGCCACACTATCAGAGGCTCGTTCACCTGCACATCCACCAATGTGATATATGCCATCATGTGCCAGCAATGCCCCTCTGCCATGTACATTGGTCAAACTGGACAGTCTCTACGTAAAAGAATAAATGGACACAAATCAGATGTCAAGAATTATAACATTCATAAACCAGTCGGAGAACACTTCAATCTCTCTGGTCACGCAATCACAGACATGAGGGTCGCTATCTTAAAGCAAAAAAACTTCAAATCCAGACTCCAGCGAGAAACTGCTGAATTGGAATTCATTTGCAAATTGGATACTATTAATTTGGGCTTGAATAGAGACTGGGAGTGGCTAAGTCATTATGCAAGGTAGCCTGTCTCCCCTTGTTTTTTTCCTGCAAAACCCCCCCCAAGACGTTCTGGTTAAACTTGGATTATTGCTGTGCACATTGTAAGATGAGCTGTTGCCAGCAGGAGAATGAGTTTGTGTGTGTGGTTTTTGGAAAAAAAAAAAAAGGGGGGGGGGTGTGGGGGGGCGTGAGAAAACCTGGATTAGTGCTGGAGGTGACCCACCTTGATTATCATGCGCATTATAAAGAGGGGTTTCAAAGGGGGATGGGCTGTTGCCAGCAGGAGAGTGAATTTGTATGTGTGGGGGGCGGGGGGAAGGGTGAGAAAACCTGGATTTGTGCTGGAAATGGCTCTACTTGAGGATCACTTTAGATAAGCTGTTGCCAGCGGGGGAGTGAGGTGGGAGGAAGTTTTGTTTCATGGTCTCTGTGTGTATATAATGTCTTCTGCAGTTTCCACGATATGCTATGCATCCGATGAAGTGAGCTGTAGCTCACGAAAGCTCATGCTCAAATAAACTGGTTAGTCTCTAAGGTGCCACAAGTACTCCTTTTCTTTTTACGAATACAGACTAACACGGCTGTTACTCTGAAACCTGCTATTAAAATGTCACTCTTCTGTATTTCCTATCCCATCGCTCCCATCTCTTTTTCTAGCCCAATTAATTCCGCAATACTGCAATCCAGTGGTTGACACAAAACAATCCACTATCACACAAGCAATCCTGTTACAGATATTAAATTGAGGTACCACTAAATGAATAAGGTAGTTGGAAGACACATTATCTAAAGGAAAGGGCTTTGATTTCCATACAAATACCTTACTAATCAACACAGATGAGGAAGGGGAGACACAGAAAGTTGGTAAATATGGATATTTAATTGAAACCTGATTTAATTCAGGTTTTCAAGGCAAACAGAAACTCTCCAAATATAGCTCAACCAACCTCCACACTAAACAGACACCTACATAAGTGTCACTCAGGCAGGGACTCAAGAAGCAAACCAATAAAATCCTTGTGGACGGTGCAGGGGGAAGCAACCTCACTAAAATATAATACAAAATGCATAATTAAAATCTCCCGTTTTTCAAGGCTTGCTAATTACACGGTGCCTTTGCCTGTAGGGCCACTGCCCACTCGGGGGTGCTGGAGGAGAGCACAGCCTGCAGCTATGGCTCGCCCCAGGCAGGGCATGCACACCCGGAGGAACAGCCTGTGTGCATGTGGCCGAGGACGGGGGAGGGGGAGGCTGGGACCCGGGGAGAGGGAGGAGGCGGAGCGCAGACAGGCGTGGGCCCCCGGGGAAAACTCGCGGGGGCTCTAGCGGCGGGCATCGGCGAGGATGCTCAGGGGAGGGGGGCGCACAGGCGGCAGGTTTACCATCCCACACCGCCGCTAGGGCCGCCCCCTTTCCGGGCAGGGCAGCCTCGCCGCCTCCGGGAGCCTGACGCCAGGGTGCCCCGGGCAGGGGCTACGCTCCCATCGCCCTTACCCCGGGGCTGAGCTTTGCTGTGGGCACAGCAGGAGCCGCCAGTAGCGCCGGGCGGACGGTGCCCAGCAGCCTACTCCCCCCGGCCCGGCCCCCGCGGGCGGAAACTCACGGAGATGGCTGCGCCGCAGCAGCTCGGCTCTGGGCCCCCGCGCCTTTGGCCCAGGCGCCAGCAACAAGCCCGGCCCCTGCGTCGCCGGGGAGGGGGTGGAGCTCCCGCTCTCTGGGCGCCAGGGGGCGGGCTGGAGCCCCCTTACCGCTACCTCGGGGGTGGGGAGAGCGAGGACCGCTAGGGCAGAGCAGCCCCGCCCTTGGCAACGCGCCGCCAAGCCGGGCCCCGGGCGCTTTGCCGGGGGAGGGGCGCGGAGGGCCTGGCCGATGGGGGCGCTCGCGGGCACTGGCGCTGTGTAAACACTGCGTGCCCCTAGTGCGGGACCAGACTGGGCAATGCGGCCTGTGCGCCAACTCTCCCAGAGCACAAAATGGAACACCCTAGCCCCGCCCCTTCCCCGAGGCCACGCCCTCTGCCCCGCCCCCACTCCCTACATTCCTCCCCCCTCTGTAGCTCGCTCTCCCCACCCTCACTCACTTTCACTGGGCTGGGGCAGGGGGTTAGGATGTGGAAGGGGGTGAGGGCTCTGGAGTGGGGCTGGGTATGAGGAGTTTGGGGTATAGGAGGGGGCTCCAGGATGGGGTTGAGGGATTTGGAGTGCAGGAGGGGGCTGCGTTTTGAGGCAGGGGGTTGGGGTGCAGGAGGGGGTGAGGGCTCTGGGCTGGGATGCAGGCTTTGGGGTGGGGCTGGGAATGAGGGGTTTGGGGTACAGGAGGGAGCTCCAGGTTGGGGGGGGCTCAGGGCTGGGGCAGGGAGTTGGGGCTCAGGGCACAGGCTTACCTTGGGTGGCTCCCGGCCAGCGACGCAACTGCCTGTCCTGGCTCCATGCTGTGCCTTGTAATTGGCCAGCAGGTCCAGCGCCTAGGCAGGGGGGCCAGAAGTTTCCGTATGCTGCTATTGCCCGCAGGCACAGCCCCCCCCCCCCCAGCTCCCATTGGCCAGGAACAGCTCCAGTGCTTGAGGCAGGGGCAGCGTGCAGAGCCCCTTGGCCTCCCCACCTAGAAGCCAGACCTGCTGGCTGCTTCCGGGGTGCAGTGCGGTACCAGGACAGGTAGGGACTAGCCTGCCTTAGCCCCGCAGCATTGCCGACCGGCCTTTTAACAGCCCGGTCTGCGGTGCTGACTGGAGTCGCCATGATCCCTTTTTGACCAAGTGTTTCCTGTCTTCATTGAGTCTCTTTCTGTTAGTGCATTGTACCATAAACTCACAGCTGATTTCACCCTTCTTCACAGTATTTTAGAATCATAGAAAGGTAGGACTGCACTCAAGGCAGGACTAAGTATTATCTAGACCATCCCTGACAGGTGTTTATCCACAGGCTCCGGCTTCCTCCAGGCCCCAGGGGTACTTAATCCCGGACTCTTCCCCAGGGCCCCCCTCCTTTCCCCCAAGACCCCACCCCTGCCAGACCTCTTCCTGCTCCACTCTGCCCAGGCCCTGCCCCCACCCCTTCTCACAAGCCCCCACTGCACCCACCTTGCCTCTTCCTGCCTAGTTCTGCCCTCCCCCCTGTGCCCTGTCCCCGCTCTTCCCCCTCAAGCTGATCCCGGTGAGCAGGAGGTGCTGGGAAGGAAGGGGAAGAGTTGATCAGCAGGGCAGCCAGCTGACAGGAGGTGCTGGGGTGGGGGAAGAGAGTGAGCTGGCTGCCAGTGTGTGCTTAGCAGTCACTAATTTTTTTCCGTGGGTGCTCCAGGGAGCACCCACAGAGTCAGCTCCTATGTGTTTATCTAACCTGCTCTTAAAAATGTACAATAGAGATTCCACAACTTCCCTAGGCAATTTACTCCAGTGCTTAACTATCTTGATGGTTCCTAAATTTTTCCTAATGTCCAACCTAAACTGCCCTTGCTGCAATTTAAGCATGTGCATGTTTGTAAAATCAGGGCTTAGATTATAAACCCTTTAGGGCAGGGATTGCCTTTTACAGTGTGTAACCTTTTAAAAAAAACATTATTAGTGATATAGTTATGTTTTATAACCTTATGATGATAATTAATGGTGTGACAATAAGGAGGCAGCTGTCACTCAGGCGCCTCCTTCTCCTCCCCCTGCTGGACAGGCGCGGGCACGGCGCGGCCTGCCCCTGCTCCCACCGAGCGCCGGGCCACTAGCGGGGAGGAGGAGCAGAGCAGCAGCCGGAGTTGGCGGGGAGGGTTGGCGAGGAAGTGACCAGCCCCTCTCTTCTCCCCTCCCCTCCTGTGCTGCCGGGCATGAGCCCCGGCTCCCTCTCCTGCCGGTGCGGTGCCAGCAGCCGCGGGGCTCGGGGAGAGGCGACCTTCCGAGGGGGCCGCTGGGGCGGGAGATGCGCTTGTTTCCAGCAGCGCCAGGAGCAGCATGTTCCCCGATGCCGACAGCACTAGCGGCAGCAGCAGCAGCGGCGGGCAGCCCGAGTCGGCGGGCGCCGCAGTCTCCGGCGCCCCGGGAGCGCGCAGCCCCGGCGGCCAGTCCTGCCGCAGCAGCGCCCCAGCGGCAGCCGCCGTCGCCGGCGGGGAGGAGGAGGCGGACGACGAGGAAGAGGAGGAGGATCCCGGCTCGTCCCGCCTGATGCTGGCGGCCGGGCTGGGGCTGCTGGCTGTGTCCCTGTTCCACCTGGGGCGGGCGGAGGCGGGGGACGGGGGGCAACCGTGCCTGGCCCTGCTGCTGCTGCGGCTGGCCCTCTACCTGGGCTGCGCGGCGGCCGCCTTCCTGCTGGGCACCTTGCTCGCCTTGAGCGGCCCGACCCGCGGCCACCTCCGGACCCCGCCGGACTTCCTCGCCGCCTGGAGCCGCGGGCCGAGGGGGGACGCTCCGCTCCTGCGGGCAGCCGCGGTAAGTGACACCCCGGGCTCTTCTCGCTGCTGGACAGACCCTCCCCTCCCTCCTGCCGATCCCGGCCGTGCCCCAGCTACATACCCTGGGGCCGGCAGCACAGAGGCCCCGGGCACATTTTGAACTGCGATTTCTTGCTCACTCCTGTGTTGGGTTAAATCCCCTCCAGCAACACGGAGGGGCTGAGATTCCTGCCCTCTTCCCAGCGCAGAGAGACCCCCCGGGGGAATTGTGTGTGCCCGAAACCACACCTGGGGTGGGGGCGGCTTCTGTAGAGTTTGCTGGACCTTAATCTTACGCTTGGTCTCTGACAGATGTTGCGTTGCAAATGCTCTGCTTTGACAGCGCTGCTGCACTTAAGTGTTGTTGGCTACAGCTCGGTCAGGGGCTCCTGATCATACAAACTTGTCGCCGGTAAACGTTGTATGATGACAACGTTTTCCTGCAACAGTTGAAAACGATGTTTATTCAGGTCAGTTCAGCTCTGCTTAAGGGTATATTTAAATCGAGAGTGCCTTTAGGTAGCCATCCGGATTCCAGGAACAAATGTCCATCTTCTTGCCATTCCTTTACTTTAAAAAAATATTAAAGGGGGGGGGGTTGTAGGCAAGATACAAAATATTCATGTTGCTTCAATACAAATGCAGCTGTAGGGAGTGCCAAAGACTGTCCTTGAGTAAACTTTATCATAATACCTCCTTCAGCTCTTACACACCTGCAAGATGAACTTGGGAAAGACATTCAACTTCACATTCTGTTTACCCTTCCAGGTTAACACCCCCAAATATAACAGTTTTCCTGCTGAACTCCAAAGGCCAGTTGTGTAGAGGCAAACCCTGTGTTAACACATACATAGATTTGCAGACTTATTGAGAAATGTTAGTCAAAGCAACTTATTTTGAGCATTTCCTGCCCCAAATAAAAAATCACAGGACTGTGAAAACTATTGCTTGACACGAGGAATTGTTTTCACTCCAATGCTGCATACAGATATAAAGGATGTGTACCATCTGACATCCCAGGTAAGCTCAGTATAGCTGATAGGAGACACATGCTTGTGAACTGCATAGTTCCATGAAAATATAGTGTAGGTAAGTGAAATTCCACAATAATAAATAATGCACTTTGTTATAGTGCATTTCATTAATGGATCTCAAAGTGCTTTACAATGAAGGGTAAGTGTTGTTAGCCACATTTTGGTATAAAACCTAAGAGTTAATAGGATCCAGGTAGTCCTGTTTAATGCTTTAACTTTGGTGTTAACAGCAACTTGAAAGTGTTGTCATTTCTGAATTTCCAGGATGATGTCTGATTCAGCTTTTGACAGCATGGGCCTTTGAAACTAAGAGAATAGAAAGCCTGTTATAATTAATTCACTAGTATAGTTTGCCATTCTTCCACCTTTCTCATCAAACATGCTAACAAAACTCTACAAAACTTTTGGGGGAGGACTTGTTTCTTTGACCTATTAGTCATTAAAGAGGGAGTAGCAGGAAGGAACTAGTTTTTGACCAGAAATAAATTACCAGGCCTACTCCTGAGGGCTGCTGTCTATTGTTGTACAATAGAAAAGGACAGTGCATTATTTCCAGTAGAAAAGGATTATTCAGCCAGATGTTGGATGCTGGTGACACTAGTAGGCAAAACTGGCATGAAGGCATGTTCAGGGTCCATCCCCAGCAGTGGGTAAAAGTGATATTATATCTGATTCAAAAATGGCTACGCGTTTTTTTACACTGACATGCCTTCACCTTGTTCAGGGGTTTTTAGGAAGCAAATAGTGTATCTGCGCCATATGTGTGCAGGGGATAGGGTGTGGGTTGCAAAACCATTGAGGAGACACCCATAGGTCATATGAGGAAGCAGCAGTCACCGTCCTAACCTATATTGAGAGGGGTGTCCTGTTAAATATTGTGGCTAAAGGACTGACACAGTTCAGCTAGTTTTTTTTGGGGGGGGAGGGTGGGAACCTAGTGTTTATTAACACTATTAAGTGTATAAATATTCTTGGATATTAACGATAGTTAATATGAAATTGTGAAAACCTATCTGATGCTGAGAGAAAAAGATGTGCCAAGTCTTCGCTAACAGGCTTCAAACTCCATGGTCCATATCTTCAGGTGGTATAAATCAGCCTGAAGTAAATGCAGCTGTGCTCATTTTCCCCCGTGTGACTATCTGTCCCCCTCCCCCCCCCCAGGTTTTAAATCTCTCACTGCCACAATAGGAAGATACAAGTTGAGAGGGCATGGAAATATACATACAGTGGAAACTGCTTAATTAGAGAAGATTGAGATTTAAATCAAGAACCAAAGCTAATGTTTTCACTCTGAACAACACAATACCTTAATCCAGTGGGCAAGAACAAGAGCTGAAATATCTAGAGACAAATACAGTTGCTTCACTTTATATGCTATATACGCATTCTTTTCCTGGTATATTACCTCCCATTTCTCTCTGAAATTTTCTCCTCTCATTCCTGTCCACTGATTTCATGTGTGGCGCTGTTGTCTCATCACACTTGTTTTGTATTGGCTCTCTACGGGTTTTATCCTGCGGTATTTTTAATTATTTCTGAAAATATTTTAAATCATTTTAAAAACCCAAAACCTCACAGTTCAGTAGCTGTGGCACAGTTACCTTGGTCCAGGGATAGCCCTTGGCCCAGGATCTGATGCCTGCCAAGATTCAATCAGTTATAATGTGCCAGATGTAGTCCAGTCAAGGTCCTTTCCCACGAGACATAACCTGGCTACCTGAAAGGAGTGGGAAGGAAATGCCAAAAAAAGGAGTGAGGGGATTTCCTCCTTTCCATTTGGAAGCCCCCGTCCAAGGCATCTGACTTCCTAGGTCCTACAATTGCAGCTCTGTCTTGTTTTTTCTGACACAAAATTGCTTTAAGCACCAAGGCTCTTTGTGCTGCAGATACATTTTCTCCAAAGAGGATTTTTTTATGGGTACAGGAATCATTCTGATCAGTGCTTGGATACCATAGCAGTGGGGGCAGTATTAGAAACTTGATAGGTATTACATAAAAATATAGGCCACCCAATAGATTTTGTTGCCAAATCTCTCATTCATCTTTCTTTCTGTAATAATTCGTAAGATAAGATCACCTCTTCCTATCATGATTTCTATAATATTTACAAATCTTCTGGTCTTGCTTAACTGTTGCTTTCCCATCTGTCATGGATCCTTCTGATATCATTTTTCTGTCCCTTTCAAGAGCCGGTAATGGGGTACCTGTGAAGCTAGAGTTTCCCAAACTTTGACACACCTTTCCTTTCTTCAGGCACAGAAAAGAATAATCTGGCTGTGTCTAATGCAAAACAGTTTTATAAAGAGGGTTATGAATGGGGGCAGAAGGCCTTCATTGGAAAAAGAATCTATCTGGAGTGGGTGTTTCGATGTGAGCTCAAAGCAAGCATGTTAATTGTTCTTTCTTTCAGGGTGACTTCCACTTTAGGCTCAGCAAATGAGGAAACACTAAGTATTCAGTAATAAATATTTATTCTAACTGGAGTTGGACTGAGCTCTCAGAGAGTTGGTAGGAGTGTTTAATTGACTTCAAAGGGAGCTGGGTCAGGCCCTTATCCTATACTTCAGTTAAACTCTCCATTAAAAAAATAGTTTTGCCAAAGGCCTTGATTCTGCATATACTTATGATGCTTGAGTAGTTCCATTGTTTTCAACAGGTCTATTAATGTGAGTAAAATAACTTACACGAGTAAGTGCTGAAGGATCAGGCCCTGAATAAGCAAAATTTGTGCTTTTCTACCCTTGTTTTGTTTCCTTCACCAAAACCTGAAGACTTATTTTCCAGTAGTTTGAAGATCTGTGTCTGCACAGCAGGGCACTGTATCAAAATGATATTTTTATATGTGATGTATTGAGTGACCAGCTCTCTGTAGACAACATCCCTGATTCCACATCAAGTTCAGTTCTGTGAAGATAGTTGGTTTGTTTTTGTTTTTTCTTCTCCTGTCCTCTCTTTTTATTTTCATTAACTTCCAGATGGATGAAAAAAACATGCAGACCATTCATGGAAGTAGTACAGCGAATAAAAGCAATGGTAAATATTTAGCTATAGAAGCTAATATTTATAGACATACAGTCCTTTCTCACAGATCATAACATGTATGGTTCTAGGCTGTATTTGGCTTTCAGTCCTTTAACATAAATAGGAAATATTCCCAACACTTAGAAGGAATTGGTGCTAGACAAGATGCAATAGGACAACAAAGAAATGTAATGTCCTAATTGTACTGCCTTCTAATCAAAACTCTTAAAATTCCCTGGAGATATTTACGTACCAAACAGACACATGCCCTTTCACACAGAAGTTAGAGATGGAAAAGACCTATTAGAATATCCATCTTCCTGTAAATTTAGGATTGTACTGTTCAGCGCCTTGGGTTAATCAGATGTGCTAATTTGTGTTAATAGTGTCTGAGATAATTTTGACTGATTTTAAAAAAGTCCCTTGAATGGATAACTAAAAGGGGAAAAAAATAAACTTGTGTGTTCACAGATTTCTCTTAATGTAGCTCCAAGGAACTGGGAGGCCACAGTAGTGTTCTTTTTCCTTTCTAAATTGTGTTTTGACTCTGAGTCACTTTAATGACTCTTAATTAGTGGGTTGAGTTGCCACACTCACTTTTAGAAATACCAAAACTAAGATGGATGAGATGCTTATTAGAGTCAATGACTATACATTTAATTGATATGAATGATACTTTATAGAGAGTGGTTTATTTAATCTAACTTGAACTAACAGAAAGGAGAATAAACATGTTTTCCAGCAAAAAAATATGTATTGATCATAACATCACCCCCCAGATTCTGGAGATTAGTTGTTTTACTGTTTTAAATTCACATAAAAAGATTCTTGTGTACACATATGCCCACCATTGAGTGTCTCTTGAAAATTTAAACCTGATATAGTTAGTCACTTTTTTTGTTTTGAACTTACCTTAGGAAAATATCTTTCACATATACTTAGCAGGATTCCTTCTTCAAAAGTATTTTTATACAGTTATTCTGACTGTGGGATTTACACGCCTCTGTTTCACATTCTGAGGTGGCCAGCTTTTCTTTCGGTCCATATGTAATTTATATATAATTGATAATGCTATGTACATAGGTCCCTTGTGCAAGAAGAGAAGAATTGCATCTCTCTCCCCAGACTACCTAACTATTGCCTAGCCTTTGGAGCTGCTGGGGTCCAGGAAGATGAGTTTTATTACTTAAATTGTAGAAAAATCAGTAGTGAGATTATTGGAAAATAGTCCCTTGTGGATCAGACAGGATAGCTGGTGGCCTAGACCAATCATTTGATATGATGTAGAAAGCTGAGCATTCTTCCCTCTTCTGATGGGGAGAATCAACCCCAGGGGTTGGGATGGTAAATAGCAGGAGCCACTGCAGCCATCAGAGGAGGTACACCTTCACATGTAGGTCTCTTTTCTAAAATGTGATCCCATGCACTAGGTGGAGGAGGGAGGGCTGGGCACAATGTGGAATGGCAGGAACAACATCCTATGCATCTTTTGATTAGGTTTGGATATGTTATTCAGAAACATCCATAATTATCCTAAAAATTAGTTTTTTCTGCAAAATCTACCTGCTGAAGCCTAATTTATCCTCCCCCCTGTTTCTTAAGAGATATATAGAAAATCACTGATCCTTATGGTGTCCTGCTATCCACTTCTGTCCATCTTGAGAATATGCTGTTTGCGGTTCTGTCACCACTGCTTTTTGATCATAGGACTTTCTGATTCAAGAAACCAAGAATTCTGGACTGTCTTTGTTCAAGATTGCTCACCAGTTTCTCCTCCTCTGAATTTTGACATCTGAAGATGTGCTAGTTTGTCCTTATCTAAGTGTTTTGTTAATCTCCCTTTAATGATGCAGTCAGCTAACTTCCCTAATGCTGAAATGAATCTTATTAATGTGTAATTCATTAAATAAATAAATAAAAAGGCAGCTGGTATGAGTGGGGAAGGGATAGCTCAGTGGTTTGAGCATTGGCCTGCTAAACTCAGGGTTGTGAGTTCAATCCTTGAGGGGTCATTTAGGGATCTTGGGCAAAAATTGGGGATTGGTCCTGCTTTGAGCAGGGGGTTGGACTAGTTGACCTCCTGAGGTCCCTTCCCACCCTGATATTCTATGATGGCAGCAATCTTCAGAAATATTTCTGAGGTTATATTACATAGATCCAGTCCTGCAGTGGGAGTTCCACGTGCAGAACTGGGGTCCTGATTTTATAGCTCTGCTACGTAATAATTTTTATTATTTTCTTTTACAGCTCTGTTGAATACTCTTTGCCCTTGGAGATTTATGACACTTTCCTTAGAACTCAAAATCTGACAGGATTATGTCTTGATTAGTTGCAAAATGTAACCTTGGGGTGGTAACTTCTTACTCCTCTTCCTCAGTGAAGGCTATTGCAAGGAAATTAAATTCTTTTGGAAACTCTTCATCTTATTTATTTGCTCCCATGACTCCTTGGTGATAGAGTGGCCTTCAGACTTGCATGCAGCCTTCTTGTGTTAGACAAATTGAAAGACTTCCTTGTTGTCTTGCTTTGCAACCCATTGCTATTTTCTTCTCATGTATCCTCTTTTGTCATCTTTATCTCTGTCTCACAGCTTGCGTGGCAGTTCATTTGGATAATATTATTTAGACATTTAATATTTGGCTTCAGAAACCATGTTGATTTTGGGGGGTGCTGTTCATTTTAAAAGAAGTATTTTATGACTGACCAAGAGAACATAAGGAAAGAGCAGCTTCTCTCTTGACAAGTGAGCCACATTGTTTCAGTATTTAGGTGGCCAAGTGGTGGGGTGGCCAGATTATCACTATCCAGATCTTTGGCAGGGAAGTCACAAACTTGGGACCAAAAAACTTGGTTGGAAGCCCAGTAAAAAACAGTTCCCATTTGGATTTTGCATTCAGGATATGCCTTGGAATTTAGAATGCTCTCTCTAAAACACTTGAACACTCTTAAAGGTTCTAGAGAGAAACTTGTTTTGGGCCTCTTATTATTACTTGATTTTTGTTACCCTGTGATTTGCAAAGGGGAGCAAACCCACAGAAGAAATTACCAGGGGAAAAGTCAATTACACATTTTCTCCCTCCTTCCTCTCCTCCGGTTTGGCTTAGCTGGCTATGTGTTATTCACAAAATAGCTGCATGGTCCATGGGCCATGTGGATAAAGAAGGTGTGATGGTGGAAGCAGAGGATCCTAGGGGTAGCCACTCTGTACTGTGTTTCCCAAAGAGAATGCTCACCCAGCATAGTGGAAAAGGAGCAAAATTAATGCTGATTAAAGCAGAATTCCTTCTCTATGTTCTTCTGTCCCCCCATTAAAGGAGTCGGAACACAGTGTATTTGCTGTAGAAGGAGGCTTGAGGTCAAAAGGGTTGGAGATAAATGCAGGGGGATTGTCTCTGTAGTAGGTTAAGCTGTGGTCCGTGATCTATGTGTGGAGTTGAAGCCTGGGTTTTTCCCAGACCTTAACCTATTCAGATTCTTCTGCTTTCGAATTTGCTGGGACCTTTGGGTTTGAGGACTGATTGTTTTCTTCCATACATTCTCATAAAGGAGGAGAGCACAGGGCTATTCTGTAGGCAGGGAATCCTCTGTTAACTTATCATTATTCTTATGAAATTGTGCACAAACCTTTGCTCTGATTCTGAAGGCCTTTTTTCCATTTTAAAGATGTGATAGAACCACTAATGGATGAAAAAGGAATATTGCTTTGTAAATAGATATTTAAATGCTAACATTACTTTGCTAAATTAGAAATAATCACAGGATATGGGGAAAGATAGTACATTCAAAACATTTTTTTCCTCAAACTGAGTAGTCCTGTCTGTTTAATTTGATACCACTTTAATTTAACTTTCTATAAAATTGTTATTGTTGGAAACTCCTAATTGTAGAAGCTAGGGGTTGGTTATGTGTGTGTGTATATATATTTAAAATCTTCAACTCTATCAGTTTAGAAACCAATACAATTAAAACAGTACAGCCCCCTAGCATGGACACAGTTATGTTGTAAATTTACAGAAATAAGATATACCAATATAAGCACCCTTATCCTTATAGCTGTTCTTGGAGCACCCAGGCCTGTGATTCACCTTGTTACCGCCTGCCTCTATTGTGAGGGAGTCTTGCTTGTGTCTGGCTGGGTGTCAGCTCCCTAACACCAACAACCTTTCATGCACTCTCCTCTGGGCTGTAGCAGCCCTATCTTTTCCTTGCAGGTTAACAATAGGTGCACCCAGTCCCTGAGTCCCTTTGAACTGTTCTCCAGTGATATGTAGCCCCTGATACTGGCTACTTACAGAAATCTCAGATCCTCTGTTTACTAGTTTTATCTTAAACCACCATTCCTGTAAACTGCACAGCACTTAAAACATAAAACAAAAGTAGGTTTGTTTAAGAAAGAATAGAGCTTTAACGCGAAACGAGAGAGTGATGGAAACAAATGGTTACAACACAAAACAAAATCATACAATGCAAATCTGGGTCTACACTTATTAATGGTTACCTTTTCTGCCTAATAAAATAGGTACTCCCCTCCCAAAGTTCAGTCTATTGCAGAGCTAGCTGGCTGGCTTTATAGGAACCAGGATCCAGTTTTTCATGAGAATTATTGGGGGGTGGGAGCTGTCTCCCCAGTGAATGGATACAGAGTGCCTTTCCTCACTTTGTGTTATAATGAAACAGTCTATTGTCTTTTTTCATAGGCAGGGCAATTCCCTGTCTGTTTTAATGTTCCTTTTGTACTTCTAAGTGGTTTCAATTATTTGCAATTGTCTCCAATGATTTTCCACTGAAAGTCGTGGGACGGCACAAGGGTAGACAATTGAGCCTTGGATTACATCTCGGACTAACCAGGGTGGGGTGATTTCCCCCCTGCTTGAGTAGGCCATCACTGAGACATATTATCCCCGGTGACTTAAGTTTTAGCCCAAGCCCATAAAGCGTAACTATGTGGAAAGTATATTATTTCTTAAATATTACCTGTACATATGTACATTTGGCAATGGTTATGAATCTTGACTGGTTACAAGTGTTCTGTAGATACTTTATATATTGCTCCTATGAATATCCTGCAAGACATTTGTTTGGTGTAATGGGTTTATTGGGTCTGAGGCTAGAGTTGTTTGCAAAGAACAGGGGACCCTTTGCCAAGAGGTCTCTGTGTCACAAACTATGTCCATACTAGGTGGTTGCACTGTTTTAACTCTCATGTCTAAACTGAGAGTTAAAGTGATACAAAAAGTTTGTAGACCAGTCCTTAGTATGACTGATATATAACTTCTTTGACATCTAAAAGTGATTTAAAAATATCTTAAATTTCTTAGCGGTTAGTGTGGGTCTTTTGTGAATGAAAAAATGCTTACGTACTGTTCATAAGGTATTTCTAGTAGGAAAATTATATATCCTTCTCAGTTAAAGCTGAACTCATGGAAAATTTACTAAAACATTATCAGAAGCAGCAACTATTGATTACCGAAGTTCATTCTGATGTTCATGTACACCATGAGACTGTGACAACAAAGAAAAATGTTAATAGTTATAATATTGGATAGCGCAAGCAGATGAGAGTCATTTGATATTGGTTTTTGTGTATTACAGTCTTTTGCTTTTTGGCCCATAGATTAAAAGTGAAAAATGCTTTGCACAAAATATAGTTATATTATGTACTGTGACAGGGTCGGGCCGGATGGCTACAGGGGAGTAATAGAAGGCAGATATATTAGCCCCAGGTTAAGTAGGTCACTTTTCCCTGGGTAAGGTAATGGGGAAGGTTCCAGAACAATCAGGAACCTTCTGGAGACTATTAAGACAGACAGGCTGATTAGAACACCTGCAGCCAATCAAGAAGCTGCTAGAATAAATTAAGGCAGGCTAATCAAGGCACCTGGGTTTAAAAAGGAGCTCACTTCAGTTTGTGGTGCGTGTGTGAGGAGCTGGGAGCAAGAGACGCTTGGAGCTGAGAGAAAGTGGACTGTTGGAGGACTGAGGAGTACAAGCATTATCAGACACCAGGAGGAAGGTCCTATGATGAGAATAAAGAAGGTGTTGGGAGGAGGCCATGGGGAAGTAGCCCAGGGAGTTGTAGCTGTCGCACAGCTGTTCCAGGAGGCACTCTAGACAGCTGCATTCCACAGGGCCCTGGGCTGGAACCCGGAGTAGAGGGCGGGCTCGGGTTCCCCCCAAACCTCCCAACTCCTGGTCAGACACAGGAGGAGTCGACCTGGACTGTGGATTCAGAAAAATGGCCAAGCTGAGGACTGCCGTGAAGCTCCAAGGCGAGCAAATCCGCCAATAAGCGCAAGACCCACCAAGGCAGATGAGGAACTTAGTCACAATACATTGTATTCTGAGTTCTGTACTGGTTTTATTTTTATTGCATTAGTGTAATAGAAAAAATTGCTAATTTTCCTGTGCATGTGGGCAGAAAACTTGAGGGCAGAACAAGTATGTGGTGGCTGATGTTTATGCCTTGTACGTGTTGTCTGATTTGTAGTGTCACATGTTTTAGAATTGCATCTGACTAATCATGCAATAAGTTGCATATTAGTATGTCGATACTGCGTTTTGGTCACCTTGACCTCCATACATCTCCATCTCCATAGTTAATATATCTACTTAATTCTTTACAATTTAATATTTCAACTTGAGTTATGTTTAAAACAGGTTTTAAATTAATCAAATTGTGTCATACCAATAAATTGCATTAGTTTGGTAATTTTTTCATTAGGAAGACTGATCAGATAGTAAAACAGTCTAAGGCTGGCTCAGTGCCAGCTTGGATTTCATTTCAAGCCTCCAAGGCTCTTGCTGTCTGTATCTTACATGATTCCCGTCAGTAACAGATAAGGTTGCCAACTTTATAATTGCACAAAACCGAACACACTTGCCCAGCCCGTGTCCTGCCCGTTCTCTGAGGACCTGCCCCTGCTCGCTCCATCCTGCCTCCCTCTGTTGCTCACTCTCCCCCACCCTCACTCACTTGCTCATTTTCACTGGGCTGAGACAGGGGGTTGGTGTGTGGGAGTGGGTACAGGCTCTGGGCTGGGGATGGGGCTCTGGGGTGGATGCAAAAATGAGGGATTCAGGGTGTGGGAGGGGGCTCCAGGCTGGGGCAAGGGGTTGGGGTGCGGGGGGGGTGTGAGGGCTCTGGGCTGGGGGTTTGGACTCTTGGGTGGGGCCAGGGATGAGGGGTTTGAGGTGTAGGAGGGGGCTGGGAGTGGGGCCAAGGGGTTTGGAGTATGGGAGGGGGCTCCAGGCTGGGAGAAGGTACAGGCTCTGGGTTGGCGGTGCGGGATCTGGGTTGGGGTCAGAAATGAGGGATTCAGGGTGTTTGGGGGCTCTGAGCTGGGGTTGGGATGCAGGACGGGGTGCGCGCTGCAGCTGGGTATAGGCTCTAGGGTCGGGCTCCAGATGAAGGGTTTGGGGTGCAGGAGGGGGCTCATGGATGGGGCAGGGGGTTGGGGCACAGGAGAGGGTGCAGGCTCTGGACGGCGCTTACCTCAGGCGACTCTCTGGAAGTGGCAAAATCTCCCTCAGGTCCTAGGCCTAGGTGCAGCCAAGGGGTTCCGTATGCTGCCTCCGCCCTCAGGCGCTGCCCCCCGCAGCGCCCATTGGCCGCGTTTTCTGGCCAATGGGAGCTGCAGAGCCGGTGTTCAGGGTGGCACCTCTGGGTGGGGCAGCGTGTGTAGCCCCCCCTGGCCACCCCTCCACCTGGGAGCTGAGGGACATGTTGCCGCTTCCGGGGAGCCGCGTGGAGGCAGGTATGGAGCCTTCCTGCACCACCAACCGGACTTTTAACGGCCCGGTCAGCAGTGCTGACCAGAGCCACCAGGGTCCCCTTTCGACCAGGTAGTCCAGTTGAAAACCGGACTCCTGGCAACCATAGTAACAAATGACAAATGTGATACAAAAGATTCCAGCTAGTGCATGCTTCCTTTTCTTATGTAAACAAACACGTGCAGGAAAACCTTAAGAGGCAGAAGTATTTTTTCAAATCAGTGTTCCCCGTTTTAGTGGCCTCATACCTCTCCTTTTTTCTCCCTCCTCATTTGTATCCCAAAGTAAGTGAGAGTTCAGAAATCGGTAAAATCTGTCTTAATGGCTGCTGATTTATTATAATAGAACTTTAAGGCATTGTCTATGTTGTGTTGTGACTGTCAAAAGTTTTCATGTAGACATAACCATTAAAAAACTGACAGTGTCTCACCGGGGGAGGGATAGCTCAGTGGTTTGAGCATTGGCCTGTTAAACCCAGGGTTGTGAGTTCAATCTTTGAGGGGGCCATTTTGGGATCTGGGGCAAAAATTGGGGATTGGTCCTGCTTTGAGCAGGGGGTTGGACTAGATGACCTCCTAAGGTCCCTTCCAACCCTGATATTCCAGGATACCAGTTAAGCACATAAGGCTTGAAGTCAGTGAGAGCAGGATTAGGCCCATAGTAAAGATGTGCAAGATTTTTTTTTTTTTTTTACCTGAGCAGGTAAGACTATATTGCTTTAGGTGGCAGCATGCTGTACAACTGAGGTTGTGTCCAAAGCAGACCCTCTGAAGAAAAAAGAAGTGTGTTACTTTTAACCCTTAGAAGCCATAGTGATGCTTACCCATTTTACAAACAGACTGACATCTCCTGGATTGATAGCCAGTTTTAACATATGTTGGTTGGCTTGGGTGTGTCTGTACATTGCTTCATAGCAAAAAACATTTCAGTTATAGTCCATAGTTTTCTCTTACTCATAACATTGCAAAAATTTTTTATTTTGTGCTCAAATATTCAGGGCTGGCCTAAATCAAAGGCACTATACGCATGTGACTAGGGTCCTGGCATCTGGGGTCGCATGATGTCAGAATCTCAGCTTTGGTATTAAAAATTGTTTTTAGCTCTTATGGTGATGAAGAAAACTTAAAGAGCCCCTGTGACCTGAGTGTCACTGAATCAGTAATGTGTGCCTAGTCAGCAAACAGCCTCAAACAGTAGTTTGGAGGGGTGTAACTTTCCTCATTAATTGTAATGGCACGTAAACTCCGAAACCTGCTGTTCTGGAGGGCTCTCTGATTATACCATTACCCCAGCAGAGGACTGTGCCCTTGCTGCCTCCACACCATCATATGTAGAGGGGCTCTCTCACACAGAGTCCTCTGCTTGCATAGATTGCATATCTGATCTCTCCTCTGGAATAGACCCAAGCTCACCTTAAAACAGGAAGCAGTGGTTTGAGGAGGAGAGGAGGCCTGCCCAGAGAGAGGAGGTGGTGGGCCTTAGTGTAGAGGGTTCCACAAAAGCTCTTATACTGTGCTTACGCACTTCATGGAAGTCAATCGATCTCTTTATAGGCCCTAAGAGCTGAGGTACCACATATGACTGTGTATGGGCCTCTGCAAAATATCAAGTAGATTTTTTCCCATAGAAGTTTTTGCTTTGAAGTGTCCTACTCTTTAAGATTTAAGGGACTGTACCTACTATTTCAAAACATTCCCCTTTTTTTGTCTTTATGTCTCTGCAGTCTCCCTATGTCAGACCTGCATTGAGCCATCTAAATACAGAAGGTACACTGGTTTAACCAGAGGTACATTTTAAACTGATATAGTTAAACAGTGTAATCAGTTCCATGCATGGGCACCCTTCAGGGTGCATTTGATTTAAATCATGATTGATTTAAATCACTGGTCAGGAAGACTTGATTTAATCATGGATTTCTACATAAAAGTGCAATCTTGTTGGTTGTTATAACCTTAATACATATTCTCCACAACTCAGAGATAGATGTAGGTTTCATTTTTAGAAGGTACACACTATACATTTTTAAAGTGATTTATTTTGAAAACTTTTCAGATTAGTCCCTCCCTTCTCACATTTATCTCCAGACTTCTTCTCCCTGTCCAGATCTATTCTGTCCCCAACAATCTTCTATTCATTGAACTTTTTGAAACTGCACTTTTAGAGAGAGGTAAAGGATTGGCTGTGTGTACACAAATTTGCAGAAGGACGATAGGGTTGAGGTCTGTTATTTCTCACCTCTATATATTTAATTAATTAATTAAAAACATTTTTTGCTGTTATCTCTGGAGACACAAATCCAGTTTGAGAACTTCAAAACTAAGCATCTCTGATGGTATCTTCTAGACTGAGCACTGAGTCCCATTGGGTAGATAGAAAGGTTAACCTAAATAATCTATACAGAAGCCCCTGGAACCCCATAAAATTGGGTCCCTAATCCATGAACTACAGGTATTGGAACTCTTTTACAAAACTTTTCTTAAACATAACATGAATATATTGTCTCATGCTATAAAATTGGAATTTATAATCCCTATTCTATGATGAGATATCTTTGAGCTATAATGAATCTTAATTAAAACTATCTTTAGATAGGTTTTTTCCTCAAAAAACATTTTATCAAAAAAATCCGATTTAAATAAAAAAAATCTGATTTTTTTTTTTTTAAAAAGAGCATTGATTTTTATCCACCCTGGCACTCTTTTATATGAGTTGAAAACGGGCTTATTTCAGTTTAGCTTGTGATACAAGCTAAACAAACAAACATCAGGCTTAAATTGATCTAAAAGAATGTCCATGCAGGGGTTTGCACCAGTTCAATTAAATAGGTTTAAAATTGTATCTTAGTTAAATCAGTGCAACTTATGCATTTAGATGAGTGGCACTTCCTTTAGATGTGAAAACATCAAAGAAAACAAAGTAAGCCCTTTCTAGTCTGAGCTTTATAACCAGAACTTCATTCCACCCCCCCCCCAGTGAAAGTGGGGCACAGACATACTGGCAGTAATGGGAACCAGTGTAGGGGTAATTTTAAAGTCCTACCTACACTACAGAAACTGTGGTGTTTGACACCCACATGCCCTTTTAGCTCCTGTTTACCTCACCTCAAACCAGTATTATACCCATTTGTCCTGCTGGCATGGGCAGTCAACTGTTCAATGCTCATTGTAGCAAAGTGTGTAGACATTTCCTTCTGCTAGAGCTCTCAAGCTGTCTGTGCACAAAGGATTTTCTGAAAATCTCCCATTCTTGCTTTAGAGCTGGTGCAAGTCTACTTCCAATAGTTCATGGACCCATGGAACCCTGATAATAGACTGTCTGTTGGCATCTTTACTGTTCCATCTTTCAACCTAGTGGCCTGTCTACACTAACACCCCCGCCTTTGCCAGCACCAATGGAGCTGAACTGATGGTTGGATTTAAAAAACTTCTCAGTGTAAAGCAAAGTGCAAGAGGCATTGCTAGCGGGATGTTGAGCACTGTTGACTATCAACACAGGCTGGAAAGAGAATGGGGGTTTGGAGGTAGGGATCTTTGTATGACACTTGGTGTCAAACTCAGCAGTTGCTTTAGTATAGACATACCCTGAAATGCGGTTCATTGTTAGTAATTACCAGTTAAACTGAATTCCCCTGTGTATTCTTGGATGAGTTCATGTGAAAAAGCATCTGCTGCTCATACAAATAAATGTGAATGTTTACATATAATTGGGATCTTTTTCCCCTAGAGATTTGATTTGAATTTTACAACAGGAGGACTAATATTTGCTTAGCTCTTTTCCCATTTGCTCTCTGCCAGTCTGGAGCCATTTCCTCTCAAACTGTGGCACTGCTGCACTGTCTATGACCTTCTACACCGATTCCTGTGTCACTCTGCAGTATTTCTCAGAAAATTCAACTTACTGTGCAGCTTCCATACAATGTATCTCCATTGTGTCCTTTAATAGTTGTGTACTGTACCACCAAATAGATAATTATTTTTAAAGTTTTTTTTATCATCCTTGTCCACTGTGATTTCTTACCCAGTTCCTTCTTCTGATCACCCCTTTTGTTCAGATCTCTTGCTGCTGAGTATCGCTGTCTCTTGGTTCTTGTTGAACATGTTTGATTTAAGCAGAGCACTCCTTGCCACTTAGAAGATAAAACTTGCAAATTATAAACAATAACGTTCTGTAAAATAAATTTTTATGAATTAAACCATGAGTTTGCAATTGCCTCAGTAAAGTACTCCACAATAAGGACTTTTGATTTTTAGGTTTTAACTAATAAACACAGATAAAACACCCACCATTTAATTAAAAAAAAAATCAAATTGGTGTTTTATCCAATAAACACTGGAAAAATTTTGGAAATAGTTACTTGTATCTAAGTGCTTGTCACACTACTAGGTGTGATTTCTAAAGCGCACTAAGATGTTCATCAGTGAAAGACCCTGCTGGTGCGCACTGAAGATCCTAAAGATTTCCTAAACAGTACTATATTAAAGTGCACTAGGGAACATTATAAAGAAATTACTCATTACTGTGAAGTGTATAATATGTTGCTCAGTACAGTATATATGAGAGCCCCCCCCCAAAACCCTTTATTTTTGAACATCTACATAAAATGAATAAACCCTGTCAAACAGAAGTCTTACCCTCAGTCGATAGGGAAGCACTGCTCTTTGTGTTGAAGCATAAGACTTTTAAAACTGAAATGTGAAAGGATCAAATTGTGCCGTGAGCCCACTTTGTAGAATTGTGTATATGGGATTATAGTGCCTGTGATATGGAGTAATTCCTGATACAGAAAGGGATCTATTCTTAAAGTATTGAGCTGACGTCCTTTCCTCTGCTTGTAAAGAGGTACTGAGTTGAGAAGAAGGAAAAAGTCCCATGATATGAGGCAAAAATAGGTGTTTAATATGTATAGTTTCTTTGTCCTGGATTACATTAGAACTAGTTTTGAATGTAGAAATTTGTGGCAGATGCTCCATTGGATCCATCACTACTCTAGAATGAGGAAAAAGATACTCAATGCAACTATATAACGTAAACAAGTATGTGTGTTAGAGAATGATCCTAGGGGAAAACTTGAATGGCTTTTGTTTCCAGGACCCTCTGAAGTATCACTCTGTTAAATTTCTTTAGAAATGGAATTGGAATATTTTATGCAGCTGATTCTCTTCCCATTTCTTTTTAAATTGAGAGATGGGGAATAATTTTATTTCCCTCCTATGAATAAGGCACATAAATCCTGAAGTAATCCCATGACTGGCATTATGAATTTGCTGTGTGAAACAAATTGTCTCAAAAGTAACAAATCAGAATCCTCAAAATATTTTTGTTAGTATTTTTCAGGCTCAGGAAAATGTTTAGAAAACCCTCAGCTGTCCAAACTATCCTTTCTGCCTAAGGGGAAAGAGAAGTCCTCTCCTTATATATGGCATTCCAGATCTTTGGAACTCCTTACCTGCTTATGATGCTAGCTTTTAAGTGCTAGGAGACATTTCATATGAAAGAACTCTATGAAATAGTGTAAGGTTAATTCATTGATTGTGCTATGATTTATAAAAAATATTACTATAATGGTAGCACCTAAAGGCTCTGTTTGGGGATCAAGAACCCATTAGAAGTGTGTTGTGCTAGACCAAGGGTGGGCAAACTTTTTGGCCCGAGGGCCACATTGGGGTGCAAAACTGTATGGAGGGCCAGGTAGGGAAGGCTGTGCCTCCCCAAACAGCCTGGCCCCTGCCCCCTATTTGCCCCCTCCCACTTCCTGCCCCCCTCAGAACCCCTCACCCATCCAACCCCCCCTGCTCCTTGTCCCCTGACTGCCCCCCTCCCAGGACCTCCACCCATAACCGCCCCCCGGGACTCTACCCCCTACCTAACTGCCCCCCCCCGACTCTCCCTCCCCCCCCAGAACCTCTGCCCTATCCAACCACCCTTTGTTCCCCGTCCCCTGACTGCCCCCTCCCGGGACCCCCCACCCTTAACTGCTCCCCCCCCCGGGGCCCCACCTCCTATCCAGCCATCCCCTGCTCCCTGACTGCCCCCCAGGAACCCCTGCCCCTTATCCAACCCCCCGGCCCCTTTACCATGCCGCTCAGAGCAGCATATCTGGGAGCCGAGCCGAAGCCAGACACTCTGACATGCTGGCCTGCATGAGCGCGCAGCCCTGCTGCCCAGAGTGCCGCCCGCACGACGGCGTAACTGCAGGGGAGGGGGGGCAGTAGGGGAGGGGCTGGGGGCTAGCATCCTGGGCCAGGAGCTCAGGGGCTGGGCAGGACGGTCATCTGGCCCGCGGGCCGTAGTTTGCCCACCTCTGTGCTAGACACTATACATGTATCATAAGAAAAAGATAGTGTATTAATTGCACCAAAATGCACTGAGCCATCAGACTCTCTTTAAATCAGGTTACAGTTTTGGCAGATATAAGTTCTAACACTTCATTTGTGTTTGGACTTCTGCCCAGATTTAGAGGAAAGATTTTTGCATGTTTTCCCCCTTCTTTCAATAACTTTTACATTTACCAGGAGCACATTTCCAAAGTGCTGTCCCTTCAGCAAGGGACTGAACCCTTTTCTGTATTTAAAAGTCGTACTGGAATAACATGGGACTGTCTGCATCCGTGTACAAATTCTCTCCCATTAACAGATCTGTGCACTTAAGTCAACATAATTAGTCTGGTTTGCAATCAGTGCAACTCCATATCTGTCGGAGTTAGGTCGGTTTGGCAGCAATGTGGCTGCATCCTACTTCAATGTAGTCAAGGCCTGAATTGCAGATCCTGCCTTCTCCTTCTGGACATGCTTTTAGAATCACATTCTGGTGTGGACGTCCCCCCCCCACAGCCTCCCTTTGGTGCTGTAGAGGCTAATATCTTAAAATTAAAAAATGCCTGTTTAGGTAATTAGCTTAAAAATAAGTAGTCATGGATATTCATGGCTAGCACTTTACTTAATAGAAAAGTGCTTTGGAAAATTTAAAGGGCTCACATTTTAAAACATTTCACAGGGCTGAGCAAAACCTGTTTTGACAGAATGCTCCCATGATTTAATGTTTGCTACTGGCCTTTCACTGAGGTGTACCAAGGTGCAACGTTTGTCTTTGTATCCAAGTGAACTGCTGGTCCAGGAATTTTGCTTCCCTGAGATCTTGTAAATCTATAAAAACATTACACTGTTTACTAGAACATTTTTTTTAGTTGCTTAGAGTGCTGGACCTGGCAAGTGTCCGACTGTTGACTGATGAGATTGTAAATAGGAGACAATGCCCTTTAGGAAATATAATAGAATTATTGCAAATCAGAGAATTTAAACCCCAATATGTCATAAGATTCTCACTTCAAGTGCCCTTGTCAACGTTTTAGGAAAATGCCATTGATTTTGTTTTAATAATTTGGATAGCAGGAGTGTCTTGTAAAAAACAGGTGATTTTACTGTTATTTTGGGCTTTGTTTTTTCTCTTCTTTCTTATGCAGCTTAATTCTTTATTTTTGGTAATAGGTGTTCTTTTATTACAGAGTCATTTGTCTGGAAATGCACATGAATCGCTCCAGTCTAGGAGGGTGGTCATTTCTCATAACATGGATAAAGCTCTGAAAGAAGGTGAGTCTTACCTGGGAGCATGAGTGGATAGATTGTGAACCTCTACTCAGATTGATGAACAGTTACTGCAAAAGTAATCCCATTTACGTGTAGGGGACTTCTTGCAAAGTGAGATGCTACTCAACAGTGTGTAAAGATATCAAAATATGATGCAAAATTCTTCCGATGCAACACATTTTGTCCTGGATTAAAATAATGGTGGAAGGAAGGGAATCTTCAAAGATGTAATAATTCTATAGACAGTAGAAAGTCACAAAATGTAAGTGTCGCACTATCACTGGCATCTCTTCATTTTAACCATTGTAAAAGACAAAGGAAAACTCAAATGTAGTAAATTTCAACAGGATTAGTAGATAGAAATTATCTAATATGATGTTGTTATAATCAATAATACATGTTGCTTTCTTGGTCTTTATACTTGCTTCCATGTGTGCAGTTGAGATATATCTGCTATACTGACCAAAACAGGTTTCTACTACTGTTGGTGCTGTTCAGCTATGGAGGAGCCCAGGAGCTAGATGCTACATGTATTGGTTCATTAGGGAGCATAGGTTGATGAGAGTTAGCTGGATTTTATTCTGCATCATCAGCAAACTTGTTGAAAATTAGAGTTGTAACTGATAGGTTTCAAAATGTAGTTGTAAACGGAATTGTCATCAAGCAGGGTGTGTTTCTAGTAGGGTATGTCAAGGCTGATTCCTCACTCTGGCACTTCAAGTGCGGAAGGTGGGGGGCCTGCAAGGATTTTAAAAATTAATACTGGCCACTCCAGGCTTGTATTAAACTCTCAAGGTTACAGCTTCTCTCTAACCTTGGATGGGTAGGTGCTGCCACCACCCAAGTGCAAAAAACTCCTTTGAAACAAGAAAGACGCACTTGGGAATTCCTTCCTGTGGGGTACCCTCAAGCCCTTTCACCCCCTCTCCGGGGAAGAGCTGAGAAAGAAAAACAAAGGAAATCAACTGTTGCCACCAACTACTTAAACAACGTATGCACAAACCTCTTAGGACACAAAAAATCCTATCCTGTTCTTAAAAAAGGTAAATTTTATTAAAAACAAAAAGAAAGAAAATACATCTGGAACTTATGCTTTTGCTAGATTTAAAAAACCCACTTACAAAAATTAAACATCAAGAATAACCTTCTTGAGGTCCAGCTTAAAGGTTACAAGCAAAACAAAAGCATTTGGGGTTAATACAGAGGAGTCCACAAGCCAATAAAAAGTAAACTGAAATAAACCTAATCGCATATTTCTAAACGTTCCTGATCTACTTACATATCTGGGTTGTTAAATAAGTAGTCTAGATATGATCTGATGATTTTCATATCTGGCCTTTAGCTTCTTACAGCATAACTGTTCCCTCTTCCCCTCTTTCCCAGAGACCATAACACACAGACAAAGGGCAGATTTTTCCCAATTTCCCAAAAGTTCTAGCCCTCCCATTGGCTCTTTTGATCAGCTGCCCACTCCTTTCCTTTTACCTGTGGGCTTGTTAACCGTTTACAGGTAAAGCAAGTAGAGAACAACCACGAACAGGGGTTTTATAGCTAACTGGCTGGCTGGGTGCCCATAAAAGGGAACTACTCTGCCCCCTCCCGCCCCTTCATTTATCACAGGTTATAAGGGATCCGTTCTTAACCTTACACTGTTTAACATTTTTAACAATGAACTGGAAAAAATATATAATTGCTGATAAAGTTTGCAGATGACACACACATTGTGGGAGTGATAAATAGCAATGAGAACTGGTCTCTGATACAGAGCAAATTGGCTTGCTTGGTAAGCTGAGCTCAAGCAAACAGTATGCATTTAAATATAAGCAAATGTGAGATTACGCATCTGGGAACAAAGTATGCAGGCCATAGATACAAGACGCAGGATTCTATCCTGGGAAGCAGTGACTCTGAAAAAGATTTGGGGGGTCATGGTGGACAATCATCTGAACATAAGCTCCTAGTGCAATCTTGTGGCCAAAAGGGCTAATGTGATCCTTGGATGCATAAATGGGGGAATATTGAGTAGGAGTAAAAAGGTTATTTTACCTCAGTATTTGGCAGTGGTGTGACAGCTGCTGGAATACTGTGCCCTGTTTTGGTGTCAACAATTCAAGAAGGATGTAGATACATTTGAAAAGGTTCAGAGAAAAGCCTAAAGGAATAGAAAACCTGCATTATATGAGAGATTGAGCTCATTGAGTCTATTTAGCTTATCAAAGAGAAGGTTAAGGGGTGACTCAATCACAGTCTATAGGGACTTTGAAGAGTCCTCTATTATCAAATTTCTGTTCTCCATTAAGCTAGCAAAGATATAACAAGATCCAATGTCTGCAAGTTTAAGTTAGATAAATTTAGGTTGGAAATAGGGTGCAAAATTTTAACTGTGAGGTTAATTAACCATTGGAACAATTTACCAAGGATTGTGCTGGATTCTCCATTACAGTAAATTTTTAAATCAAGAATAGATGTTTTTTTCTGAGAGCAATGCTCTAATTCAAACAGGAATTAATTCATGGTTATGAAGGAGGTCTGACTAGAAGATCACAGTGGTCTCTTCTGACCTTGTAATCTATGAATGCAAAATTAAGGACTACTAATGCTCATTTGTATGCTGCCTGTTAATAGCATATGCAGACAGCACATACAGTTGTTCATAAGCAACTGGAACACAAAGGACCAGGTTCTCAGAGGCACCAGGCATCTGCAACTTCCACTGATAGAAACAGGAGTTCTGGGTGTTCATAACATCTCAAGAAAGGCACAAAGATCTAGCGATATGGTTGTACACACAAAGGGTCTGAGCTGGCTTCATTACAATTACTGGGAAAACAGCTGGAAGCAGGATTGGGCTCAATTCTGCAAAGTCCTGAGTACCTCAGTGAGGTGTTCAGCCTGTTCAATTCCTGTTGTTTAATTTCTGTATGGAAATGGATCCAGGTTTCTCATATCAGGTGCTGAGCATCTGGCAAGTCTGAATTCCTAAATCTTGCTCATTTTTTAAATATAATCATTTGGGATTAAAACAGTCATTACAAGCCACTTACACTTGATGGAAAAAGAAGCCTGAGGCACTTTTTATGCAACACAGGAAGTTTAAGGTGTTTCATTTTCTACAGGAGATAAATTTTTTAAATTAACCTTTAGGAATGCCCAGGCACTGTTGTAATTTCAGTCCCCAGCTGTGTGCTGTTCAGGGATCTTTCTTACGCAGATCTTAGCACCCAGGATAATTAGCTGAATTACAGATTTGAGTGTTAGAGAGACAAGGTGTGGGAGGTAATATCTTTTATTGGACCAACTTCTGTTGGTGAGAGAAACAAGCTTTTGAGCTTACACAGAGCTCTTCTTCAGTGGTGTTAAACTAGCTGTAATAAACCTCTAATGATCCCTGCTAGTGCTGACATTTGTTTGCTACCTGTATCTATACACAAACTTCAAATTTTAAGCACATTTGTAAGCAGCAGTGATAAGTTCTGTCTTCAGGAAATGATTATGAGCTACCAAGAGCTATTATGCCCATGCTTTCTCTCCATCTTCCCCCAGAAATTAAACAGTGTCAGTGTTCTGTTCTCTCTCTCTCTCTCTCTCTCTGTGACAACATAATTCTGATGTGGAACCTTTGGGATTTGATCAGATGAATGCTTTTTAACTTCACATTGTAATGCCTGGAGGATTGTGCACTTTAGCTCAAAAATAGTACTGAATAACAGCTACCTATATATTAGGATTTCGGGTTTTCTCTACAAATGTTATTGCTATATATTGAATCATAAAAAATTGTTGAAAATTGAAAGGGGAAAATTGTGCATTGGAAATGGTTCATAAGACAATTCGAGTGATAGGCTCTTGGGCTGTGGAGTGGTGAGGAAGATTAGTTTGATTATATTTATTTTTAGTAGTCACCTATTTGTATAACATCATAAATGTATTGTGTTTTTGCAAACCCAGAGTAAGATGTGCTTGTGACGCGTTGGATCCCAGAAACCCCCTTGGGACTGCCATCTGATGTGCCTAGACTACCTCTGAGCCTGTTTTCCCTGCCAGCTTGGGACTTCAGTGCCTTTGCCTTGTTTGAGCCAGACACGCTTGCCTGCTGCAAACACAGATCAAAGTCTGAACCACGTCCCCCTCAAGCTGCAGGCTTAACTGAAAACAGCTTGAGAAGTGCTCCTGTCTCCAGCACTCAAATACCCAACCACCAATGGGGTCCAAACCCCAAATAAATCCGTTTTACCCGTATAAAGCTTATACAGGTAAACTCATAAATTGTTTGCCCTCTATAACACTGATAGAGAGGTATGCACAGCTTCCCCCTCCCCCCCCCCCCCCCCCCCCCGGTATTAATACATACTCTGGGTTAATTAATAAGTAACAAGTGATTTTATTGAATAAAAAAAGTAGGATTTAAGTGGTTCCAAGTAATAATAGATAGAACAAAGTGAATTACCAAGCAAAATAAAATAAAACACGCAAGTCTAAGTCTAATACAGTAAGGGCAGAGGGAGGGAGCTTAACAGAATAAAAGTGGGAGTTGGTTTCAGGCTGTAGGTGCAAAGACAACAGTGGGAGAAGGAGATGAAAGCAGTAAAGAGTGGGGATTAAGAAACATGGGGGAAGGGGAGTGAGAGGCAATGAGACCAGAGATATAGACAGAGTTACTGTAACAGAGTAGCTTATCCTAAGGGAAGGAGGCCCGGCCTGGGGCCAGCCTATCGTGGCTGGTAAAGAGAGGAATCAGGTGATTTCCATTATAAGAGTACCAGGAAGCTACAGAGGGAGGGGGAATCTCAGGAAGTTGTGTCAGAGACTACAGAGAGAGCAAGGAAAGGCTCCTGCAGGGAAGACCCTGGAACCAGGGAGTTGCTGCAGCTAGGAGGAAACACCAGGGGAGTTTGGAAGTCTGAGCCTGAAGGCTGAGCTCCAGCCAGGTAAAGCCTGGTAGTGGTGATAGAATTGGGACCCAGGTCTGGGAAGGAGGGCTGGGGACTCCCTACCTCAGGAAGACAGACATTGAAGACTTTCAGAGGAGCAGCCGTGTTAGTCTGCATCTGCAAAAAGAAAAGAAGTACTTGTGGCACCTTAGAGACTAACAAATTATTTGAGCATAAGCTTTCGTGAGCTACAGCTCACTTCATCGGATGCATGCAGTGGAAAATACAGTGTGGAGATTTTATATACACAGAGAACATGAAACAATGGGTGTTACCATACAGACTGTAACAAGAGTTATCAGGAAATGTGAGCTATTACCAGCAGGAGAGCAGGGGATGGGGCGGGGGACCTGTTGTAGTGATAATCAAGGTGGGCCATTTCCAGCAGTTGACAAGAACAGTGAGGGGGGGGGGGCGAATAAACATGAGGAAATAGTTTTACTTTGTGTAATGACACATCCACTCCCAGTCTTTAGTCAAGCCTAAGTTAATTGTATCCAGTTTGCAAATTAATTCCAATTCAGCAGTCTCTCATTGGAGTCTGTTTTTAAGGCTTTTTTGTTGAAGAATTGCCACTTTTAGGTCTGTAATCGAATGACAAAAGAGAATGAAGTGTTTTCTGACTGGTTTTTGAATGTTATAATTCTTGATGTCTGATTTGTGTCCATTTATTCTTTTACGCAAAGACTGTTCAGTTTGGCCAATGTACATGGCAGAGGGGCATTGCTGGCACATGGTGGCATATATCACATTGGTAGATGCACAGGTGAATGAGCCTCTGTTAGTGTGGCTGATGTGATTAGGCCCTATGATGGTGTCCCCTGAATAGATATGTGGACACAGTTGGCAACGGGCTTTGTTGCAAGGGTAGGTTCCTGGGTTAGTGTTTTTGTTGTGTGGTTTGTGGTTGCTGGTGAGTATTTGCTTCAGGTTGGGGGGCTGTCTGTAAGCAAGGACTGGCCTGTCTCCCAAGATCTGTGAGAGTGACGGGTCATCCTTCAGAATAGGTTGTAGATCCTTGATGATGCGTTGAAGAGGTTTTAGTTGGGGGCTGAAGGTGATGGCTAGTGGCGTTCTGTTATTTTCTTTGTTGGGCCTGTCCTGTAGTAGGTAACTTCTGGGTTCTCTTCTGGCATTATCAATCTGTTTCTTCACTTCAGCAGGTGGGTATTGTAGTTGTAAGGACGCTTGATAGCGATCTTGTAGGTGTTTGTCTCTGTCTGAGGGGTTGGAGCAAATGCAGTTGTATCGTAGAGCTTGGCTGTAGACAATGGATCGTGTGGTGTGATCTGGATGAAAGCTGGAAGCATGTAGGTAAGTATAGCGGTCAGTAGGTTTCCGGTATAGGGTGGTGTTTATGTGACCATCGCTTATTAGCACTGTAGTGTCCAGGAAGTGGATCTCTTGTGTGGACTGGTCCAGGCTGAGGTTGATGGTGGGATGGGAATTATTGAAATCATGGTGGAATTCCTCAAGGGCTTCTTTTCCATGGGTCCAGATGATGAAAATGTCATCAGTGTAGCGCAAGTAGAGTAGGGGCATTGGGGGACGAGAGCTGAGGAAGCGTTGTTCTAAGTGAGCCATAAAAATGTTGGCATACTGTGGGGCCATGTGGGTACCCATAGCAGTGCCGCTGATCTGAAGGTATACATTGTCCCCAAAAGTGAAATAGTTATGGGTGAGGACAAAGTCACAAAGTTCAGCCACCGGGTTTGCCGTGACATTATCGGGGATACTGTTCCTGATAGTTTGTAGTCCATCTTTGTGTGGAATGTTGGTGTAGAGTGCTTCTACATCCATAGTGGCTAGGAAGGTGTTTTCTGGAAGATCACCGATGGATTGTAGTTTCCTCAGGAAGTCAGTGAACATGATACAGTTCTGTGGTGACCTAGAATCCTATTTTTGACGTCTCCGACTCAAGGATGATTTCCAACACACCTCTGAACCACATACTAACTCACAGAGACCTTCCTACTAACACTACAAAAAGAAGGATTCTGGGTGGACTCCTCCTGAAGGTTGGAACAATAGACTGGACTTCTACATAGAGTGCTTCCGCCGACGTGCACGGGCTGAAATTGTGGAAAAGCAACATCATTTGCCCCGTAACCTCAGCCGTGCCGAACACAATGCCATCCACAGCCTCAGAAACAACTCTGACATCATAATCAAAAAGGCTGACAAAGGAGGTGCTATCGTCATCATGAATAGGTTGGAATATGAACAAGAGGCTGCTAGGCAGCTCTTCAACACCACTTTCTACAAGCCATTACTCACTGATCCCACTGAGGGTTACCAAAAGAAACTACACCATGTGCTCAAGAAACTCCCTGAAAAAGCACAAGAACACATCTGCACAGACACACCCCTAAAGCCCCAAGCAGGGGTATTCTACCTGCTACCCAAGATCCATAAACCTGGAAATCCTGGACACCCCATCATCTCAGGCATTGGCACCCTGACAGCAGGATTGTCTGGCTATGTAGACTCCCTCCTCAGGCCCTATGCTACCAGCACTCCCAGCTATCTTCGAGACACCACTGACTTCCTGAGGAAACTGCAATCTATCGGTGATCTTCCTGAAAACACCGTCCTAGCCACTATGGATGTGGAAGCCCTCTACACCAAAATTCCACACAAAGATGGACTACAAGCCGTCAGGAACAGTATCCCCGACTGTATCACGACAAACCTGGTGGCTGAACTTTGTGACTTTGTCCTCACCCATAACTATTTCACTTTTGGGGACAATGTATACCTTCAGATCAGCGGCACTGCTCTTGTTACAGTGTGTATGCTAACACCCATTGTTTCATGATCTCTGTGCATATAAATCTCCCCACTGTATTTTCCACTGCATGCATCCGATGAAGTGAGCTGTAGCTCACAAAAGCTTATGCTGAAATAAATTTGTTAGTCTCTAAGGTGCCACAAGTACTCCTTTTTCTTTTTACTGAAGACTTTGTAAGGACTAAATAAATTGGACCCCAGGAGGAGAATGTTTTAAGTTACGTTTGGACTGCTGGTGTGCAGTTCTGAAGGGGGGCCATGAAGTGGGGGAAAATAGAGGCAGGGCACTGTAGAGTGATTTCTGGCCATGACGGGGCATCAGAAAGTGGCCGACCTTGTTACTCTTACATTTATATAGATCCAGAAGGTGAGGATGAGGCACTTTACAATTGCAAGGTTACCTTTCTTTAATTAAACTGATGACTAAACTTAAAACTAACAAGTAGCTGGTCTCTACTTCTGCAGCTGGAGGTTGAAGGGGGACTTAAAGATGCTTTGCCTATCATCTCCCTTATCCTTTCTTTGTAAAATAGTAAGTTATTGATGGATATACCCCTAAGAAACCTGTTGATAATCTCAGAAATCCTTAGTCCCGTCCTTTGTATAGTTGTGTGATAATGTTGAAGAGAAAGCCAGTGCAATTGGGGTTGTGGGTATGGTGCTGGTGTGAGCTAAATGAACACTCTAGTTTTGAGATGGAGAGTTTAATTTCATATCATCTTAGCATGTTTCTCTGTAAAATTGTGCAAGAGGCTGATTTCTTCTTTAAACGCATCAGGAAGTATTGTAATGGAAAAGCAAACAGCAATAAATAAATCTCGCCAGTATCTACAGTTTTCTTGAGACTGGATAGACTGAATTTATAAAGTTGTAAGGAACAAACTAATAAAGTGACAGTATAATGTTGATAATTCAGTATAGAGCTGATAATTCCATCACTCAGGTCAAATTTTCCACTTGCTCCCAAATAGTTAATTTTTGCTCCCCTTCTTACCTTTCCTCCCCATGCTCGATGTTCATAGCGCCTTGTCATGTACTAAATTATAGGGTCCCCCCCTCAGGTGAAATCATGAACAAAAGGTTCTTTTTGTCTATTATAAAGCAGTACACAATAAGGCACACTTTAATAAGTCCTCCTTTCTTTGTTAGTGGCCAAGGTAACCCTTCTATTTCAAATTAATTTTGTTTTAATATGCTATATGTCAAAGCAAAATCTTGTTGCAGCCTTGACTATGGAGGGCCTCTCATTGCCTCCATAATAATTATTCCATTAATTTTAATTATTCCCAATTTTGTTTCATTTTTAAAATAAAACTGACAACCTATTAGTGTAGTTTATCTTAGTTAAAGTGTCATCGCTATTAGACAAATTATTCCTCTACTGTTATATGAAATGAGTGTAAAAGGTCAGCGTTAAGCCTGTTTTTGGAATGTCTTTATCTGTTTTAGACTGTGTTATGTTACCTACAGTATCAACTTTTTAAATTTAAAGTTGACCAAGACTAGTCTGAGGTTTTCCCATTTTATTTCTAAGAAATATCTTATAGCATAATGAGCATAAATAGACTTAAGCCATAAAATGTTACCCACATAAACCTCTATGCACTGGAAAGACTTATTTAGCAAGTTTCAAAATGACAAATTAGTCTGAATTCCTCTTTTTTAAAGTTATCTCTCATTGGGCACCCAAATATTGAAGCACTCCAAATCACTAGTCATTTTTAAAAATTGAGGCTTTAATTGATTTCTGCCAGGCTTATAACTGAAAAGCTCTCTATTCATTCCCTCAGATCATACGAGTCCTACCCAGACTCCTGCAAACATTGGTCTTCCTATTTAGTGCAATTCCTCCCATCAAAATGAAACCTACAGTCATGGATTCACACTTCCTCCTATCTGCTGTAATCTATATGAATTGGATTGTGGATCACAAAACACACTTACTAATATTTTAGTATATAAAATGTAAAATAAATAGTGATCATATATAAGCTGGGACCTTGAAATTACATTAATTGAATGAAAATATTTTTAAACTAGTTGGTTAACCTGTGCAAAATAAAGGAGGATAACTAAATCTTTTTGCACATTATCTAAGCCCATAAGGGTAGTGCAAAAATGTATTTTTGCAACTTTGTATATTGTCAGTGTCAGAAACAAAATGCTTTTGATATGTCATTCAAAGTGGTATACCAATCTGGAACTGGAGAAGGGAGGTTTTATTTTTTCTTTCTTTCTTTTAAATATATATTTCTATAATATGTAGAAAAGAATGCACTTAGAACATTGAGCATACTAGTATACAAGTTCAAACAATTTTTTGGCAATTTAAAATGCCATGGGGACTGTATCCAATTTCTCAAGGGAAAACTAGGCAAGATTTCATGTCAGTAAAGCTATTTATTTTGTGCTTCTGCATCAGTTCTTTTTTATATACAGTATTTTACAAAGTAAGGCCTGATCCTGTGAACACCTATGTACATACTTAAATTTAGATGTGTTAATAGTCCTATCAAATTCACTTAGCACTACTCGAGCTTAAAGTGAAGCATGCATATAAATGTTTGCAGAATAGGTGCCTAAGGATCTAAAATGGGTATATTTTACATACAGTAGCATATTCTTATTTTTGCTAAGGTGTATTCAAAGGATGTTGCACAATTTATTTATTTGCAGGCAGCGTTGCTAACATGAGACTGTATAATGGTCTGTCAGATCCTAGGGTTTCCTAATTTCTCTTTGAAAAGCACAGTAGAACAAGGACCACAGCACGTACTGTACAAGCATGCTGAAATAATTTGGTTTGTTCCCTGAAACCTAAGGCCTTGATTCGACAAAGTGCTTAAGTATGTCCTTAAGTCCATCCCTGTTCAGCACAGTTGAATTAAAGGTGACCATGTGCTTAAATGTTTTGCTTTCCTGATTGTGGACCTAATACTATAACAACACTGCTGATGAAAAAGCTGTTAATTGAAAAAGTGTTCGGAATTTTGGAATGCAAATTTATCATATTTTTGTCTTTCTTTCCTCAGACCTAGGTAAATTACTGACTAAGCCAGGGATCGCCAACCTTTGGCACGAAGCCCGTCAGGGAAATCCGCTGGCCGGCCGGGACGGTTTGTTTACCTGCAGCGTCCACAGGTTTGGCTGATCACAGCTCCCACTGGCTGCGGTTTGCCATTCCAGGCCAATGGGGGCTGCAGGGAGTGGCGTGGGCCGAGGGATATACTGGCCGCCACTTCCTACAGCCCCCATTGGCCTGAAATGGAGAGCCATGGCCAGTGGGAGCTGCGATAGGCCGAACCTGCGGATGCTGCAGGTAAACAAACTGTCCCAGCCCGCCAGCAGATTTCCCTGACGGGCCACGTGCCGAGGGTTGCTGATCCCTGGACTAAGCCATCCCTCTTATTTTCTCACTTGCACATCTCACTGCAACATTCATTCCAATATAGATACATTTAAGTGTAAGCATATCTTATCTCTGGAAAGTGCTTGAGTTTATCGAGAAAACCCAGAATGCATGTGAACAGTATGACTCAAACAAAAAATGTGCTTAATTTTTTTTTTTTTTTTTTTTTTTTGTGGTGAGGAGGGACTGATCTGTCATCTGAGCATGGAAGGGACACAATCCTTGCCCTATGACATAATTATGAAATTTGGATTTCAGAATTAATCTCGTTAACTCTGCATGTATTTTTTACATGTATAAGGTTTGTTCATCGACAAAATTATTTTAAACAAGACTACTGCCAGTAATGTAATTAAGATTAATACATTTAAACTCCTGCGTAACCTCTCTCAGAAAAACAACTTTGGGAACCAGTTATCACTGAATGTATCCGAGACTGTATTAACTCCAGATTCCAAATATTGAAGTCATCACTTCTTCTGCTCCCACATGTAGTTATTAAAATAAATATTCCTTCCTTTTTTAAAAGGACGTAAAAAACCCTTGCTTTTCACTAAGTAGTAGAAACCAGTGGTTTCTTTCCTGATGGATTATTCTTAGTCCGCAATACTTAAATAAATAAGCTCCTTGATTATAATCAGAGTAATCACACTGAAAAGCAGCAGTAGGTACAGTTCTAGAAACACCTTTGTTAAATACCAATTGTATACCATATATATTTGTTCATAAGCCGAATATTTTTGGTAAAAAAGTGACTCATCAAAGAACGGGGTTCGGCTTAGAAACGGGTCTACACCAAAATTTGATGATTTTAAACTCCATGAAATTATTGAATTGAATATCTAATACATTGTCTTTCTGTTTACCTGGAGCGTCTGCAGGCATGGAGCCCCTCAGCTCCCTGTGGCCGCGGTTTGCCATTCCCAGCCAACGAACTGCGGCCACAGGGAGCTGAGGGTCTCCATGCCTGCAGACACTCTAGGTAAATAAAACATCCTGACCCAGCTTACCCTGACAGGCCGGGAGCCAAAGTTTGCTGACCCATTTATTGATGTCAATACTGCTGCCTTTTAAAGTAGCAAAGGCTTTGTTTAGTGGACTAGATTGGCTTGAAAGGAATACTAAAAGAGCAGTGCTGCAGATCTGCATGACATTTGACTCATGCATTTCACAAAATATAACGTGCAGAATCGATGGACTCTCTAATAAAATTGAAATAGCCTGTTATCCCCACAGACATGCCAATCTACAGGTCTGCTTTGAAATAAATAAAGTACAATAATAATTTGACAGTGATAAAGCAGGTGGCACTCCTATATAAAGTCCTACAAAATCTATAACTACAATAATAATAATAATCTATTTACATATGAGTATTTGAAATGAACAATAGTCAAAACAAAAGAAAAAGGTCTGCTTATCATGCAGCATTCAAACGTAAAGTTGTTGAATATGCAGAAGCAAACAATAATTGCGCTGCTGCTCGTTAATTCTGTATCAATGAGAAGCAAGTAAGAGAATGGCGAAAAAATAAAATAACACTGAAAGACATGTCAAGAAGCAAGAAAAAATGTCCAGCGAGGTGCGCTTCATTTCCTGAGTTGGAGAAAGATCTCAATAATTGGGTTGTTGAACGTCGACAAAATGGATACATTGTCACTAGAACTGGAATTCATCTGCGTGCTCTGCAAATGTTGAAAGATGACAAATACAAGTCAGTAAAGCCATCAATGTTTGTTGCATCAGCCGGTTGGTGTACTCGCTTCATGAACCGTCATAGTCTCTGTCTTAGTCAGTGAACGAAGATAGCGCAAAAGCAGCTGAGAGATCTGGAAGAAAAAATTGAATCTTTCCAAAGGTTTATTATCAAATATCGAAAGGAATATGCATTTGAACTGTCACAAATAGGAAATATGGACGAAACACTGATGACATTCGATCTCCCGAGCAACAGAACGGTAACCGATGTTGGTGAAAAAACAGGTTTAATTAAAACCACTGGCCATGAAAAAATCCATTTTACGGTGGCTTTATCGTGTTTGGCAAATGGATCAAAGCTCCCTCCTGTTGTTATTTTTAAAAGAAAAACCTTGCCTAAAAACATGAAATATCCTGCTGGTATCATCGTACGTGCACACGAAAAGGGATGAATGGATGAAAGTGGGACTATTGAATGGCTGGAAAAAGTGTGGAATAAGAGACTAGGAGCACTTTTCAAGAAACCTGCTATGTTCGTTTGGGACATGTTCAGGGCACACAAGAGGATGAGGTGAAAAATGTGGCCAAAAATATGAAAACTACTTTGGCTGTAATACCTGGAGGCTTAACTTCAGTTCTACAACCGCTTGATTTCTGCCTGAACAAACCCTTTAAAGACAGGATACGCAAAATGTGGTCTGAATGGATGTGCTCAAGCATGGCGAAGTTGACAAAAGGCGGGAATCTTATCAAGCCCGAAATCAATCTTGTCGCCCAGTGGATAAAGGACTCGTGGGTGTCCATTCCCTCAGAAATGATAGAAAAATCATTTAGGAAATGCTGTATCAGCAATGTACTCGATGGTCAGAAGATGCTATATTTGATGATGATACAACAGAGGCTGATGATGAGAAGGAATCTGAGTCTGAAGACGACACTGATGACATCTACGATGACAATGCAGGAGCAGCTGTGACGGAAGCCAAGTTTAATGAACTGTTTGGTGAATCAGAGACTGATTCAGACTTTGGAGGATTTTAAGACTTTTTAAAGTCTCATATTGTTCTAAGTTACTTGTTTTAAATATCCATTTACTGATTTTAAATATTGAATGTAATTTTGAAGGTGAATACATATTTGTTCAGTTGTTATAACAACAACAACAACAACAACGGGTTTTTCGTTAGATTACATTAAAATAATTCTAGCAAAACTTTTGAGTGTTTCTTGTGATGCCAGCTTTTAAAATATAGCAGGGGTTGGAAAACTTTGGCTCCTGGCCCAACAGGGTAAGCCGCTGGCAGGTCAGGATGTTTTGTTTACTTGGAGTGTCTGCAGGCACGGAGCTCCTCAGCTTCCAGTGGCCATGGTTTGCCGTTCCCAGCCAGTGGGAGCTGCGGGAAGTGGCATCACTTCCTGCAGCTCCCATTGGCTGGGAATGGCAAACCGTGGCCACTGGGAGCTGAGGGGCTCTGTGCCTGCGAATGTTCCAGGTAAACAAAATGTCCCGACCAGCCAGCAGCTTACCCTGACGGGCCGGGAGCCGAAGTTTGCCAACCCCTGAAATATAAGGTTGGCTTATGAAAGGGTCATACAGTTTTTACTATTTTTACCTGTCCATCTTGGGGGGTCGGCTTATAAACAAATGGACTAATGAATGAGTATATACAGTATATTTTTAATTCAAAACAATATTTCAAAAAGATTAAAAATGTTTTTAAAGAAAACAAATTTAAGACTAATGTTTAAGGCTATTATGTCTTGTTCCACAAAAACAATATTTTAGATATAATGGACTCAAGATAGAAAGCACACTCTTGGAATTTCTATTTGCTTCTATGTAATATTGATAATGTGTCTGATGCTGTACAGTACCCCAAGACAGACTATTCTTGTCCCAAATAATTTACAATCTCAAAGTAATAACTTGATGTTGTGTGCAGGTGCATGCTGTAATATACATAGACTTATAATAGGGTGATAGATACAATTAACTTCCATGTTTCAGTTGAGCTAGAATCATGACCTCTGTTACTCCTTCACTACGGGTTGATAATAAAGGAAAATTCCCAAATTTGTATTTTGACCTTTCCAGCAGATGCTTCTTTCAACTTCTTTGTTCCCTTTTGAGATATAGGGTAAAATTTTCAAAGGAACCTAAATGACTTAAACTCCAAGTGCCATTTTCAAAGTGGCTTAGGATTCAATGAGTTTTAGGCTCTTAAGTCAATTAGGCACTTAGAGTGTAAAATTTTCAAAAGATCTGGAAGATTTACTCATTTACTGTGGATCTCTACCAGCTCTTTCCTTTCGAGCACTTCATGTACTATTTAACTGGTATAGTGGAGAAAATAATAAAATCTCATCTGTCACTTGTAAAGAATTTTTTTCGTCTACTTCTATTAAAGGGAGATATGATACTTGGGAAGTTGTGAGATGGAATATAGAAGTTTCTGAATGGACCTGATTCTGTTCTCTTAGAGTTTTAGAATTGCATCCTTGTAACTTAAGTGAAACCACTCCTGGTTTACATTGATGTGAAAACAGAATCTAGCCTCTTCCTTTAATTTTGAGCAATTGATTCTACATTATTTATATTGTATAAAGTTCATCCAGGGTATATTATTAATTGCTAAATAGCCTGCATCCATCAAGAATTAATTGACTTTTTTATTTTTTAACTTTTCTGACCACGTTCTGGCTGATGGTTTTAAATCACTCTACATGTGCTTTTCCCATTTTCTTTGTTCTGATTACACTATTGCCACTATTTCCTGAGCATCTCCTTTGTCTCTCATGACCACATATCCTGTGCAGCATTATATTTTTTTAATCCATCCACCAGCTTATTGTAGCTACTTCATTTAGGGTGACCCAACTCCCAATATTAGAGGCTTTTTCTATATATGCAACTATTACGCCCACCCTCTCCCACAAAGTGTCCCAATTTTTCACATTTGCTAATTGATCACCCTAACGTCATTCCTTCTTCTGTGATGGCTTTGTATAGTGTCCACTTATGTTTCCCTTACTTTGGCAACTAGCTTAAATTTCATCTCACAATTTTTTCTGTCCTCCCAACTAATACGCCAGTGATGCTACTGCTTGGTTGTAGTTCATTGTATTATTATTTCCAGTACAAGTTCAGGCATCAGTCTAATTTTAATATCTTCTAAAAAATATTTCTTATAGTACTGAGATATATCTTCTGCAATACTAACATGCTAATAACTAGTCGTTATATTTGGCTTGGCCACTGTCCTCTCACCCCAAAGCCAAGCATAACAAAAGAAGGTATCTAATGTCTACGCTGCCACTGAGTGGTATGATTCCAAATGTGGGTAGACAAACTTGTGCTAGCTCAGCTTGAGTTAGTGCACGAAAAAGAGCCGGCGTTGCAACATCCCCATTGCTCTTTTTAGTGCACTACCTCAAGCGGAGCTAGCACAAGTCTGTCACCTGCACTGGGAATCTCACCTCCCAGCTTCAATGTAGTCATATGCTGTCACCAAATAAACCTTGTTTTACTTATATTCAGTACGCAGGGCCAAGTTGTCTCCTGATCTCCCCTGACAAGTAGTAGCATGTATGTAGCGTAGCCATATTGGTCCCAGGATATTAGAGAGACAAGGTAGGTGAGAGATCATCTTTTATTGGGCCAACTTCTGTTGGTGAGAGAGGCAAGCTTTTGAGCTTACACAGAGCTCTTCTTCAGGTCAGGACTACTGCAAGTTGGTCCAGTAAAAGATTTTATTTCACCCACCGTGTCTCTCTAAGATAATAGCATGAAGACAAACTCTTTAGCTTGCTTTCTTCGATCCTTAATTGCAGATTATTGTCACAAGTAACAGAAACAAGGTGAGGGAAAATTACAAAACAAGCTTGTTAGATATTAAAATAAAATATTGGGTGCTAGGTGTTCAAAATGAGAACAAGAACTAAACTATATACGTAATAATAAAGACAATAATTTTCCTTGTTAACAGGAAAAATGCTCTTCAACCCCAAAATACTGACCATTTTTGTAACTACATCTATCTCTGTAAGACTTTTTAGTTAATAATACCTTGGATCATTAACATTGAAATGATTTTTCAGCCTTTACCATGGATACTGATTTGTTTTGTTTGCACTTCATTCATCTTATCAGTGAAAAGACTAGTTTCACTATTAATTATAGACCTTTTTTCTCTAGTCTCTTTCACTGGCTGATTCTTAACCACTAACACAACACTCCAAAATGTGGGCAGAAGACAATACAGGGAAGTGTAACATCCAAACCAAAAACAGTGCATTGACTCTTTTTTAAAAAAAAAATTTAAAAAAAAGGAATAGTTTTCTATGGACATAGGTTTTGAAAACCTTTTTTATTTGTTACTACACTTAAAAGGCAAGTAGTTTAGAGACAACATTTAAGCAAGACTCAACTTGGATAAACATGGTTTTCAGCTATTTGGAGTTTTCTTAAACCCACAACTAACAGCTCTTGGCTAGAAGAAGAGTACCTGGATAATCGTAATTATGTATACAATAGTAATATTTATAGTGCTGAAGAGAAACGATAACTTGGCAGAGTTTGATCAGTGTAAAATGTGAGCAAACACAGAACCTCTGATAATTTTTGAGGCACAATTTTTTTTTACAAGAGATAATCAAAAACTAACATCACTCTGTATGTTGCAGATAACTATGGACTGGATCCGAAGTCACTGTGAGTCTTTACATTGAATTCAGTGGGCTTTGAATCAAGCTCTAGATGACGATCCAATGTGCTTTAGAAACACTAAAAATTATAAGGCATTGATTTAGGCTATAGAGCAGTAGTTCTCAACCAGGGGTCCGGGGCCCACTGGGGGGCCCCGAGCAAGTTTCAGGGGGTCCGCCAAGCAGGCCCACATTAGACTTGCTGTGGCCCAAGGCAGAAAGCCAAAGCCCCACCACATGGGGCTGAAGCCTGGGGTTCCAAGCCCCGCCACCCAGGGCTGAAGCCGAAGCCTGAGCAGCTTAGCTTCACAAGGCCCCTGTGGCAGTGGGGCCCCGGTCAACTGCCCTGCTTGTTACCCCCTAATGCTGGCCCTGGCTTTTATATGCAGAAAAACGTTGTTGTGGCACAGGTGGGCTGTTGGGACCTGTTGGGCAGGGCCCTCAGAAAGAAAAAGGTTGAGAACCCCTGCTATAGAGGAACATACAATAAATTCTAACGTACAATAAAAACAATATTAGAATGCACCCTTTTAAATGTAAAAATAAATCCTCTGGGGGGTACAATTTTGCATATTCAGAATTTTCCATCCTCCTCCTTGAGCATCTGTTTGATAGAGAAAGGGAAAAACTGAATGTTTTAATGTGACTTGAAGATGGTTTTAAACAGCTTGTTTTGTGGGGAGAGATGGTGACAAATATCTAGTGTGTTTAAATATACTGTTGACTTATTTATTTCTATGTTCTTGTGAGTTGTTTAGATAGTAATGTTTATAAAAATTCTGCTCTTAAAATACTGTAGAGATCAGTACATTTGAATGTTGTGCCAAATTGCTGTAAATACAAGGAGAAAGTGAATGTTGTGGATTCTTATGATTGTGGAGAAAACTAGAATCCCAAGTTGATTTTAGAAAGGTGTTGCCATGAGGCTAATGGTGACTTAAGGACTAATGCACCCTTCTTTTTGAAAGCGAGTATACTTTACGGTATTAGAAGGGGATAGTGTTTCTCGTATTTTGTAGTTATGTACGTAGGGAAACTTAGCCATCGCTCTTTGCTACTATGACTCTGCCTCAAAGGCAGAAGGTTCCTAAAGAATACAGTACTTTGGCCCATTGTGTTAATTCTGGGACAGAGAAATGCATCTACAAGAGAATTGTCACACGTGATTCAGAACAAGAAGTGAGACATTGCCTGTTACAAACAATGGCCACAAATACCATAACACAGTGCTCTGCTATTATTTTACAGCACCCTAAAAGTGTTGCATGTCTTACTTACTGGAAGAAAAGAAAAGAGCCCTGTCCTGAAAAGCTTACAATCTATTTTCAGAAATGACACTACAAAGAGGAATAACAAAACAGTAAGAGGAGGATGGTTGAGGAACGAAAGAGGTGACAGCGACAAGAGAATATTTACTTACACAAGCGCACGTTGTCATGGTAGAACAATGTATCTGAAATTACCCTAATCAGTCAAAATCCCATTATATTACCCCAAATTATCCCCACATGTACCGAGGACACTTCTTTACCACCTTTATCAGAAGGCCTCCATCTTTGAGCAACCATTGTTACCAGTCTCTTGAGTGGTTGTTTAAGGCAGGTTTCTCTGTAATATGCTTTCTTTTTCTGTTTTTTCTTTTATTTTTTGTTGTATTTGATAGGCCAGATAATCTCTGTGCCTCAAATCTGTAAAATGGGAATAATAATAATACCCACCTCAGAAGGTGTGTGGCTAAGTCCATTAACATATATAGTATGCTCAGATACTCAGAAAAGCCTTTTAAATAGAACTGGTTAAAACTCTTATGTTCTGTGCAATAGCAAATTCTGACACTTCAAAATTTCCTTTCATCCCAAATCAGAACAAAAAGTAAAAATTTTGAAATTTCTTGTGAAACAAAATTTCCAGAAAATGTAGTTTTGGAAATATTGAAACAATCTTATGAAATGGCTTTGTTTAACCTATATATAACATGATAAAATAAAGCACTTGGATATTTTTGGGTCAGATTTTGACTAAATTAATGGATTCCCCTGAAACATTTCAATTTAGTCAAATTGGTATTTTCCAGTAAAAGAAAACATTCAAATGGAAAATTTTTGACCATCTCTACTCTTAAATAAAGTTTTAAAATGTTTGAAAAAAAGGAAATACAAGATGTAGTCTTCTTCTCTTTCAAGTGAACAAAGGTAAAAAATAACATAGTCATTTGACTGTTTTTCAACCGATGGGATTACTGTGACAAATTGGGAGGGTTTTTGTAGGTCATTGACTTGAGCTCAGGCTGTAACAAATGATAGTTGCTAAAGAGCCTGCTCAGGTTTTCACATACTCTTCTCTCTCTTTTCCCCCTTGTTATTTAGTTGTCACTGTGACCGGTACAGACTTTCATTTTGTATCTCGCTTACATCTGTGGTCACAGCTGATATGCAGGCTTCTTTGAGCTTCCTCCAGAGCAGTGATGATTGGTATACAACACTTCAAGCCTATATGACCATAAGCAAAATAGTGTAACGAGCTATACGCAAAGTGCTGTCAAAATACTGACAAAAAGTTTTTCCTAATTACTTTCATTTATAGTAATCTTAGCTGTTGCTTATAACTATAGTTCAGACTTATGGAAATGTTTAATTTTTCAAGTTTTAATTTTTTTTATGGTGTCTCCTTAAAATAGTCTAATAGCGCTTTCCTTTCTCTAACTACTATAATCTTACAATGTGGTTCAACACTGTCCTTCAGCTGGGGGGGGGAAAACACTGCCTCTACATGTTTTTTAAGTGTGTCTTTGAAATCAAGGTTGTTTAGACGCATGTATAAAGAACAAATTGCGTCAGTCCTCAGCAGACTTCGGAGATGCAGATAATTTAGTAGTTCATGTAATAAAATCCATGTTTTGTGATACAGGTATCTGTTCGAGATACCTGTTTGACCAGTAACCTGACTGTCAGACCAAATCCACTTAAGGCTTTTGCATGGTGACCTCTGGTAATTTCTCTTAGGATCAGATTTCTTTAATATAACATTGCTGCCCTTTCTTTCTTTGAAGAGAGAGAATTTAAAACCTAAAGAAGAAAATATGCAACCTATTCCTGAGCTAATTGTTTTTGTACTATCCCTGTGTGTTTTCACCGTTGTTGCTATTTATTGTTTTGTTTCTCCTTTTAGTGTTTGACTACAGCTACAGAGATTACATTCTGTCCTGGTATGGGCACCTCAGCAAAGATGAAGGACAGCTGTACCACCTGCTATCTGAAGATTTCTGGGAAATCGCCAAGCAGCTGCGACAGAGGCTGAGTCACATTGATGTAGTGAAAGTTGTCTGCAGCGATGTAGTGAAAACTTTACTCACACACTTCTGTGACCTTAAAGCAGCCAATGCTAGGTAAAACAAGCAAAAAAACCACCCGTGCTTATCCCCTGTCCTCCCAGTATTTTAGTAGAGTTTTCTGCTTGTCACTTTCTTTCCTTTTGGATGAACTGCCTTGAGCCAATAAAGAGCTTACAATTCAGAGAGAGAAACAGTAAGGACAGGCAACATATAAGTAACATATATAGTCCTTACTGTTGTTTGTGAGACGCCTGCTACGCTTTTGGGCACTTGAGGTAAAGGAAACACTCATGTTTCTTTTTCAAATAGGTCAACTTCATCACTCTGTTTGTACTCCTATTCTTTGGTCACCATACAGGAAGGTATGTGAGTAATCTCTGAGGGTGCCATGAGTCTGGCAGGATTTGGAAATGAGAACAAAAAACCACATACATTCTTTCCAGAAAAGTGCAAGTGTTCATTCCATAATCTTTTTTTTTTCTCTCTCTTTCCTCTGGTACCAGGAAGCAAAGCCCCATGGTTCCTCTCTATCAAAAGTCTCTCTTGCAAAAACAAAATGATCTATTAGTCAAGTTGTTGGGCCAGGTTTTTCTCCTGTTCTGAGTCTTTTCTTTGAGAAAGCCCTCTTTATACGGCGCTGAGGACTACAAGGTATTAAGAGGAGAATACCTTAATTGCACTCAATCTGATACTTCAAAATGGCTAGCTGTACTTTTAACTAGCCGTATGCATATGCATTCCTTGATCTGAGTGTACAATATAAACTTACACATTAGGTACATTTGTGCCTGTCTACTTCAGAAAATTGCTTTTAAAATTACTCTAATTAAAATACTCTTTGGCTCATGTGATGAGACTTTTTTTACCTTCAGGTTGTTTTGCTCACAGTGATATCCATTTGTGATCTTTGCCCACAATGACGTCCACAGGTCTGTTTCTGATACTGCTACAGGGAAAAGACTTCTTTCTTTATGCCCATGCCCAATCTGTATGTTACCACTTTCCCTGTCTTCCTGAGCAGGCAGTCTTAGTGTTTTACTGGCAGGTGTCAGCCTGAATTTTCCCAGTACATAACAAGCGAAGCCAAAGACGGACAAGGTGGTCATTGTTGCAGGGGGAAAAAAAAAGAAAATAAACAGGTGAGCTTTATGTACCTGCAGTGGGGCATATATAAAATTCTCTCAGTTGGCCTTTAATTTCAGTTCCAGAATATTTGCATGTTACTTGTTTCTCAACAATGGTCAATGTCTCTTGGCTTTCTGACACTCTTGGCTGTGTTCTCTGAGTGTGCTACTGTAGTTTGTCACTCTGACTTTTGAGCACAATGTGAGCTCTGTCTAGAAGAAAAGTTAGATATCAACTATCTTTCCTTTTAGTCCAGTTAAAAAGAAGTTGGAGACTTTTTTGCGACTATTTTTTAAGTATCACAGTACTCAAGTCTTGATTAACAAAAAGCCACCAATTTGAAATTGGGGAAGTATTCAAAACTGTAGTTTCCTCCTTTCTGGTGTTATAAAATTCTGACTTTTGCTTTGGATGCCTTATTTCCTGTTTATAATTATGTCCATTTCAACTGCATCTTTGTTTTTGGGTTGGGTCATGGCATTTTTGCTCTCACTGTACTCACTTAGAGTAATAACTAATCCTTTGCTTATTTTCCATTTACTTTTTTTGCTTTGAGTTGAACATGCATCTTTGAGAACACCTACAAAGGCTGGGACACATTAACATGCATATGAAAAGCTCACCCCAGAAATCCATGTGTGCAATGATAATCACATTTCTTAATTTACAGATTAGTATTTCATGCAGATTTAAAAATTCCTAAATGCAGATAACAAAAAGATTAAAACTGGACAGGTTGATTACTCTTGCCACAGCATAAGATCCTTTTTGGTTTTAGGAGCATTCTGAGTTTTTTTTTTTATATTAAGTTAATTGTCCAGGTCTGTTGTGACTACTGTGAATATCTCGTACGTCAGAGGGTCCCATAACTTGGGGGAGTCTGAATTATGTCACTTCTCAATCTGAAGCTTGAGCACCACAAAAATCTTTCCAGCTCACAGAGACATTATGATTTTAAAAAAGCAAACACCAAAATTGTGAACAAACTCTGTTACAGAATTTTGAATCGATATCTGTAATTGATATAGTATGGCTCAGAGTCTAAATTTTGAAAAATATGGTAAGTTTAGACTGAAACTTGGATGTTTTGTCTTTGTGTCTGTGATAGAAGCCCGTTAATTTGGGTGAGTGAAATCATGGAATCATTTCCTGTTGTGATAATCACACAAATGCCTCCTGTGCATTGTAGTGGCTCCATGTAATTTTGTTACATATTATGATAGCAAAGAGAGTTTCATCCTTTGGTCAAGTTCAGTAAGTGACCTAGAGAATTTTAAATACATCTTGTACCATTTTTAGAGAGGATGTTATCCAAGTATCTGTGCTTAGGGGCTCCCTCACTCTGTGAGACAAGGCTGGTAAGGGTAGGAAGTGTTCTCACCTGCATGAGGCTGAAGACATTAATCTCTTCTATGTGAAGTTCATAGGGTTTTGTCACCCACTTCACTCCAGGTCACCTTTTAAACTCATCCCTTTCCACCTGTCTTGGCTAATAAAAGAAACAAGGATGGCTAATTCTTCCAGTCCCATATGGAGCCTTCTGAGATAGTGAGGGTAGAGGGGTAGAAAGAGCAATACAAGCTCTTCCCTTTCATATGACTCACCCAGAGAGTAACATTGGTCCAGCAGGAGCTGGAAAAGATTCTGTCACTCTTAATTTCCCCTGTAAAATTTCTACATTTTATTTGGCTGTTAATGTGCTCCCAGAGTATGAAAGGGGTTAGATAGTTTGACCGTGGCAGTTCTTGGTCACGTGCATGTAGTTAACTGGTTTCCACATTTGAGACTGGAAAGGATTTTGCCCAAGGCATATTGGCTGGGGCCTTAGTGATTTTTTTTTCCTCTTTCTCTGAAGCATTGAGCATGAAGTGCCTATTGCAGGATGAGGGGAGCGTATTCTGCATGATGGATTTCCTGTAACTGCAGGGGATGGGAATTGGTGAACCTCAATTCTTCTTGTGTTCTGCTTGTTTCTGTGTGATTGTTCCCTTAGTGTCTCATCCAAATGGCTGGATTTGGCTTGAGTAAAGCATAAAAAAGCTGAATGCTAGCCATGCTGTTTTATTATCTTAGATGGATCGTGAGCTGAATAGGGTGGTGAATAAATCACTGGAAATTTCCCTACCGGGTCTGTTGGAGACACCATCTGTCATGGCAGCATAACTCTAAGTTCTGGCTATCCTAGAGAACAAAAAGCACTCTGATGCTTGGAATTCATTCTATGTGTCTCACGTAATATAAAATATTTGTTTTATTTCAAAGGCAGAAAGGAAAAATGCCTTTAAATTAAATTACACAGTCTGAGACTATAGGAGTTTGGCAGAGTAAGGCCAGATTCTAAGTTACTGTGGGTGTGGAGACAGTTACCGCTCACCCACTCTTGGACCTAATGAGAGCAGTGCCTGTTGAACAGGTGTAAAGGCACTATTAGTGTGATAAGAGGGAATCTGCATTATGGGCTTTTTTACGTTGTCTCCAGGCTGTGAGTAAACAACAGACTTATTCTTTCATCACTTTTAATTTATAGTTTTGTGTATCTTGATTTAATAGTAAAACATTTTTCCCCAAATAGGAATAGAGAGCGATGGGCTGCTTTTTAGTAAAACTGTTGCAGGTTTTTGCCATTAGATTCACAAGGCCAGTCGTGACTTAGTGACATTGATTCCTTGAGGCTCTTGAGCATGGGGTTTTAGGGCAGTGTCTAGCTCTTAGCAAACTTAAAGGGAAAACTGTCTTGTGCATACATTGCTGTCGCTTCCTGGAAACAAATAACACAGGAATTACATCCAGTTCTCATTACAAAGCTATTGATTAGGTTTTTTTCAGTAATAATATATAGCTTGATTCTCAATTGTCTTGGCTCTGTGTGTTTGTATATTACATATAATGTGTGTCATTATGCTTGCTAAACTTATTACAGTGTATAGTGTAAAGTAATATTCAATGTAAAATAGAAAGCATTGTTACCATGAAGTCAGCAGGAGCTGGTACAAAGAGAAGTTGAGAACTAGATTGAAGAAAGCCCCAAATACATCCAGCCTTAAGGATAGCTGGAGTACAGCTCCCAGTCTTTCCTTTTTCTTTTATAATTCCATTTGTGTCTCTCTCAGTTTAAAAATGTCAAGAACTGCTTATCATGCTAACCTTCTGAAAACTAATATGAAGAAGATTAACGTGAATTTGAGAGGTTGTTGCAATGAGAGCAGATATTTGGAAAGGATGATGATAAAAAAAGTTACAAAATAGCCTTTGAATAAGTATATTATTAAAGTACCTCTGGGCTAGTGCCAATCTCTGAAGTGTTGGACTTCTGTGAATGAAGCCTTTGCAAGAAGAATTCATGAAGTTCTAATTTTCTATTATTTGTAAGACAGTAGACCTAGAGACTTCAATCAGGATCAGGGATCTTATTGTGCTTGGTCCTCTACCAGCGTAGCATTTTTAATCCACTTCATACCATCTTTGATAACAGACCCAAAGTCCTTTGTAGAGTTCTCAGTCTTGCAAGACCAATGCACAAGCTAATAACTACACTGTGAAACACATTCTCAGTTATGTTTGAATAGTATGTCTTTGTTGAAACAACACATGCTGTTAAAGAGGTTCAAGACACTAGATGTTGTGTCTTGATTAAAGGGGTGCTATGAATATTTTGGTATTGACTTTCTTCTGACTGTGGATATGTTTTTCATTGTCTTTTAAAGCAGGCAGCTTACTTTTTGTCTTTACTGTGATGATTTCATATGCAAGTCTAAATCAACTTATTTAATTTTTTAGAAGTTTCAAACAGATCAAGCCATTTTAATTCTGCTACACTGTCAAGAAGTTTAGAGATCTCAGGGAGATACAGGTAAAGAGATGCAGGCTGCATGTTGCCCCTGGTAGTTGTAAACGTATGCTGAGTACAGAATGTGCTATGGAAATCTTTTATGATTTGTTGCATGTACACTTGAGCTCGCCCATTTCACTGTCAAGATGACTAAGAGCCAAATATAATTTTGTGGGACTTCTTCTCTGAAAAACTGTAATTAAAGAAATAGGAAAGCCAAAAGGAATGATTTTCCAGATTTCTGTGGAAAAGGCTATTACTGATTTCTTTGGAAACTTTCTTACAGTCCCCCTCCCTCACTTCCCGTGCAAATAAACAAAACATTGCCTTATTTTAGAGTCTTTAAACTTGTCTCACACTGTAGTTCTGTTTCCCCATCAGAAGGCTTTCTGATCTTCACAGTGTGAGTTTCCCAGTCAGCTCCTACAGGGTAGATATGGGGTTCTCAGAAGTTTTCAAGCTTTTTTTCAACCACCATGAGGGTAAGAACACACACACATATAAAATGTGTGTGTATATATTTTAAAGAAAATGGATTTTCACATAATCAAATAATGTCAGGAGTTGGGGCTTAAAGACAAACACGTAGTATTGTAAGACTTATGATAAAATACTGAGAGTTGGTAATACTGGAACCAGTGTTAGGAGGTCATGACCACCGTGCCCTTGCCATATTGTTGTATAGGAGGGAGATCCTGATTAGATTCTGGCAAAATGGGAGTGGGGTGGTTCACAAACCTAGTCGAACAGCTCTCTTGGGCACTCACCATTCTGCTGTGAGGAAGCCATCCACTGGATTCCATGAGCTTTAAGCCTCTGAAGTCTGAACAGAGGTCAGGCACTTGTCTCTAGGAATAGTCTTGGGGTGAAAATCCGCTATCTAGCACCCTCTCCTGAGAGCTTAGACCCTGCAGTCCAACTGCCAAGCCCCTAAAGTTAGTGCTGACCACTCAGACTTAAAGAAACCTTCTCCCAGAACTCTAGCCATATGAATGCTCTGGTGTCACAGATTAATTCCTTGGGGGCACGTGATAGGTGTAACCCATGACTAATAGTTGCAAGCTCATGAACTCAGTCTTTGCGAAGGATTATAAAACATTATTGCTCTGTACTTGATACACAGATCCATTTTAAAAAAACAAAACACTCTCCATGCAGTTTCTTGCCTTAGTTTCCTCACCACTCCAAAGTATTCTTTGGGCAGGGGTCAGAGTCCTCTGGGCGTCCAGGTTCTTTCTCCTGCAGTTCAGGGCTTGTCTTCTCAGCCGTGCAGTCCCTCTCTCCCTATATCATCTTGTTTCTCTGGCCGAGGTTGGTCTCACAGCTACCCTGGGTTCCCCTTGCTATGAAAGCATGCCTGTACCTTCACATCTCCTGCCCAAAATTTCCTGTGTGGCTCTGTGGGCTTGTCTACACAGCAAAGAAAAACCTGCGACTGGCCGTGCTAGCCAACTCGGGCTCGTGGGGCTCAGGCTGTGGGGCTTTTTCATTTCTGTGCAGACTTCTGGGGTCTGGCTGCAGCCCGGGCTCTAGGACCCCGTGGAGTGGGAGGATCCTACAGCTCCAGAGTCCAGAAGCCTGCACACAGCAATGAAACAGCCCCTCCGCCTAAGCCCCGTGAGCCTGAGTTGGCCGGCACGGGCCAGCGTAGGTTTTTCTTTGCTGTGTAGACATACCCTGCGAGTCTTTCCAGACCCATGGAGCTTTTGCAGGTTTTTTTTTTTTTTTTAAAGGGCTAGTTAGCATCAGTACCTTGATGTCTGTTTTTGTTCTCCATTTGGGGATTTTCCACTCTCCCCTTCACCAGCTCCCTGCAGAGAGGTAGGAAAAAATGGTTCTTGTAGTCTTGAGCTAACCTATTTTCCCAAGGTGCTTCCATCTGAATAGGCGGCCACTGAATTCTAACGACCTGCCATTGTACCTGGTATGGGAGACACATGACAGCCATTATCAGCAAAGGTGGAATTCACATATATAGACGGGTGTGTAGTGATACAGCAGTTTTTATAGTAACAACTTCATAATATCAACCAGAAAAAAGTTGTGCGGATAGATTCCCCAAAGTGTCACAGGGTCCTAGTATGGAAAAGCTTGAGAACCCTTGTGACAGATAATGGTCCAGTACTAGAGGATTGTGGTAGATGTTACATTGCTAAAATGCCAGTGTTGTTAATTTGCGGTTTACAATTACTCGTTCATAAGTGGGAAAGAAAATTGTAAGAGCTCCCTCCAGAAGTGGTTTTTAACCTTTTAACAGCCAAGAACACCTGTGGTAAGGTTGCTGAGTGTCCTGTACGTCCCCATCTATGCACATCAAAAGAGATTCTGCAGTTATGCATAGTCATTTTTCTTAAAATCTTTTTGTTAATTTTTTTTACCTTAGTGTTTTCCCAATTCCAGTCCTCTTAAGGAATGGGTGAACTGGTGGATTTGTAGCATCAGGAGTAAGGTCATTGTGGTGGTCCATGACAGAGGCATTTGAATACACATTCAATATTCACACTGAATAGATGAGTGCACCCCTACACTGAGCATCACTTTCCACTACTGCGAGTATAACTTTAAAAAATATTTCATTTGGGTCCAGAAATGATGAACCAATTGGAATAGCTCCCTGGAGAAAGGATTTGTTTTGCCTACCCCTGCTTACTAATCTTTCCTCTAAAGGTTATATTTACTAATATTTCACTCATTTTGGGATAGCCAAAGAAAAGGCCCTTGCTTTCCTAAGCAATTACACTGTTATTATCCGCACAGAATTGAATGCATGTTTGAAAAACTTGTAAGATGGAAGTATGTCTGAAATGAAACTCATGGGATTATTAATGTTGGTTTCACTTCACAAGGAAATAAAAAGTAATGATCTGTAATGCATGCTGTGCAATCCACAACTGTTACAAATACTGTCTGTATGAAATCACTTTTAAATCAACTGCATCTTGATATATATGTCACTGTCACTAAAATCCTAATTGTTGGCAAAGGCACAAATGAGTTAAATTGCCACTTGTCACTGTTTGTGTGATTTGAAGCTTATGAAATAATGTGTTGGATTAAAAGGCTTGTGTGGTACCTATTTTGGGAGCCACTCACTGCAGTTTGAGATTTATATTTCTGTTCACTGAACCACTGTTTTCAGAATTTATGGATAATAAGCTGAGTTTTCAAAAACATTGTGCATAAATCATAGAATCATAGAAGGTTAGGGTTGGAGGAGATCTCAGGAGGTCATCTAGTCGAACCTCCTGCTCAAAGCAGGACCAACCCCAACTAAATCATCCCAGCCAGGGCTTTGTCAAGCCTGGCCTTAAAAACGTCTAAGGAAGGAGATTCCACCACCTCCCTAGGCAAACCATTCCAGTGCTTCACTACCCTCCTAGTGAAATAGTTTTTCCTAATATCCAACCTAGACCTCCCCCACAGCAACTTGAAACCATTGCTCCTTGTTCTGTCATCTGCCACCACTGAAAACAGCCAAGCTCCATCCTGTTTGGAACCCCGCTTCAGGTAGTTGAAGGCAGCTATCAAATCCCCCCTCCCTCTTCTCTTCTGTCAACTAAACAAGCCCAGTTCCCTCAGCCTCTCCTTGTAAGTCATGTGCCCCAGCCCCTGATCATTTTTGTTTCCCTACAGTGGACTCTCTCCAATTTGTCCATGTCCTTTCTGTAGTTGAGGGCCCAAAACTGGATGCAATACTCCAGATGTGGCCTCACCAGTGTCGAATAATCACTTCCCTTGATCTGCTGGCAATGCTCCCACTAATGCAGCCCAATATGCCATTAGCCTTCTTGGCAACAAGTGCACACTGCTGACTCATATCCAGCTTCTCATCCACTGTAATCCCCAGGTCCTTTTCTGTAGAAATGCAGCTTAGCCAGTCGGTCCCCAGCCTGTAGCAGTTTAGGACTCTGCACTTGTCCTTGTTGAAACTCATCAGATTTCTTTTGGCTCAATCATCCAATTTGTCTTGGTCACTCTGAACCTTATCCCTACCCTCCACCATATCTACCTCTCCCCACAGCTTAGTGTCATCCGCGAACTTGCTGAAGGTGAAATCTATCCCATCATCCGGATCATTAATAAAGATGATGACCAAAACCAGCCCCAGGACCGATCCCTGGGGCGCTCTGCTTGATATTGGCTGCCAACTAGACATCGAGCCATTGATCACGACCCGTTGAGCCCAACAATCTAGCCAACTTTTTATCCACCTTATAGTCCATTCATCCAGTCCATACTTTTTTAACTTGCTGGCAGGAATACCATGGGAGACCATATCAAAAGCTTTGCTAAAGTCAAGATATAACACATCCACCGCTTTCCCCATATCCACAGAGCCTGTTATCTCATCATAGAAGGCAATTAGGTTGGTCAGGCATGACTTGCCCTTAGTGAATCCATGTGGACTGTTCCTGATCACCTTCCTCTTCTCCAAGTGCTTCAAAATTGATTCCTTGAGGACCTGCTCCATGATTTTTCCAGGGCCTGACTGGTCTGTAGTTCCCTGGATTCTCCTTCTTCCTTTTTTAAAGATGGGCACTATATTTGCCTTTTTCCAATCGTCCGGGACCTCCCGCAATCACCGTGAGTTTTCAAAGATAATGGCCAATGGTTCTGCAGTCACATCAGCCAATTCCCTCAGCGCCCTCGGATGCATTAGATCTGGACTCGTGGACTTGTGCATGTCCAGCTTTTTAAAACAGTTCTTAACCTGTTCTTTCGCCACTGAGGGCTGTTCACCTCCTCCCCATACTGTGTTGCCCAGGACAGTTGTGTGGGAGCTGACCTTGTTCATGAAGATCGAGGCAAAAAAAGCATTGAGTACATCAGCTTTTTCCACATCATCTGTCACTAGGTTGCCTCCCCCATTCATTAAGAGTCCAACACTTTCCCTGACCTTTTTCTTGTTGCTAACATATCTGTAGAAACTCTTCTTGTTAGCCTTCACATCCCTTGCTAGCTGCAACTCCAGTTGTTTTTTGGCCTTCCTGATTACACCCCTGCATGCTTGAGCAATATTTTTATAGTCCTCCCTAGTTATCTGACCAAGTTTCCACTTCTTGTAAGCTTCCTTTTCGTGTTTAAGCTCACCGAAGATTTCACTGTTAAGTCAAGCTGGTCGCCTGCCATATTTGCTATTCTTTCTGCACATCGGGATGGTTTGTTCCTGCACTCTCAATAAGGCTTCTTTAAAATACAGCCAGCTCTCCTGGACTCCTTCCCCCCTCATATTAGCCTCCCAGAGGATCCTGCTCATCAGTTCCCTAAGGAAGTCAAAGTCTGCTTTTCTGAGGTCCAGGGTCCATATTTTGCTACTCTCCTTTCTTCCTTTTGTGAGGATCGTGAACTCAACCATCTCATGGTCACTGCTGCCCAGGTTGCCACCCACTTCTACTTCCCCTACCAATTCTTCCCTATTTGTAAGCAGCAGGTCAAGAGGAGAACGGCTCCTGGTTGGTTCCTTCAGTAGTTGCACCAGGAAGTTGTCCCCAACACTCTCCAAAAACTTCCTGGATTGTCTGTGCACTGCTGTATTGCTCTCTCCGCTAATGTCAGGGTGATTAAAGTCGCCCATTAGAAATATCTGTGTGTAGATTTAGTTCGGAATTTTCAAAGATCAGTTTGTGTCTTTCTGTTTTGAAAATCCAATCACGAAGTCATAACAACAGATACTTGTGTGTTCAGAAGTTGAGACAAAGTGGGTGACTTATATCTTTTATTGGACCAGCTTCTGTTGGTGAGAGAAACAAGCTTTTGAGATAACATAGAGCTCTCCTTCAGGACTGAGAAATGTACAGTGTCATAGCTAAGTACAAGATGGAACAGATCATTTACCATAAGTAGCTAACATATTTCCTGGGACCATCTGAAGGGAAGTCGTCAGTTAACAGCCCTACTGTCATGTGCTGGGCGGGTGAAGCTGAGGGGGGTGGGAGGAGTAGTGGGTTTTAAGATTGTTATAATAAGCCATAAATCAGTGTGTCTATTCAGTCCATGATTTTTAGTGTTTAGCAAAGTTATGAATTTATGCACCCAAACTCATCTTTTGAAAGTGTTGTGCAGGTTTCCTTTGAGGATGAGGGCTGAGAGGTCAGATACGGAGTGATCGCTTTGTGACAAGTGTTCACCCACAGGTGATGTGGTGTTTTTGGTTTTTTTGGTCATTTTCCTGTGAGAATTCATTTGGGACCACAGTGATTCTCTTGTTTCACCCATATTGTTGTTATTGGGACATGTAGTGCACTGGAGGAGGTACACCATATGCTGTGATAGGCATGTGTAGGACCCATGGATCTTGAAAAGTGTGTTGTGGGAGCTGAGTAGACTGGAGGGCTGCCTCATACATGTGCACCTAACTGGGATATTCAAAAAGGTTTAAGAGAAGTAGTTTATACAGCTATAGAAGTTGATGATAGAAAAATTTAGTGGCACTCTGTTTGTTTTTGTGTGTGTGTATGTGTGGATGTGCATACTGCAGTTAAGTTTCCTGTTTTCTCTGATGGTTACTGCAAAATAAACAATGTCATCCTTTACTTTGTGCCAGTTTTGTCGCAAATGTAGGAAAGTGGCCTCAGATAACTTTCCTTCTACTTTTTATTTGCTGCCTAAAATGTTACATTTCAACAGACCTTCTTGGTATCTTCCCAAAGTTCATTCTCACAAATCTTAAGGAAGAGTTGCAGAAAGAACCCCAAATTTGGGCTCTTGGATCAACTGCTACTGTACAATGGTAAGAATTTTATCCATCATTGTATGCATGCTCTTTGCTAAATTATTTTATTGGTAGATTCGGGGGGAGGGGAAGCATGGGTGACATGGAATTCTGTTTGCTAGGCAGGCTTATGCTGATTCACTGTATGTTTCCCTACAGGCTAATGAATACTTCATAATGAGACTGGCAGAAATGGAAACCCTCAGTTAATCAATCCTCTTGCAACAAGAGATCTGCTGTTCAATATGTTTTATGGAAATCCTGCAAAGTATGCACTGGAGCTGTTTAAAAGAACAAATCCAGATGTACTTACCACTTTGGAGAGGGATAGTATCATATGAAAGGGCAGTCACTGCCAAGAAATAGGAGCATTCTTCTGGATGATAGGCTTATGGAAAAGTTTGCTGCTTTGCCACCTGAAGTTTGGAGGATGCTCAAAGCCAGGATCACTGTCTATATGACCATCAGCAAATTGGTTCACCTTTAGCTGATGATGTTGTTCTTTTCCCTGCCTGCTTTTAGTCACCCTCTTATCTCTCTTGGCTCTGTTGGAACAAGTTACTGGCACTGATACACAGATGTTTGCATAGGACTCCTGCGAGAGACACTCGGAGGATTTGTCCCTTAGACTTTTGCAAAGATACATGGAGATCTTGGCGAGGATACCTGCTGGAGGAAGGGTCTCCTCTTGTCAAGACCCATATCGGGTTGAGTAATGGAGAGAACCCATCTCATCAGGTACATGCCAGAGTATATGTAACCCCCACAAACAACAACATACTAGATGAATTAGGAAGGTAAGGGCCAAATATTTATCAATTGGCTTACTCTTTCCATTCTGTTTCTGTGATAGACCCATCTTGACTGTGTGCCAATAAACTCCTGGAACTGGCCCAACTAAGCTAAGCTGAATTTATTGGCTGATACTGTGAATTCCACCCAGACTTGTCAGAGACGGAGATGCAGACAGACTATGCAACTGCTTCCTCTGAAAGGATGTAACTGTAAGAACAGTTAATGCTCCAGAGAGATTAGGAATGTAGGCTGCAGTCCCAAACAGGGATGGGGTGCCTGTGGAAACTACACTGATCATGGATGGTATGGCGAGATAAAAGGCAAATTTAATCGCAGCCCAGTGGAGTCAGAATGCACTGTTGATCTGTGCTGTTCATCCCTTGCTTGTATCATGAAAGTATGCCCAGCCATAAATAACTGCATAGACATCCCTTAGAAGGAAAGTGGTTGAGGCCTCTGCTAATACTATCTGAAGCTGTGTGCTGGAGTGCCCAGAAAGAGTGTTTTTGCATGCGCATGTGTCAAGGTTCCTTCCCCACTCTGAACTCTAGGGTACAGATGTGGGGACCTACATGAAAACCCCCTAAGCTTACTTTTACCAGCTTAGGTTAAAACTTCCCCAAGGTACAAACTATTTTACCTTTTGCCCTTGGACTTTATTGCTGCCACCACCAAGCGTCTAACAAATATATAACAGGGAAAGAGCCTGCTGGGAAACGTCTTTCTCCCCAAAATCCTCCCAAACCCTACCCCCCCTTTCCTGGGGAAGACTTGATAAAAATCCTCACCAATTTGCATAGGTGAACACAGACCCAAACCCTTGGATCTTAAGAACAATAAAAAAGCAATCAGGTTCTTAAAAGAAGAATTTTAATTGAAGAAAAAAGTAAAAGAATCATCTCTGTAAAATCAGGATGGTAAATACCTTGCAGGGTAATCAGATTCTAGACATAGAGAATCCCTCTAGGCAAAACCTTAAGTTACAAAAAGACACAAAAACAGGAATATACATTCCATTCTGTTCAGCACAGCTTATTTTATCAGCCATTTAAAAAAAACAGAATCTAACGCATATCTAGCTAGATTACTTACTAAGTTCTAAGACTCCATTCCTTTTCTGTTCCTGGCAAAAGAATCACACAGACAGAGAGAGAGAGAGAGCCTTTGTTTCTCCCCCGCTCCAGCTTTGAAAGTATCTTGTCTCCTCATTGGTCATTTTGGTCAGGTGCCAGCGAGGTTATCCTAGTTTCTTAACCGTTTACAGGTGAAAGGGTTTTTCCTCTGGCCAGGAGTGATTTTAAAGGTGTTTACCCTTCCCTTTATATTTATGACAGCATGTGTGTCTTCAGGGCCAGATGATCACTGTCTTGCCCGACAATTAACACAGTTTTGCTTTGTTTTTTCAAAAGGAAGTTAGAGTTGGCCAGTGTTAGACTGAGAGGTTATAAAGCCAGAGGGAACCGCTATGATCATCTAGTGAGTCTGCCCCCTGTATAACACAGGCCATAGGACTTCCCTGAATTAATTCGTGTTTGAACTAAAGCGTTCATATTGTGTGGTTCTGGCCCCATATGTCACTGCCATATACATATTATAATGATCTATTAGTACAAGTGACTCGTGGGGCGGGGGGGGGGCATGCGGGTCACATGCCGCCCCTCCCCCCCCCCCCAGTTTGCTTCTTGGCTTGTACTGAGCATGTTCACACAGACTGTGCATGCTCAGTAACACCGCTGAAGCTGTCTGCCCTCACTCTGCCCCCACACTGTTGGGTTGTCTCTAGTTCGTATAAGATATTCTGCTCCCAATCTAGGATTTTTAAAAGGTGATAGCTGATACTCAGGGTCGGCTGCTCTCTGGATGTTGGCACTTAGTTCTTGGTGGCTGCTTCATCTTACCAGTCCAGAAGAGGAAGGTTAACTTTCACAAGAGGAGATCAAAATCCTTATTTAAATGACCCAGGACCTCTGCTGACCTGTCTGGGGACAGGTTTATGTAGATAGATAATGATCACCTACAAGGAGAGCCCATGGATGGAGGTGCTTGATGCAGTGTAGTGAAAGCTGTAGGAGACCAGGGTGGGGATCTGGAGTATACTAGTATGGAGATGGTCAGCAGTGCACTGAAGAAGACAGCTAAAGATTCAGAGACCAGAGAGAAGAGGAGGTTTGACTCAAGAGGAGAGACACCTGCTCTAGCGCAGGCTGCAGGAGGCCTTCCATTGTGATAAGGGCCTGGACACCAGCCTCATGAGCCAGTGCTCCCTCGGTGAGTATGCAGGGTATTTGCATTCCCAGTCGTTAATCCCCACTATGAGGCAGCTTTGCTTTTTGCACAAAGAGAAGGAGGTATATTTCCCTGTGACTAGTGTCCGTGCAGCATATAGCTGAAACGTCTGTTTGAATAAGTATGGAGTTTGTCCATTTTTCTTACCCAGAAATGGGTGGACAGGAGCAGCCCCCTGAGTAATAGTTGATAGCAGCCAGCCAGGACCTGCAGCGGCAACGGCAAACTATCCCCGGAGAGGAAATGGACAGTGGAGGATGAGGGAGAAGACATTTGGGTGAGGAATAGCACAGCCGGGCCCTGACTCCAGCCTGACAAGCTTCTACTGGACTAGAATCCCTGCTTCCTGAGGAAATGACCATGGCCCCTCCCCAGGTGACACAACACCCTTCCCACAGTACCTGCCAAGAGGGGCACCTGGAACCAAGCTATGTACAGTCTCTTTCCTTCCAGACCAATGCTGGAAGCATGTGAGACACCTGGTCCTGCATCCTAGAGCCACTTACATTCACAGAGGAGGAGCTGCTGACTTGCAACCAAGAGTCACTGGAGGAAGTAAGAGTAGTGGGATATGCGCATGCTGCAAAGTCCGAAGAACAGTTGGCACTTGCCAGGGAAAGGAACTGGGTATCCTTGAGTACTGAATGTCAGAGAGCAGTGTCTAGCTCCCTGCATGCTTCAGTGGAGAACCTGGCTAGAGTGGTTGATTCTCAGGGAGTCTGCAACAATACAGACTTCTTTGGCTGTTTGTTAGTACATCTGGATGTGATTATTACACCAGGCACAGCACCGTCTCCTAAGGCATTTGGCAAGTGCTTCGTGCTCTGGTGGCAGCACAACCTCCCAATTAACTAGCCTCCAGTGCAATTGTACAACCTCCCTTTACTCCACCACCTCCACGAAATGAACCCCTACCACCAAGAGTGGGGAAGCCTAGTTGCCTGCCCACCTGCCAGGAGAAGGAGATTTGAGCGAGGGGGAACCTCACCATGGATACACCAGGGAATGATCAGAAGATCGCTAGGCTTTGTTACCCCTGTGATCTCTTTCTAATTCCAAGATCCATCTTTGCAGTTCTTCCCCCACTTTTCTTTCTGTACCCCCTTCCTCATACTTTTAATTAGACAAAACTGCTTCAGCATCACACACCTTTGATTGTGTTTCTTTGGCCAAAACTCTCTCCACTCTGTACAGATATCTGGCATTTCCTAACAGGCAGCCTCTGCAGCACTGACCCTGGCACCAAATCAGCCCCTGCTCACCCAAGGTGTGCCATGGAATGACCTAACTTTTCTGTGGTCAACTCTTATGCGTATGCACATAGTTTGAAACTCCCTTCAATGCAGCTAGCCTCCTGGCCCCACTAGCAGTGGCCCCCAAAGGTGCACCCTCTCCCCAAGGTACATAGCTACCTTGTACTCCCATCAGTCACCATTTTGAAACCCCCCATAAGGGATTCTTTAATTAAGGTGCATAACTCAGTGTTTTGGTACCAATCAGGATTCGGAAGTCCCAGACAGGATGTTTTGGAATTGTCTTTATAGTTCTGATTGATTGAAGTTTGAAGAAAATGATAGTTTCTTTACTGAACTGGATGTGTGTGACATGTTTCTTCTTTTTATAAAGTACATGAAGTTTACAGACTTATGACTGAGAGAAATATGTGAGAAGAAGTCAATAAGTTACAACATTTCATCATAAACCAATTATTTTGATGAAGTGGCTGGTATCTAGAATTCAGTGAAATCTTTCACTGCTATGTCAAAGATCCTACATCGAATAGTTTATTCTGCAGTTGTGGTCAAGTAATTAGTTATTCTCTACAATAATGTTCTTTTAATGTTGTTTTTATAACTACTTCTCAGGCATAAGGTTTAATCTACAAAAGATTGTTCCATGCTGAACAGAATGTTCTTTATGTACTTGTTCTCTCTAGTAGACCTATAAGGGTGTTGGAAATGATGTTTCCATTTGGGAACATAGGAATTGCCATACCTCATCAGAGCAGTGGTCCATCAAGTCCAGCGTCGGGTCTCCATGGGTATGTCTACATTGCAGCGGGGAGCGTGCTTCCCAGATCTGGTAGACAGATGCACTAAAAATAGCAGTGTAGCCAGAGGCAGCATGTGTGACAGTTTGGGCTGGCCATCCGAGGGCGTACCCAGGGGTTCTGGGTGGGTTTGTACTCAGGCAGTTCATCCAAGATCCTGCCCATGCTCCCCTGGGCTACATTACTGTTGTCAACTGAGCTGGGAACCACACTCCGCGCTGTAGTCTAGACATACCCTAAAAGTGGCCAGCACCAGATGCAGCAAGAAACCTTTTATTGGAGATTTATGAATAACCTGCCCATAGGGAATATTTCATCTGAATGCTCATCAGTAAAGTGTTTGGTTTAGACCATGAAGCATGAGAATTTATGCTGTATTAAAATAGAAATGATCCTGTGTATTGTAACCGTGGATGTTCTCTCTGTCTCTCCATGGTTTAATTGTACTATACTTTTGGGCTCAATGATATCTAGTGGCAATGAGTTCCACAGAAGAACCATGTACTTTCATCTTTTTGTCAGTTTTAAAATTTGCCTTTCAATTTTGTTTCCCCATGTCCTGGTATTATGAGAGAGGGTAAATAGGAGTCCCTGTTTACCTTCTCAATACCATTCAATATTTTGTTATACCTCTACCGTGTCCCCCTTTCATTTGTCTCCTCTCAGAACTAAACAGACCCAGTCTCTCACATCTCTTCTCATATGGAAGTTTCCCCATGGCTAATTTTGCATTCCCTGTTTCTTGAGCTCATTCTGTTTCTGCTAAGGTTTTTAAGACAAGGTTCTAAGTACTACAGTGTTCCAGATGAGGGAATTCCATTGATTTATTTAATGGCATCATAACATTTTTTAGCATTTTCTATCATATTCTTCATATATCCCACACTTGTTTGTTATTTTTTCCACTAGCTAATATTGTCTGCTAATGTTGAAAATTCTCAGTCATCTAGCTATTCAGTGATTCTTTGTCAGGGAGAATTCACTTGACCTTTCCTTGTTTATTATTTTCTAGGAAAAGTCAGACCAAAGAGGATGCAGTTTTTTGAGTGACAATTTAGTAGTTGATTATAGGTGTGGAAGATTGCATCTGTTCCACCTTCAGTGTCACAGCTAAATCCATGTCTCAATAATATTCAGTCCCCCGCTTAAATAGTCATACAATTCTAGTACAAGCCTATTAATTAGTCTGCAGTACAAGGGTATGTTTGCATCTCAATTCTTTGCCTTCTCAATTATTTTGGAAAAAATGGATTAGGTTCCATGTATGTCAATGGGAGTGACTAGAAAATAAGCTTTTTATTCAACCTTGTCCCTAAGAGTGTGCTCTGAACTATAATAACTTATTCTATACGGCTATAGTTTTAAAATATTGTATTTCTATTTGTACAGGTATAGAGAAAAGATAGGGCAAGGGATTGAAATGGGGCAAAGTTAGGCTTTGCTTAATATAATTAAAAATAAACGATAGATGAAGCATAGTTTTTTAAAATGTTTCTTTGCTGAACATTATGTCCGTGATATTTTATACATTTCTGATATAATAAGTAATGACTAAAGATGTATTGTAATTTCAACTGAAATTCTGGTACCCTTCTAGGCAGGAAGAGCAGCCAAGGCCATTTTTGCTCCATCCATGCTTGAGGAACTCTGACGAAGAAGTAAGATTCCTGCAATCATGTTCTCAAATTCTGGTGTATTGTCTCCTACCCTCAAAGGATGCCCAGTCTCTCAGCTTGCGCATAGTCCTTGCAGACATACTTGCAACAAAAGGTAGATTATAGATCAGAGATAATTAATGACTTACCTACTACAGTACTAGTGATTACAAACCATTTAATATACTTGTATTGATATCACATTTTAAGTTCTAAAATTAAACTTCTGTCACAACCTGCACATGCAGAGACTGGTACGGTTAGTATCTTATAGATGTACATGAGACACTTAAAAATTCATAACATTAGCTAAGTAAGGGTAAGGCACTGAGCTCTCTTGTGCTGATTTAGCAAGGCATTTCATTATGTGTTTAAGCACATGAAGTCAATGGGGCTACTCACCTGCTCAAAATTAAACCTATACTTAAGTGCTTTCCTGAATTGGGGTCAGAGTGCTCAGCACCTTGTAGCATGGAGCCATTCCATCCTCTTATCCTGTTCTAGAGGAAACCAAACCTTTAGCATTCTACACTGCAGTGACCTTCTGGAGAGCATTTGGGTGGTCCTAGACATTTATACCTTACTCAGATAAGTAAAATTCTAGACTAAGGATGTGAACATGACTGAAGCATGATATAAGATCTAAAAAAAACCGCAATAACTATCCATTTATTTATTGAGAATTTTAGTTATTTTTTATAAAATGCACTTTTAATTGGATGATGAGACCACTAATCACTCTGTCCTTTTTTGAATTTGGAGTTGGGGACAATTTTTGATACTGCAAAGTCCCAAGTAATCACCAAATAGTACAGTTCCTTTTTTTAATTCCTAGTTCTGCACCTTCCTAGACTCTAATGTGTAACGTTCTCTGAGATACACAGCAAGAAGAGTGGAAATAGACACCTGAAATATTTCAGTTTAGGTTCAGCTGCTTTAACATATGTAAACTTTTTAATAACCTGAATTTCCAGTTTCCTCAATCCTAATGACAGCTTACAGTAATGAATAGAGAAAATAAAAAGTTTAGGAGAAGGGTAAACTTCAGTCTAAAATGAGTGATACACTGTGTAATCTGGGAATTACATAGTAATTCCTTGGAATTTTATCAACCTGCTTTGTTTTAATTTGTGTCCAAAATGTTACAGTGAGTTTATGTTTGAGTTTGAAGATGACATTTGCTCTTTCGCACAGTGATTTTATTCTTAAATTTCTCCTCCCAGTACTGAAGCCAGTGGTGGAGCTGCTGAGTGATCCAGATTATGTCAACCAAATGTTGCTCAGCCAGATGGAGTACAGAGAACAGGTGAATGAGCATCACAAGAAAGCCTACACATATGCTCCTTCTTATGAAGAGTTCATCAAGCTCATTAACAGCAACTCTGACGTTGAGTTCCTGAAACAACTAAGGTATCCGATGTTCATTTATAGAATGTTCAAAACTAAGCATGCTTCTCCTGCCAGTCCATTGCTGAGACCTGAGTGAAGTGTGATTTCAGTGAAGTGCAGAGAGGAAATATAAGCCTTAACATTTAATATAGCTCCAAAATAAGCTACTTTCCCTTTAGTCAGCAGGAAATATTAAAATTATTCCATTATAACTGGCTAGTGTATATTAAAGTCTCCTCAATCATTTAAAGGCATATAGGAACCTTGTATGCAGCATGCCCATGATCAAAGGAGTCAGAGAGAAATAATGTGTTGACTTTCCGTTACTATGTAATGTCTTTTTAGTAAATTGCATCTCTAACAAATACATCAAGTATTTCCTTTTGGGCAGGCCAGTTCTGTAATGTGACGTTTAGGGACTGGGCTGTAGTGTGTGTGACGACCTCCTAGGAGGTTTTGAGGAATTCTTAGAGGCAGATGGCTCCCAATCATTCCCTCTTGAATATATCTCAGGTTCTGCGTTTGGAGGCCATCATTTAACTCCTATAGAACTAAATAAAATAATAAGATCTTATATGGAATGAATATTCCCTTTCTTAGTGTTCTGTGCTGTGATACCAAGGCACCTATCTAATATTCTTCCTTAATACCTCCCCATTTTTTCTCTCCCTCTCCTTCCCAAAACTTGGAGCGTGGCTTCTCTTTTCACCTATTCATTCCCTCTTCCTTCATGATGCAAGATAACTCCCATGTTCCTAACCTGCTTGTAAACACCAGAAGAGGGATCCCCACAAAGGGCCAGCAGTCTTCCACTTGCCTAGAACAAATGCGTATTCCAGGTTTCATGTTTGTTCTTGCCCATCTGATCTGCCTCCCTTTTGTTGCTTTCTGTCTTGAGGAAAGAGTTGGGAATCACTAGCAAAGGTAAATGGGTTATGTTGGAACTGCATGGTGTTCCTGGCATTGGGGAGGGTGTCAGGCTGCATCTTTGGCCTTTCTAGTGTTGCAACCTGTCACGCTTCCCAGTGGCCAGTTGTGTTTCCCAGCACGGTTCTGTGTATCAGTACCTCCAGGTGCTGGAAATAAGCCAGTTCCCAGGTGTCTTCCGACCAAGAATTAGCAAGTTTCATAAGGGTGTCATCACTATCATAATTGCCATGAATCTTTTTTTTTTAGGGACCAGATTTTTAAAGCAATTGTCACAATTTGTAGCCTACAAGTGATTCTCTGACTAAGCCAATAAACAAGGCTGATGGTAAAACTAGGTTAACTCAACAAGTCGTCCTGCAAAGATGGAAAGAATATTATGAGTCCACATGTAACCATCCAGAAACAACTTGATGTCCAGATCTGGATGCATTCGCAATAGATGCAATCCCTGGCCCTGAAACTTGTGGAGATGCACCTGTGTTGGAAGAGATTTGCTCAACCATATAGAAACTGCGAAGCAGACACGCTGCTGGACCTAACAACACAACACCCAAACTTTTAAAGTGTGCCATTGAGCCCATTACGTCAACTTTTTCTCCAGACTTGGACTACTGGGAAGATACCAGCAGAGTGGGAGGAAGGGATCATCATCCTGCTCTATAAGGGGAAAGGTCCATGCACTGAATATTGTAGCTATAGGCCAATAACTCTACTCTCTGTCCCTGGAAAAGTCTTTGCATATGTCCTACTCACCTGGCTCCAGCCTTTCCTTGTGAAACTCCACTGCCCAGAGCAATACTGCTTCATTCCTGGCTATATACAATGGATGCTATGCTTACCGTTGTCTTTTTTCTGAGATCCATTATGAATGTAACTGGCCTTTGACAGCAGCATATGTAGTCTTAAAGGTAGCCGTCGATTCTGTCACTAGAACTGCCTTGTGGAAGGCCTTATGGGGCATCAGTGTTCCCAACATCCTTCTGACGCTAATTCAAGATCTGCATAATGACTCAGAGCATGGATAAATTGCAGGACCCATAGGTCTTACAGGTGTCACAGTAGATCTAGGCTGAAATAGGGATGAGTCCTGGACCCAGTCCTGTTCTGCTGTGCAATGGATTGGCTCATTGAGCATATCTCTGCAAATGTAGGCATAAGCATTGGTTTAACCTATTTTAATGACCTGGATTATGCGGATGATGTTGTCTTCTTTGGTCAGGATGCAGATGGTCTCAAAGACACACTAGAGAGTTTCCAGCATGTGACAGCTGCCCTTGGATTATGAGTTTCTTGGACAAAAACAGAAATCCTGAATCTCAGTGCAAAAGTTGCGATACAAGTCATGTGCTTCCAGATAAACTGTGGAAGCAGTGGATGATTTCATCTATGTAGGCAGTAAACTATCATCTGATGGGTGCAGCCAACCAGACATCCTAAGGAGAGTTGGTTTAGCCATCTTAGCCATGAAGGGCATGCGTAGGGTCTGGTGCCAAAAAAAAAAAAAAGGTGAAACTATGTACAAAAGTACGGATTTATCAAACCTGCGTACTTCTGATTCTTTTATATGGATCTGAAAAAATGGATGTTGCTTAAAACAAGACATCAGGAGGCTGGAGGCATTTCATGTGCATTGTCCGTGACAGCTACTGGGTATAAGATGGTTTGACTTTATCTGTAATAGGGATGTATCAGTGAGAACTGGCCATCAGAGTACTGAAGTCATCATTGGCTGCTGCTGGCTGGTCTTTTTTGGTCATGTTGTATGTCTCAGAAGCAAAGCCCGAGCACGTCTATCTTCAGAGCTCAGAATCAAGGTCAGGAAAGGACACTGCCCAGTCATGCGGTCAGCAATTAACTGGGCTTCACCAGCTCAGCAATACCCTGTAGAGCTCTTAGATGCCTAGAATAAATGTGTAGTCTTGGACACTTGGTGCTACAGACCTCCTCTGTCTAAACATGTTGTTGATTATCTCCCCTTTCCTGGATCTTGCACCCTTTTCTGCCCTAATTTTTTCTGAATTACTTTTGTTTAATATTGGGTTGCACATCTTTTCTTCTGCACTTGCACTGGTGCTGCTATAGGACATAGTTGTCATTGACAACACTGTGAATGGAAGCGTTACTTTGAAATGACTAAAGTGGGGTTATAAATGCATAAGGGGTGACGCCTCCAGAGGTGGATTTCAGGATATGGCCCTACTGGGCAAATACACTGCTTGACCCAATAGTAGGGCCGAAGTTGTTGGGAAATGGAATGACTGGAGAGGCAGAGTTAACCCGCTTTCTGCACACAGGCACCCATGTGCTTGCTGTACATACACATGCACCCCCCCTGCGGGGTTTTTCTAAGGGATTCCCCCTCTCCTCCACTAGGGCTGTCAAATTCAGGAGGTTCTTCTCCCACTTTCCTTCTCTGCTGGGATTCTTGAGAATTCCTCCATACACACACCGTATGCTTTGTAGCAGTGGCTTCAGTAGGGTGGAGGATGGTTGCTGAGGGATCCTTTAAAGGCAGCTGTATCTTCCTGTGCCCATAGAGCCCTCTGCAGGGGAAGAAGAACTAGTGTTTCTGTCTCTGGGCAGTGATCAAAAGTGTAGGTGAGAGAGGAGATTTGTCAGCAACTGAGGATGAGAGTGGAATGGAGACTGAGGTGTTCGGGAGCAGCACTAGGGCAGGCTGTATGGCTCTCTTAGGTATTGTCGCCCCCTGGTAAGGAAGCACTGTTATCTCAATTTTACAGATACAGAGATAACTGAGGCACAGAGAGACTAAGCAGTTTGTCCCAGGACACACAGGAAGCATTTGGAGGAGTAGGAAATAGAACTTGGGTCTCCCACTTCCCAGGCCAGCATCCTAACCACTGAACCATCCTATCTCTCATCATCCCCATAGCACAGCCAATGTGAGAGCATTAACATGTTGGAACACTGCAGAAGCAGTTTCCATGATGGTGTGGGTCCTGATCTGTGACTACTGAACACCCCTCCTGTTAGATCCATCCCTATCAGTCCATGTGCTTGGGTCTGAATAAACAGCTTTTCTTTTTTGTTCTCTCTTCATTTCCACACCCTGCTCTGAAACAACTTATATTTTCCAAAGAGGAAAATGCATTTGGTGAGAGAGTGAAATGATTTTGTTGCTTGGCTACATCTTGTTCATGTGCTGTAAAATTTGCTCTTTACTCCGGGCCAGCATGCTGTGCTACCGACAGTATAAATTACCCCTTGTTAGACTGTTGGAAACCTAAATAGACATGAGGTCTATTAGCGTAATAACACTAATGGAGCTGCTTGTTTCTGTTGAAACCTAATCCTTTTGTTGTTGTTCTGGTACAATTAATGTGCACTGTATTCTCTACTAGCTCTCTAGGTCCCTTTAAATTGTAATATCAGAAGGCAAACTCGCTGTATGAAGTACTGTGTCTTTTGTCTACATTTGTATGTTCACTTTCCAGTCTACAGAGTGGTGGACTTATATCGAGCTGTGATCTTGTAAGCCCCAAGCAAGGTTGGGTCGGATCAGAACCTGAATGGGAAGCCTCCAGGAAAATCTCAGGATTCTTGCAGGGACATGGTGTTTGTGATTCAGCAGGTGATACGGTTTCCTCAGGATCTGTGTAATACCAGTACCCTCGCTTGGTGTCCGAGTTATGCTGTGCTACTGGAAGTGCAGTTTCCTTGCTATGTTTAATTTATCTGTCTGTTCCCATCCCCCGGTGTGAGAGCATCTGTGGAAGAGACTCTTGTGGCCAGGTAAAGATTCAGTGGCACATTTTTCAGAGTAGGGTAGTGATTTGCCTGTGAATGTTCTAAGGGTTGAGGTTGGGGAAACCACACAAAGGTGTCTCTGTGGATGAATAAAGTAAATGACATTTCATAGTATATTTAGGTAATAAACCACAGGAAAGTATAGGGGAGAAGGGAAAATAAGCTCTTGAGTGCTTACAACTAGGGACAAGTTACTTTGCAGTGGGGAGAATTTTTCTGATTACCTCCCTCTAACAAATAAATCTCCGGCATATGGGTATCAACCCTAATTTCCTGATCAAATTCCAATCTGGGTAATAGCATTCTGCTCACCTAAAATTCCCTGTATCCCATAATTTTAGTTGGAGGACACTCTTCATTCCTTGTCCTAGAATGATGCGTAGGATTTCTGTGCACTTTTTTTTAGGCTGTTAATCCACAAAGGTCAAAGAATGACAAACTTTTCATTTTAGTTTTGTTTATATTTGAAAATAAGCTGACTGAGATCACCTTTTGGTAATCTCTAAGCCATCTGATTTAGATAGTAACAGTTTTATAGTTTAGACTTGGCTATTGAGGAGAATTATCCTAAGAAACTATAGTTAGTGAGAGACTCAGTATTCCTTTGAAACATCCAAATGGTGGTTTGTCATTGGAGAATTTAATTACTTCCCATTTCCTGAGATCAAGATATTATATCACTGGACTGAAGAAAGTCTCCAGATACTGATAGATAATTCCTCAGATTCTTAATTCTCACTGCAGTCAGAGTAGTTCCAATTCCTAAGATAAGTGGTATCCTCCATAATATATGTGGATACACAACTTTCTTTTTCTGAAATCTCACCGGATTTTCTGTTAGATTGATTTATTAACGAAGTTTTGATAGGACTTAAGGTGATTGGAACTGGGTACTTATTGTTTGGGTAGGTGGGAGGATCAAGAGCTGGGAAGATTAAAAAATGAGGCAAGCAGTTGGGAAGGGGATCATAGCGCCTGGGGTGTGGTCCGACCCAATACAACCACTCTTATGTTCTTAGCAAGAGGGTTAAAGAGCTGGATGGGGGTTGGATGGGCTTGAAATCATTTACTGGTAAGCGTGCTAATCTTCATCATTCCACATAGCTGATGGGATTTCCCTTGTAATAAATCAGTTTATGCTGCTAGTATTTTCACTCCTTAATTATGCAACATGGACAATAGCTTAGGCACAAATTCATTCACAGTGAGGCCCCTTGAACCTTATTTTCTATCCAGAAAGACAAGAGTCCATACAGAAATTTTGACTGGGCCTATATGCCTTAATCCAGAGCTGACTGGGAAAATGTAACATCCTTAGAGATGGGATCATAGCTGCCTGCCCACACTGTGGAGATGTGCAGGATGATAGGGCTGTCCCCACTTTGGAGAGTTAATTTTCCAGGACACTAGAAAAAAGCAATTGTGGTTTGGAGGATGGGGGAGAGGGCTGGAGCTTGAGAGGCAGACACTGAGGCCAGCTGGCTTTTCTCCTTGTTCCTGCTGGAATTCTTTGAAGGTCGTATAGCCATTTGGGATTATGTAGCTATAGAATGCCTAAAGATACTTATACCTGGCCATTAAAGAATAGGATTTTTTTTCTTTACAATAAAACACATCTCCCAGATTTTCAAAATATATCAGGGTATGAGGAACTTTGTGCATGAATCCCCTACTGGCCCACCTTTCAGAGAGGCCTGTCGAGGTTGTCTTTTCTTGTAATACACTTGGTCAGCCTCTACCTAAAGAATGGATAGACAAAGAGAAATCCTTGATGGCCCCTCAGTGAAAGATACTATGGACAGTTTAAAAATAAGATGGGTCATTCCACATTCAAAACCATCAAATGTCAAACAGACATACCTGCCAGGCTATTAGTAATCTGTTGGGACAAAAGCAAAAGCCCAGAGAGCAGAGTGCACTGTTATAATTCATATAGCTAGATTTCATAACAACTTATAGAAGCCTTTAAAAAAAATTTCTACCTCACGAGAGTGCTTGGGGAGTAGGTGTGTGACAGATTTCTGTTACCAATCTACCGTTGCGTCAGATAATCAGGCTGACACTGCAGGATCGTTTGGGGAGAGATGACGAAACACACCAAGTGTCTAAATTTTAAAGCTTTATTAATAAAATATTAAAATAACAGCAGAGTGCTGGGAACACTCCCATGTCACTCGGGGGAAAAAAAAAGCGTTAGTGTCCCAAGCCCTAACCCACTTTCATACTCACACACGCACTACCCGAGACTGGCCAGGCCTGGGTGTAACGTTAGAAGAGAGGAGGGGAAGGGTGGATGGGAGTGGTGTCCTGGGCCCAGGTCGTCCGAGGATCCGCTGTTGATCTCCGAGTTGCTCCAGCTCTCACGAGGGTTTTAAGTCCTGGGCTCCTGGGAGGGCGGGGGGATGGTAATTCCACTTTGCTTCTGGTGCCTTTTGTGCCAGTTCAAACCGGCTTGCTGTGGCCTCCTCGGTTTCCCAAAACATCCCGGCTCCAGAGAGTTTGTTTTCCCTTCTATTGGCCTTCGTTGTCACCCTCTCATTTGCTCTCACTATTCTTGCTGCTATCTCTGCAGCTCTGCTCAACTTAGTTCTCCTCTTCTCACGGCTGGGCAGCTGCTGATTTCTCTTCAAGCCCATGTCCTTGGGCCAGGGCCAGTGTCTTAGCTTCACATGGAGCTAGCTGAAGTGTTGAGTTAACCTGTTCTCTGCTCTTCTTCTTTCTCCCCCCCAGCCTCTCGTATTCTGCAAAGGAAACTTCCACTCTCCACTCACACACCTTTGACCCTCCCCAAAATGGTTTGCGATGCTTGCAACAGTGTTAGCCACATACAATGCTGATCTGCCTTCCCCAGAGACTCCCTGAGGGAGGGGACCATTGGGGTGTGACAGTAGACTGTTCAACTCTTCAAAAGGTTAATAAGTGGCATTAAAAATATAACGGCAACTTTTAAAAATCTCTTAAAGAACAGTCACTTCCCTAATATTTGCCAATGAGCACAGTAGTGCTAATATGAGGGTGGAACGTAGTTCTTTAAATGTCTGTTAGTGGGTTTTAATGGGGCATCTTTTTATTATTTATTTATTTATTTATTTTATTATGTTAAAGGCAACTATGGGTTTTGTGGATTAGGAAGATATCCAATTAGAACTGTTTGGACAGTTTCCTTAGTATTCTCCTGCACTGCCTACATAAATTGGCCTTGATTGGAAGGTTATGTTAAAGCCTTCTCTATAAGTGTGTAGTTGACAATAGCCAACGTGACAAAGCCATGCCCTTCACAACATTTCCACATCCTCTACATGAAATATCTGTCGTTCTTAAATCTTATTGCTGAGACTTCACATCTTGACAAGAATTCCCTATTGGCTTATCTTTAATACAAGGAGCCTAAGTTGAGAAGGCCAACTCTTTTTTTTTTTTTTTTTTCTCTCCAACTTATCTGAACTATCTTAGGTCTTACGTTATTCTGTGTGCTGTTTGTACATGTTTTCTTTAGAGTTCTGTATAAACAATAGAAGAACTTTGTTTCATGTTGTTAATGTTTGAGAGAGACTTTTCAAGTCGTAGTTTATTAGTATTAATAGTATACATTTTAGTTCATAATTGGTTCCCTAATGAAAACTTGCTCTCTTGTTATGCAGACACATCCCTTTGGTTTCCATAAGTGGAAAAACGTAAGAATGGCCATGCTAGGTTAGAACAATGGTCCATCTAGTCTACTATCTTGTCTTCCAACAGTTGCCAGCAATATTCCCTCTAATTTTTCCCATGCATGGGCGGAATGAATTTATCTGCACCAATATGGAGGTGATGTGTGGCAGGAGTGAGACCAAGGGGTTTGGCGTGTGGCACAAGGCTCAGGGCTGGGGCAGAGAGTTGGGAGGTGTGGGCTCTGGGGTGAGGCCAGGGATGAGGGGTTCAGGGTATGGGAGGGGGCTCAGGGCTGGGGCAGAGGGTTAAGGTGAAGGGGAGTGAGGGCTCTGGCTGGGGTGTGGGGCCTGGGGTGGGGCTGGGGATGAGGGGTTCAGGGTGCGGGATGGGGCTCAGGGCTGGTGCAGGGGGCTGAGGGCTCTGGCTGGGGGTGTGGGCTCTGGGGTGGGGCTGGGGATAAGAGGTTTAGGGTGCAAGTTACCCAGGGCTGTGGCGGGGAGAGAGGCGTCTCTCCCCAGCTGCAGCAGCCTTGGGGCTGCAGGTGTTGCTGAAGCCCGACACACCCCAAGCTCTCCCATCACCAGCTCCCACCACACCCCACGCTCCAGAGTGCAGTGTGCACACCCGTGGGGCCCCTTGGTGGCCTCCTGCGTGGCTGTGCAGACACGCACCTTAGAGGCAACATAGGTGGCCAGTGCCAGATGCTTCAGATGGAATGAACTGAACAGGGCAATAACTGAGTGATCCATCCCCTTCCATTCAGTCAGCATCTGGCAGTCAGAGGCCTACAGACACCCAGAGCATTGTCAGTGACTGTCTTGGATAATGGCCATTCATAGACCTATCCTCCATGAATTTATCTGGTTATTTTTTGAACCCAGTTATGCTTTTGGCCTTCACAACATCTCCCTGGCAATGAGTTCCACAGGTTGACTGTGTGTTAGGTGAAGAAGTACTTCCCTTTGTTTTGTTTTAAACCTGTTGCCTGTTAATTTCATTAGGTGACCCTTGGTATCTTTTTTGAGACGGGGTGACCAGAAATGCATGCAATATTCAAGGTGTGAGCATACCATGGATTTTATAGTTGCATTATGATATTTTCTGTTTTATTATCTATGCCTTTCCTAATTCTGTTAGCTTTTTAGATTGCTGCCTCACATTTGAAAGATGTTTTCAGAGAACTGTCCACAATGACTCCAAGAACTCTTTCTTAAGTGGTAACAGCTAATTTAGACCCCATCGTTTTGTATGTATAGTTGGGATCAGGGTGGATTTGATTTAAATCATGATTTAAATCACTAGTCAGGAAGGCTCGATTTAATCATGGATTTCTACATAAAAGTGCATCTTGTTGGTTGTTATAACCTTAATATATATTCTTCACAACTCAGAGATAGATGTAGGTTTCATTTTTAGAAGGTACACACTATAAATTTTTAAAGTGATTTATTTTGAAAACTTTTCAGATTAGTTTTACAGATATATCTGTAAATGAATAATTGTTTGGTTATTTCATTTACCAAAGGTAGTTGAAGCAGATATTTATGAAGTCATTGGGAGGTGAACTACCTCCAATTCAACAGGTTAATCATTAATATTTGGAGGATTTTCTTGCCATGCTGTATTAGGAGCAGGACATCACCAGACAGACATTTACATTGTTTTATTTAACTAAAACAACAACGTTATGTATTCTGGATTTTTTCTTCAACCGCAAACATATAAAGTTTTAACAAAACAAGCATATGAAATTTGAATTTAGTTAAACATTCAAGTTTTTTTTAAAATCAGGTTTGTTTTTGTTAAAATTGTTTTTAACTAAAATAGTTAAATGAAATATTTTTTTTAAAAAAACAAAAATTAAATTGACTATGTCAGCCAGGTCAACATGAGAAATTTAAAATATTGGCTTCTGCAGCTAACTCAGTTGTCTTCACCTTCATTTTCCTGTTTGTTCATAATCTGGAAAACAAAAACAAGCTTTCCTGCTTTTTCAGGTCCCAAACGATTTTTCAATTTGGAATAAGTTAGTCCAAAGGAAGAAAATATTCTTTCTATGCTGGCAGAAGAAGCTACTGCTGTTAAAAGTGAGATGATCACTTCAACAGTCTCTGAATCCAAGTGCTTAAGTGACTTCCACCAGTTCACTGGAGTGACTTTCTTTAAAACATCATAAGCAAACATATATTTCTTGAATGGTTCACCCTTAGCGCTGAAGTTTATTATAGTTGGCATTCTGGAGGGATGATTGCTGGATTTCCATGTCGTAGCCAGCTCCTCTTCTTCAGCAGTTAAAGTTTGACCCTGGTACCGAGTATTGAGAATATTTGCAAGAAAATGAGCTGGAGATAGTGCTTGTCCCATTCATTTTTTTAATGCTTGTAATTTAACTCTGTCATTGCATAGTTCTTTTTTTTTTTTTTAAGATCTCACTCAGTTCCTTCCAAATTTCAACAGCATCAGCAATAAAACAGCTATTTCCCTGCATTTTGTTCAAGGCTACAGAAATAGGCTTCAGGGTACTCAGCATGTGTTCAACATTTCTCTTAAGCCCAATGTCGAGAACTTTGGTGGTGACAGTGCCATCTATTTTTTTCACGATTTTGTTCACAAACTGCCATCAGATTAGGCCAGTTCTTGATCTAGTGCTCAAAACAGTCCACTACTGAGTTCCATCGCATGTCTTGTGTGAGAGTTAGCTTGGTTCCTCCCACTTTTTTCAGAGCAGCTGCTGAAAAGTGGTTGTTACAGAAGTATTTTGCAATTTCAAGAACATTAGCCTTTATTTATGGAACACTGAAGTCTTTGGCTAGGAGGTGCATCAAATGAGCACTGCAACCATATGTTATTAGCTTGGGACTCTCTTCTAAACGGCTTTTCATCTTGGATACATTTGCAGCATTGTCTGTGACCAAGCTGCATACTAGACATTTTAATTTATTTTCACAGTTTGTTATAGCTTTTACTGCTACTTCTTCTAAGTGTTCTGCTGTGTGTGCATTTCCTGATGTATCAATTGTTTCTGTAAGGAAGACATTCCCTTCTTTGGTTGTCACATAAGCACATACAACAGGATTATTGTGGACATTGCTCCACCCATGAGGACTCAGGTTAACAATTTCACCCTCTAGACCTTTTGCACACTGCTCAATTTCTCTTTCATACACTTTATCCAGCAATTTGCCTGCGACATCTGCTGTGTTGGGTGGACTGTATCCTGGTCTTAATGACCAAACCATGTTAATGAAGTGTGGGTTCTCAATCATACGGAAAGCAGAGTTTGTTGCATAAACAAACTGGGCAATTTTTTCATCCATTACCTCTTTTTATAATCTGCTGATTCTTATCGCAAACTTATCTATGGTTGTTTCTGGATGCTGGAATTTTTTTTTTCTTTTTGCTACTGGTGATATACTGTGGCTCTGTGACATACATGATGTGACTGAAACCCTATTATTGGCAGATAACTCTGAAACTGTAGAAAATGATGGTGCTCTTGAAGGTGGATAGTCTTCAGAATCCTGTATGTTGAGGATGGATTGTCCTAAACAAAATAAGTCAATGCAGTTATTTAATTATTATTACCATACTGCTCATTTAGTATTACTCATTGCATTCACTGACACTCAGTACTACTTTAAAGGGGAAATTGTAAAGGGAAGATCTGCCTATTTCAGCTATTTATTTTTTGTCACAGCTTTATCTGAAATGATAGTACCATAGAGTAACAACTATATTTTTTGCTCAAACATGAGAATTCAAGAATAGTCCAGAAGGAAGACAGGCAGTCCTTAAGAAAGAAGTATGAAATAAGAAAGTTTACCAACCTCAAGATCCTGCATGTTCAGACATGTTCCTTTCATCATCTTCAATGCAGCGTCCTCCTGAGGAGGAACACTTCTCATGATGTTGTTTCATTTGGCAACGAGGCCTTGCATTTCTTTGTTGCACTGTTTGCATTTTGAACACATACCTGTCTTACCCACAGGTAGAGGAGCTTCATTAAAATATTCCCAAGTCTACAGCATGTGCGGCTCTTTTTTAAAAAAATGAAATGGAGTAAGCTACAAAGGACTGAAAAATAATTGACTCACTTATTCATTAGTATATTGTATTCTCAATTACCTAGACAATTTAATATTTTCTTGCCCCTTTAGTCCTGACTGTTAGGATTGCTCAGATGCTTTCACAGCTTAGATATTCTAGGCATCATAGCAATTCTAATCGTTAGGACTAGAGTGGGAGGAAAAAAATAACTTATCTGAGTAATTGGGAGCCAAGTATGTTATCTCGGGAACTAATTTGGCCGCCATTTACCATAGTATCTGAGCACTCTCAATGCTTAATGTAGTTATCCTCACCACACCCCTGTGTGGTAGAGAAGTGCTGCGACCTCTGTTTTACAGAGGAGGGGCTGAGGCACAGAGAGAGACTAAGTGACTTTCCCAGGTCACACAGGAAGTCTGTGTTATAGCAAGGAATTGGCTCTACTCCCAGGCCAGCATGGTGACCAGTGGGCCATTCTTCCTCATAGGTAGTTTGAAAAGCATATGCTGTTGAGTGAAATCAACTGGGATAAAGTAATGGCAGGAAAAGTCCAATGCAATATGGAAGGTGTTAAAAAATAAACTAATGCGTAAATTTACAGTAGCCATAAAAACTTATTAGGCACATTTTCTTGGAATGTTAGAAAAGTTCAGAAACCATCAGTTAATCCTCATCTCCTCACAAATATGCTCAGAGGAAAAGTGTTGAATATCTCTGTGACAGAATAATTAAAGTTTCAGTGTAGCAAGGAGTTTATGAAAGCTGTAAAGATGAATGAATAGTAGAAGTATCTTGAATAAAAATATCACCACTTAACTATGTTATCTTCCAACTCCTGCTGCTGTGTGCAGTTTTTTTCTTTCTGTACAAATGTATCTACCTCCCAAGTGTCAAATATAAATCTGTGTGTAGCTCAGGTCAAGAATAGGGACAAAGGACCAAGCAGCCAGGTTATTAATTGTGAGGACGTAACTTTCAGTGACTGCTTTTTTTGGTTAACTGTGGTTCTTACTCTGGCTTTTTCTGTGGTAGGGAAAGGGATGACAGAGGAAACCCCATTGTTCCCTTCCCTTACTCTGCCACTCTTATAGGAGCATGTCTGTTTCTGATGTGGGGGATTCTCTTTTCTTAGCAGAATTTGTTCATTATGCCTGGGCAGCACAGTGTATTTCCCTTTTCAGCAGGGTTTCTCAGGGACTTACAGTTTACTCGCTGATTTGAGTAACCTTGAGTCTACTACACCTCATTCTGTACATTGACTTTGTACAAATAAAAGATTTTGGTTTTAAAGCCTTAAAGGATACAGACCCTGACTGTGTCATCCTTACAGCTACCTGAGCTCCTTCCCCTTCGAACACTACAATTGCATGTTACATCACCTGACAAGTCTGCCTTTGCTATAGGAGGCCTTTGCACGTGGAACTCTCTCCTGAAATCTGTTTCAGTTTTACAGTGAAGTCTTAATTATTCCCTCGGGCATGTTTTTAATTTCATCACTCTGCCAAGTTTATTACATTTCAATCTCACTCTGTTTGCCAATATTACTTTGTTTCACCTTTGAATTTTAAGACCATGGTTTTGTATTACACTTTCATTAATTTTATTAAGTTTTTAAGCACCTGTCATACAGTATTCCAAGGTTTTCAGTGGAACCAAGGGGACATCATAATTATTGCTGGGTTTTTTGGATAATTTTCATTTTTTGTTTGTTCCATCTTTGAGATTTCTCCTCTCCCACTCTATTTCCAGACATACTCTCCCTCTGAATGGGAATGTGAGTTTGTTCTACATTTTTACTTCTAAAAGTGTGCAGTGTGAAGAGCAAATTTATAAAAGACCATCTTTTATCTTTTTCTCTCCCCTCTTAAAACTAGGTATCAAATCGTAGTGGAAATAGTTCAAGCAACCACAATCAGCAACTTTCCGCAAATGAAAAGACAGAAAGGTAAGCATGCATTCTGTTAGGAGTTAAGGCTGCATATTTAATAAAATAAACAAGATATCCGAATGTAAGACATGTACATAGCTGGGTTTGTGTGCACAGGTCCTGGACAGATTTTGAGAATGTGCCTTCCAACATTAGATTTTAATGTTCCAGTTTTCACACACTTTGTTTTACTTGTTCAATTGTGGTTAAAATTTATTTGCCAAAATCTTACTGTTTCTTTGTAGACCAAGTTCAGAAAGTAAATATCAGTCACTGGTACACCTACCCTTGTTCTATTAAGGTTTTTGCAATAACGTGGCATTTTACATGGTACAGTAAAACTTCTTATATTATTGAATTTCACGTATTTGCTGGCTAATACTTGTCATTGATTAGCTATTCAGAATTAACCCTCTAATCCAGTCTTTTAAAAAAAATTATCCAGTATAAATGCCACTTGATACTCCCTTGCACCAATATTATTATGTAGGAGTTTGGGTTTCTCTGATCTAACTGACAGAGAGCACTGTGCGGTTGATCCTCATAAGCTTGCGAGAAAGGAGGACGTTTCAAGGACACATTCAAAATATGTTATGGATTCATGAAGCAGTGTCTCCATCTCTATGAAGCTGTCTGGTTTACCAGTTAAAAGTGAAGGGATTCCAGTTCTGAGGAAGTGGATTACTGTATACTGAAAGGATGGGCTGTGGGAGAGGAGTAGGGATAGTGTAATACAGAATGAAAGGTCAGGTGAAGGGGCCCCAGTTTACACAATCTGATTCAGATTTTCCTGCAGGTTCTCATTCATATACCTGGGCAATGACAGGCCTCAGTACCATATCTACTTTCCACACACAAGAACACACATACAATGAAAGCTGGTTGTAAACTTGCCCTGCTAAGTGTTTCCAAAGAGGCAGCTCCCCCACCATCCCCCGTATCATTGTTCACCTTCATTTTTGTTGATAGATCGAAGAAAATTCCAATTCTCAAGCTGGGATGGCTGGGCCCATACCCCATCATCTCTTCTGAATTTATGGAAATTGTGGTCTTGTCATTGTTGAGGCTTGTACTATATGAGCAGTTAAATGAATATTATGTCCTTTTCTTTTTATATGCTTCAATACACCCCTCCCCCAATTTTAAAAATACCTATTTTAGTATCTTTTCAATATATATGCTGTATACTTCTTTAAAATATTTATATTCATGTACAATTTATACTCCCACTTATAAGTATTTTATTTGACTTTGTTTACTTTTCTCAAGAAATGTTGATTTCTACGTCTGCAAGAAATTGTGGTGATAGTAAAGGTACTGGACCCAGTTTTCATGTGGGCATGGACAAATATTTTTAAAGGTAATAGAAACAGAGAGTATTCGATTATTTGTCCATAATCTAAAATGGAAGGGAGATTTATAAAGTGTGTGGTGGAGATTTATTCAAGTTTTCCTCCAGGCTTTTAAAATAAAATTCCAGTGTCATTAACTTTTGCATATTTTATCATGAGTCTTGCAATATTTGGTTTCTCAGAATCCCAAGTGCTGGAATCAAAAAATTGTATGAGAAACGGTATTCATTTAAAGAAAATAAATTTCTAGTTGTAATGCATGCAGAGAAAAGCCTTAAAACGTGACCTGAATGCACCCTAAAGGTTCAGGAAACCCCCAACATTTATCATTAAAAAATTTTTTTTTGTCAAGCTAATCTTAGTGTTCTGGAGCCTGACTCATATTTTTTGAATGCTTGAAGTTGGCACCACTGAAATTCCTTCTTTTATAACATAAAGTAGAGCTAACTATGTGCTGATTCATAACAAATTGCTTGTACTGTAACAAGGCAAAAGGAAACCTGAAAATCAGTGTTAGGTTCACTGTCCATTAGAGAAAGGGAATATTAATGTACTTCAGATGAAAGTTTAATTTACTGGAAAGAGTTTTCCTCTTTCTTATTTTATTACTTTGTAAAACAAACTAATGAGTCCATCAAAAAAATCAATTTTTCCAAGCGTACAGTTGCCTACAATTACCAGTATGAAAGAGCTCTGTGCTTTGTTGTGACAAGACTTGATTTATGGTACAATATTTTTGTACAAATTGTATCCTGAAATGCTTTATAGAGATAGATACTATTAAAGTTTTTCAGGTCACATTAAAAAAACTAACAAACTAGGGCTGTCAAGTGATAAAAAAAATTAATCGGGATTAATCGCACAATTCAAAAAATTAATTGGGATTAATTGTGCTGTTATACAATAATAGAATACCATTTATTTATTTTTTTATTGTTTTCTACTTTTTCAAATATATTGATTTCAGTTACGACCTAGAATACAAAGTGTACAGTGCTCACTTTTTATTTACTTTTGTTACAAATATGTGCACTTTAAAAATCAAAAGAAATAGTATTTTTCAATTCACCCAGTACAAGTACTGTAGTGCAATCTCTTTATCATGAAAGTTGAACATACGAATGTAGAATTAGGTACAAAAAAAACTGTGTTAAAAAATGAAGCAGTGTAAAACTTTAGAAGTCCACTCAGTCTTACTTTTTGTTCAGCCAATCACCCAGACAAAGAAGTTTGTTTCTATTTATGGGAGATAATGCTGCCCACTTTCTATTTATAATGTCACCTGAAAGTGAGAACAGTCGTTCTCCTGGCACTGTTGTAGCCAGCGTCTCAGAATATTTATGTGCCTGGTGCGCTAAAGATTCATATGTCTTTTTGTGCTTCAACCACCATTCCAGAAGGCATGTGTCCTTGCTGATGCTGGGTTCTGCTCAACAACAATCCAAAGCAGTGCGGACCGACGCATGTTCATTTTCATCGTCTGAGTCAGATGCTGCCAGCGGAAAGTTGATTTTCTTTTTTGCTGGTTCGAGTTCTGTAGTTTCTGCATTGGAGTGTTGCTCTTTTAACACTTCTGAAAGCATGCTCTATACCCCATCCTGATCAGATTTTGGAACCTTGGGTCGAGTGCTGTAGCTATCTTTAGTAGTCTCACATTGGTACCTTCTTTGCATTTTGTCAGATCTGCAGTGAAAGTGTTCTTAAAACAAACAAGTGTTGGGTCATCATCCGAGACTGCTATAATATGAAATATATGGCAGAATGCGGGTAAAATGAGCAGGAGACATAGAATTCTCCCCCAAGGAGTTCAGTCAGTAATTTAATTAATGCATTATTTTTTTAATGAGCATCATCAGCATGGAAGCATGTCCTCTGGAATGGTGGCTGAAGCATGAAGGGGCATACAAATGTTTAGCACATCTGGCAAGTAAATACTTTGCAATGCTGGCTACAAAAGTGCCATGTGAATGCCTGTTCTCACTTTCTGGTGACGTAAATAAGAAGCAGGCAGCATTATCTCCCATAAACGTAAACAAACTTGTTTGTCTTAGCTCTTGGCTGAACAAGAAGTAGGACTGAGTGGACTTGTAGGCTCTAAAGTTTTACATTGTTTTGTTTTGGGGTGCAGTTATGTAACAAAAAAGATTCTATATTTGTAAATTGCACTTTCACGATAAAGAGATTGCACTACAATACTTGTATGAGATTAATTGAAAAATATTATTTCTTTTATCATTTTTCCTGTGCACATATTTTAATAAAATATAATATATAATAAAAATAATAATATAAAGCGAGTACTGTACACTTTGTATTCTGTGTTGTAATAGAAATCAATATATTTGAAAATGTAGACAAACATGCAAAATAGTTAATACATTTCAATCGGTATTCTGTTTAATAGTGCGATTAAGACTGTGATTAATCACGATTAATTTTTTAATCACGATAAATTTTTTTGAATTAATCGCGTGAGTTAATGCCGGTTAATCAACAGCCCTAAAACAAACCCCATCTCCCAATATAAATGATGAGATTCAGGAATGTGGTTCCTGATAGGCAGAATGTACATAATTACCAAGTTGTAATTTTCCCTTGGCCAATGCGCCTATTACTTTTTAGTTTATATAAATATATCTAATCTAATAATCTACCATTCTAGGGTCCCTTAACTCAGGAATTTACTGAAAATACCTATGCACAGTATTGTGGATTAGAACTACAATGATAAACTAAGTAATAGTTAAACCTCCTAAGTCTAGTCTAGTTTTTTTCCTCTCCTTTTAATTTTCTTTTGTGGAGTTGGTTCTATATTTTATTTGAAGTTTTGTTATTTCCTATTGTTTAAAAACAACTGCTACAGCAATACTCTTTAGCAGCTAGCAGCATGATGGGGTAGAATGTTGAGGCTCTAGCCTTAATTCCTAATGGAGGACAACAGCAGTTTTGATTTCCTATAGCAACCTTAGAGTCGAATTATTGGTAAATATCCTCAGTTTCTGAAAATTTTCTAAGGTGTAAGTTTTGTTAGAGGAAATGTAGTTGTATACTTCTGCAATTCTCATATTGTTGCCTTGTTCTGCAGGCTTATCGTTTAACCCCACATACCAGCTTTCCCACAGTCAATATGATTTAAGGTTTCACAGTTCATAACCATTTTTTCAATTATTGTTGAAAATATTGACACAGTGCACTAGTTTGTAACTATTGTAATCCACCTAAAGATAGAATAAACTTCAAGTTCTTCATCTGTTTTAGTTATTCTCCTAAGGGTTTCTTCCTCCAAATTATGCAGGGTCAACCTAACTGGAGCTGACCTTCAAAGGACATGGTCAACAGCTATAGAGTTCAAATTTTGTTTATTTTTAAGGTGGGCAGGAAATTATTTGAAAAAGCAAATATAATGTGTTTGTTAATTTCAGTGAAAACAGTTTAAAGAAAAACACCATTTCCTTGTGAACCTGATCAGAACAGTTTAGTGCTAAGCTGTACCTGTGCCCTAACAAGTGTCCTGGGTGTGTCTCAGGACATCCTTTGTGACTCCTCCTCCCCCCTTGCCCTCCCCACAAATCTCATTCAGGAAGCTCCTGGCTCTGTATTCACTCACAGCTCTTAACTTAGATTCTGGTGGTTTTAGTCTTACTGGCAGCTGTGAACTCCCCTTCCCTCCTCTTCCGAGGACTGCCACAGCCCTTATTGGAGATGGCTAGGTTTGCTTCTGCAGGAGTGCAGTTTCTTTGCTATTTGGGCATCTGTAGCAGTAGCTGTAAAGGCAGAGGACTGGAACAATTAGCACCACATGACCAGCGAATGCTCCAAAGACCAATCAATTGCAAGTGTTTTGCTAATACATTATGGCAGACGCTTTGCTAGTACATGACAACATAAAGAAAAATTGACCAGCCTGGTTTAATTATGCAACTGATTGAATAGCAAAAATGAACAGACAATATAACAAATGAAAAATGGGCATTAGACTTCTAAAATTCTTTTGTTGTTGTTAATCTGCTCTCAGTACCATTTGTTGCCTAGATAGCTTGGTGACAGGGTGGTTTTATTAAATAGAGCACTGTAACTTTTAAAATATTTTTATCCTGTCATTGTTCCTACTAAGCTCTAAGCAGTGAAACATGGTCTGTGATGTTATTTCTTTTCAGGTTCATGTTTCTTGAATCCTCTGGAGTTTGAATTCAAATCGTGGCAGGGTGGATAGGAACATATACTGCTTTTGATTCATTTTAAGTAGTGAAGTTTTGCATTCAAGTCCTAATGTGAATACCATAGGGGCAAATATCTCAGTGGTTTGAGATGTAGGAACACTTTGAGAAGTTCAGTAATTCACAGTAGTGATGCCTGTTGTGGATGATTTAATTTACATGGCCAGGAGAGTTATTAGTAATCACTAAAATTTAAGTGACAAAAAGTCTAATGTAGCATCAAATCCTTTCTGAGGTGTTGACTTTTTCTTTTTGCATCGTGCAGCACACTGCATAGATGTTGTAGTTTTAGACACTTGCATTGCAGATTACTTTCCTCATTTTCCCACAGACAAACCTGCTGGATCTGATTTTACACTCATCTGCTGCCTCATTGCCCCTCCTCCCCCCACAACAAAATAGTCAGAGGGTTGCAACTATGACTGTTGGAGGGGGAATGCTTTTTGGCTTATCTTGCGTTCTGTATGCTGATTTTTGGACTATGCTCTTCTCCACTGCAGCTTGTGCTCAGGTCAAAGAATTCCCATCTTTCTTCAGTTAGTGTCAGTTGTAAAACTCTCTCATCACTTCGTCTTTCGATAACAAGTGATTGTTTACTGAGAAAGCATCAGGTCTAATTTGGTCACAAATTTAGATTTAGTAAAATTCAGTTTTTAAAAAACTTAAGACTGGTAGAAATGTTTCTGTGAAACTTTGCTTCTTTTAGTTTAATCCTCGCAGAAACAGTTACTAAGGCCATGTCTATACTACGAAAGTACTCCGATTTTACAGAAGTCGATTTTTGGGAACAGATTGTATAAAGTCGAGTGCATGCGTCCACACTAAGCACAGTAATTTGGCGGAGTGCGTGCACAGTACCGTGGCAAGCGTCGACATTCTGAGCAGTGCCCTGTGGGGGAAAAAAAGGGACAGTGGTATTTAAAAAAACACATTTTATAGAACAATGGGTACACTCTTTCACGGTAAACCTTGCTGTTAACATTACATACGTAGCACATGTGCTTTCGTTACAAGGTCACATTTTGCCTCCGCCCACTGTGTGGCTAGCCCCTCACCCCTCCCCGTGGCTAACAGCGGGGAACATTTCTGTTCTGCCACAGGCAAACAGCCCAGCAGGAATGGGCACCTCTGAATGTCCCCTTAAGAAAAGCACCCTATTTCAACCAGGTGACCATGAATGATATCACTCTCCTGAGGATAAGACAGAGACATAAAGAACTGATGTTGTTTGAACGCCAGCAAACATACACTGCAATGCTTTGTTCTGCAATGATTGCCGACTACGTGCTACTGGCCTGGCGTGGTAAAGTGTCCAACCGTGATGGATGGAATAAGGCTGCCTTCCCCAGAAACCTTCTGCAAAGGCTTTGGGCGTACATCCAGGAGAGCTTTATGGAGATGTTCCTAGAGTATTTCCGCTCCATCCCCAGACACGTTAACAGACTTTTCCAGTAGCTGTACTGGCAGCGAATGCCAGGGCAAATTAATCATTAAACATGCTTGCTTTTAAACCATGTATACTATTTAAGAAGGTACACTCACCAGAGGTCCCTTCTCCACCTGGCGGGTCTGGGAGGCAGCCTTGGGTGGGTTCGGGGGGGGTACTGGCTCCAGGTCCAGAGTGAGAAACAGTTGTTGCTGTCGGGAAAACCAGTTTCTCCGCTTGCTTGCTGTGAGCTATCTTCCTCTTCCCCAAAACCTGCTTCCGTGTTGCCTCCCTCTCCATTGAAGGAGTCAAAGCACACGGTTGGGGTAGTGGTAGCTGAACTCCCTAAAATGGCATGCAGCTCATCACAGAAGCAACATGATTTGGGCTCTGACCCGGAGCGGCCATTTGCCTCTCTGGTTTTCTGGTGGGCTTGCCTCAGCTCCTTAAGTTTCACGCGGCACTGCTTTGGGTCCGTGTTATGGCCTCTGTCCTTCATGCCCTGGGAGATTTTTACAAATGTTTTGGCATTTTGAAAACTGGAACAGAATTCTGATAGCACGGATTCCTCTCCCCATACAGCAATCAGATCCCGTACCTCCCGTTCGGTCCATGCTAGAGCTCTTTTGCAATTCTGGGACTCCATCATGGTCACCCTCTGCTGATGAGCTCTGCATGGTCACCTGCAGCTTGCCATGCTGGCCAAACAGGAAATGAGATTCAAAAGTTCGCGGGCCTTTACCTGTCTACCTGGCCAGTGCATCTGAGTTGAGAGTGCTGTCCAGAGCGGTCAGAATGGAGCACTCTGGTATAGCTCCCGGAGGCCAATACCATCAAATTGCATCCACGCTACCCCAAATTCGACCCGGCAAGGCCGATTTCAGCGCTAATCCGCTTGTCGGGGGTGGAGTAAACAAATTGATTGTAAGAACCCTTTAAGTCGAAAAAAAGGGCTTCGTCGTGTGGACAGGTGCAGGGTTAAATCGATTTAACGCTGCTAAATTCGACCTCAGCTCCTTGTGTAGGTCAGGACATAGGCATTGTAGCATTATGTGGGTGGGAGTGAACCAGAAAGTGAAATTGACTAGAAACTGGCAAGAGACAAAAATAAAACTGTATATATTTTCATTGTCCAAATAAAAGAGAGATTCAGAAAGTAAGGATAGAGTAAAATTGCAAATAGTAAACTTTTCAGCTGATTTCTGTTAATAATGTGATGGGTGGTTCATAATCTAAAAATGTGTTTTTAGAAAAGTACAACTCTTTTACTCTGCGGGTTCAGCATTTTTGTTTCTTTTGTTATTAATTATTATTATTGTATTACATTAGCCCAAAGAGGCCCAAACCAGGACCCTTTTGCTAGGTGGTGTACCAACCAATATGAAGATACAGTCCTTGTTCCAAATAGCTTACAATTACTGGATCTCTACTTACAGTTTTTGCCAGCAGCCCAGCAAGGCTTGTAGCATCACCCACCAATTTTCAGTTCCCTACCTTCCACATGACTCTAGCATGAGCAGAAACATCTATCCTAGGAGGATTGGAAAAAACACTCTCTTCAGAGTTTTTCAAACACTGCATTTTAATTGTCCAAAGGGCATCACAGTTAACAAAATCACTCCCTTCCCAGCAGGGAGTGAGAAAGTGTGGCCTGAAAAGGAACTCTCCCCAAGAAATCCTTGTTGCAGAACTAGAAGGTTTCTCAGGGTGAGCATTCCCACCAAGTATAAAGATATTTGTATTTATAGGCAGAGCTAAAGACTAATGTAGAAGCAGAACTGTTGCAACAGGACTGTTTGTGGGGAGAATATTTAAACAGCCAGCTATAAAAACATATTTTAGACATCATTTACCCTGAAGCTTAGTCTTCAGTCTGACTTGAAGTATGTACGCTTATTTTTTTTGCTAGCCAGTAGGTCAGGATGTAATAATATCAGTTCTCACCTAGCACTTTACCTCTTCAGCACAGCATAGACACTATTGGATTTTAATTCTAACAAAACTCAAGCACGAACTCCCCTCTTTGTTTTTGTATTGGTGATAGGCTGTGCTCAGAGAACTATGGTTGTGCTAGCATGGGTACTACTTTCAATTCTGTACATAGAGAGAGAATAGTTCCTGCAGATCAGGGTTTGGGTTATAGTGCATCTGACCTAGACATAACCATTGTTATGCACTTTTGCACATTGCACATTTCCAAAAGCAGTTTCACTGAATCTTCTCTTTCTTCCTGAGATCTTCCAAACATGCTAGTGGTGGTAATAGAGCTTGCTTTTCTACTGTTCAGTTGGACAGATGCCTGTCATTGGGCACATGCTGACATAACTTTGGAGATGAGGAGTTCCCACCCTGCTCCAAACAGGATATGCAAGTTGGAAGCTCATTGGAGAATAGTGCAAACTCACTCCCTTCCAGAAGTTTGCCTTTATTGCTCACTTAAACAACAAAACTAATATTAGCCTAAGTTTTTTCCTCTACAGAACCTCTCTCTGTGTTTTCACTGGAGTTCTATTACTCATTCTCTTCCTTAAGCTCAAAAGAATTAGTTTTACCTTTATTTTAGCTGTTTTGTCATGGGCTTGTGAAAGAACCCTGTTTACTGTACTTTCCAACTTGAGGTCAATTGGCATTTTCAGAATTGAGCAAATACTTTTCTAGGCCCAGGCAGGCTTTAAAAATGTGAAGTTCAGTCTCAAAAAGTTTACAGAGGTTTATGATGATCAGTAAATGCTGCAGTGAGGGTTAGTCACTGTTTACCTTCATCTTAAAATGTTAATTAGTTTTTTGCCACTTATATATTTCAGCATGGCATTAAGTAAGTACTGTGTGTGCTCAACTCGAGGGGTCTTGCAAAAAATACATACAGTGCTGTGTGTATATGAAACTTCCATATTAGCCAGTTGGTTAATACCGCAGCAGCTGCAGCTGGTGGTGTCAGTAACAAATCCACTAGTTTCACAAAGCAGTGTTGTGAAAAGCAAGATTTTTTTTTTTGGCAATATAATCTAGCAGTTAAATACAGACACACTTTTCCTTTATGCTGTTTCTATCAAAAGGAGCAGATATTCATTAAACAGTAGAATACAATTTAGTTAATCTTTTTGTAAGAACTACATATCTAATTTTATTTGTCTTTATCTAGGTCTTTATATTGCATCCATTGCTGTGATATTAATTGTCCAGATTTTAGAACAATAAGTGGAGCATCTAATATTGTAAGTAAGGGAGAACACGTAAGGAAATAACAGGAAGGGTGGGAGTAAAGTCTTCTATTTGCTGACATAGTAGACTTGGACTTCTGTAAGGTATTTGACTTTGGGCACATCAGCACGGAGCATCCCTGCACGCTACAGGAGTGTGATTTCTGAAGTGCACTCCCATGTTGCCCACTAACTGGTCCACATAAACCCTGCTGGTATGAACTAAAAGTTCCCTAGTGGCAACTTCTTTTAATGTTTCCGCTGTTGGAAATGTTAATGGTAGGACTGACTGACTTTAAGAATAATTTTTTTTTTTTTTTTGCCTAGGATGTGTGAGAAGAGTGGGGAGGGTCAGGTGGGAGAGAGGGAAGGAGGAGGTAGAGGAGGAAGTGCCTCATTGGAATGGCAGCAGTGCCTGGAGTAGTGTATGGGAGCACTTTTCTGTGGTAGGGCAGGGGACCCTGGCACCTCACAGGGGAGGCAGTCTGGGATCAGTGCCCTGTGGTCCGCCTGAAGAAGGCAACAACCAGAGGTGGTGGGGAGTGCCTTGAGGGCCCTGTCCCCGAATTGCCAGCCCTATACTGCTACCCCAACATTGGGCTGATTCCCCAGATTCGGCCTCCTTGTGTGCCCAGGTACAGCTGCCAGAGCCTCGTCTAGGTCTTTTCCTGGAGGTGTGGTACCGCCTGTGGCTGTGGCTGCAAGCTGGGAGGGAGCAGGTGAGTGAGCTTCTCTCTCAGTGGGGCGGGAGTGAGCTGCAGGCTCACACTGGGGTACTGTGGCAGTAGGTGGTCAGAGTTCGGGAAAACGGAGACCCAGGAGCACCTCCACAGGAACAGTTTCAGGAACAGCGGAAGAGGTTCCTGAAGTGGTGGGCTGATGCTACAGCCCAGCTGGTTCCCATGGCTGGTCTGGCTGAACGATCTTCCCCTGGTTCCACCCAGGGAAGAGGAGGCGTCCCAGCCAATCTCCTTTTCTTAAAGTTTGGTTTATATATACCTCCTCCCAATGCCTTCAGTCCCCAAAATAGTTGTTTGTGTTGTTCTAACAGTTAATCAGGTAATATAATAACTGTTTCTTTGTTACATGGGTGCCAGGGCCTATAACGCCACTTCCCTTACTACTACTGCACAGTCCTGGCTCCCTGTAGCACATAGTACACGTCTCCATGTGTTATAATACTGGTACCAACAACACAACAGCTGTGCTTTGTTTAGCATCTCCTCCTTTTCCTACTTGGGGTGTGCGTGGGGTGTTCCTGATCAACAGACCTTTGTCACTTTTCAAAAGAAACCCCTCTGGAGTCAGTCAGTCATTTTTAACAATCTTGTGAGTTCATGTAGATAAACTGAACCGATACGCATTCATTGAGTGAAAGAACATGTGCCAAGTGTGACCAACACACTGCACTGAAATGGAATTTTCCAGCATCAAGTTAAAATGAAACAGGAAAGTCTAAATTAAATAAAATATGTTGTTTTTATTTTGCTTAGTTCTGAAATGGCTTCATTGAAATCAAAAGGACTCTGCCAATTCATTAAAATCTAAATGTCTTGCAAAGTCTGATGAAAAAGTACTTTGAAAATTTTCCAGCCAGCTCCACTTCTTTTACTTCTAGTTTCTGCTCCCCCACCCTTTGCATGTAGAAACACGGCACACTTGTAATCCTGTAGAATTGACAACATTCACCCATATTTTTTAAAATAAAAAACTTTCAATTCCTTTCACTTTAACACGCATTGTATGCTGTTAGGGGCAGGGATGGGGCAAAAATCTTTCAAGAGGAGTACTTGAAACAAACATGTTTTTCTCTCCTTGACCTGTTTTCCCCAGGTGACGTCCCCATGTGGTCATTGACCTTTCACCTGATTATCGGCAAATTTTAAGTTGTTTCCTTTATGTTCAACTATATATGTTTTCTGGGGGAGGTAACTGCCATTTTGTAATATGGGACTCTCACTTCCTGGATTTTAAACTTTTGAAAGGGGAAGTCTCCCTTTTTCTAGACTGCAGCATGAATTTTTGAGTACTAGGTTCTCTCTGAATTGTCCCCAGAGAACCCCACAAGATCAAGATCTCCGCCAGTTGCCCCTAAATGATAGGGCAGAAGAGAAGAAGCACAAGCCACCAGCATGTGGTGATAATGGCTTCGTATCTTACTGTAGCCTACTTGGGTTTTGCCATCTGTATCCATTTTAATGTCTGTTTCTTTGGACTGGTTTCCACCATTCGCATACAGACAGAACAGAGTATCTCAGGCAAATCTGCACCTGTACATATTAGTTATATCATCCATGCAAACTGTCTGCATTAGTAATTATTTCAGACACATTTTTTCTTTTTTTTCCTGTTTCCTACCTCTTCTTTAAAAATGGTAGATATCCATATAGATAAGAGGAATTTGTACCTTAGAGTACATGAGCTTCCCTATCCCATAACTGTTCTTCTGTTCCTTCTGAATCTCTCATACTACTTACTTACACCTCTGTTTTGTCACTTCCCATTCAGGACACCACTCGGCCTCTCCATGGCTTACACCTGATTCACCTTATTCTTCAAATCCTTCTGCAAAACTGCTTTCCACCACTTTTCTGCCACTCCTCTTCATTCTGTCACTCTCCATTGACAGTCTGTCTACCAACCATGCTAATACTGTATTATGAAACGGAACATCCCAGGAAGTTAACCTAAGACCACTCAAGATGAATGCAGCCTCTGAATTCCTTTGTCTGTAACCCATACACAAAATATAAACACAGCTATTGCTGCAAGAACTTTCCCATTTTCTCACCCCACTATTTCCTCCTCCTTTGCCTGTTTATGCCTTTACTCTGTGTATGACCTATATACATTAGAGCACTGTTTCCCAAACGTGGGACGCCGCTTGTTCAGGGAAAGCCTCTGGCGGGCCGGGCTGGTTTGTTTACCCGCCGTGTCCGCAGGCTTGACTGATCGCGGCTCCCACTGGCCACGGTTCGCCGCTCCTGGCTAATGGGGGCTGTGGGAAGCAGTACGGGCCGAGGAGCGTACTGGCCAGCGCTTCCCGTAGCCCCCATTGGCCTGGAGCAGTCAGTGGCAGCCACGATCGGCCGAACCTGCGGACGCGACAGGTAAACAAACCGGGCCGGCACGCCAGGGGCTTTCCCTGAAGAAGCGGCGTCCCAAGTTTGGGAAACACTGCCTTGGAATATAAGGACTTTGTGTTATCAAGTGTCAGGCAAATCCATGAAGCCATGTAAATAGTCAATTATAGTGATGATACTCATTCAAGCAGAAGACAAAATGAGTTCACTATCAAAAATGAGCCATCTGTCTCCACGGTGTGCAGTCTTATCTATGAGTCAACAGAGCATTTAATTTATTGTTTCACTCTGCTGGTTAAAAGTTGCTGCATATGTGAAAGGGAGAAGTGGAGGAGAGGGGGGAAAAAGACTAGAGGTACAATATGCCCCCCTACCCAAATTGCAAAAAGTACAATGAACAAAGAGTTTTGACAGGTATTGGGAGGTGCAGAATTTAAAATCTATCACTTGTCATTCACACTGCAAGCCATAAGATAAAACAAAAACATTCTGATAATGACCATTTGAATGATTGCAGCCCAAATGTTTCGTGTCAAACACCAAAACAACACCAATTATTAAACTAAAAGGCTTCCTGCCACCCCTTTTATTAATGCTCTCCCTCCATGTGCACGGGTGTTTGCTCTCTCGCTCATTCTCTCACCCTCCCTCCCTTTTATTAATGCTCTCCCTCTGTGTGCGTGCATGCGTGTTCTTGCTTTCACATACCCACAGTTACATGGCTAGCTACCCCTTTGTGGTCTCTCTGGTGCACCCTCTCATGCATTTGGCCTAATGTGTTCACCTATCCTACGGTGGAATTGCACAATTCTCCCACTCGTAGACCAAGCTCTGGGCTACGGTCCTTGGTATCCAGCATTTTTACCCAGCAGGTCCTACTGAGTTTGGACATGTGCATTTCTTCCCTTTGGGAGTCTGTGGCCAGTGGTATACTATGATCAGACAGCCTTCTTAAAGCCAAAGATTATTTATCTTAGCAGTAGGAACAAAATATTGCAGAAAAAAGGATTTCAAAACAGTCTACAGGCAGGTCAATCTGACCTTGCGCACTACCATTCTGTGATGGTGACCTAGACAGTGGGTCCCTGTGTCTCTGTCAGGTTCCCCGAAATAATTGATTTCTTGAGACAGTGGCCTTTTAAGTTCCATTACAGTTATATGTTCCTTGGCCTCTTCCTATCCTGGTCAAAATCAGCTTTGTAGGGTGGCTTGAGGTGGAGGTAAAATTATCAAAAGCTAATAGTTCTCTTGCTGTTCATTAACAACTACTAAGTGTTTGAGAGATGGCTGTCTTGAGCTATTCTTTTCCTTCCTGCCTGCCTATTTTTTTTCCAGACAAACTCTTGCTGAGATTAAACCAACACAGTCATATAGAAAACTCCCCAATAACCAGGCAACAGATAATATTCAGACAAATTATGATAGAGCAGCTCCAGATCTATGGCTGCCTGTCTCTATGTCACACACACATATATATATGTAAAAAGAAAAGGAGTACTTGTGGCACCTTAGAGACTAACAAATTTATTTGAGCATAAGCTTTCATGAGCAACAGCTCACTTCATTAAGCTCACGAAAGCTTGTGCTCAAATAAATTTGTTAGTCTCTAAGGTGCCACAAGTACTCCTTTTCTTTTTGCGAATACAGACTAACATGGCTGCTACTCTGAAACCTGGAGATATATATATGTATATATATATATGTATTTTTGTGTGTGTATATGTTTGGTTAACCCAGAAAGCCTCCCATCCACCATCACTATGTGTATATGTAAATATTATTATATAATGAAGGTAGGTGGAAGTCTTTGTTTTTTTTTTAAAGTAGACAAAAATAATACTCCGATCGTAAGATGAATCTTTAATGTATTTGAAACCTAATTGAAAATGTGAGTTTAAAATCATTCATACGGGCTTTCCCTGTAGCACACTTGCATGTATACTTCTTTCCATGTGGTTATTTCTTTGAGGCAACTGTTTTTTAAAAAATAAAACACTATATTCATCTCTATAACTGGATTTTCTAGTATTCCCACATTATAAAAACATGGCCAAATGAATAAAGAACGGACCATTCATCCCTGAATACTGGCTTAATCCTGAGTTGTGTACAACCTGAATTGTCCATGTAGCTTGCTGCAGAGCTCATGTTACATGCCTGCACAAGTACAAGAAGTTTTGTGATTGAGCGACAGCATTGTACCTTTTAAGAAACAGAATGGATTTGCAGGAGTTGTTCACATTCAGGCATAGTACAGGAATAATTTTCCGTGCTGGTTTTTATCTGTGTTTTTAACTAGGCATTTTAAAAACTACGGAGAAGGTGCAATGAGGAAGTGTGGAAACTTGTAGCACTCTGAATGCCTATGTTTTATGCACAGGCCTCATTCTGTTGAATTTTTAAAATATTTTTCCCATGTCATCGCAAATTTAGCAACATATTTTCCAGTCTCGGTATAGTCTTAAAGGACTTTGTTTTGAGTGGGTTTCAGCCGGCAAGTCCGTCTCTTAAGTAGATACTGGAATAACAGGGATACAGTGCTGGATGAGGTCAGATGACAGATATGTGGAGTTGTGTTTAAATACTTTGTATATTTGCCTGATTTTTCTCTTAACTATTTTATATGTACACTTGCTATGTTAGTGGAGATATCCCAGAACATACTCTATTAGCCACCAGTCTGTTTTGGAAGCATTTTTACTTCAAAATCCAGTTACATGTTGAATGACAAACACTTCAGAAACTTGTAATCTGAAGTTTTCTGTTGTGAAAGATAACTTCTTACTTCTCTGCTGTTTATCATAGATACTAAAGGTAAAGAAACTGCTGCAATGAAAGCTGACCTCTTGAGGGCCCGCAATGTGAAAAGGTACATTAATCAGCTGACTGTGGCAAAGAAGCAGTGTGAGAAGAGAATAAGGCTTCTAGGAGGTCCGGCTTATGACCAGCAGGAGGATGGTATCTCTGATGAGGGTGATGGCCTTCAGAGCCAGAAGGTAAGTATTACACAGTGTGTATAAGGCTAGAATGAAAATTTTCCAGGTGTTAGTGTTTGATCACTTTATACATCACTTTTAATTATGAATGAGTATTATCCAAGGGAAACGTGTTAGTGCAATTGTTTCATGTTATATTCGTTTCAGTGTTGGGAAATTATGGTAATAGTTACCTTGCAAAATACATCGTAATGTGTTAAATACATGGTGCTGGTATTGTCTGTATATAGAACTTCATAACGGGTTCTTCAGCTCACGAGATTGCTAAATTTTGAGACTTGCCCTATATAGCAGACTGAGACACACTTACAGTGGTGGTCTTTATAAGATTACCTCCATATCTGCAATATTCCTTGGTCTTCCCTATATTTATTATAGGAAATACCTTGAATATTTTAGTTGTCTAATTTCAGAGTAGCAGCCGTGTTAGTCTGTATTCGCAAAAAGGAAAGGAGTACTTGTGGCACCTTAGAGACTACCCAATTTATTTGAGCATAAGCTTTCGTGAGCTACAACTCACGATGCGTCCGATGAAGTGAGCTGTAGCTTACGAAAGCTATGCTCAAATAAATTGGTTAGTCTCTAAGGTGCCACAAGTCCTCCTTTTCTTAGTTGTCTAAGGCAACTGGCATTTTTCAAGGGCAACCACTATGGAAGAGGTTCAATAAGACTAAATCAGAAATCTCAACATCTTTGTACAGTAGGTCTTGGAAATATGTTGTTGCATTATGTTGGAAACATTGGAAATATGTTGTCCAACAGCTACAAAAATGAAAGTTCCAGTTTATTATCTTAGATAATAAAGTATAATAGGGCTAATAATTTATGTACTCTACTTTCTGTGCCCTTTGGACTAAGATCAGTAATTGGAATATTGCAGTTAAAAATAAAATACTACATTTTTTTTAATGTAAGTAAGAGAGAGAGAACTGTTAGTCTTTATGCAGGTGTCTTTTTAAGTTCATTAAATCGTTGTAATAATTGTAACTTGGTTGAGGATCAGAAAAAAATTCCATTGCTGGAAAATAATTTTTACTGAAGATGGCAATATACCATTTTATAGTAAGTGTAGAAAAGTAAAAAGCTAAAGTCTGAGAGGAAAAGGGTTTGTTTTCTTTTTCCTTCCTGTTTAAAATATGTTTATAGAAAAGCATCTGTCATAGGAAGTGGTAGGCCAGTCTTGATCTATTTCAGAAGCAGAGAGATCCTGTTGTTAATGTAACCTGTTTTACAGGCCCACAAATCACTTCTACCTCTTCTAAGGGGGTGCCCTACCCACAGCTGGGTATTGTTAACTGTGGGTCAGCTCCTGCAAACAATGGTGAATGTGAGCATTCTCATTTTAAATTAATGACTCTACTCCCAGGAGTAAAGCCACTGTCAATCATAGGTATTTGCCATGTTGGTGGGGGCAGCAGCAGTACCAGAGCTGAACTAGAACTGCCCATCTCTAAGCCTTCGATATTCCGAAAGGACAAGGCCCAACAATTCCCCCCTCCGCCCCCCCAAAGCTGGGCAGAAGAGAAGCACAGCATAGAATCCTTGGTTGTAGATCAGACGCCCACTGGTGGGGTTAGACTGCATAGCTCTGCTCTGGGAGGGAGCCCACTTTTATTGGCAGTGCTTCCCTGTGTGCTCTCTCCATCTTAGCAATAGCAGCAGTTCAAACTTTATTTACAAGTAGCCAGCACTGCCCCAGATATTGGCCCAGCCCCTGCTGAGGACATAGGTAGAAATATCCAGCATGTGGCAGAGCTTCTCTTTATTTTGTTTTTGTTTAACAAAATGAATTAATATTGGCTTATTTCTCCCTGTGACCCGCACCTTTCTTTTAAAAAAAAAAAAAAAGAGAGAGAGAGAGAGGCTGGTCATTCCAGTAGCCTTTTAAGGTACTACATTGTTTAAAGAATAGCCAATAAATGTATATGAAACACCACGTTTGCTTTTTTCCTATTACAGTATTTCAAGAACAGACATTTATTGCTGTATTTGGGGTAATATTGAAGTGTGTTGTAGATGCTTGAACTAGACTAATGGACTTGAGGAGTATGTTGTACTATTTAAATGAAGAGTGAGTTGACTAATAGCTTAGAATTATACTTTTGTCACTGCCACACAACCTTCCTCTTTGGTGGGATAGAGGTGTCATATTTCCAGTAAATGTCCTCATTTTAATAAATACTTCAGTTATAGAATTAGTTTGGAAGTGAAGTCAGGGTTCCTGTTCTCATATTATAGATTAAAGGCATGAAAAAGCTAAGAGAAAAAATTATGCTCAGTTCTTTCACAGCAAAAGCAATGTTGGTTATAAAACAGCTGCATTTTACTTGTAGGTCAATATACAAACATCTTACTGCATGGACCTGAATCTGATTGCTCTGGCTAGGCCCTGAATTTGAAAGTAAACGGGTGTGTTTTTAACTAGATGTTGGCTAAATCAGTCTTTTGTAGTTAGCTGGAATACTGACTTTGACGGGTTGGACCCCTTGGGAATCCACCTGATGTGCTGAGATACCACTGAGTCTACCTGTTCTGCCAGTATGGGCTCCCTTTTACCTGTCTTGCTGAGCCAGGCTATTAAAGCCTCCTCTAACACACACACAGGCCAGGGCCACACACCGCTGCAGATCAGCTCTGGGAAGACTCAGCTTAAGGGACTTGCTCCAACACTCTGATGCTTGCTCCTTTTAAGGGATACAAACCCAAAGGTTTTATTAAATTCACCCCCTCCCTCAATGTGGAGAGAGGTGTGCATGCTTCTTGTCCCCCCAGTTAGAAATTACAGAAACTGGGTTTATTATTAAACCAAACAAATTTTATTAATTATAAAAGGCAGATTTTAAGTGGTAAAAGGGGTAACAAACAGAACAAAGCAGATTACTAAGCAAATAAAATCAAACGTGCACACAGCTAGTGTCACCAAAGAAATTGGTTACAAATAGTATTTCTCACCCTAGATATTGTTGCAGGCACTTTGCAATGTTTCTGTGGTTCAGAGTTCCAGTTATATTCCTTTTCAGACTAGACCCCTGTCTCAGTCTAGACTCCCCCTTGCCTTCTGTTCAGGTGGGTTTAGCAGTCTTTCTTCTTGGGCAGACAGCCATGGAGAGGAGGCTCGTTTGCCTTCCTCCCCACCCTTAAATAGGATTTATATAAGGCGGGAATCCTGTGTTTCCCAAACTTGACCCCCCTTCTCTTCAGTGGAAAGTTACAAGAAGTCCCAGGTAATGTTTAGTATCCAGTGACAAGACCACATGACTCGGTAGTATCACAACGTCTAGGAGTCACTGGCAGTATGGAGCATCCGCAGGAAGGCCAAGCCTTTTCACAGTCCATTGTCCTCACTGATGGGCCATGAGCCCTGTCTGGCTTTTCCATTGTTGTACCTGAAGTGTTAGCAGGGGCATCATCCAAAGTAGCATAGTTGAAATAGAGATATATATAGTCAATATTCCTAACTTCAGATACAGAAATGATACAGGCATACAAATTGAATAATCACACTCAGTAAATCATAACCTTTCCAATGATACCTTACAAGACCCATCTTGCATACAGTACATCTCAGTTATGTCATATTTATATCATAAGCATATTTTCATAAAGAATATGGAATGAAACATCACACTGACCCTTCTGCTATATTGCTTATGATATTTGGTTCCAGAAAAGTATGACCTTTGAATTAAGGTAGAATATAATGTACGCTTTATAATCTATTTAAGATCTTTATCCTTTTTCTAAAAAAATCACACCTGCACAGCAATGCAGTAGTCTGATCAAGTTCCTGTTGTCTAGTATTCATTGAAGAAATGATTTACATCATCTGTAAGCTGCACTCTGCACAGTAATTACATTGTCTTATCTAGAAGGAGTGTTGTACAGAGTCTTTAGCTGATTGATTCCCAAACTGTGTTCTGTGAACCACCAGTGGTCCATGGAGCACTTGCAGTCTTGATTTCAATCAAACTACAAAATGGATGAAAAACTCCTTGCAGCCAGAAACCATTTGAGTTTGCTCTCAGGCAAAGACAACCTGACTGCACAACTGTTCTGCTGATCATGGCTGAGTGGAAATTGTAGTGGAAGAGAAAAAATTCGCTTGCCTCCACCACAGACAAGGTATATACATTGATTCTTTGTTGTAAGTGACCACACTTTGATTGTGATTTCTGATACTCCAGCGTCTTTTCCTCATGCTATTTGTCACAAGTTATCTTTATATCTGGATAACCTGTAAGGATGGTATAAAGGAAAAGGGCTTAAAACTCTTATCCCTTTCCCTCCCTCATTGCCTCTTGTATATGCTAAAGTAAAAAAGATCACGGCAGATAAGTAATGTGTTAGTCTGAAAGTATGTGTTTTGCTTGGATTTCTTCCCAGAGTAAATGGTAGGGAAAATAGCCAGAGCTCCTTAAATGGTAAATGCTCAGTAATCCTTGATTGCTAGTCAATATAGTGGGTCTATCTATTGCCACAAAGCCAAAGGTTTTTAAGGTATTGATGATTTGCTTTTTTAAACAATGCATTATTGTAATCAAGGTACAAACAATATCCTTTACGTGGGATCATGTCATGATTATTAACTTGCATCATGGGGGTATCTTTCCAGTATCATTCACTTTCTATTTTTCTGTTTCCCAAAAAAGGGAAGGTATCAAAACAGAAGACATCTTACCAGACTATAAATACCATCCTTCTGTCAGAAAACCCTCATAGCAACTAGATTTCTGTTCACTAAACTCTCCTCTGGTAGCACTCTTCTCTAAAGCACAAAGTCTGCTATAGATCAGGAAACAGCTACTAGCTATACTTCATTGTTTCATGAATAGGTCAGTGTGTATGTGGGGAAACCATGGTCTATTGTGTAGTAGTACTTGTGTTGTAGATTAAAGGAATGAAAAAGACGAAGATCCAAAATTATGCTCACTTCTCTGACAGCAAAAGCAAGGCTGGTCATAAAACACATGCATTTTACTTGTAGGTCGATATACAAACTTCAGAGAATGTTAAAGGTTTCTAGTTTTTTTTGTTTTTTGTTTTTAAGTACTGTTGCATTTAATTTGTAGTACAGAGCCCTACAAATAGCACTGGGCACGCCATGGGCACGTTGGATTAACAGTTCACAATAAAATAATGATTTCACATTTGTCTCACCTACTATATAATCACCAGGTCTTGGATTGTTCAGAATTGCGAGGGACAAAAAGTTCTGTGTACTTTGCTTTAACCGTTGTCTTCAAGCAGAGATAAAGGTTGCTGCTTAGTTTTCTCCTCAACCTTGAAGCTGCTTCAGAGTTAAAAAGGCTTAAAGGGTCACTGTTGAGGCCGATAGTTCTAAGATTAGATCTACTCAACGTAAGTTGGTTTGAGGCTGTGCACGTGACCCAAACTTGTATGTGTGCCAGAGTAACTTCCGTCTATCCTCTAATCAGGGTTGATAGTGAGCAACAGTGATACTGAAACATACAGGAATCCCTCACGGAACATTTCAAAGCAGGGTTCAATATCCTGTCTCTTCAAAACGGAAGGATAGTGTAGTGCGAACATAGGGATTCTCAGCAGTATAGGTCTTGAATTGTATGTATGTTGTAGTCCAGTCCTGCAAAATAATCCTGAACATTTAGCTCAGTCATAAAATCTACTTCCTTGTCATTTATTGTGATGAATGATGATTAAAATATTGATATTTTTGTTCACCTTTGACTTTTTTAAAGAGCTCCTTTACTGATGCCTTATGAAAAAACTGAATATCATTCGTCAGTATTTCTTACCTTATTCTTTATTCACTTGTGTGTTTTCATGCAATCTGCTTCTTAAGATTTAAACTGTCAGTGGTTCTTTTTTTTGCTTGAAGTCCTAATTTTCTATGGCATCATGACTGACTTGCTGTAGAAATTATTGTACCATGAAGGAATTACAATTTAGGGAGGTAACATGGTCCAGTGGATAGATGGGCCTGAACTGGGAACCGAGCCCTTTGGGTTCTAGTTCCAACTGTGCCAGTGACTTACTCAGTGACCCTAAACAAGTGACTTCACCCTCTTTGCCTCCGCTTCCCCATCTGTAAAATGTAAATCTTTGTAATCTATAGATAGAAACACTACGCCACAGAAGAGCTAACTATTATCATTTAGTAAGGTAGAGACCAAGCATGTGTAGAAACTGGTGCACTCTTAAGGAACAAAGATTGTTCTTTCATTTGTATACCTTCTTTAATAAGGAATGAGAAAAGAGATGAAAAACACAATAGGCACGTTGAGTTGTTTTGAAGTAGACTATCTGAGATTTCATCAGATCTCTTAAACTTCGAGAATTTTCTCTAGTATTTTTGATAATTAAAAACAAATAATGATCTTACCTTTGTGATGGATGAAGTGACCATGCGTCTTAGCTAACAATATTTTGCTGTTATGGCATCTTACATCTACAAAGCAGTTTGCAACTAATCCGCTGAACAATTGCTCTGAGGTTGGTTGGTAAGGATTATTCTCATTTTAAAGGTAGGTAAATAGAAGTAGCAAGATTAAGTGATTGTGACACAGAATGTCATTGATGGAGTGATTAGAACTGGGGAACTGATTCGCAGTCCAGTGCTCATTCCCCTAGACCATATTTCTGATCAGTGAAATATTTGAAATCAAATCTAACAACGCACTGTAAATTTAAGACTGAACTGCTTTGGAGGATCATCATTTTTTGTGGTGTTAGGCTGCAGAATGGCAAATCATAATCTAATATGTAACATTTCTGACTAGTTTTCTTCTGACATTGAATTATGTCCTTGGCTTGGATTATGCCCCAGAATACTTAGAAGGATCTAATTAGTTGGGACAGTAACGGTTTACTGAATTATTTAAATAGCAGATAAAATGCACAGTATGTTGATTGCAGGATATTCCAGATGGTTAACAACAACAACAACAACAACAAAAAAGGAATTATTGGAAAGGAACAGTTATTTAAATATCTCATCTTGCCACAGAAATAAAACCTGATAACTGACTTTTTCTAAGTAAACATGGTTAGATTGTTTTAAACACACAGATGTCATTTTGCACTTTCAATTGCTAATTACAAAAGTGCAGTCTTCATAAATAACATTTAAGATGACAAGAGCTATGGAGTCGTATGCAAATTAGTGTCAAGCTGACATAACTGCCACTGTGAAAGGGTATTTATTACAACAGCTTGTCCCACAGCAGAGCTATGAATTACTACTTTCAGGTTTTAATGTTTAATAATTGTCCCCATTGCTGGTAATTTTAGCAGACAGGCCAATGCTTGGATGAACATAAGAGACTGAATTACTCTTTCCCTCCGGAGGTGGTTCCACCACGTCCGGATCGATGCAGCATTCAGTCTAATTTGCTGCCTGTGCTGTACCAGCTTCTATAGATAACCCTGGAGAGAGAGTGACGTGCTCTGTGTTTTCAGCTGAGTAGCTTCACAATTACTGAATTCACACACAATAGAAATAAAAAAAAAAATGGAAGGAATGAGTGTCCGTTTTAGGGACTCTAATAGAAGAGAACTTTTTTTTTTTTTTTGGATTGCGTTTTCTCCCCATTCACTTCTGAATTCTTGTCTACGTTCTGTAGGATTGCTTGCTTATTATACCGACGTTCCTTGCTCTCCCATTGCAGCCACTGCCCTTCTAGGTGAAAGAGATTGGAGGGGCATGCAATATGCCAATGCAGAGCACTACAGCTGAGCCCACGGACTAGTCTGAGAACTGTCATTTATGTCCTCCTCCTGGATACTCTGATCACCATTACTGTAATAATAAGCCCTTTTTTTTGACAGAAGCAAATGGATAGCTGTGGATTTACAGCGTGAGCTCAGAGACAGCAGCTCACTAAATACGCAAACAGCTTTTTTTAATGTAAGTAGAACTAGCCAATTCCAAAAGATTATGCTGTCAAAAATGTAGAGAAGACATGGCACAGTTAGAAAATTTTTGATAATGAGACTAAAAATAAACACTGCAACTGAGGCAAACATGAAACACTTGCATGTTACCCAAAACAAGTGGGCTTAGTCAGACAAAAGATTGGGCTGATACAGAGAGCTATATTGCCTAAAGGACCTTTTTTTTTTTTTTTTTTTTTTTTTTAAGAGGAGAACTGTGTGATGCTGGAGGTGAGATGTGAAACAAAGATCCTGACTGCTTCTGATCATTAAAGAGCCCCATTACGCTTTTTGTATGGGGAGCGCTGATAACCCCAGCACCCTGGCAAAATTCCAACTCACTCTACTTACATTATTCTTCAGGTTTCAACTGGATTCAGTATTTTTAATGTCTTTAAGTTGTGTGTTGCTAAACACATGCTGCATTCACATTGGTGGGCTAAATTATTCCTATAGAAATACAATTTAAGTGCTTTGGGATCCTTTCAGAAGAAAAGGTGATAAGTAGCTTAGCAGTAGTTTGCATGGTACTCCTCCAGGGCCCCGCTTAGGATGATGGCATGTACATATGTAGAGGTGCTTGTTTTTTATCTCCTTTGTTGGTTTCGTTTCTCCCACTTCTCACCATGCAGCAGAAACACTTTAAAGAAGTCTTTTAAATCTTCTGACCCACACTCAGCGACTTGCCTCACTGGTGCCTTGAGGCAGATAGGCTTCTTTTAGAGTTTAGATTTGACTCAAAAACCTACTTCAGGAGCAGTGTAAACGCTTCTTAAGTAAAGGGAAAATTTAAAAGAAGCTTGGTTGTCTGCATGTCACCGATGAGGTCAGTGAATGAACAAGAAAAGGAATGGTGCTTTTCCCTTTGAAGTGCATTGCTCAGCTCTATGCTTGTCAGGTGGCCATTCTTCAAGGAAGACTCCTGGGCTTCTTGCCCACTGTGGAGACAGCGCTCATGAATTCCCTGGATGCAGATGGACTTGTTCTGAATCTCTCTGCAAAGCACCATGCACTGTGCAGGGTGGAAGGAGGAACACTATGGTCTTCTTGGAAACAGGCAGCCAAATTTCAAAGGGAAAAAGCATCCTTCTTCTGACTCAGGGAGCTCATACCATTGGGGATCTCAGAGACAGCTAGGCCATTCTTTCATTTTACTTAAAAAGCTGAACTGGGGTGATTAAGTAGCTCCCAATTTTCCCAATCAGTAAAGCAACTTAGTTGGCTAGCATAGCACACTAACTGTGTAGTGACCGGGGTAGACAGAGTGGGCAACTCAGTGATGAGTACCTTTATAAGATCAGGTTTCAGAGTAGCAGCCGTGTTAGTCTGTATCTGCAAAAAGAAAAGGAGGACTTGTGGCACCTTAGAGACTAACAAATGTATTTCAGCATAAGCTTTCATGAGCTACAGCTCACTTTATCAGATGCATGCAGGGGAAAATACAGTAGGGGGATTTTATATACACAGAGAACATGAAACAATGGGGGTGTTACCATGCACACTGTAATGAGAGTGATCAGATAAGGTGAGCTATTACCAGCAGGAGAGAAAAAAAACCTTTTGTAGTGATAATCAAGGTGGGCCATTTCCAGCAGTTGACAAGAACATGTAAGGAACAGTAGGGGGGGAAAATAAACATGGGGAAATAGTTTTACTTTGTATAATGACACATCCACTCCCAGTCTTTAGTCAAGCCTAATTTAATGGTGTCCAGTTTGCAAATTAATTCCAATTCAGCACTCTCTCGTTGGAGTCTGTTTTTGAAGTTTTTTTGTTGAAGAATTGCCACATTTAAGTCTGTAATCGAGTGACCAGAGAGATTGAAGTGTTCTCCAACTGATTTTTGAATGTTATAATTCTTGACGTCTGATTTGTGTCCATTTATTCTTTTACATAGGGACTGTCCGGTTTGGCCAATGTACATGGCAGAGGGGCATTGCTGGCACGTGATGGCATATATGACATTGGTAGATGTGCAGGTGAACGAGCCTCTGATGGTGTGGCTGATGTGATTAGGCCCTATGATGGTGTCCCCTGAATAGATATGTGGACACAATTGGCAACGGGCTTTGTTGCAAGGATAGGTTCCTGGGTTAGTGGTTCTGTTGTGTGGTGTGTGGTTGCTGGTGAGTATTTGCTTCAGGTTGGGGGACTGTCTGTAAGCAAGGACTGGCCTGTCTCCCAAGATTTGTGAGAGTGATGGGTCGTCCTTCAGGATAGGTTGTAGATCCTTGATGATGCGCTGGAGAAGTTTTAGTTGGGGGCTGAAGGTGATGACTAGTGGCGTTCTGTTATTTTCTTTGTTAGGCCTGTCCTGTAGTAGGTGACTTCTGGGTACTCCTCTGGCTCTGTCAACCTGTTTCTTCACTTCAGCAGGTGGGTATTGTAGTTGTAAGAATGCTTGATAGCGATCTTGTAGGTGTTTGTCTCTGTCTGAGGGGTTGGAGCAAATGCGGTTGTACCGTAGAGCTTGGTTGTAGACAATGGATCATGTGGTGTGGTCTGGATGAAAGCTGGAGGCATGTAGGTAAGTATAGCGGTCAGTAGGTTTCCGGTATAGGGTGGTGTTTATGTGACCATCGCTTATTAGCACTGTAGTGTCCAGGAAGTGAGGCCTTAGTATCTGGTTCTAGAAAGGGTTCCATCCATTGGTTCCAAGTGGTCAGAAAGATCTGCCTTATGAATCTGTTAGCAGGATTAAGCCTTAAGACTTCCCAGAATGGTGTGTGACCCCTCCAAGGCTGTTCCATGCAAAACACTTCAGTTGATTTCAATGAATAATCTAGATGCAGAACACGTGACTTAATTGTTACCCTGTCATTGATGCCTTGTCCCTTTATGCAATATTTTTAAACCCCAAAGCTATGAGCTCAGTGTGGGCTACTGTAATAAAATAATAAATAATCATTACAAATCTCAATTTCATTCTTAGGTATTTAAAATAAGTAAGTATACTTGAATCTACATTCTCATTAAAAATAAATTAGTACTGTACAGAGCCAGTGTAGCTCATATTCAGTGGATTAAAAATTGGCTAACTGAGTGATCTTAAAAAGTAATTGTAAATGGAGGAAAAAGCCATCCACAGGGGGCATTTCTAGTGGGGTCCCAGAGCTATTGGTCCAGTGGTATTCATAGATTCTAAGCCCAGAAGGGACCACTGAGATCATCCAGTCTGACTTCTTCCTGCACAGCACTGGCTGAAGAACTTCCCCAAAATAATTCAGGGCATATATTTTTAGAAAAACATCCAATCTTGATTTAAAAATTGTCAGTGATAGAGAATCTACCATGACCCTTGGTAAATTGTTCCAGTGATTAATTCAATATCTTTATCAATTATTTGTAAGAAAATATGAAATCATTGGTAAAATATGCAGATGACACACAAATTGGAGGAATAGTAAATAATAAGGACAGATCAGCTTTGCAGATGGATATGTATTGCTTGGTAAGGTGGGGTCATATGAACAACATACATTTTAATACAGCCGGAGGCAAGGTCACAAGTAGGAACAAAGAATGTAGTCACACTTACCAAATGGGGGACTCTGTCCTGGAATGCATGGCCGCTGAAAGGGATTCAGGGGTCATGGTAGATAACCAACTGAGCATGAGCATCTAGCGCAGGGGTGGACAAACTACGGCCTGCGGGCTGGATTCGGCCCATCAGGGCTTTGGATCTGGCCTGTGGGATTGCCACCTCTGTGGTGCCGCGGGCCACGCGCTGCTGCTGGAAGAAGCCAGCATCACGTCCCTGATCAAAGCAGGACCAATCCCCAGCTAAATCATCCCAGCCAGGGCTTTGTCAAACCTGACCTTAAAAACCTCAAAGGAAGGAGATTCCACCACCTCCCTAGGTAATGCATCCAGTACTTCACCACCCTCCTAGTGAAAATTTTTTTTCTATTATCCAACCTAAACCTCCCCCACTACAACTTGAGACCATTACTACTCATTCTGTCATCTGCTACCACTGAGAACAGTCTAGATCCATCCTCTTTTTGGAACCCCATTTCAGGTAGTTGAAAGCAGCTATCAAAACCCCCCTCATTCTTCTCTTCTGCAGACTAAACAATCCCAGTTCGCTCAGCCTCTCCTCATAAGTCATGTGTTCCAGTCCCCTAATCATTTTTGTTGTCCTCCGCTGGACGTTTTCCAATTTTTCCACGTCCTTCTTGTAGCGTGGGGCTCAAAACTGGACACAGATGAGGCCTCACTAATGTCGAATAGAGGGGAACAATCACGTCCCTCGATCTGCTGGTAGTGCCCCTACTTATACATCCCAAAATGCCATTGGCCTTCTTGGCAACAAGGGCACACTGTTGACTCATATCCAGCTTCTCATCCACTGTAACCCCTAGGTCCTTTTTGCAGAACTGCTGCCTAGTCATTCGGTCCCTAGTCTGTAGCGGTGCATGGGACTCTACACTTGTCCTTGTTGAACCTCGTCAGATTTCTTTTGGCCCAATCCTCTTATTTGTCTAGGTCCCTCTGTTTCCTATCCCTACCCTCCAGCATATCTACCACTCCTCCCAGTTTAGTGTCATCTGGAAACTTGCTGAGGGTGCAATCCACGCAATCCTCCGGATCATTATTGAAGATATTGAACAAAACCAGCCCCAAGACCGACCCTTGGGGCACTCCGCTTGATACCGGCTGCCAACTAGACATGGAGCCATTGATTACTACCTGTCGAGCCTGATGATCTAGCCAGCTTTCTATCCACTTTATAGTCCATTCATCCAGCCCATACTTCTTTAATTTGCTGGCAAGAATACTGTGGGAGACTGTGTCAAAAGCTTTGCTAAAGTCAAGGAATAACATGTCCACTGCTTTCCTCTCATCCACAGAGCCAGTTATCTCATCATAGAAGGCAATTAGATTAGTCAGGCATGACTTGCCCTTGGTGAATCCATGCTGACTGTTCCTGATCACTTTCCTTTCCTCTAAGTGCTTCAGAATTGATTCCTTGAGGACCTGTTCCATGATTTTTCCAGGGACTGAGGTGAAGCTGACTGGCCTGTAGTTCCCCGGATGCTGCTCCTTCCCTTTTTTAAAGATGGGCACTACATTAGCCGTTTTCCAATAATCCGGGACCTTCCCCGATCGCCATGAGTTTTCAAAGATAATGGCCAATGGCTCTGCAATCACATCCGCCAACTCCTTTAGCACTCTCGGATGCAGCGCATCCGGCCCCATGGATTTGTGCTCGTCCAGCTTTTCTAAATAGTCCCAAACCACTTCTTCCTCCACAGAGGGCTGGTCACCTCCTCCCCATACTGTGCTGCCCAGTGCAGTAGTCTGGGAGCTGACCTTGTTCATGAGGATAGAGGCAAAAAAAGCACTGAGTACGTTAGCTTTTTCCACATCCTCTGTCACTAGGTTGCCTCCCTCATTCAGTAAGGGGCCCACACTTTGCTGACTGACTTTTTGTTGCTAACATACCTGAAGAAACCCTTCTTGTTACTCTTAACATCTCTTGCTAGCTGCAACTCCAGGTATGATCTGGCCTTCCTGATTTCACTCCTGCATGCCCAAGCAATATTTTTATACTCCTCCCTGGTCATTTATCCAGTCTTCCACTTCTTGTAAGCTTCTTTTTTGTGTTTAAGATCAGCAAGGATTCACTGTTAAGCCAAGCTCATTGCCTGTCATATTTACTATTCTTTCTGCACATCGGGATGATTTGTCCCTGTAACCTCAATAAGGATTCTTTAAAATACATGCATCAGATGAAGTGGGTGTTCACCCACGAAAGCTTATGCTCCAATACGTCTGTTAGTCTATAGGGTGCCACAGGACTCATTGCCGCTTTTACAGATCCAGACTAACACGGCTACCCCTCTGATATTTAAAATACAGCCAGCTCTCCTGGACTCCTTTCCCCCTCATGTTATTCTCCCAGAGGATCCTGCCCATTAGTTCCCTGAGGGAGTCAAAGTCTGCTTTTCTGAAGTCCAGGGTCCGTATTCTGCTGCTCTCCTTTCTTCCTTGTGTCAAGATCCTGAACTCGACCATCTCATGGTCACTGCCTCCCAAGTTCCTATCCACTTTTGCTTCCCCTACTAATTCTTCCCTATTTGTGAGCAGCAGGTCAAGAAGAGCTCTGCCCCTAGTTGGTTCCTCCAGCACTTGCACCAGGAAATTGTCCCCTACACTTTCCAGAAACTTCCTGGATTGTCTGTGCACCACTCTATTGGTCTCCCAGCAGATATCGGAGTGATTGAAGTCTCCCATAAGAAGCAGGACCTGCGATCTAGTAACTTCCATGAGTTACCCGAAGAAAGCCTCGTCCACCTCATCCCCCTGATCTGGTGGTCTATAGCAGACTCCCACCACGACATCACCCTTGTTGCTCACACTTCTCAACTTAATCCGGAGACTCTCAGGTTTTTCTGCAGTTTCATACTTGAGCTCTGAGCGGTCATACTGCTCTCTTACATACAGTGCAACTCCCCCACCTTTTCTGCCCTGCCTGTCCCTCCTGAACAGTTTATATCCATCCATGAGAGTACTCCAGTCGTGTGAGTTATGCCACCAAGTCTCTGTTATTCCAGTCACATCATAATTCCTTGACTGTGCCAGAACTTCCAGGTCTCCCTGCTTGTTTCCCAGGCTTCTTGCATTTGTGTATAGGCATTTAAGATAACTCGCTGATCGTCCCTCTTTCTCAGTATGAGGCAGGAGCCCTCCCCTCTTGCTCTCTCCTGCTCGTGCTTCCTCCCGGTATCCCACTTCCCCACTTACCTCAGGGCTTTGGTCTCCTTCCCTCGGTGTACCTAGTTTAAAGCCTTCCTCACTAGGTTAGCCAGCGTGCTTGTGAAGATGCTCTTCCCTCTCTTCATTAGGTGGAGCCCGTCTCTGCCTAGCACTCCTCCTTCTTGGAATACCATCCCATGGTCAAAGAATCCAAAGCCTTCTCTCCAACACCACTTGTGTAGCCATTCAATAGGTAGATACGCTGGAGGGTAGGGATAGGGTTCAGAGTGACCTAGAAAAATTGGAGGATTGGGCCAAAAGAAATCTGATGAGGTTCAACAAGGACAAGTGTAGAGTCCTGCATTTAGGATGGAATAATCCCATGCTCTGCAACAGGCTGGAGACTGACTGCCTAAGCAGCAGTTCTGCAGAAAAAGACCTGGGGATTACAGTGGACGAGAAGCTGGATACGAGTCAACTGTATTTCCTTGTTGCCAGGAAAGCTAATGGCATATTGGGCTGAACTAGTAGGAGCATTGCCAGCAGATCGAGGGAAGTTATTATTCCCCTCTGTTCGACAATGGTGAGGCCACATCTGGAATATTGCATCCAGTTTTGGGCCCCCCACTACAGAAAGGATGTGGACAAATTGGAGAGAGTCCAGCAGAGGGCAATGAAAATGATTAGGGGGCTGGGGCACATAACTTATGTGGAGAGGCTGAGGGAACTGGGCTTATTTAGGCTGCAGAAGAGAAGAGTGGTGGTGGTGGGGATTTGATAGCAGCCTTCAAGTAGCTGAAGGGGGATTCCAGAGATGATGTATCTAAGCTGTTCTCAGTGGTGGCAGATGACAGAACAAGGAGCAGTGGTCTCAAGTTGCAGTGGGGGAGGTCTAGGTTGAATATTAGGAAAAACTATTTCACTAGGAGGGTGGTGAAGCAAGGGAATGGGTTCCCTAGGGAGGTGTTGGAATCTCCATCCTTAGAGGTTTTTAAGGCCTGGCTTGACAAAGTCCTGGCTGGGATGATTTATTTGGGGTTGGTTCGGCTTTGAGCAGGGCCTTGGACTAGATGACCTTCTGAGGTCTCTTCCAACCTTAATCTGCTATGATTCTATGATTAGTTGCATAGCATAGTTAATGAGACAGGCTGTTTGAAATTACTCTGGGTATATTGAAAAAGAGAATAATATGAAAAAAATCATTTTGAAGTTGCTGCTACAGTTAGGACCAATCTATGATTTCTTATGTACCCCTAACTCTCATTGACTTCAAATATAATTTGAATTTTGAGTGTGAAAGCTGCATAGGGTGGCATGGCCCTTGGATGCTCACCTTTAGGGGGAAAAAATCCTTAAAACCTTTTATCCGGAGGTACTGTGCATTTGCTTTTCTTCAAATAGACATAAAATCTGTTATGCGTCCTAATTGGTGGAGGTGGAATTTAAATCTTTGACAATGGGTTGATTCTTCCCTGGGAGAGAAATGAATGGTGCACATACCCAGCATATTCTTCTTTTCCTAGTTTGTTCACCGTATGGGTACCAGTGCCTGTTCATCTCTTACAAAGGTGGTAAAAGTTATAGCAAATTTTTATTCAGGAAAATCCTCATTTACTAACCCAACTAAAACATGCCTGAGTCCCAACCCTTTATGTAAAAAGAAAAGGAGTACTGAAGAGGGCAGTAGCTCACGAAAGCTTATGCTCAAATAAATTGGTTAGTCTCTAAAGTGCCACTAGTACTCCTTTTCTTTTTGCGAATACAGACTAACACGGCTGTTACTCTGAAACCAACCCTTTAGGTAGGCTCTGCTGCTTTTCTGTATCTGTAGTACAAGTGTAGTCAAGGACAAAATGTTTCACTTGCTGTTAAACTATGTTCAGCTCCAGTTTAACTGCACTGGTTAGATGCCTGTTGTCAGCAAGGGAGAATTTTGCTTATGTAGATGAGATTTGTGTGTGGCAGGCACACTGAAAAGTTCGGCAGTACTGTAACTAATTCAGCATGACCATTTCAGCACGGGGATACATTAACGTGTTTGAACTTTAACTGTTTACGTCAAGTGGTTTGATTATGAATAGTTGTTGATAAATCTCATTTAGTTACTTTTCTGGGTTTTATACTTGATTTCTCCTGTACAGATTCTTCAGTTTGAGGATATTTTGGCCAACCCATCCTACCGAGAGCACTTTCGACTGTACATGGAAAGGATGGACAAGAGGGCTTTGATTAGCCTTTGGGAGTCTGTGGAATATCTGAAGAATGCTAACAAGGTAGAAGTAGTGTGAAGTATATGGGGGCTTGCAAATAAAACTGAATATTTATATGGTGAATTTTGCTGCAAAATCAATATATGAAAAAATTCTGTGTTAACATTTTCTTTTTTTAGTCTAAAAAATGGAGCACAGAATGGTGCTAGAAATTTCATTATTTCAACCTATTTATGTTGCCTTGGTCTTCTGATAACAGGGCATAATTTAAAAATCCTTTACTTTTTGAACAGAGAGGAGGAAAGAGAAGGAGTTATAAACACAAATGATGATAAAAAGGTCACATACAACAGCCCATTTAAAAGAGACAAAACCAGTATAGCGTTTTTTCGTAACCCACTGAGAAATAATTTTCAGTAATTTATTGACTGTTTTATAGCTGCCCTTATCTTATTACCAAGTAAATTACCATGCAATACCTTGTCTCGCTGCTTGAAACTTTTCAACTGGATAGCTACTACACCTGCACTGTTCCTTTTATGCTACTCCTCCCATTGGGAGTGATGCAAAGCCCATTGAAGAGCATAGGCGTCTTTCCACTGATTTCAGTAGCTTAAGATCACAAGTTAAAGATACTTACTTTTTCTGTGTGTACTTAAAGAGATTTTTCTTTAAGACTCCTCTTCTGCTAGTTCAGAACACCTTTTGGCTCCAGAGTGATATGAGTAAAGTCAATTGAAGTGGCACATTGTAGAACACTGTACTATATCTAGTGTGAGAAAACACTGCATGATAGGATCTGCCAACACCAGATGGGTAAATGGGTTCAGAAATGGGGGTAGAAAAGTATAATTTAAAACTGCAAGAAGCGGCTCTGAACACTGGACGGGGTAAGTATGCTCTGGACACAGAGAGGAAATATTTTTTGTTTGTGAATATTGGAGTAGCCAGAGGTTTATTTGTGAATATATTTGGTGAAACTTTCTGGATTTCCCTTAGCATGAAATCCAAATTTTCATATTGAACATCAGTTATTATTCATTGATTTGTATTTTCAAGAGTGTTGAGTGTCCTGAGTCATGTTTGTCATTGTTTTTGCCAGATGTTCTGTCATCTCATGCTTATACTGCTCCATGGAATTCTGCCCCTATCTGATAGACATGGGTCACTTGATATACTTTTCAGGGAGATTGTCACATACATTGAGCATTTTCCTTTTTTTTATTTAACCTCTTCCCTCATATTTTGGTGCAAATTTCATCCCTATGCCCTTTTTGTATACATGGTGAATATGTTTGCATATTTGTTTTGGTGTTGTCGCTCACTAAATAATTATTAGAGTGGTTACAGTCCCATTTTATAAAACAAAAAATGTTCTGCAAAGAGAATTTGTACATCCGGTTAAAGCTAAAAGCTAAGAAACCTGACACAACTAATTCACTTCTGAAATTTCAGTTTAGAATGGGGAGCAGAAAGCTGCTATAATATTCTCTTTCCGTCTCAATACAATACAAAAGCTAGTAAAGAGAGGTCAGATTTTAGGGCTTAGTCATTTCCTTGGGTATGCAGACATCCATCATTTTATATCTTGTAAAACTGACTATTCTGCATGGCTGCCCAAGCATGGTAGCTGATATTAACATGAGATGTAGAGATGTGCACTCGCATATTCAGGCACAAGTGACAGCCAGTTCAACCTTCTTTAAATAAAATCCATGAGGATTCTGAGACGTGGTCCTCTTTTTACATTTATTTTTCTCTTCTTTCCCCCATCCCTACCCCTTTCATTTTCCAGGCTGAAATACCTCAACTAGTGAGTGAAATTTATCAGAATTTCTTTGTGGAAAGCAGAGAAATCCCTGTGGAAAAGTCACTTTACAAAGAAATACAGCAAAGTCTTGTGGGCAATAAAGGCATTGAAGTTTTCTACAAAATTCAGACTGATGTTTATGAAACACTAAAGGACAGGTACTACCCCTCCTTCATTGTCAGTGATTTATATGAGAGACTGATCAAGAAAGAAGAAGAGAGAATTGCAGTTCAGTTGACTTCTGAGGACAAGGATGAAGTGGTGAGTCAAATCTATAATTCTTGCTGCTTTTATTATCGGAGGATGATCTGAGTGAAAAGCTAATGAGTACTTCCTATTCTCAAGCTTTGTGCTTATTTTACTACTTTCTCAGTCTTTGTTATTTATATCTCGTAAGCTATTCCACCAAACATCACAAAGTTGATCATATTCCATTTTTTTCAGTTTTTACACAGGTCTCTAATAGTATGCATATAGATAGCAAAGGGGCACTTTGTCTTGTCTTCGGTTCCAGGGATGCAAAGTGTTTGTACTTGATGAAGGAAGGATTTTCCTCAGCTCTGCTAAACTATTGAGAAGCTGTTTAGTCTCTTCTGAGAAGACTTGAAATTTCAGTGTTACCTTTGTACTTCATTGGTACAAAGAACAATTTGCATTCTTTTATCCAAGAAGAGTAGCTGCAAGCATGTCTATGCTTGGATCATCACTAGGGTGCATGGCATTTTTAAACCAATATACAAATGCAATACGATTATGATAATGGTAAACCTTGCCATTTAATTTTTAGCTTTCATTTTGACATATCTCCAGTTGCTTACATGCTGGGTGTTCCATATTATGATCACATAATAAAGCATGTTGAACATATGACAGGGGTTTAAAAAGATACTACCCTTAACAATTAACTGATGATTTCTTTAACATCAAATGGAGCAAAATGTCTGACTGGTTGAGCTTTGTTAAAGTAATTAAGAGCTTTTGAGGTTTGTAAAAGCTTTCAAATACCAACCTTTTCATACTCCATAGTGAGCATGTCTATCCTTCTACTCTTTAGATCCTGAGCATTTTGTTCTAGATATCAACTCGCAAGCTTTGCCTTTTGGTAAAGGAAGTGGAAGATGAGTTTTCAATTATTTATTTTGTTTTGTTTTCAGCTCTTTACTGTTTAAGTTGGCTTAAACAATTATTATTTCAATCTGGAGTTTGTACTAATCACATATATTGATAAAACTAAAGTAAATTGAAAGGAGAGAAGAAAACAATTGTCTACATCTTCTATAAACTAACTTCCTCCCCAGTGAGGTCTAATCTATAAAGCCTCAAACCCCTACAGAATATATGTACTGAAAGCAGTAAAAAGGGAGTGGGGGAATGATGCTCAAGAGCTTATATAGACCATGTCTTAGATGAAAAGAAAATATTATTGTGTATTCATAATCTTAGTGCTTTTTATTAATTTACCAAAGAAATTAACTTCTAGGCTATATTAGAGGATAAAGCTGAAAAACAAAAAGTACAACTTGACTTGGAGATATTAAAGATGAAGTTCAAAATGCTATAAGATGACTTTCCAAAGGGAAGCTCTCCAGGGCCAGATGTCTTTGCAGGCAAGTTCTATAAATCTTTTCAGGAGCTAGATCAGAGGCACTTATTTAGCTACACTTTTAACCAAGGATCTCAAAGCACTCCACAGGCATTAATGAATAAAGCCTAACAACTCTCCAGCAAGATAAGGACTAGTGTCTTTGTTCTACAAGTGGGTGAACTGAGACACAGAGAAGTTAAGGGAATTGACAAAGGTCACACTGAGAGGCAGAACTGGAACTAGCACCCAGACATGCTGACTCGCACTTTGCAGTCCTAAACACTAGGAAACAGTAACTCAGAATCTGAGGTTTTCAGATTTAATATTTAAATATGATTGAAAGGTATTCAAATGAAACTTTGGATTCTATCCATCCCTTGTTCTCCACAAATGGTTTTGAGAGGCAAACTATCCTAGGGAAATACTTCAAACACACAGTTTTGTAGCATGTTCCCTCTTTTAATGTTTGCTCTTTTGTTAAATGGGTTTTTTCTTGATCAGGAACTCAAGGTTCCTGTTTCTCTTTCTGTTATTCAGCTATGTATATTCCAAATCATAGGGAGACCAAAGGCACCTCAAAAATGTATCCTTCTGAGCCTTGCAATCAATAGGTGTTTCAGGAAACACTGACTTATTGCCCAGAAATGGCAAAGTATTAAAAAAAAAAAGTTGTGTGATTTTGATTTCCTTATGTATGCTATCTAGAACCTGACACAGATAGCATTTTCCCTAAAGAAACTTATACAACATTTCAAGAATAGCTGTTGGTATTTTTTTTGGTCAGATAACATTTATCTTGGACTCTCCTACAGTCGTCAGCACCTAATTCTTCAGCATTACCATCAGTTATCTTTCCTTTAAATCCTTGAGGGAATATGTGCAGATTTTGAAGGCTGCACTTTGGTCTTTGCACGTCTCATTCCATCTATCAGCAACTCTGCAGTGTGGATAAAGGTTTTTTTTTAAACTGTTTGTCACAAATTGTTAATGAAGAGTGTACAATTAGAGCACTTCTCTCTAATACAGCAATGCTAATTGCTCTACAGTGAGCCACAAGGGGCTTTGAAAGGAGCATAAGAAGAAGTGAATCTTGTCTGCAGAAGCTTTCACAGGCTTTCAGATATGGGGGGAAATAATACTGTTGGCTCGTGGTCCTTCAGTTTCATGTATAGCAAATGATGCAACTGAGAAATCATTTTCCTCTGGCATAGTTATATTTCTGGAGGGTTTGTTTTTGTTAGTAGCAACTTATGGCTTGATTACCACCACTACAACCGCCCCTGCCCTCCCCCCCCCCCCAGTGGTGCTCAGTTCCCATGAGGGTGTGGGAGCCAGGGGTACTTGGCACTTCTGAAAAATCAGGCTGAAAGGTTTCGTTAGGTATCTTTAGAGGCAGAGCTGTACTGTGAGGGGAGGGCAAGAGGTGCACCATCCAGCTGACCCATAATATCCCCGGAGATGACGGCGGAGGGAACTTGCTGGACAGTGAGTTTGTTATAGCTGTAGAACAGATAGAGCGAGCTCTCCCCTTCTTCCACAGTTGCCACTCTTCTGCACTAGTGCCAGCACACAGGGAGGAGTGGGGCTGTGGCTCTGCCTGTGTCACAACCAGACATGCTCCCTGGGGTCTCCAGTGCTTCTGGTATCACTGCCTGGACTTCCCTTGCACTTCCCACCTGCAGTCATCTTGTAGTTCTCCTTCCGAGGGCTTCTTGCTGACTCCCCAGTGCACCTGTATTGAAGTGGCCATATATAAATATGTGTTGGAGTGGCAATATATTTCCACCGTCTTCAAGACTCAGAGCTGCAGTATTTACTCAGTGTGTGGCTTCGAATACTAATTATGACCACCAGCTTGTATTCTGCTTTTATATTCCAAATGTTGAGTCTTATTCTCACTTACAATAAAGCCACAGTTTAAAGTCCGTTTTTACTATCAGAGCAGCCTAAATGGGACTTAGTGTAACTGAGAATAAAGCTCTTTGTCAGCTTCTTACTGCTACATTACATGATAGATGTGGAAGTAAAAATAAGAATCTATTATAACTTTTGCACCACATGCCCTTTTAGTTTGGGATTTGTCTATACCAGTGGTTCTCAGACTGTGAGTCGGGACCCCAAAGTGGGTTGCGACCACATTTTAATGAGATCGCCAGGGTTGGCTTAGACTTGCTGGGTCAGAGGCTGAAGCCAAAGTCAAAACCCTACTGTCTGGGGACGAAGCCTGAGGGCTTCAGCCATGGGCAGCGAGGCTGAGATTACAGGCTGAAGCCCTTGGGCTTTGGCTTTGGCCCCTCCACGCGGGGAGGCAGGGATCTGGCGGGCTCAGGCTTCGGTCCCCCCTCCTGGGGTCGTGTAGTAACTTTTGTTGTCAGAAGAGGGTCACGGTGCAATTAAGTTTGAGAACCCCTGGTCTATACTGAGATTAATTGTTTGTTGTACATAGATGTAAAGTGCAAATAATGAAGCATGCATAGCAAACAGGTAACAGATTTAACTTATTTTGCATCAGTGACATAGACTTTTTAATAACTAACATTTTTATTTCTAGAGCCAAGATTGTGAAGACGTTATTGATGAATGCAGCTCAAGAATTAATGAACAGGCAAATTATGCTGTAAATAAACTTCGCCAGCTAAATGACAAACTTGAATATAAGAGACAGGCTCTTAATTCCATATGTAATTCACCAAAACCTGACAAAAAGGTAATGCTTTCAGTAGTCTCAGTCTGAATTTATTTTACTTATTTGCATCTGTGATACCAACGGGGTGTTAGCTATTTTTCAGACAAATATAAAGACAAGGTCCCTGCTCTAAAGAATTTATAATTTAAAAGAGCCTCAGAGCCACTGCCATAAATATTTCAAAAATGAATTTAAAAGTCTCTTGTTTTTCATAATTTATAATACCCTCTTAGAACCCTGGAAATGTTTCCCCAATAGGTTTTTATCCTCTTCTGTTTTGCAAATACAATTTCTTCCCTACATCTGTATCTGCTTCTTCCAATTGAGTTGTTATAGCAACCCAAGCCAACAAGACGGTTCTGTATACTCTTCCTGGTTGCTGCTTCAAAAGCATTACAGCTCTGGGGATCAGATCTGTCAGTAAACTTGCGCGCTCTCTGCTGGCCCTGCAGGTACAGAGCACAATGCCTTGTAGCTCCTGTAGTGGTGATAGGTTTACTTAATCTTAAAAAAATTATCCAAGAGAGTGGCTAAATTTCTTTACAAGGAGCTATTTAGAATTCTAAGGGCATTATTTCACCAGACTGTAGTCATTCTAAGATACGTGAAAATTTTAGCCCTACAGTATTGGGACCAAAATCATAACCTAGCTTTTTGCTCTTTAGAATACGTTACACCATTTGCCCTAAAATGATTATTTTTAGAAATGGGCTGGGATGGTGAATCTGGATTAGGATCTGGCTAAAGTTCAGGTTTAAAGATGATTTAGTGCTGTAGTGCAGCTATGACTGAGTCAAAATCTTGAGTTCTTGTGAGATTTTGTCCCCAAACAGTGGATGTCTTCTGAAGTCAAAACTTGCAAAACTCCCACAATTTTGAGCCATTTCTCCTTCTGATGAGATCTTTTCCACACTGGGGAAGGTTCAGATGTAGATACTCAAATCCAAATGTCCTTCTCCCTGGAAATTTCAAGGGTAGTATTTTCAAATTCAAGGTAATAGTTCTGATCCTTTACTGACTTATTTTGGTGAGGATTTTCTTTCTTTTTCGCCTTTTGTTCCAGTAACTGTGGCCACAGAGTAGAAAGGATATAACAGAAGCTGATGCTGTGTTGAAGGTCAAGTGGTCTGATTTTTTCTTCAGAGATGCTGAGCATACACAGTTCATGTTGAAATCAATGGGAGCTGCAGTTTCGCAGCTGCTCTGAAAATCAGGCCACTGCTATATTTAATGAACAGCAAAAGGAAAATATTGGTTGAAATATTAACAAAACACTTCACTAAGTTCTTTCCTCAACTCTGTTAAATTGAATGAAAATCAGCAATTCTTAATTTGAAAGATGAAAGAAATGAGGGATCCAACTCTTAAAATGTTGAAATGAATCTCTCTAAGGATCAGAAAGGGAGAACATTTAAAAAAAAGTAGATAAATAGTTTAACCCTTTAATTTTTCAGTGCATTTAACTGACCTTTTTAAATGTTTGTAGTCTGGGAGAATGGCCTGCAGATTTTAAATGACCTTTTAGATTTTAAATTACCTTTAAAAAAATCTAAATCTGCCACTCAGTTGTTCATTTTCTTTCTGTGCAAATCACTGCTCTCTTTGTGGGATCTATACAGAAACAACATGTGAACTCATCACAGGTTTGTAGCACCAATAAATTTATATGCTAATTCCCCAGTTGGTGCTTATATCCTCAATGATGTAAACAGAGAAGAAAGGAGCTGTTAATTTCAGATCCATCAGAAATGTGAAGAAGGGATTAATGATTGCAAATGGAAAATAGCAATCTGTAGAGAGACCTCTTTAATTTCAGTTGTCTTGGAAGCATATTAAAAACAGCAGAGCTCACACAAAAATATAATGCTAAGCAGTGTTTGGCAGTGTCCTTTTAAAAATAAAAAGCACTGCCATGCAGGGTATCTCAACCATTGTCTTCAGTTATGTCTGTGTGGATTCCACTGTAGTTATGCATGTGCCTCATGCATGCAAGATCAGAGTCTTCTGAATAGCAGTGTCCAGTAGGGCTGTGCATATGCCCTGTGCCACCTTCCCATGCTTCCTTGTGAGCATAAAGGGAGGAGTTGCCATGTCCATCCCTCAGTTCCCTCTTGGCACCCATGGTAGCAAGACACAACACAGTGGTGTCTGACTCACCACTCTCTTTAGTGCTTCATTCTTCTCCTCAGCTTTGGCCTGATTGGACTCGGAAAGGACAACAGCCCCGTACAGTGGAGTAAGGCACTTTGCGTCAACCTCTGCACACGGCGCACTCCAAACCATGATTATTTAAATGCTTCCTGTGTTGTGATGGACTAATCCCACTCACAACTGCTGCCTGGGCGAGAGCCAGGTTCCAGACAGATGCAGAGCTTGCCATTCCTTTTTCTCCAAGATGTGTAAGTTCAGATAGAGTCTGTGAGAATCACTTTTGAACTGGAGGAAATGGCAACGCCTAACAGGAGCAGAAGAAGCCATCCTTGGCTCGTGCCTCCTCCAGCAGACACCTCATGCTGGGATCCAGCAGTGAGAAAAAGCCAAAAAGTTACAGAAGGCACTGGCACTGAGATCCCTGGTGCCAGCAGCCCTAGTATTGGCAGCCTTGATACAAGTAGCCCCAGCATCAACCCCAGAACCCACGGACCCAGTGCCAAAGATCATCACCAAAAGGCAGGCCGACATGGAGCATAGGCAGTAGCATAGCTCTGAGCATCATTCTGGGTTGTCTTGAATGGAGGGACATAAACACCAGTCCATCAGAGACAAATCCTCTAAGCTCTTCAGTGGTTCGAGGGCTGGAGGGTTGAGTTCGACTGCAGTATAGAGGAAGAGCTGGAGAAGAGGAATAGCCCAATACTGACCTTGCCACCGGCATCGGTGCTGGCACTAAGGATTTATCCTATCATGGTTCTGAGATACATTTTGGAGGCGGAATGCATATTTCCACTCAAGACATCATCCACACCAAGACCATTGCTGGCACTGGATTGCCCTACCCAATGGTGCCACCATTCAATATCACCTTTGCCATCCCACTCGTTCTCACTGAAATGAAGCTGGGATGTGTCTCCCCTGCATTCAGGAGGGGATCATGCAGGAGGCAGTGGAGGCTCCTTGTTTAGGGCACAAATACAGGCAAAATGCAAGGGGCAGTGGGGTGGGTCATTCTCAATTTCAGTGCCTGATAACTTCATGGTTCTCCAGGATTTGCTGACCCAGATCACTGAGACCCTGAACACTGAAACCTTGGTAATCCAGGAAAAGTCCTGTAAACTCTTTGACCTCCTGAGCTCCTCATCCCCAGCCAGGATTGCCCTCCTCATCAATAAGGGTATGTGCAAGCTAGTGAAGTGACTTTGGTAGACTCCAGACACAGTTTGTTCTTCATCTAAGAGGATTTGAAAGAGGTACCAGGTCTCACAAAAGGATTTGAGGCATTTCTATATCCAGGGCCCCAGTGGCATTAGTGGGACAGGGTCAAAAAAAAAAAAGTGGTCTGCAAAGTGCATCTTAAAAGAGGACACTCAGAAACTGGAACTCTTCAGGCACAAGGTTTAGTCCTTCATCTAACTACAGCTCTGCATTGTGAGCTATTAGGCCTTGTTCTTGAAATACATTTTTCTCACCTGGGAGATAGCGGTCTCCTTCCTTCCAAAAATCTCACAAGATAGTAGGGATAACTGAGAGATCATGAAGGAAGGCCAAATGGTCACAACGTCTGCCTTCCTAGCAGCTGTGGATGCTTTGGACACAGCTGGCACATTGATGGCCTTGGGGGTCACCATGAGATGGGCCTTTTGGTTTCAAGCATCCAGCATTACTAAGGAGATGCAGTGCACCATAGAGGACCTGCCCTTCTAAGTGATGGACCTCTTCAGTAGCCAAACAGATGATGCACTCCACTCCCTTAACAGTTCTAGGGCTATGTTATGTTCACTAGGGAATTACACCCCAGCCCCCTACGGTAAGCCACAGTAATAATCAACCCCAAGAGCAAGAGAGAGCTCTATCCTCTTCCCAGACTAGTTAAACAGAGTACCCTTCGTGAAACCTGGTACTCCAGGAGACAATTGTCATCCTCCTCTTTTGTCATGTACCCAGCACCATTTCAGAGGCAGCAGGTTTGGCAGGAATGTGGGATCCACACTGACACAGTATCGTTACCTACCCCATAGTAACTGGGTCTTTGAGATGTGACCCACCCTGCTTTTCGGAGTCCTCAGCTACCATGGGCTTTGAATTGTGAGGGAGCTGTGGGAAGGTCGCAGCCACTCTACCCTTTAGACCTTCACATGAGAGTCCAGAGGGGGCCCGGGTGAATGTGATGAGGGTGTGGAAATAAAAGGATGATGTGACTAGTTGGTGGGAGAGGGCGATTTGAGTGGCAGTGTTACTGATGTATGCTTTTTGGGGGAGGAAATGTGATAAATGGGAATATGTCACTATTCTTTCCCTCAGCCTTCCAGACTCCTCTTGCAGATTCCCACTTCCCCTTGCTCTAGAGCAGTGGTTTTCAAACTGCATGTCATGACCCAGCACGGGGTCACGGAATGTCAGGCACTGGGTCGTGGCAACTCTGGTCAGCATTGCCGACCAGGCCATTAAAAGTCCCATCGGCAGTGCTGTCCGGCTAAGGCAGGCTAGTCCCTAACTTTTCTGACACCGCGCTGTGCCCTGGAAGCAGTCAGCAGCAGGTCTGGCTCCTAGGTGGGGGGGGGCCCACGGGGCTCCGTGCACAATGGGAGCTGTGTGTGTGTGTCTGCGGGTGAGACCCGCGCGGAGCTGCTTGCACACCCTCACCTAGGAGCCAGACTTGCTGCTGGCTGCTCCCCGGGCGCAGTGCGGTCCACAGTGCCAGGACAGGCAGGAAGCCTGCCTGAGCACCCTCACTGTGCTGCTGCCTGGGAGCTGCCCGAGGTAACCCATGCCCCAATCCCGTTCCCCAGCCCAGAGCCCCCCCCAAACCCAGAGCCCCTTCCTGCACCCCAAACTCCTCATCCCCAGCCCAGAGCCCGCACCCCAGCCCAGAGCCCTGACCCCCTTCCACACCGCAAACCCCTCATCCTCAGCTCTGTTCGGTCGCGGGCATCAACAGTTTTCTTCAACTGGGTCGCCAGAAAAATGTTTGAAAACCACTGCTCTAGAGTGCCCCCTAAGGTTCCTCTCCTGCCTCCTATCTTATCTCTAAAGTCAAGCCCCATAAGTTATGTCTGTGCAAACTCAGAGTCTAGTGTATCAGTAACTAGCTTGTCACTTGTCAAGCAGAGCAGCCAACTGCTCTTTGATGTTGCTGAGTTATAAGCAACGGAATCTAGGACATTATCTAAGACCTAGTAGCATGGCAGAATGAGAGGATACGGCAGGTAAAGGCAACTGCTAGGGCTGGTTTAAAAATTAAAGTGGTAGGTAGGTGAGGAGCCCAGAGATTTCAGAGGAGGTGATGGGCAGAAGTGGCTGAATGTTGTTCTTGTTAGGTTTGTCCTGGCTTTGAAAAAACTACTGGCTATTTAGACTAACTGAGACAGCGTCTGACTTTTGAAACCAGGACTATCTATTTAGCAACATAAAGGGAATTATGTGAGCACAAATGTGTCAGGATTAATAAATAGTATCAAATAATGTCAGGACACGAAAACCATTTAAGTCTATGGGAGTTTTCCTAATACCTGAAAAGTGTTACTACCTCTTTGGATTAATATGAAGTTTTAGTTACCATGCAACAGAGCCCTCCAGCCCACTCAATCAAGAGTCTGATGTTTGTTCTGTCCCCTTCACAGATCATAGAATCATAGAATATCAGGGTTGGAAGGGACCTTAGGAGGTCATCTAGTCCAACCCCCTGATCAAAGCAGGACCAATCCCCAACTAAATCATCCCAGCAGGGCTTTGTCAAGCCTGACCTTAAAAACTTCTAAGGAAGGAGATTCCACCACCTCCCTAGATAACGCATTCCAGTGCTTCACCACCCTCCTAGTGAAAAAGTTTTTCCTAATATCCAACCTAAACCTCCCCCACTGCAACTTGAGGCCATTACTCCTCATTCTGTCATCTGCTACCACTGAGAACAGTCTAGATCCATCCTCTTTGGAACCCCCTTTCAGGTAGTTGAAAGCAGCTATCAAATCCCCCCTCATTCTTCTCTTCCGCAGACTAAACAATCCCAGTTCCCTCAGCCTCTCCTCATAAGTCATGTGTTCCAGTCCCCTAATCATTTTTGTTGCCCTCCGCTAGACTCTTTCCAATTTTTCCACATCCTTCTTGTAGTGTGGAGCCCAAAACTGGACACAATACTCCAGATGAGGCCTCACCAATGTCGAATAGAGGGGAAATGATCACGTCCCTCAATCTGCTGGCAATGCCCCTACTTATACATCCCAAAATGCCATTGGTCTTCTTGGCAACAAGGGCACACTGTTGACTCATATCCAGCTTCTCGTCCACTGTAACCCCTAGGCCCTTTTTGCAGAACTGCTGCCGAGCCATTCGGTCCCTAGTCTGTAGTGGTGCATGGGATTCTTCCTTCGTAAGTGCAGGACTCTGCACTTGTCCTTGTTGAACCTCATGAGATTTCTTTTGGCCCAATCCTCTAATTTGTCTAGGTCCCTCTGTATTCTATCCCTATGTATCCTATCCTCCAGCGTATCTACCTCTCCTCCCAGTTTAGTGTCATCTGGAAACTTGCTGAGGGTGCAATCCACGCAATCCTCTAGATCATTTATGAAGATATTGAACAAAACCGGCCCCAGGACCGATCCTTGGGGCACTCCACTTGATACCGGCTGCCAACTAGACATGGAGCCATTGATCACTACCCGTTGTGCCCGACAATCTAGCCAACTTTCTATCCACCTTATAGTCCATTCATCCAGCCCATACTTCTTTAACTTGCTGGCAAGAATACTGTGGGAGACCGTATCAAAAGCTTTGCTAAAGTCAGGAATAACACATCCACTGCTTTCCCCTCATCCACAGAGCCAGTTATCTCCTCATAGAAGCCAATTAGGTTAGTCAGGCATGACTTGCCCTTGGTGAATCCATGCTGACTGTTCCTGATCACTTTCCTCTCCTCTAAGTGCTTCAGAATTGATTCCTTGAGGACCTGCTCCATGATTTTTCCAGGGACTGAGGTGAGGCTGACCAGCCTGTAGTTCCCAGGATCCTCATTCTTCCCTTTTTTAAAGATGGGCACTACATTAGCCTTTTTCCAGTCATCTGGGACTTCTCCCAATTGCCATGAGTTTTCAAAGATAATGGCCTATGGCTCTGCAATCACATCCGCCAACTCCTTTAGCACTCTCGGATGCAGCGCATCCAGCTCCATGGACTTGTGCTTGTCCAGCTTTTCTAAATAGTCCCAAACCACTTCTTTCTCCACAGAGGGCTGGTCACCTCCTTCCCATGCTGTGCTGCCCAGTGCAGTAGTCTGGGAGCTGACCTTGTTCGTGAAGACAGGGGCAAAAAAAGCGTTGAGTACGTTAGCTTTTTCCACATCCTCTGTCACTAGGTTGCCTCCCTCATTCAGTAAGGGGCCCACACTTTCCTTGACTTTCTTCTTGTTGCTAACATACCTGAAGAAACCCTTCTTGTTACTCTTAACATCTCTTGCTAGCTGCAACTCCAGGTGTGATTTGGCCTTCCTGATTTCACTCCTGCATGCCCGAGCAATATTTTTATACTCTTCCCTGGTCATTTGTCCAATCTTCCACTTCTTGTAAACTTCTTTTTTGTGTTTAACATCAGCAAGGATTTCACGGTTAAGCCAAACTGGTTGCCTGCCATATTTACTATTCTTTCTACACATCGGGATGGTTTGTCCCTGTAACCTCAATAAGGATTCTTTAAAATACAGCCAGCTCTCCTGGACTCCTTTCCCCCTCATGTTGTTCTCCCAGGGGATCCTGCCCATTAGTTCCCTGAGGGAGTCAAAGTCTGCTTTTCTGAAGTCCAGGGTCCGTATTCTGCTGCTCTCCTTTCTTCCCTGTGTCAGGATCCTGAACTCGACCGTCTCATGGTCACTGCCTCCCAAGTTCCTATCCACTTTTGCTTCCCCTACTAATTCTTCCCTGTTTGTGAGCAGCAGGTCAAGAAGAGCTCTGCCCCTGCTTGGTTCCTCCAGCACTTGCACCAGGACATTGTCCCCTACACGTTCCAAAAACTTCCTGGATTGTCTGTGCACCACTCTATTGGTCTCCCAGCAGATATCGGAGTGATTGAAGTCTCCCATGAGAACCAGTGCCTGCGATCTAGTAACTTCTGTGAGTTGCCGGAAGAAAGCCTCGTCCACCTCATCCCCCTGGTCCGGTGATTTATAGCAGACTCCCACCATGACATCACCTTTGTTGCTCACACTTCTCAACTTAATCCAGAGACTCTCAGGTTTTTCTGCAGTTTCATACTTGAGCTCTGAGCAGTCATACTGCTCCCTTACATACAGTGCAACTCCCCCACCTTTTCTTCTCTGCCTGGCCTTCCTGAACAGTTTATATCCATCCATGACAGTACTCCAGTCATGTGAGTTATCCCACCAAGTCTCTTTTATTCCAGTCACATCATAATTCCTTACAGATGGCTGTTTCCACACAGTGAAAAGATGAAAGTTTAAAGGTGAACTGCAAACTTTAAAATGAAAGTGAAGTTTGTGTGCTGAATAACCTGATCACCAGGCATTCAGCCAAAATTTAAACTAAACTTAAAATAGTCCTTCAGATCCTCCATGATCTGTTCGGTGAGCAAGGAGTATTTCACAGAGAAGAAAAAAGTACTTCCAGTTAAAGATGCTCTCCGCATGAATTAGGCTTCATATTTATACAAACACAGTTTTACAGAACAAAATATCACAAAAATGTTTCTGTTGACTTAAACACCCACTCAAAAATTCCACTTGACACTTGTTTGTGTTTGGAATTATTCTCCCAGGTTGTTTGCCTCCCAAAAATTGCAGTTTAGGGCTAGTTTATGAGAATCAGAAAGTAAAACTCACTGTCCTATTTTTGTTCACTAGACTGTGAGGAATGCAAAATGTGAACAAACAGTATAAGTGTTTAAAGGTAAATTCATTTTTAACAATTCTTTCCATTTTAATAATGTGAGAAGATATTGGTGATGCAGGTAAGGAAATCTAGTTACTTTAGAAATACAAGAACATTTTCTTTTTATTTGCTTAAGTGTCATCAAGAATATAGAACGATACATTTTCATGCAAAATATTACACACTTTACAGTGCTATAGCATTTGAGTGCAACAACAGATTTGTTTCGGTAACACTCTTTACCTTATAACCCTAAGTACAAGAAAAACACAATTGTAAATCGTAATAAAAACGTGTGTATATAAACATAGGAACACATACACTCACATGGTTAGCTACAAAATACTCAAAATTGTAATGCTATTTGAAAGAATGCTTATGTACAATTTTATTTCTGTTTTAACCTGTTGTTGATTTAAGTAGCATTACAGTTTTTAAGGTTTTGCTTCTGATATCAGTGCTATCTGTATAACCAAGCCATTATGACATATTGTATTCACATATGAATCATTGCTTCTTATCTCATCTTTAACTTGAGACTATGATTTATTTACACGTGCATGCATGTGCACACTTTTTTTTTCTAATGACAATGAAAAATATGGAGAGAGATTCATTATGCCTTTCTGCATTGTTACACTTGTTGAAATGTGTTTAATAAAATTGAATCAGTAATGGAATAGAGTCTGAGTATTTTGTTATATAAGGTCAACTGTTTACCTGTAGTCACACCATACCAATTTCTTTGGATCTATTCATCCTTTGTTGTTGTCTGAGTTTTTCCATGATTTCACTGTTACATTCTTAGTTGCCAGAATAAAATCATTGCAAGGAGATCTGTATGCAGGTATTACTGGAAAATCTAGATGCTGTTCCAAGAAGGATGATAGCTGTTTGAAGAGGGAGTTGTATACCTGTAATTGTAAATGATCCTTCACCTTACAAGAGACCAAATATTTAATATATAGAGGCAGAATTGTTGTAGATGTATAAATGTGACCACCAAGTTGCTTCTTCCCTGGTACAAGTTGGTCAAGGAGGACTTTAAATGAAGCTGAATTTGTGTGCTATTTCATAGAAGTGAAAGCATCAACTTGTTTTCTTAACTGTTCTAATCACACATTTTTACATATATTCCCAAATTTTCTTACAGTCATGTTCTGTAACAGTAATTTGCAAATCATTTTGCCATTTGTAAGATACAGCTTTCTTTCTTTTAGAAGATGATCTCTTTAAGAGTTATGTCCAAGCAAGAAAGTCTTTTAAATGTATATCTTTCAAAATAATTAATGCTGTTTGGCTTTTTTGGGGCCTATTAAATTGTAACTCCTTGGAATGCTTAGTTAGGTAATTAAGACACAAGGAATGAAAACTATTCATTGGTTGTTCAGTCACGTTAAGTATTTCCTAAAGAGAGAAACTTGTCAACAGAGAGTACCTACAATGTTTATATAATCTTTGACTTGAAAGTGTTCCTTTAAAAATATTTCTGTACTGATTGCCCCCTCTTGCCTGGTGAATGGTGATATTTGGCATGTATTTCTGGGCCTATTTCAGGTTTTTCTTTTAGCACTGCAAGTCGACTTTTAATTGATACAGTGTATTTTACCAATCTATATTAGACTGCGTAGATTGTACAGATTCGGGATTTTTTGTAATGACTTGTCCCGCAGGATTATTCCTTTTTCTCTCCACTCCCCTGCACCCTTTCCATCTCTTGAATATTATAACCAAAGAAGCCAGTGGCTATGTTATCGTAGGCAGTTTCTTACCAGTTGTAATTCCTATATTTTCTTTGTCAGATTGTTTCCAAATTGAAGGATGAAATTACTCTGATGGAGAGAGAACACAGTGACCTGCGGTTGCACATTGCAAGAACAGATTGGTGGTGTGAAAATCTTGGCATGTGGAAAGCCTTCATAAATACAGGCGAGGTATGTTTTTGCTGTGTTTTTATCCTCTGGTTCTCTTCAAATTCTCAGTGTATAAAGAAAAAGAAATGCTTACGTTCATTTTGTCAGAGTGTATTTAAAATAACCTCATCAAGCTCTCTCCTCCCACCCCCCCGCCATTCACAAACATGTCTTATCCTTCAGCTCTGTTATTCAGGAGCTATAGGAACATCTGTAAATATATCAGTGGGTTCAGGCATCGGATAAAGCGGTATGGCATCTAAGGAACACTCTTGTGCTTCAACAATGAGCAGATAGAGATCTGTGCCTTGTAATCTTATGATGCTAACTGACTGAGATACAGTGCTGTTATTGGCATGCATGGTGTTGGGGTTCCCCTGAGACCTCTTCTACTCAGTTCCCAAAGAACTCAGTTGGAATTCAGTCTCATCACTCAGTTTCCTTTATTTGGCATACAGCAAAGCTACAATGAGTTGATCAGATTCAACAGTAGGTCGTAGGTATAGGAGGTGTACCACACATCCAACGTTACACAGCAAACTTCTTCCTTCGTACACATTTTCACATTACATTGCATTTACTATACATTGCATCACATGTTTTGGGTTTGACTTGGTCACTTTGTAGGAACCAATCCCTGTAGAGCATGCTCTGTCCATTCACCATCCATGTACAACTTACTCTTTACCTCATCTTATGTTCCAGGATTATCTTGTCCATTGTAAATGGCTCCTTGGGTGTTTCACCCTTATCCTAACTAGTACAGACGTTCTTTTTCCAGTCTGCTGATCCATTTACTTATCCTAGGTAGCACAAATACTCTGTTTTCAGCATGCTAATCAGTGTACCTCCCTACTCCTGTCTTCCAAGAAATGAGGCCTTTCCCATGTGTAATTACTTGTGTCACGCCAGGCCTACATTCCTACACATAGAAGACCCAATATTTGCACTTGCTATATTTCATATTATGATCTTCTATACCAATTAAGTTTTAAAGGACTGTTCGAGATACTGGATGAGGAGTAAGAAAGCCAACTTACAAGGTGAAACACTCAAAGGGAATTTCTGAAGTAGTTTGTCAGTGGGTGAACCTTAGAGGAAAGTATTCTTCGAGTCGTGGAATGTCCTGATGGGTGCTCCACTGCAAGCATTTGTGACTCCGCATGCCCGGTTGTTCATGAGATGTTTGCAGATGTGACTCATGTCCTGGTGCAGATCTGAGTGTTCCTTGTTTTGAAGAAGATGACTCAACCTACCCAACTTTTGTTTGAGGACTACAGACACGCAAACTTATTGAATGAATTCTTGCAACTTGTGCAATTCAACCCATAAAGTTATTGATTGGACAATGAAAGATAAGAAGTGTGGAATCTCTTATTCCTTTACATGTATTAGGTAGTAGACAAGAAGCATTTGTTACAAAGGGGGTGTTGTCCAGTATTAGTCATACTTACCTCATCAGACCAATACATAGATCCTCCTTGAGCGTTTCCTCTGTAACAAAACTTAATGAACTTTAAAAGTGTTTCTAAACCCTACTATTTTTCTTTACTCTTTTAAAAATCTGTTTCTCACTAAATAAAGAAGATTGTTTTCTGAACCTCAGGGACGCTTACATGCACACTGAAAGTATTTCTTAGTCACAGCATACATCTTGTGTAGTAGAGATGCAGCAATTCTAGTTGCTTTTAAAGCTAAGTCAGCTCTGTGTGCATTGATGCTGTGGTTATTGCTACACTCCCTGAAAGTAAGTAGGTAAGTGTGTTTGCATGTGTGTGTGTCTTCATAGATTCTAAGCCAAAAGGGACCATTGTGATCAAAATACTCCAGTTGAGGCCTAATTAGCGTGGAGTAGAGTGGAAGAATTACTTCTCGTGTCTTGCTTACAAGGAAGTGTTCACATTTATGCAGTGACTCAGTAGCACAATTTATAGGACCAATTCTATATTGACTTAAGGGACGTAAAGGCTAATTAGATCTCTGTAGGATTCTCTTCCCATGCTAGTAATAAAATGTGTTCCTTAAAATATATTTCTAAATAAATAAGTGCAAATAATTTTCATGGTGTAAAAACACAATAAACTTGGGAATGAATTGCTATTGCATTTACTTGGTTATGTCTTAGGTTCCTGTAAATTAATGATAGCTCTCTTTGGAACAAAACCACAGGCTGTTGTTCAAGTGGATATTAGATCTAACATGTTAAACATGATGTATCATTTTGTTAAACTGAACAGTTAGTGTACTGCATTCTGTTTTCTTTCTGTTTTGTATTGCTGTAGGTGAGATGACCTAGCTCTTTTATACTAATGAATACTGTACTAGAATAATTAGTGTCTTCTTGCCAGCTTCGCTGTCCAGGTCTCTTAAATTCTTGTTTCATTTTATTCAGGATTTCTAAGTTATAGCATTAACATGTACAGCTAAAATCCTGACCTGGCAAGTCAGTAATGCCTAGCACCCAAAGTTGTAGTTGTCTACGGCGGGGTTGCAAACAGGTGTCAAGGGTCACGACTACCCTTCTCTTCCCTTCCCTTTTTACTGAATGGGTAGGGTGTTCTGGCCTGATCCCAGTTAAATAGGAGGAGCGGGTTCTGGGTGTGGTCCCAGTATGATAACGGGAGTCCCAGTATAGAACTGGTTGATAGCCAATGACCTAAATGAATAAGTTGTAAGGACCAGTAGACTAGGCAGTTAGGTGCACGTTGAAACCTGAATTGTATTTTATTTATACAGCACTGTGATTGAATGGAAAGGCTGGGGAAAGTCTTGAAGTTGCAGTTCTTCCGAGCAAAGATTTAGTGAATAATTCTAAAGTTTTCTAGCTGTAGAGAATAGATCAGTTCAGAGGACCTAAATAGTCAGCACCATTTCCTTCTCTATAACGCTGATTGTTGCTTATCTCAGTTTTTGGTGTGATGGCAAGATGTGTTTTAGAAAGAGAATTAGTTCATAACTCATTCTAATGTAGCCTGAAGTCAAATTGTACAATCCTTATTGCAGAGAGTCTTAGTGAAGGCAGAGGTTACTGTATTGCTGTATAGAGTGACTCACAGGGAAAGGAAATAGTCTGTGACTGTACAATTTTTAAACTGAAACCTAAATAAGCAATATATAAAATTCTAAATGGATTTGTGTGACAATAAAAAAAAATGCAAAATCTAAGCCCTATTTGTAGTAGAACTTGACTTGCATATGTCAATTTTTAAGGTTTATATTTATCAGAAAAGCATGTAGCTGTATGAAATAAAAATATAATCACTGCAAATGTTGCAGTCTGCAGATGTTGTTTCAAAACAAGCTGTCCTGATAAAACTATCTTTGGAGACAAAAATTTTTGGGTGTTTTGTAGAAACCGAGAGGAGGATTTAATGTAATTGGTAGTAGAAAAACAGTAACCCTACATGAGCGAGACTTGCAATTACACTTCATATAACACTCTTAAAACACATCCTCAGCTGTTGTCAATTGGCATGGCTCCACAACGGAGTGGAGATGCACTGATTTACACCAGCTTACTATAGCTTAGGGCCATAACTTGTTTTGTGCAGTAATTGGTTCCTGTTGACTTTATAACACTTCTTTATACGTTTGTAGATATTATACCTCTTTTAGGTCCTCTTCCGTAGATTTGAACATACCATTTTCTAAATGATTTCCTCTTTTTCATCACTCTCCTCTGAACTCTTGGTAATGTTTACTAATGTGGTGCCTGAATTGAAGCCCGCACTGCAGCTGAGATGTACCCTCTTTTGTAAGAAATGGGTACACTCATGCCCAGAGGCATGTGTAGAAGAGAGAAATTCTTGCCCTTTGTGGAGTAGGTGCTCAATGATAGACCATACCCTCTGAAATAATGAATTTTTGCATTGTCCTGAGGCTGCCATATAACTGTCATAGGAGGAGAATTAAGAGTCTGAAACCATCTAAATATCTTGAGTATGGAGTACTGAGTCAGTCCTCTTCTCCATAGCTAACTATATGTAACGTGAATAACTCTTATTTAAGCCAATGACTCTGGGTTGATAAAGGTATGAGTAGGATATGTCATGAAAGGAGCTGTGGAGTTCAGCCTTAGACCTAGTCACTAATAATGATCACTTACCATGAGCCCCTCCATCTCTGATCTCCCAACCCTCATAAATCCATGTGAAGGCACAAATCCAGGCTCTACCAGACCAAGGAAGAAAAAGACTGCGTAGTTCGACTCTCACAGAAAACACCCTGCCACCAGTTTCTTCTTCTTTGCATCACCGGAGTTTCAGATCAAACACCTCTGCTGTTCTCAAACATGGAAGCCTGGCATGGGAAAGAAAGGTAGTCCCTTGGGTAGCTATGTTTGAAACCATGTAGGGTTTTATAAATTAAAACTAGCACCTTGAACTTTATCTGGAAATTCATTGGGAGCCACTGAAATGCTCAGTTACTGGGGTTGTACACATTCGGCACTAGGCTGAGTTCCTTAATGGTCCTGTGTGCAGCCCCAGGAAGAGCATGTTACAACAAGAAGTAAGTTTATAAGGAGACATTTTAATGAAATGTCACTTACAGTGATGGTATATCGACTGTTAGAATTGCCTGCCACTAGCATAAATAGACATGACCAGACTTTTACAACCCTCCCAGTGGATGTTGTCATCATCTGAATTTTACGGTTTATCCTGACTGTAATTGAATTAGTTAGAAAGTACCTTCTGAGCAAGCAAAATTGCCTAAAAAGCCAAAGCAAACCCATGCCTGTACTTTGGAAGTATTGATTTCATTAGGGGTTTATTTAGTAAGGAAAGGGCCTCCTACTTTCGCTGTTTGTCTTGTTTTGCTCTGTTAATCCATTTGCCAGTCTTCTGAAGAAAACTATATTGTAATGGGGAGAAAGGGTGATGTTTTGGTTGAGACATGAGATTAGGATCTTAAAGATCTGAGTTTGATCCTTGGCATTGCCACAGACCACCTCTGTATTCTTGAGAAGGGCTTTTAACCTCACTTTGCCTCAGTTTCCCTCATCTGATAACACATACTTCACATATCTATTGTAAGTTTTCATTCATTGATAGTTGTAAAGGATGTGAGATCCTCCAATGGGAGGCAGCTATACATGTGTGAACAGTACTCTTAAACGCAAGTAATGAATGGAGAACTGAAATGACAGCCTGATAACCCCCGCGAGTACAGGCATCATCTTAAGGATTGCTATGGCTTGTGTGTATGGATATCTATATCTCAAGAGAAGACAAGGTTGAAAAGAGAGACCATGAAGAATATGAAACTAATCAAGAAAATGCTAAGAAAATAAAGTACTGGTAAGCAATAGGAGAGGTCACTGTTTTTTTTTAAATGGAATTGAGCCTGAATGCAGAGACTCTGGTTATTGAAACAATGTGAGAGCAAGTCCCTCAGTTTCTCCCTTCTGTCTCTGCACAGAAAGGTTTTTTAATAACATTAGAGTGACAGCAGTGACCCATGGAGCAGCAATACGGTGCTTAGGAAAGAAGGCAGAGCAGAAGTTAAAACCTGTACAGTAAAATATGGGAGGATGCATGCCTGTCACCACACAGAAAGAGAGAGAAAGGAGACCAATCTAACATGAAAAAAACTTTGAAAATTGTAAAAGCCAAGTGACTGTGTCCCAAGAAGAGATTTAAAATGGATTCTGTTGATGTAGGAGGTGTTGCAAGGCAGTCAGTGAAGAAGATGAATGTATTAACGGGGGGAAATTGCAGGACCCACAGTATCCTGATCAGATTTAGTCTAATAAGCCAAAGTTTGGTATGAGGCCTTTATGCTAAAGCAGAGAGAATGAAGCAGTGGCGAGAATCATGAATCTGTATGCAAGTTAATTTTTTTAACGTTTTGCTATCTATTTACTGTCTCAGTAATATACATTCCCTCCCCACCCCCAAGGTTGTAGAAGAAAATGGGGAACAAGTGCCATGCTACTTTGTCATGGTGAGTTTACAAGAAGTTGGTGGAGCTGAAGCGAAGAACTGGAGAGTTCCCAGAAAGCTCAGTGAGTTTCAGAATTTACACCGAAAACTCAGTGAGGTAGGAATACTTTTTTGTGTGAGTGGGGTTTTTATCTTTTAAAATACTAGACACACATTCAGAAAAAAAACCAGTACTTAAAATAAAGTGACCATTGCCACCTCTAATCTATGTGAAAAATAAAGAAAATAGCTTAAATATGAAACCTTTGTTTAGAAAGTAAAACAAGCCGTTTCTATTGTAAGCAAAAACTGTATCAAAGTTTGGTGGAAATGAAAACCTCTGGTGTTGGGCTCCAAAGGTGAGGTTATTAGCTTCTTGATTCACAAGTACTTTTTGATGGCTAATTTACTGAAGGAACAGGACAAAGACTTTGTGGAGATAGCTGCTTAAAATGGACAACAGGAGACTGATTGTTTTCAGAAATGAAGTGGGTAGGCAAGAGTGCATACAGACTGCCATTTTGGAATGGGGAAATTAAGAGGGTGGGGGAAGAAATCTTAGTGGAAGGGGCCTGGAGTCTTTTGGGGGTTCCCTCCATATGTTTCAGTAGCAAACTTGTGGAGGGAATCACTCTGCTGCAGTTTATTTAATCTGAAATGAAAGGTGGAAAGAAAAACAGAAGAGGCTTAATTTGAGGAAAATTTGAATCCCACCACTTTCACCTTTGTCACCCTTTTTTGCTTTAATTACAGTCTTCCTTCAAACTTTTTATCTCCTTACCAATTTAATTGGATTTCCATGACACACTTGCTGCTTCCCAATGTCTCAGTTGGCCTTTGTGTCTTATGCTTTATGACTAATTGACACTGTTCGTGGCAAGATTGGTTTTCTGTCTCCGCCTCTTCTCCTTTTCTTCCTCTCTCTTTTTTATCTATTGTCCTGCTTCTTCTAACTCATTGTCTGCTACTCCTTCTTTATAACAGGCCCTCCTTATCCCATATTGTTTCCTGGTCAAGAATATAGCATGCCCTCTCTCTGTATCGTACACTTTCTGTCCAGCCCTGCCCTCCTTTTTATATCTAGTTATATTAAAATGCACTTTCCATTTGCTTAAAACAGTGGTTTTCAACCTGTGGTCCACTGACCCTTTTGGGAGTCTGCAGACTATGTCTAAGGGGTCAGCGAAAGCTGACTATGAAAATAAAGTTTCAGATCCCAGAAAAAGCATTCTGTTTTTCTGATCAATAAAAAGTATGTGAATACACACAACTACAGGTCAAACCCCAGAAGTGTTGTCGTTACCATAGAAGCCTACAGTTTAGTGCCCTTTCTCATGCTATGTCAAATGCCATGCCCAGCACGTTAACTGAATTCTGTTCAGTCAGTTTTCAGTCTTACCCTTCTATGGTAGGGGTCTGTGAACCACAGATTGAATTTCCAAAGGGGCCTGCACCTCCATTTGAAATGTTTTAGGGGTCCGCAAATGAAAAAAAGTTGAAAACCATTGGCCTAAAACATCTAAATATTCCAGAAACTGGTTATTCCTCATTACTGTATTTTCAGACCAGCTGCTGTTTACAGCCTCTTGCCGTTTTGGACCCAGGTTTCTTTCGAGCAGCCAATTTTTGCACTTGTTGACAGATTGCAAAAAAGTTTGTTCTTGGCCTTTTCTTGTTTAATAATGAATTGTATTTGCTGAGCTGATCCTGTGTCCTAGTGGCTTCTGCTCTGTATTGCCATATGAGCCCGTTTTGAGTTCTAGGCTTGGTCTCTGGCTCCCAAGGCAAGTGAGGGCTTGAAGCACTAGGAGGGACAGCCCTTTGGGAAAGAAAATGCCTCGTTTTATTCTGAAGCAACTCTTTTATTCGACATAGGATTGGTAGTGATGGAGCTCCAAAGGAAGAGTTCCTAACCTGTGTTACCTATGGGTGGGCAAGGGAAGGAGTTCTCAGAACACTCAGAGGGGTGTGGAAGGGAGAGGAAAATTAGGGGATGTCCTTGCGTCTCCATTTATACCCATATCCCTTTCTGCCTTTTTGCTGTATGTGTGTATTAAAAATGTGATGGAATAATCTTTTTGTGCTTTCTCTGCTCAGTGTTTTCCATCATTAAAGAAACTTCAGTTGCCTTCTCTCAGTAAGCTGCCGTTCAAATCTGTAGATCAGAAATTCATGGAAAAGTCCAAGAACCAGTTAAATAGCTTCTTACAGGTAAGAAAACAAAGATTGTATGCTCTTAAACATTCTATTAATTGTGGAGTCAAAAGGCAAACTGGCTGCCCCTGTTCTGTGCTGCTGGGCTCTGGAATCCACAGTAGCTTGTCTGCATAAGTGTGTGACACATTTTCTCCCAATCTTTAGGAAAAAATCCTATCTCTGTGTCTTTAGTACTGTTCTACAAGCGCTGTTTAGAACAGTTGTCACCAACTGGTCAATCGCCATCGACCAGTCAATCCTAGAGGATCTCCCAGTCAGTTGCGATCTCCGGCAGTGTAGCGTGGCAGCTGCTGAAGCACACTCCCTACCCCGGAAGCACACTCCCTTACCTCCTGGAAGCGGCCAGTGCGGCTCTGAGGGCGGGGGGTCTCTGCGCACTGCTCCTGCCTGCAAACACCGCCCCCACAGCTACCATTGGCCGGGAGAGCTGTGGGGGCGGTGCTTGCAGAGAGGGGCAACATGCAGAGCCATATACCTCCCACCCCTCCCAGGGGCCGCAGGGGCGTATTGGCATCTTCTGGGAGCAGTGTGGGGCCGAGGTACGTAGGGAGCCTGCCGTAGCTTCACTGCGCCCACTGCCAATCGGGAGCCACCGGAAGTAAGTGCTGCCTGGTGGGAGGCCACACTCCAACCCCCAGCCCTGACCCCCCTCCCAGAGCCAGCACCCTATACTCCCTCCTTCACCCCAACAGTCTGCCCCAGCCTGGAGCCCCTTCCTGCACTTCTATCCCAGGCTCAGTCCGAAGCCCCCTCCCACACTGCGAACCCCTCAGCCCCAGCCCAGAGCCTGCGCCCCCTCCCGAACCCCAACCTCCTACCCCAGCCCTGTGAAAGTGAGTGAGTGTGGGGGAGAGCGAACTACGGAGAGAGGGGGGGATAGAGTGAGCGGGGCAGGGCTTTGGGAAAGGGGCAGGGCCTCGGGGAAGGGGCAGAGTAGATCCTGGGTTGCCCTTGGATTCAAAAAGTGATCTTGGGCATAAAAAGGTTGGAGACCACTGGTTTAGAAGGTCGTGCTGCAGTCACTGCTCCTCCTACCACAGGTGCGAACTTTCCAAAGTGCCAACGTGGGTGCTCGACCCCTGGCTGGGCCCAAGGCCCCGCCCGCACTCCACCCCTTACCCCAAAGCCCCACCCCTGCTGTGCCTCTTCCCGCCCAATTCCACCTCCTTCCCCGAGCGCGCTGCATCTTCGTTCCTGCCCCCGCCCCCTCATACCACAAAACAGCTGTTTGAGATGGGTGGGAGGCGCTGGGAGAGGGGAGGAAGCGCTGATCTGTGGGTCCTGCCAGTGGGCGGGAGGCACTGCAGGGGTGGGAGGGGAGCTGACGGGGGGCTGCCGGTGGGTGTTCAGCACCCACCATTTTTCCCCCGTGGGCGCTCCAGCCCCGGAGCACCCACGGAGTCAGCACCTATGCCTCCTACTCTGGGAGGACCAGGGAGAACTCACACCACTCATTCTTTTGTGACTTTCTGAAAGTCTGTAATTCAGACAGTCATTATGTTCTTTCTCTTGGAGAGATCTCAACGGGTAGTTGCGGACAATCGCCCCCTTCCCAAAGAGCTCTCAAGTGTGCAGTGCCACAAGGAGTCATTCTGTTACCTCTCCTGTTCAATGCGTGTATAGGACTGTTAGGAGAGCTAGTAAGGGTGCATGGGGTTCAATATTTTCACTGCGCCGTTGACATCCAACGGTATGCCTCTTTCTCTTCTGATGTAGTTCAGCACCTCAGCCAGTGTCTAGCTGAGACTAGGGCAAGGCTGAGAGCAAGCTGGCTGATGCTGAACCCAGCTAAGGCAGAGCTGACGATGGTGGGTTGGGGGAAGCAGCTGGAGGAGATGGCAGAGGTAATATCGGCCCCCTTGGTTGAGGGAGTATGTGTGACATTGGTGAATAGTGCTCACATCTCATGGGTGATGTTTGACGCCAAGAAGCTGTTTGAAGATCATATTACAGTGGTGACCCAGTCAGCTTTTTAACATCTGTATCTGGCTGGGAGGTTGCGACCTTTTTTTTCTGATGTGGACCTTGCCACTTGTATCCATGCTTGTGTCACCTCAAGATTAGACTATTGTAATGTGGTCTACATGGACTACACCTTACAACCATTCAGAGGCTGAAGCTGGGGCAGAATGTATGTGCTTGCTTAGTGAGCAGGACACCTCACTGGGAGCGTGTGACCCCAGTGCTTTGGGATTTGCCTGGCTGCCTATTGGTCTCCAGGTGAAGCTTAAAGCATTGGTCATGACATGTAGACTGTCAAGCCCTAAATGGCCTGGGACTGGCCTAGCTGAGGGTCCACCTCTCCCTGTGTCCTTCTGCCACAGCTGTGGTCAGCAGTGCACTTGAGGTGGTCCTCTTTGTTATAAAAGGTGGGGGTTGCTGGCAGGGCATTCTCTACTGGGGTTCCAGGACTCTGGAACTTGCTCCCTCATTTGGTTCTATGGAGCCTGAATTTGGTGACCTGCAAAAGACACCTCTTGAATAGGGTCTCAGAAGGAGGCTGAAGGTGTGCTTTTTAGATGATGAAGGGAATAGGTGGTTGGCTGGCCAAATTCCTGTGGAATTGATTTCAGTGCTGCTGAGGTTTAATTTGATAGTATGTATTGTATGATTATGTAATTATATTAGATTGCCTAGAGCCTTGGCTAGGCATCATTATTATTTTAAATCTAAATAAATGAATAAAAGGTATGGTTTAGATAGGACAACCTTTAAAGTGGCTGTGTTTTGCCCCAAAAGGTGAAATTGTATTTGGCCTCCGGTAGCAACAAACAGGAGACATTATACAATTTACAGATACAGCAGTAGGGGTTTTCAGGGCCACCTGGGTTTAACATTGCTGTTTGTTTAAAGCAGACTGTTTAACAATTAAGAAAAACTGTTCTAGATTCTGACGTTCAGAGACTAATAGGCCACCTCTGAGTCAGGAAAAATTAAACTAGCGTATTCATTGATATGCAAAGTAAATTGTTTGATTTTAGAGTAATCTTTTTCCTAGATAGCTTTTGTTTGTTTTCCAGGTACTATAATACAACCAAACATTGCTGTAAAACAGCAAGGTATATTTCCCTCAGGAAGTGAAATAATTGTATGTATGTTCTCTTTCAAAAGTAGAATGTTGCTGAAGTGGAACTGAGCACCATTAATATTCAATGTACTTTTTTTTAAACTGGGGATAGGATTTCAAACCCTGAATGTTTGCCATTTCATTGCTGTGCTTTTCAAAGGCATCATTAAAAAGTAGCAGAAATGTATTGAAATATGAAACTCAATTAGATTATTGCATATCTAACTGCTATTTCTTGGGTGCTGTACTACCCTTAAATAAACACTTCAGATTTTAGGCATCAAACTTCAAGACTTTATTTTTTCCCCTTCTGTGTCCTCTTGTCCCTTTCTGTTTCCTGCTGTTCTAGATTCCCTTCACTCCCAGCTGCTCATGGTCAGGTGCCCCATCCTCCATCCCAATAACCTTTCCTGCAAACCATCCTTTATGTCAGTGTCTGAGGAACCCCCTTTATTTGGTGCTGCTTCTCTGGTGCTCAGAACCCAATCCTGTTTATCTGCATCTTCCTTCTGCTCCAGATTCCCTCTTTCCACACCCACAGACCAGGCAAAGCAGCTAGTTCTGTGCAGGTTTCCCTGCAGATGAAGTAAATTAGGTAGAGAAAGTATAGTTTCAGGCAATCAAAAATCTCCAGATTCTAGTTTCCAGTGAAAAATAAAAATGACACTTGGGCATGACTACAGGGGAGAGCTTAGTGGATGGGCAATTTATAGCAGTGCCTAGTTGGGAAAGAATTACTGGCAATAATCTGTGAAAATCAAAGCACATGCAAAGCCTTGACAGAAGGGAAAGCTATTATCATAATTTCACTGTAACTATGGGTATTGTACGAAAAGTGACTATGTAAAAACAGTTCCTCCTTACTCAACAAATATGCTCCCTGTGTATTTCCTCTGTGTGTCTCATATTTGCATATTTTACTGTCTAAAATGTGCTACTTTTTACTATTAAATAACTGCAGAGCCAAGATAAGCTGAATTCTGTTTTGGGTCATACATCATTTTACCAGCATTGTTACCAATGAACCTAATACTCCTCTCACTTATACTGGCCTAAATCAGGAGTAAATCCATTGTAACCATTGGTATATTACCAGCGTGAGAGCCGAGTCAGTCCTGGCGTTTAAGTCTTTATTGGAGAAGAGGGGGTGATGTACAAGCCCAAAAGAATACATCTTGAGTTTCAGATCCCATGTTGAGCTTGTGGCATTGGCATTTAGAAAAGCCATCTCTCTAGTGGTATGTCAGTTTGATCTCAGAGTGATTGTGAGACCATAAGCTTGGAACTCCACAATGCCATTTTTATAGTCCTTTTAATTTTCCGCTTTTAAATAAATAATGTTTTAAAACCAATTCAGACACTCCCCTTATTCACTAACGCTAGTCTCACTGTGCACCTGATTAGTGTATTAATCAGCTATACCGAAGAGTCTGTTGCACCTTATTGCTTAAATAATTCATATTTAATTGATATGTTGTGAATAGTCTTCATTCTGTGTTCTCCACAGAAGCTGCTTTCTGATGAAAGACTATGTCAGAGCGAAGCACTTTATGCCTTTTTGAGCCCTTCCCCTGAGCACCTCAAAGTTATTGATGTGCAAGGAAAGAAATCTGCTTTTTCACTCTCATCATTTCTGGAAAGACTTCCTGGTGATTTCTTTTCTCATCAAGAGGTGAGTGGTAGAAAAGTAATTTTCCTAGATTTAATTATTTGTCCAATATAAGCTGCTAATACAACACTTTTGAATGGTAGTTAATATTGGAGGGTGTTTGCAAAGATGCTGTTCAGTTTACTGTAAGCAAACCAATGGTGAGATATTAAAGCTCTCTACTAAATTTAATGCAGTTTGCTAATAAAACATGTTTTATCCAGTGATGAGCTACCAAAATCTTAACAGCGGGTTCCCTCCTCACCCCACAAGGGGGTCATTCCCCCCCCAGGACCCCTTCCCCATCCACTCCCTCCCCTGTCCCCGACTGCCCCCAGAACCGGGCAGGAGGGTCTCATGGGCCACTGTAGTGGGTGCCCACCCCGCCCCTAAGAGCCAGAGGCTGCTTACCTGGGGCAGCTCCCAGGAAGCATCCGGCAGGTTCCTCCGCCTCCTAGGGCGGGAGAGCATAGCTAGGGGGGAGCAGGGGGAGCGGCCACTCCCCCACTGATCACATAAAAAGTGGCGCCTTAGGCGCCGACTTCCTGGGTGCTCCGGGACTGGAGCACCCACAGAGAAAATTTGGTAGGTGCAGAGCACCCACCGGCAGCTCCCCACCCTACGCCCGGCCCCAGTTCACCTCCACTCCGCCTCCGCCCCTGAACGCACCGCCCCACTCTGCTTCTCCACCCCTCCCCCGGCTTCCCGCGAATCAGCTGTTCGGCAAGAAGCCTGGGAGGGCTGAGAAGCAGGTGGCGGCATCTCACTCAGGCCAAGGGTGGCGGAGGTGAGCTGGGGTGGGGAACGGTTCCCCTGTGCGCCCCCCCGGGTTACCTGCTGTGGCGTGGGCGGCCCTCCTCGCCCCCCCCCCATCCCAGCTCACCTCCGCCTCCCTGGGCCTGAGCGGGAAGCCGCCGCCTCCTTCTCAGCCTGCCCCAATTTCCCGCACGAACAGCTGATTTGCGGGAAGCCTAGGGGGGCGGAGAAGCAGAGCGGGATGACGCGTTCAGGGGAGGAGGCGGAGGTGGAGGGGAGGTGAGGTGAGCTGGGGCTGGGGGTGGGGCGGGGAGCTGCTGGTGGGTGCTCAGCACCCACCAAATTTTCCCCTTGGGTGCTCCAGGGCTGGAGCACCCATGGAGTCGGCGCTTAAGGTGCCACTTTTGGCCGGTTAAATTTAGAAGCCCTTTTAGAACTGGTTGTCCCTCATGGAACAACCGGTTCTAAAGGGGCTTCTAAATTTAATAATCGGTTCTAGCGAACCGGTGCGAACCGGCTCCAGCTCACCACTGGTTTTATCTCTGTGGAAAATATATAATATAGACAAGTGAATAGACTACATATTCCAAGCCAATGAAATGTACACAGCCTGGGACACTTTTTGCTAGCAAAATTTCTGACTTTTCAAATGCTTAAATATAAAGCCTTTGTAGAGCTGTCCAGGGGTATCTCTGCTGTCTTGTGATAGTGAAACCCAGACTGGAGTGGGGAGGGGTATTCCTTTGATACAAAGGCTTTTCTTTTGTTCTGCTTCTCCACATCCTCCATGTAATTTTTTGTATATACCTTTTATGAACGTTGTTTTCTTCTGTGTAATATTGAAATTAGACAACCAGAAATAAGAGATCCAAATTCATTGGCCCTGATCTTCCTCACCGTATGTCCCTCTTTCATACCATTCATGTAGTTCTTTTATATGTGGCAGAGAAGAGCGTAATATGTGGCTAGGGCAAAAGTTAAATATTTTTTTCTTATACCATCTTTAAATTTATTTTTGCTTCTTTCAATTTATAAATTTTTTAAAATGTGCTTATATGCTCTTCAGAAAGAAATCTGATGAGGTTCAACAAGGACAAGTGCAGAGTCCTGCACTTAGGACGGAAGAATCCCATGCACCGCTACAGACTAGGGACCGAATGGCTAGGCCGCAGTTCTTCAGAAAAGGACCTAGGGGTTACAGTGGACTAGAAGCTGGATATGAGTCAACAGTATGCCCTTGTTGCCAAGAAGGCCAGTGGCATTTTAGGATGTACAAGTAGGGGCACTGCCAGCAGATCGAGGGATGTGATCGTTCCCCTCTATTTGACATTGGTGTGGCCTCATCTGGAGTACTGTGTCCAGTTTTGGGCCCCACACTACAAGAAGGATGTGGAAAAATTGGAAAACGTCCAGCGGAGGACAACAAAAATGATTAGGGGGCTGGAACACATGACTTATGAGGAGAGGCCGAGGGAACTGGGATTGTTTAGTCTGCGGAAGAGAAGAATGAGGGGGGATTTGATAGCTGCTTTTAACTACCTGAAAGGGGGTTCCAAAGAGGATGGATCTAGACTGTTCTCAGTGGTGGCAGATGACAGAACAAGGAGTAATGTTCTCAAGTTGCAGTGGGGGAGGTTTAGGTTGGATATTAGGAAAAACTTTTTCACTAGAAGGGTGGTGAAACACTGGAATGCGTTACCTAGGGAGGTGGTGGAATCTCTTTCCTTAGAAGTTTTTAAGGTCAGGCTTGACAAAGCCCTGCTGGGATGATTTAGTTGGGGATTGGTCCTGCTTTGATCAGGGGGTTAGACTAGATGACCTCCTGAGGTCCCTTCCAACCCTGATATTCTATGATTCTATGACGGTTTTCTCCTATGTGGCTGTACTGTACTATAAATCATACAGATCATAATCTAAGCACTTAAACCCTCACTAAATGCCACTGTTACTACGTATCAACATCAATCAACAACAAATGATCTCCTCCTCCTCCCTTACCCTGCTGAGGTCACCCCATCAGAAAACCACTCGGAGAAACAGGCTTTACAATGTGCCCTGAAATTGTTAGATCCACAGACTATGGGGGGAGGAAATGCCAGAGCTCAATGCTCCTCTTCTAAGAATGTTCTGTCTCCCCTCCTCCAGACAAGACATCTAATGACTGTCGGTTCCTTACTTGGCAGTGTAACCCTCACTGTTCCAATGTACTCGCTTCAAAGGCTGATAGATTGGTTTGGAGGCAGAGCTGACAGACCTGCTTCTCTTGTTTCCCCCTTTGGGCTCCACCTCTGCTCCGTGATACACGGGAATGTGCAGGGAGCCCTTAGCTGGCTCTGCAATATGTGAGGGATAATGATCACTACCACTATCCTGCACAGGCTCCTCCAGTCCTGCCACCAAGCAACCAAACTGCACTCATTCTACTGTGTGGCCGTGGAAGAAGAGCTAGGATTGTGCTGTGTATGCACTCACCAGGGCAGCTCCATGGATGCCAGTACCACAGCTTCTCTGTGCTTCAGAACAGAGCCAGAGCACTCCCTAACTCAGAATAAATACTCTGTGGGGTTGAAAAGATCAATTCATTACCTCCAACAGTGAATGCAGGTAGGTCTGAATCTCTGAGGCAGGGGTCACTGCATAGCTAAATAGTGCCTCTGAAACCTTTGATCTTCCTGAGACACTTCCAAATCACCACCTTCCCAAAAGGTGTAAAGTATTATTCAAGGCAAGTGGGTTCTCATACAGTAAGTTTATATACACACACACAAGATGGAAGGAGAAAGAGATTTAAGGAACAGGGGAGAAGGAAGGCAGGAACATAACAGGAGGTTGGACTTGATGACTTATCAAGGCCCCTTCCAGCCCTCCATTTCTATGATTCTATCTTGGTATATCTTTTGCTTTGTCTTTTCCTCCATTTTTTTCAGTCTCTGTTCTTTTTCCACCCCCTCATTTCTCTTCCTCTCTCATTCCTTGTTATGTTCCTGCCTTCCTTCTCCCCTGTTCCTTAAATCTCTTTCTCTTCCATCTTGTGTGTGTGTGTGGATATAAACTTACTGTATGAGAACCCACTTGCCTTGAATAATACTTTACACCTTTTGGGAAGGTGGTGAAGGACCAGGCAGAGGAAAAGACGGGCTAGTGAAGGAGAAATAGAGCTCAAGAATAGGTTTGCAGAGTTGGAAAATGAAGAAGGGGCTCAGCAGGTAGTAACTGAAGGTGGAAGGGCAAGGAAGAAGAGAAGAGCGGCTAGTCCTATAGGAAAAGGGGAAGAGTTAATGGAGATTACACCAAATATGAGCCCCAGGAGGATACAGGATGGGTTAAAGAGGATTACAAGGGAGAATAGGAATGGAAAGAACTTGCAGTCAGAGGGAACAGAGGATAGACTGGAGAATAGCACCGTCACTAGGAAAAGACAGGTCTATGTTATTGGGGACTCTTTACTGAGAAGAATAGATAGGCCTGTAACCAGAGCTGATCCAGAGAATAGGAGGGTGTGCTGTCTTCCAGGTGCTAAGATACAGAATGTAGACCTGAGGTTGAAAAGGATTCTAAAGGGAGCGGGAAAGAATCCCCTAATTATCCTTCATGTGGGAACAAATGATACGGCTAGATTCTCGCTGGAAAGTATTAAGGGACACTATGCTAGGCTGGGGAAGACGCTTAAGGAAATCGAGGCTCAGGTGATCTTTAGTGGGATTCTGCCTGTTCCTAGAGAAGGGCAACAAAGGTGTGACAAGATTATGACTATCAACAGATGGCTTAGGCAGTGGTGCTATAAGGAGGGCTTTGGGATGTATGGCCACTGGGAGGCATTCATGGATAGAGGACAGTTCTCTCGGGATGGACTTCATCTGAGTAGGGAAGGAAATAGACTTCTAGGATGGAGGCTGGCACAACTGATTAAGAGAGCTTTAAACTAGGAATTAGGGGGAGATGGTTGGGAGAATTTAGCCAGAATTTAGCCATGCCAGAATTTAGCATTGAGAGGAAAGAAAATGAAGTAAGAGTGGATACAGTCGTGGGTAGGAGGAAGGGCAGTGTAGATACAAGTCTAATAGGTTATACTGGTAGTAAAATGACTGTGCCTAATAGGATACAGAATGTGAGTGAGGCCAAACAGCAAAAATTAAGATGTTTGTACACCAATGCGAGGAGCCTAGGTAACAAAATGGAGGAACTAGAGCTACTGGTGCAAGAAGTGAAACCAGATATTATAGGGATAACAGAAACATGGTGGAATAGTAGTCATGACTGGACTACAGGTATTAAAGGGTATGTGCTGTTTAGGAAAGACCGAAATAAAGGTAAAGATGGTGGAGTAGCATTGTATATCAATGATGAGATAGAATGTAAAGAAATAAGAAGTGATGAAATGGATAAGACTGAGTCCGTCTGGGCAAAAATTAAATTGGGGAAGAAAATTATTAGAGCCTCCCCTGGGATAGTGCTTGGGGTATGCTATAGACTGCCGGGATCTAATTTGGATATGGATAGAGTTTTTAATGTTTTTAATAAAGTAAATACTAATGGAAACTGTGTGATCATGGGAGACTTTAACTTCCCAGATATAGACTGGAGGATGAGTGCTAGTAATAATAATACAGCTCAGATTTTCCTAGATGCGATAGCTCATGGATTCCTTCAGCAAGTAGTTGCTGAACCGACTAGAGGGGATGCCATTTTAGATTTGGTTTTGGTGAGTAGTGAGGACCTCATAGAAGAAATGATTGTGGGGGATAATCTTGGCTCAAGTGATCATGAGCTAATTCAGTTCAATCTGAACGGAAGGATTAATAAAAATAAATCTGCAGCTAGGGTTTTTGATTTCAAAAGGGCTGACTTTCAAAAATTAAGGAAATTAGTTAGGGAAGTGGATTGGACTGAAGAATTTATGGATCTAAAGGTAGAGGAGGCCTGGGATTATTTTAAATCAAAGCTGCAGAAGCTATCGGAAGCCTGCATCCCAAGTAAGGGGAAAAAATTCATAGGCAGGAGTTGTAGACCAAGCTGGATGAGCAAGCATCTCAGAGAGGTGCTTAAGAAAAAGCAGAAAGCATATAGGGAGTGGAAGAAGGGAGGGATCAGCAAGGAAAGCTACCTTATTGAGGTCAGAACATGTAGGGGTAAAGTGAGACAGGCTAAAAGTCAAGCAGAGTTGGACCTTGCAAAGGGAATTAAAACCAATAGTAAAAGGTTCTATAGTCATATAAATAAGAAGAAAACAAAGAAAGAAGAAGTGGGACCGTTAAACACTGAGGATGGAGTGGAGGTCAAGGATAATCTAGACATGGTCCAATATCTAAACAAATACTTTGCCTCAGTCTTTAATAAGACTAAAGAGGATCTTAGGGATAATGGTAGCATGACAAATGGGAATGAGGATATGGAGGTAGACATTACCATATTTGAGGTAGAAGCGAAACTCAAACAGCTTAATGGGACTAAATTGGGGGGCCCAGATAATCTTCATCCAAGAATATTAAAGGAATTGGCACAAGAAATTGCAAGCCCATTAGCAAGAATTTTTAATGAATCTGTAAACTCAGGGGTTGTACCGTATGATTGGAGAATTGCTAACACAGTTCCTATTTTTAAGAAATGGAAAAAAAGTGATCCGGGTAATTATAGGCCTGTTAGTTTGACATCTGTAGTATGCAAGGTCTTGGAAAATATTTTGAAGGAGAAGGTAGTTAAGGACATTGAAGTCAATGGTAAATGGGACAAAATACAACATGGTTTTACAAAAGGTAGATCGTGCCAAAGATCTCCTTCTTTGAGAAAGTAACAGATTTTTTAGACAAAGGAAACGCAGTGGATCTAATTTACCTAGATTTTAGTAAGGCATTTGATACCGTGCCACATGGGGAATTATTAGTTAAATTGGATAAGATGGGGATCAATAGGAAAATTGAAAGGTGGATAAGGAATTGGTTAAAGGGGAGACTACAACGGGTCCTACTGAAAGGTGAATTGTCAGACTGGAGGGAGGTTACCAGTGGAGTTCCTCAAGGATCGGTTTTGGGACCAATCTTATTTAATCTTTTTATTACTGACCTTGGCACAAAAAGTGGGAGTGTGCTAATAAAGTTTGCGGATGATACAAAGCTGGGAGGTATTGCCAATTTAGAGAAGGACAGGGATACCCTACAGGAGGATCTGGATGACCTTGTAAACTGGAGTAATAGTAATAGGATGAAATTTAATAGTGAGAAGTGTAAGGTCATGCATTTAGGGATTAATAACAAGACGCATCAATTAGAAGTAACGGAGGAGGAAAAGGACCTTGGAGTATTGGTTGATCATAGGATGTCTATGAGCTGCCAATGTGATATGGCTGTGAAAAAAACTAATGCGGTCTTGGGATGCATCAGGAGAGGTATTTCCAGTAGGGATAAGGAGGTTTTAGTACCGTTATACAAGGCACTGGTGAGACCTCACCTGGAATACTGTGTGCAGTTCTGGTCTCCCATGTTTAAGAAGGATGAATTCAAACTGGAACAGGTACAGAGAAGGGCTATTAGAATGATCCGAGGAATGGAAAACTTGTCTTATGAAAGGAGACTCAGGGAGCTTGGCTTGTTTAGCCTAACTAAAAGAAGGTTGAGGGGAGATATGATTGCTCTCTATAAATATATCAGAGGGATAAATACCAGAGAGGGAGAGGAATTATTTAAGCTCAGTACCAATGTGGACACAAGAACAAATGGATGTAAACTGGCCACTAGGAAATTTAGCCTAGAAATTAGATGAATGTTTTTAACCATCAGAGGAGTGAAGTTTTGGAATAGCCTTCCAAGGGAAGCAGTGGGGGCAAAAGATCTATCTGACTTTAAGATTAAACTCGATAAGTTTATGGAGGAGATGGTATGATGGGATAACATGGTTTTGGTAATTAAATATTCATGGTAAATAGGCCCAATGGCCTGTGATGGGCTATTAGATGGGGTGAGATCCGAGTTACCCAGGAAAGAATTTTCTGTAGTATCTGGCTGATGAATCTTACCCATATGCTCAGGGTTTAGCTGATCACCATATTTGGGGTCGGGAAGGAATTTTCCTCCAGGGCAGATTGGAAGAGGCCCTGGAGGTTTTTCGCCTTCCTCTGTAGCATGGGGCACGGGTCACTTGCTGGAGGATTCTCTGCTCCTTGAAGTCTTTAAACTACGATTTGAGGATTTCAGTAGCACAGACATAGGTGTGAGGTTTTTTTTGTAGGAGTGGTGGGTGAAATTCTGTGGCCTGCGTTGTGCAGGAGGTCAGACTAGATGATCATAATGGTCCCTTCTGACCTAAATATCTATGAATCTATGATTTGGAAGGGTCTCAGGAAGATCAAAGGCTTCAGAGGCACTATTTGCCCCATATGCTCGAGCTACTCTTATACTCCTCCTCAGCAATTCATCCATGTTTCAACTTTTTGTAGGATTCCCTTTTGATTTTCTGGTCATTAAAGAGCTCCTGATGGAGTCATATTGGCCTCTTACTATTCTTTCTTTCTGTCTTTCCTTTGCACTGGGATAGTTTGCTGTTGTGCCTTTAATATTTTCTCCTTGAGAAACGGGTAGCCCTCCTGAATCCTTTTAGTCCTTAGATTTTCTTCCCCTGGGACCTTACCTACCAGTTCTCTGAGTTTGTTAAAGTCTGCTTTTTTTGAAGTCTATTTTCCATATTCTTCTGCTCTCACACCTTCCATCCTTTCCTTAGAATCATGAAATCTATCATTTCATGATCACTTTCACCCAAATTGACTTCTACCTTCAGATTTGCAACCAATTCCTTCCTGTTCATCAGAATCAAGTCTAAAATGGCTGTTTGCCTGGTTACTTCTTCCACTGTCTGAAACAAAAAGTTGTCCCCAATACACTCCAAGAACTTACTGGAACTTTTGTTTTTTGCCATATTACTTTTCCAACTGATATCTATGTAGTGAAAGCCTCACATTACTACCTGGTGATTTAGATATTTCTCAAAAAGAAAAGGGGTACTTGTGGCACCTTAGAGACTAACCAATTTCTGTTATTTAATCTATAAATGCCCCAGTCACCTGCTTTTTCTGATTTGGAGGCATATAGTAGACTCCTACCATGACATCACTACTATTTTTTGTCCCTTTTATCTTTAGCCAGAGACTTTCAACTGGTCTGCCTCTCACCTCCCTCTGGACCTCAGGACAAGTATATTTATTCTTGATGTATAATGCAACACCACCTCCCTTTTTATTCTTCCTGTCCTTCCTGAACAAGCTATACACCTCTTGACCAATATTCTAGTTATGAGACATTTCACACCAAGTCTCTGTAATGCCAGTTAAGTAATAATTTATTTTATGGACTAGCACTTCCAGTTCTTCCTGTTTATTCCCAGTACTCTATGCACTGGTTCCTCTTACTGGCTTTCCTCAGTAGGGACATGCAGGCTGCATTCCCAGCAAGTTGAGACCAGGGCCTGGGTGGAAGTATTTCAGGGTCATTATGCCTTTCTGTCGGGGGTGGGACCACAGGGGCAGGCAGAGGAAGAGCTAGCAGTGGTGTTGACAACAGGCTGTTTTCCTCCCATTGCAGGTCCTTCCTTGTAGACTACTTCCAAGTTAAGAAATAGGAAAAAAAAAAACCCAGCATGCAGCCCTGCCTCCCTGCCCTCCTCCGCTGGTGAACTCAGCTGGCTAATTCCCTTAGTCTCCCAGCTACCTTCGTTTTACCAGCCATCTAAGATAGAAGGAAAGAACAATGATGGAAGGGGATGGAGAAAGTAGAACATAATTTTTTTCTTTACTCCTTTTCTTTTGTTTCAAAAAAGTTGAGGGAAGGCCATTGTGAATGGATCCCAGACCAGTGCTTCTGCCGAAACAGCCCAAGCTTTCAGCATATGCTACAGCTCAGCTGTTGCTCGATGGCACAGTCTAGACATATTTGCTGTTATTTTACCTGAATGAACACCCATTAAACCTTGCTGCATGTTACATGTTTACTTGTTAAAAAAGAGTTTTTTCACTTTATTCCTTGATTTGTAATTTCTAGAGGAAATGCTCTCATTATGTAACTTTTTTCCATTCTAGGTCATTCCTCGGGTTCTTCAAATATGTTAGGCTAGGAATATTTCTCTTTATAACTGTTTTCAAAATGATATACTGGAGCTGTTTGAGATCTGTACTATTTATACAGCTACTTGGAAAAGACTCTATACATTTAGAGTACGTTTCTTAGCTGTCAAGACCAAAACCAAATCATAGGAAAAACAGAATTATTAGTATTTTGCACCATTACAAATGAGAGGTGGTTCAGGTTCATGAACTAAGTAGTGGGAGGGAAATGAGCTCTAAAACTAATATCCCTTAACAACTCTCTTCCATACTGTATCTGTATTGCTCTTTTAGGAGGAGACAGAAGAGGATAGTGACCTGTCAGACAATGGAGATGATGTGGATGGTAAACGAGATGCTCTTGCTGAGCCGTGTTTCATGCTGATTGGAGAGATTTTTGAGCTGCGAGGAAGTAAGCTTTGAACTTGCTTGCTTATTAGTGGATTCTGTTGGTTAAGAAAAAAGCTAGGAAATATTGATTTTCAGATGTCAAAATGAATCACTGTTTTCCTACCATTTAAATGAGTGGAGATATTTTTGCAATGTAAAACACTGATTTCTTTGGAAATCAATGTTTTTTAATTTCTGACTCTTCTGGGGATAAGCTCCCAATCTTAACATTGCAGTAACAATGCAACAGTTTGGGAGTTTTGCATTAAATATTTGTAAGCTTCACCTCAGTTTAAAAATGTTCTATATTTCCAAAACACAGGCAAAAATCAGAGTATGCTTTTGTGTCAGGATACTGCATTTTACAGTGAACTAATTCCAAGGAAAAGGAAAGTAGATGGTTTATCATATTGACATGCATGTGTCAAAGCAACATGACTTCCACATCCATTATAAAAAAAAGTGTCTTACTCCAAATATAACTAAAATACATAGTAGACTTGAAGCAACAAAATGATAGAATTAGGAACTCATTTGGTGCTGGATCTTTCATGCCCTTGCATGTCTGAGTAATGGCTGCATGATCAGGTCCATGGACAGAAGCATCAAACAGAACTATTTTGTGTCCACTAGAAGATGCAACTGTATTTAGCCACACATAGTATTTGCTTAAAAAAAAATTTGTTTTCAGAGCAACTATTCTAAAATATCACACCTTTCAAAATGCTGTAATTACATGCCCCAACTGGAGATCTTTGCAAATTCAGATCTTTCCCAAGACAGCCTTGTTAAGAGAGTGAAAGTTTACTGAGGATCTGACAGTTAGGAAGGAATATTCAAATTGTTCCTTCAGTTATTCTTGATGACAAGAAGCTGCCTTTTTTCTTTTTGCAAATGTATCCAGAATGTCAGTGCCATTGATGAATACCATATATCCTATTGTTAGATGTACAAGTGCAAAAAAAAGGCTTAGGAAGTAGTGCTGGGCCACAGTTAGTGTAAACGTTTAGGTTATATAGTCTTAAAAAAAGAAACCCTTCCAATAGGAACCAAAAATTAACAATGTAGATCTTTGCCTATATTTAAAAAAATATACAAAAATGGGAAATCATTTAATAATCATTATTTCTACTCCTTCCTATGATCTAAACTTGTCCTTGGCTATCTGCACAGAATAAAGAGAAGCATATCATTGGAATAATCACAGTTCATCCTTTCTATCAGAAGGAAGAAAAATCTAATTCTTCATTGGCTTTGATATTTGTAGTGTATAAATCCACTAGACATCATGTTCCAGAATATTAACTCTGTTTCTTCCTGTTCTTCTGTTTCTATAAATTGAAAACTTGAACTAGTGATTCCCATGTAGCATGGTTCTTTCTGTGTTATTACTAGTTATACCCAGGCTGTTTTTTCATATATCTTCTTCTTGGTAACATTTGATGTCCCTTATTTTTTATCTCTATTTGTGAACTTTCACTATGTGGCCCCTGATAGGAAGGTGGCAAAGTTGAATCAAGTCATGCAAGGTCTAAGTGCAGTCGTAGGCCTTTGAGCACTTCCATTGTTAGTCCTTGTTGGACAAGAGTAAACCACCATTGGGCTCAACATTGGCCTAATTCTTTCCCATTGAAGCCAATGGGAGTTTTACCACTAACTTCAGTAGACGAAAAGTTAGGCCAGCACTGACGACTACTGAACATCCCACACTGCGTTTTTCTTTTCTTGCTGGCCAAGTTGGGATAGTAGCAAAAGGCCCTTTATCAGACAACAAGCTACAGTGCTACAGCATTCTTTTTCTGGCCAGTCTAGCTTTTGGGGGTCTCTGGGCAAGGAAAGCTCCCATAGTTTAGTTCCAACATGGTCAAATCATGAAAAAAAAATGACTAACGTAACGATTGAACCTAATGACCAGAAGATTCTAAATGCAAGGGAAAAAAGTAATTCTAGAACTTTGTTAATTGTGCTACTGATGCACATTTTGAAGAGAAAGTCCCATTTGGCTAACTTACTCATTTCCTGTGCAGTTCACTTTCTGCAGAGGAGAACTTCTAGTTAATTTTTGAGATGCAGATCAATAGAGAAAAGAAGTGACCAAATTTTGTGAGGAACTTGAATGGTTTCCATGATGTCCAGTTTGCTGAATGGGTTTTTAAGGCTTTTATTTCTCTTTTTAGTAGTGCAGGATAGTTGAAGCTTATTCAGAGGAAAAACTCACTGCATTTTCAGTCTACATATTTTTTCTATATAATAATTTCTTCTGCTGCCTTAATGATTTTTGAAAAATAAGGTGTCTCTCAGTACTTACAGTATCAGTGCTTACACTATTGCAACCTACTGTGTTAGATATTTGTTTAATCTTTTATTAAAATGACAATGCTGAATTACAAACACTGTCCACAAAAGTCTCTTGTAGTCCATGAACTTTAGGCAGCAAGCTACATTAGAGCTGGACGTGAACCACAACAGTAGCTCTTAATATGTGGCTGGGACTTAATCTCTAGTTGAAATGGAAATGCTGCTGTGAGACACAGCAAGAACAAACATCCCAAATCTAAAAGAAGTGTGTTATTCCTTGCAGTCCCAGTGCAGTCACCTTTATTCTTTCTAGAAAGTTGAAGGACCTAGTAAAGTAACCCAAAAATAACCGCATAGCAGGACAGACAGGAAAAAAAATCAGAAGTGAAAGAACTATGTATGTAAAGCTTGGAAAGTGAAACATTAATACAGATAATAGTAGATAAATGTATTGTAGTTTCTGTGTCATGATTGTGGAACCTAGAGAGTTACTGAATGTCTGGTCTTTATTTTCTTTCCTTTTTATTTATTCTAGTGTTTAAGTGGGTCAGAAAGACACTAATTGCACTAGTACAAGTCACTTTTGGAAGAACTATCAACAAGTAAGTAGCAGTTAAACTTTAATTCTGATTCTGGAATCATTGCTGTATGAATAATTAACTGAAAGCAGACTATTTAAAAATATCTATAGACATTCTGTTCATATAGCTAAGGCTCGGCCATTGTTGTCTTACTGGAATTTAAAATTAAGTTTATTCTCATGTTGATCAGAGGGGAATCTAACACAGATGTACAAAATGGATCAAGAAGGGGCTCCCAAGGACCCACGTTTAAATGAATGAAATTGGAGGGCCAGGGACCAGTCATCCCACCTGCTTCTCTGGCTGGCCAATGGGTGGGTAGAGTCTCTAGAAGAATAGGGTCCACCCTGCATTCCCCCAGCATGGGCTTTCTTCCTCACCCTTTCTGCTGGGGCTGTCCCAATCACTGCTGGTCCCATCAAGTTTCCCACCATCCATTGAGGCAGGTGTGTGGCATTATGGTTCTGCTCCTATAATCTGTACCACAGTTCTGAAATCAAGATTGTTTCACAGGGATTTGCCATTTGTGGAATTAAATTAAAAAAGAGCAAATATATTTCATTGGTGAGAAATGGGCATGCTATAAAAATTGTCTGCTCCTTTTTCCTTAAGAGTGAATTAGCACCTCACAGCTTATCAGATGCTATCCTGTAATTTCTGAAGGAGTTAAACATTATGCTGGTTTGAATGGCTTTTATTTTCTTAGTCTATCTGCTTTTCTTACGAACCCACAACATTTTCCCTAGATCTAAAACCTAGATTTTTGTTTTAAGCTGTTTCATTGTACAAGAGACTGTAAATTTACCTAAGTGACAGAAACCATTTTAAGTAGACAGTATGAGTGTGATTTATTTGTAAGGTAAAATAGCAACATATCATTACTCCTGTGCAAACCAAAATGTCAGTTTTTCATTTGCATGGTTTACGACTTCAAGAAGACTTTTCCATGTTGTCATGAGGTTTAGGCCTGCAAAACGTGGCCATCACAGAGCTGGGTAAAAAGCTGGAAATCTCTTCATGAAAATTGTTGTGGAAAAACTTGTCCTTTCTTGGTTAAAAAAATAACTAATATAGCTCTTCTGCCAGGTGCAAAGGCCTGTAGTAAAATAGTTATTCGACAGAGCAGAAATTTGGTATCAAGGAATCTTGGGTTTTTCCTTCCCATGGATCTTTGCTTGGTTTCATCACCAGAGCAGGCTCTAGTAAAGCATTTTAAAACTACTTTTTAAAATGAAACATAATTTGTTAGTCCGCACTGTCATAAACTTTTGAAGCTTGAACACTATGTTTAAATGTCTGTTATCCTGTTGGTTTGTGGAAAGGTGTTGGCATAAAGCCAGCAGAAGGCACACAAGCAGATGGGTTTGAGTATTGGGAGTCTGCCTGAGTTATGGCAGCCTCCTGAGCTGCTTTGTTGGGTCACAGCTTTGCTTGGAATCTCTTCGGTACTGCATGCTGGGCCCCCATCACTGGTACACCACCTGCACCAGGGCTTGACAGATGGTCCTCCAGAAGGCAGCCTTATGACAGTCTTCCACAGTCATTTTGCTGGGGGAATCCCCCCTAGACAGACTGTGTCACTTTGTCACTGTACCTGTAAAGGGCTAGAGATGGGGTAAGGATTTTACCCTAAATATTTCTTCAATAATTACTTGTCTGTGTAAGCAATTGGTGTAGTGGCTAAGGGATTTTAGGCAATAATGAATAGAAGGGAGGTAGTCCATGGGCTGCTCTCTTTTTTAGATGTGGTCCACATTATGAACAAGTTGAAGAACGCCTGATGTTACTTCTATATAAACCTGGAGTCATTCTGAAAGTCAATGGGAGTTGAGTGACTAGCTCCCATTTGTGCCTCTGATAATCTCCCCCTAATCTCTGAAGGCCATAACTCCATATTAAAGATGAAGGTGGTTGCAATCTGCTCCATCTAATGCTAATTACATGTGCTCCTCAGGATACTGGCAAATTACCATTTTGGAAAAGCTTGAGCACTTGGAGTTTGTATTATAACCTGTAATTCTTCTTGGGGAAAAGCTCCAAAAGTAAATCAAACCAAATATTTGTAATCATCAAAATGGCTGTAATGTGTTTCCATGTCAGTGTATGGTAACTCTTATTTGTAAGTGAAAAATCTATCACTGACAAATAAATTGGGCTCTTTGTCATGTTGGTTTTACCCTATTGGATAATGTTTTCCATTAGAAAATGGAGGACAGCTATGATAATAGCATTGCACTTTCAAAAGTCTGTAAACTTCAGTTATTTCTGGAGTACTTTCACCCAGGTGAAAGATCACTGAGAATCTGACAAAGCAATATTTTACCTTATTTTAGCTATGATGCTGTCATACAGGTAGGTAACACATCCCAGAAATCAAATAATAGTACAGGGTGGTCCCATCATCCTTTCAGCAGCTGAAGTTGCACATGCCAGAATTGCTTTAACAGCCTCCCACAGACATTATCGAATGGAAAATCGGACAAGAAATTATTGGAAATATTATGGTTGAGCCCTGATAGACTAATGGCCTTTGACAACAGCTACTTACTGAGGTTTAAATTGAATTTTTTCCCCTTGTATGTTCACATAATGCAAATAGGTAGCAAGAAAAACCTTACCCCTGAGAGAGTGCACACTTTGAGTGGGGTTTGGTTTTGTTGTTGGGTTTTTTTGCTCATGCATTTGTTTTTAAGGATTTAAACTGTGTTGTGATTTTTAAATTGTGGTGTTGTAGCAAAGCAGTTAGTATGGTAGGTCATTGCTCTGGAGCTGGTTGTATATCCCAGAACTTGAGTTCTTTAAGCAAAGAGTGCTCGAGATGATGCAATTAGCCCAGGAGGAGGTGACCAGCTCTATCAGTCACCATGGTTACAGCACTGGCTGTGAAAGAGCTTCCTGGGTACATTTCTGGAAAAGCTTCATCCTATTTTATCCAGCTGGAACATATGCCCATACTGTCAGGTTGTGGTTCCCAACTACCATTTTACTTCTCAGTGTAGCTCATCACCCTCCTCTGCTTTTCCCAAGCAGCAGTGAGCCTTTGTACACGGCCCCACAGTGTGCTGCTACCGTCCACTCCTTTAAATGGACGTGTTCCTTAAATTGCATTGAGTTCCATCTTCTTCACATCCCAGCAGCACACATTTGGAGCAACCCAAGCCACGTTTCCAGTAAGAGTGCACATAGCTGACTAGGAAGTGGGGGGCACTGGCCAAATCATCTGATATCGTAGGCTGATAAACTGGCACCATTTTATGAAGTTGGTCATGTCTTCCACCATTTGTCTGTGTAAAATCTAAACTATTAATTATGACACATTCCCCTTTAAATTTCTTTTTAAAGACAAATACGTGACACCGTAAGCTGGATATTCAGCGAGCCAATGCTTGTTTACTACATCAGTGTATTCCGAGATGCTTTCTGGCCAAATGGAAAATCAGCAGCCCCAACAAGATCCAAAAGCGAAGAGCAAAGTCAGGAGACAAAACAGAGAGCGCAGCAAAAACTACTTGAAAACATTCCAGGTGAGAACATCAGCGTTTCTCTACATAACCACATATGAAAGAAGTGAACGTTAAACCTACATTTTTCTTTTTACAGTTTAGATCGTACCTTCTAATCCTGAAAACAGGCACAATCTTGATCCCAGCCCTTATCCTTAGTGCCTCTGACAAGTAAATTGCAGCACTGTTCAGTGCAGAATGGGACTTCTATGCCCATGTCTAACATAATTAAAAAACTGGTAGCAAAGTCAGTAGGATCTGACTCTTCTCTTCTGGCTGAGATTTCAGAACCAGCTTCTCCCACCTCAGATTCTATCCTCAGATTTGATTTTTATCTCTACGCTTCAAACAACACTGTTTTTAGTTTGAACCCTTTCCTGAGGGTGTTAGATAAATTTTAGTGACTGTTCCCAGTCATTCCTTAGTGTCTCATTTGACCTTTGAAACTAACTAGATAATAATCATTTTTAGAATAAGATAGTAAAGCTAATCCAATTTAAATAAAGTAAAAAAAAAAAAAGAGCAAAAAACCCCCAATACTTACGTGATTTGGGGGCATCAAATTGTGCACATAGCTGGCATATGTACCTGTGTGAACTTCTTCCTGTTGTTCTTGTCTGTAAGATGAGAGTTTACGTAACTTTTTTCCAATGTAAACTACAACAATTTAGGGGTAGAACCAGGAAAATAACTGAGAATTCCCATCTCTCAGTCCCATGTTCTAACCACTTCTGAGGAGCTTAACTGAATACACTAAGCTTTCCTACAGATTACATCTCTTTTGCATTCAGTCAAAGCAGAGAACATTGTCGGCCAAAATTTTCATACTCTGATTTACAAGCCTTGATATGGATTTAGGAGCCTAACCTAAGTGGCCTGATTTTTTAGAAGTGCTGATCGCCCATCAGATCTCTTTAGCTTTATTTTGTAGATGTGGTCTCAGCACACTGAAGCTGAGCCATATGTTCCTGGCTAGATTCTAACTGCTGTTAATATAGTTCCAGGAAAGCTTAGCTTGGCACAGGTCTCCCAGAGCAGTGTTCTTCAGAGGCAATCTATTCAGAAAACTCCGTTAGTGACAAATAACCTCATTCTCCCCCGCCCCCCATTTATACTATGCTGAGAATGTTCTTCCGTTATTTGGAGGTTGTCTCTACACTGTTGTTGTTGTGCCATACGTACAGCATGCCAGTATCATTTGGCTGTAGGAATAACCCCTACAGACTGATGCTCTTCCGTGTCTAGTGGTCATAAAACACCCATCCCTGAAATTGTCTTTCTTATTGTTTCAGTATTCCTCTTTATCGGTGGAACAGGTAGCACTGCCTGCTAGGATTGCCAGATACTTCCCATTATAACACTGTGATTTCAGTTGCTTATTACTCTGCCAAACTTTAACCATGTGGTCATAGGCAATCCTAATTCTGGCATTTCATAACTTCTGAATGCTTAATTTTGCAACCTTAACATTCAGTTAATGTTTTGGTGTGTAATTAGTGTGTACTAAAATCAGGAGATGTAGCTATTTGTTCAAGTTTGTGACCATCCAAAGAAACTGAATATCTGGGAATATACAAATAATAAGCATATAGTTTTCTGCCAGAAAAACATGTTATAGCTAGTGACTAGGAAATTAATAGTAAATCAACTGATAATTGTGAAGGTAGATTTCAAATTTTAGCCTAATATAACTTAAATACCCTACTAGCTGATCTACCCATCACCTGGATAGAGCAGGTTTAAATTACATATTTGACTGCTTCACTAAACTTTGTTATACACACACTTTTGAGTAATTTTTAATTTGTGTTCAACAGGCAAAACACAACACAAGGTGTGCATGGAAAATATTTGCTATATAGTATAAAGCACATCATACTAGGCGTTTGGTACATTATACATACTTGGCTTAACTAGAATAGTCAATCATAGCTTCTTCATGAAAAACACAGGATGTCTAGGAGCTTAATTTTTCTGTAGCAAAATGGAATGTGCTGCAAGTTGCTAATGGTCAACCAAGAAAGCCCTAGTTTTTCCTTCCTAATAAGACTTATTTAATTCAAATTGTAAATAATTCATCTAGAAATGTATCACTGCTCTGTTTATTTGGAGATATGTAGGCTTTTTAATTTAGAGAGGGAAAACTCTGAGATCACGTCTCTCCCCTCAAATCACTTGTTCAGATTATCAGAAACTGATATTTTCAACTAATTTTACTAATTGTATCCCTTACCTACTCATGTTGTGTCTGTGAATATTTGAATAATATATGAGAATACAGACCTGATGCTCTGTACTGCTAAACACCTCATATGCCCAGTATATCTTTGGTAATAGCACTCAGAGGGTGTTGCCAAAACAGCGTAAACAAAATTCTGATTTTAAAGGTCTTTGACGCAGATGCTTAAGCATATGCCTAATTTTAAGCACGTGAGTAGTCTCGTTCATTGGCAGCTCATATGCTTTAAGTTAAACATGTGCTTAAGTTTTTTGCTTAATAGGAGCCTGCATTTATAATTCTAACCCCCTGTCATGGTATGTGGTGTCTTCTGGTGCACTTGCCATTAAGTAAGTGTAAGCAGATATGGTTTATCAACATCAGGATGAAAATACAACCTAAAATGCTTGTTGCAGATACTCTACAGAGCCTTGTTGGACAACAAAATGCCCGTCATGGGATAATCAAAGTGTTCAATGCACTGCAAGAAACTAGAGCCAATAAGCATCTACTCTATGTGAGTAACCAGAACGTTATCTGTGAATTTTATTATTTTACTAAGTACTGAGCATTCTAATGGCTCAGTATTCGAACCTTTCAGACTGATTTTTTTCTTGTGTTTTTACAGTGCCTGGCACAATGGGGTCCTGATCCATCACTGGGTCTCTTAGGTGCTATGACAATAAAAATAATTGGTAGGCTCAGAAATGTCAATATGCCTAGAAACAAGAAATTGTTTTCTTGCAGAGCTTTCTTACACTTAGAAGGGTTTTCAAAGCTTTTAAGGATTTCTTTCCCACTAAAGGGAAGTTGTAAAAATCTCCATTTACATTGTCATTTAGACTTTCTAATTTTGCATATTGAACAGGTGTTTAAAAAAATCAGTTTTGGGGTGCTGCATGATGATATTGGCACATGGGAAATTAATGATAGTCCCATGCAGGGTGGACTAGATGAACCAGGTGATCCTATTAGGGTCCTGCACTTAGGACGGAAGAATCCAATGCACCGCTACAGACTAGGGACCGAATGGCTAGGCAGCAGTTCTGCGGAAAAGGACCTAGGGGTGACAGTAGACGAGAAGCTGGATATGAGTCAGCAGTGTGCCCTTCTTGCCAAGAAGGCCAATGGCATTTTGGGATGTATAAGTAGGGGCATAGCGAGCAGATCGAGGGACGTGATCGTTCCCCTCTATTCGACACTGGTGAGGCCTCATCTGGAGTACTGTGTCCAGTTTTGGGCCCCACACTACAAGAAGGATGTGGATAAATTGGAAAGAGTCCAGCGAAGGGCAACAAAAATGATTAGGGGTCTAGAGCACATGACTTATGAGGAGAGGCTGAGGGAGCTGGGATTGTTTAGTCTGCAGAAGAGAAGAATGAGGGGGGATTTGATAGCTGCTTTCAACTACCTGAAAGGGGGTTCCAAAGAGGATGGCTCTAGACTGTTCTCAATGGTAGCAGATGACAGAACGAGGAGTAATGGTCTCAAGTTGCAATGGGGGAGGTTTAGATTGGATATTAGGAAAAACTTTTTCACTAAGAGGGTGGTGAAACACTGGAATGCGTTACCTAGGGAGGTGGTAGAATCTCCTTCCTTAGAGGTTTTTAAGGTCAGGCTTGACAAAGCCCTGGCTGGGATGATTTAACTGGGACTTGGTCCTGCTTTGAGCAGGGGGTTGGACTAGATGACCTTCTGGGGTCCCTTCCAACCCTGATATTCTATGATTCTATGATTCTATTATTTGTGATTATCTGAACATCTCAGAAAGGAGGTAGAAATTCTTATTTGCTGTTTACATTAATCTTAGTAGTTTTCCTTTTCTTTTTCAGGTCTTGTTGGAACTGCTGCTAACTGAACTGTGTCCTGAGCTAAGAATTCATTTAGAGCAGCTTAAAGCTGCTCATGTTTGAATCTGCACAAGTGAACCACTAGAGAAATGTCTGTGTAATAATAGACATGAAACTTATCTTCCTCTTTTCCACAGAGGGCTGACTGAGGACTATTGATTATTTTTTAGTTTTCTTTCTCCAGTTTTATGTGAAGTAAACAGACTTGAAAAGATCTGATGCTGTAGTAGGGTAGAAAAACAATGCTGCATAGTTGCCAGCTTTATTTAAATTGTTCTATTTGAATACTTTTTGGTTTAAAATACAGACTGAAATATAAATGTTAATATAAGTTGTAAGAATCTAGAAAATATTTTAAACGTTTATCAAAAATGAAGTTTTGCTTAATAGTGGTAAACTAATGAATGTTGTACAGTTAATTTCCTCATTGAGGATTTGAACACTCCTTTATTGTGTATTGAAGAGCCTTGTTGTGCAATACTTCAGGTAAAGTTATTGTGAACATTTTATCTATTTTATTTTTACCAAATTTGAAGCATTTGTAAGCAATAAATAACAAAGTGGATTATGGTTGTCAGGGTTCCTTCCCCACTCTGAACTCTAGGGTACAGATGTGGGGACCCGCATGAAAGACCCCCTAAGCTTATTCTTACCAGCTTAGGTTAAAAACTTCCCCAAGGTACAAACTTTGCCTTGTCCTTGAACAGTATGCTGCCACCACCAAGCGTTTTAAACAAAGAACAGGGAAAGAGACCACTTGGAGACGTCTTCCCCTCAAGCCCTACACACCCCCTTTCCTGGGGAGGCTTGAGAATAATATCCTAGCCAATTGGTTACAGAAATCATCAAAGACCCAAACCCCTGGATCTTGGAACAATGGAAAAATCAGTCAGGTTCTTAAAAGAAGGATTTTAGTTTAAAAAAAAAAAAAAGGGGGGGGGCGTAAAAATCATCTCTGTAAAATCAGGATGGAAAATACTTTACAGGGTATTCAGATTCAAAACACAGAGGATCCCCCTCTGGGCAAAACCTTAAAGTTACAGAAAACAGGAATAAACCTCCCTCTTAACACAGGGAAAATTCACATAAAAGATAAACTAATCCGCCTTTCCTGATTTACCTATACTGGTTGCAATATTGGAGACTTGGATTAGGATGGGTTGGAGAAGATGGATTTGTGTGTGGCCTCTCTCAGTCCCAAGAGAGAACAAAACGTAAACAAAGAGCACAAACAAAAGCCTTCCCCCACCCCAAAATTTGAAAGTATCTTGTCCCCTTATTGGTCCTTTGGGTCAGGTGCCAGCCAGGTTAGCTGAGCTGCTTAACCCTTTACAGGTAACAGGATGTTGCCTCTGGCCAGGAGGGATTTTATAGCACTGTATACAGAAAGGTGGTTACCCTTCCCTTTATATTTATGACAATGGTACTTGATAATTAGTAGTTAGTGGATGAGTTTGACATCAGTAGTTTCAGAGGAAATATTTTAATTGCATTATAGTCTGTCCAACATGCGTCTCATAAATTAGTGTGTCATAATGGAAAGCATCTGATCAATCACTAATTAGAAATTGCTTATCTCCGTGATTAGCTGATATTCAAACCTCTCTTGTTGCACTCTGACATTATTCAGGATTGCTGTGTTTAAATGCACATAACTTTTAAATCTATTCCTGATTTTATACAATGGAAGTAAAACAGATACATCTTTCTATAGTGCTTTTTCATTCATGTGTAAAAACACATAAATATGATTTTAATGAACATGTGAATAGCTGAACACCATCAAATGTTTGTAGGTAACATTCATTACTTTTAAACTAAGTCAATATAATTGTGACCTCTTTGAGAACGATTGCCCTGCACTGAAAGCAGGGGGGCCGTTGTCCAGGCTTGCTGGAGGAAGACAGTAGTGCTTTATGGAGTGGGGGAGAACAAGATCAGAAACTGCTGCAAAAAGGTGGTGTTGGTCAGCTTTGCAGCACTGACTCACCCCCTTGGAATGCAAGGGTGGAAGGCTTTAAAGGTGCAAGCTGTAGCATTGGAAACCGCTTTCTCCACGCAGCAAGCAAGGCAGCACCAGGCAGCAGAGGATCCAGGCACGCTGGGCAGCATGGCTCCCAGGAGGAGGAGGTGAGAGGTGAGAGCACGGAGAAGGTTGGGAAGCTCACCGCTTCCCGGAGAGGGACAGGCTCATTCTGGATAAGGGGTGCTTGCAGGGAGGCACAGCGGGACTTCCAAAGTGTACTGGGCTGCCCAGAACCACAATGTTCTTCTACACTGAACCCAGGAGACAGGGTTGAGGCTGATTTCAGGGGTGAGTGTGCTTTGCAACAGACAGAGGTTGGGAGGACAGGTGGCACGGGTGATATCCTGCCTTGCAATGTGACAATGTGTGGTGGTTGCATGGGCCTGAGGGAGATGCAGGATCTGGGCTCAGATTGTCCATCTCAGAGGGTACTTGAGGGGAACAGGAGTGAGCCTTACAGAGTAACAAATAGGCCAGGGCCAGGAATGGGAGTACCGGAATCCATATCAAATCCACCTGGAAGGTGCACCCCTGCTGGGGACACTAATTGGGTTGCACAGCTGCTGCAAGCTAATCTGCAGTTGTTGCAACAACTTCAGGCATCTGTGGGTAATAGGTCTGGCCTGGGTTTCAGGGGAGGCCCAGCATGGGCACGAGTTTGGGAGTTGGGAGACAGGCAGGTGGGGCAGATCCCCGCACAGGTGGGGGGCAGCGGTGTGGTTGAAACCTCTGGGCACGTCAGCTCATCAGTTGTTAAGATGTATAACCTCCTGGGATAGAGTTGAGCTTCCTGGGAGGGCGGTTGTGGGGGAACAGGGCACCGAGGATGCTCCGTCAGTCAGTCCTGAGTATGGTTGTGCCGTGGTGGCTGACCCATTGAGAGTTCACCTGCTCAGTACAATTAAGGATAAAATCCTGAGGGGAATACATGAATATTATCACTCAGGGAGGTGTTGACAGAGAGTAAGCTGGGACAGAGCAAACAGAATAAGGAGTTGCCGTGGGTGCCTAGAACATGGGAGAATTGGGAGGTGGCCTTCCTCATCTATGCAGGTATGATAGTGCAGGCTTACCCAGAGAGACGCTCAGCCTTGTTTAAGTATATGGATGTAACCAGGCAGGCACATACTACATTTGGGAGCATGTCTTGGTTTCATTATGAAGAGCAGTTTTGCTTAAGGGCAGCAACACAAACTGGGATCCGATGGGACATACCACATCACACGTTGTGGCTAGAGTGGATGACTCTGCGGGGACCAGGAGTTCACACAGACAGTGGCCTGTTCCTTCCACTGCAAGTTCAGGAGGGGCAAGAGTCACATAATATTTGCTGGGCATTTAATAACAATGGTTGTTTTCGCAGCCACTGTAGATTCAAGTATGTGTGTGAGATATGCTTTGGGACCCATTCGGCCCATTCTTGCCAGAGCGGTAGGGGATGATTGCAAGGGGAAAATAGGATTGGGGGTGGGTGGAGTGCCAACTGCAGGTTTGGCTCGGCTGAAGCAGGTCATGAGGTGCAGATCACAGGCAGGGTAGGGGGGCAAACTGGGCGGTGGTCCAATGGGCATAGGCACGATTGCCAGTGAGGCTTAAGGTGTTCAGGGTTTCCTATGATATTACCCTAATAAAGCACATATGGCATATGTGGGGTGGTGGGGTTAACTTTGGGATTTTGGATCCCCTTTTTGGGGAGTAGCACCCATGTAAGGTTAAAAAAAAATTAATTGCCAATAGGGAACCTAAGGGTCGCCCCCCCCTCCCCCCCCCCCGGGGTTCAGTCCCCAACAGCACTGCAAGGAAATATCGAGTAATACATCACCTTTCATACCCACGAGGTGGCTCCATTCACACTACAATGAACCAGGTGGCCTGGCAAAACATTTGGGGGCACCCCATGCAGAAGACGAGATAGAGGGCCCTTTCCATTACATTAGCATACCTGGGTATCAAGTGGAACACAAGGGCGGGCATATTACAGCTCCCTCCCTATAAAAGTATATGTTTCTGGTATGACAGCATGGCAGGCCAAACTTCCACCTCACACAGGGTTATGAAGTTACTGAGGGAATTTGTGTCATAGTGTTTGAGCCTTAACATCTCTTTTCCTTCCAAGCACATGCCCGCGGTTGGATGATGGCATAGCGGATGCCCTGTCTCATTTGCAGTTCAGCAGTGTGCAGGGGCCTGCACCAGGAGCTAGCGACTAACTCAAGTAGATGATGCTGGTGCTATGGAACTGTGGCATATGAGGATCCAGGAGGCTAGTCACCTATATGGCCCATCAGGAAGGGAGGGGTGTTATAGTACATGGCATTGGCAACCCAGCTGCGGGAATCTTGACGATCCTTGTGTAGTGCAAAGGGCAACTGAGTTCATTGGGGGGGAAGGGGAGTTCACCTATCAAACTTGGGGGGTAATATGTTTTTGGGCTGCTATACAAAGGCCACTGGAAGATGTCTGGGACCCCGACTAAATGTGGCGGGGAAGGCAGCCAAGCTAATTGCCGGCACCTCCTTGTGGCAGATGTCCAGTGTAGGTACTCCATAGGGAAGGCATCCAGTGACCAGATCAATGGCCTGGTAAAGGACTTAAAAATGGGGTACTGGTTAAAGGAATGGAACGGTGTGGGGTTTGGGGATCCTATGGTTGAAATAGTAGGGAGCCAATCCCCCTTTCTTATAACTCACCTTACCCCTCCTACAAGGGGGGGTAATGGTAAGGTCCCGGCAATGGATTTCCTGGAGGGACCTGGATGGAAAAAGATGGGAAGCTGGTGGAAGCCCCCCACCCAGGTAATTAAAAAACAAACCGGGTTTACCTGCACTGTACACTTTTATCTGCTGGGTAGTCCAAGACATCTAATAATGAAGTTGCGGCCTGATTAAATCCATATCAGGTGTCTCCTGTCCTTCCTTCGTACAGCTGAACAAACAGCAACTAGCTTACAATTTAGACTGAGTACAATTAAGTTCTGAAATCAAAGCCTATATATTACTGTGAAGTTTATTGCAACATCAAGATTTCTCTGACAATACAGCCTTAGATTTTCTATTCCATAGCACAGTTTAAGAAGCAACCTAAATTCTATTGGAGATGGAAAGCTATATAAATAAAGACTTGAAAATATGTAACTATAATATAGCAATCGGTGAGTCTCACTGGTGAGAAAGTATCTTACATTACAAGATTCAGTATAATACTGCTGCTGAATGGTGTAGCCTATGGCTACTTTTTGGGCCTGTTGAGATGTCAGTTTCTATTAGTAGGAATAGCTAAAACTCCTATATGGATAAGGATTAAGAAGGATAGTCATGGTCTAGAGATATATACACTAACATTTCACTAGTGTAGGTGTAGATTTTTTTTTCTGTAATTAGTTTCTATGAATAGGATATCCCAATATTGGAAGTTGGTATGATCTACAGTGTAAACTAAGTATCTACCATCCATGCAAGTTTCCAACCCTATACTGCTACCATCTAACAGTGCAATCTTTGAGAAAGTTGTTGCATTTCAGAGATATGTGAAAGGGCAAAGATACAGGAAAAAGATTTATATGTAAAGGAAGCACACAGCTTCAATTATTACCCCAGTACAGAATATTTCATTTAAATGTATGATATGACTTGTAAATAGAACGTATATGAAAAGAGGACACTATTTTTAAGCACAAGTATTTCAGAAATCTTATGATTTTGCTGACTCTGCAGATCTTTAATATTTGTAAGTAAAGGAAATTGACATTAACAATGATTTCTTTTAACAAGTTGATTTTAGCTTGATTTGTATACCATCTAGAGCAGAGTCAAAGTAAAAAATGCAGGTGGATTATGTCAGTAAAGTGCCCAGTTCATGATGATTAAACCTTCTGTATAATGAAAAAAGGAAGATAATCTGCCTCTACAATGTGTAAGTAAAGTAAGGGTTGTGAACAAAAAATCACTGTCAGCAAAATAATGTTTGTTCTAATCAACAAAAACTGCATAATTTTCATGATTTATAGAAAGCTGAAAAACAAAGAAATAGGTGGTTATCTACCTAGATGCTAAGGATAAACATGGCCTACTACGTGAAACATATTATACAGCATTGGAAGTGGCTGGGATTTGCCTAAATGTGAAATGTTCTAAATTCTCCCATGATTAGCTGCCAATTCAAGGTCGGAAGCTACATCAGGATCCAGGAGGCATGCCTTTGAAAACAAACAGAACAGTGAGTTATATTTTACAGCCAAAACTGGAATCTAACTTCGTTTGTACAGTCCATTGAAAATGTAACAGACTATATAAATTCTAAGTATTATCAAAATTGTTTGAGAATCAGTTTACAAATACACTAAAGCAAACTTTAACCTTTACATCCCTTTTTCTAACTCTACTTAAGAGAACAAAACTGGTATGCTATATGTAACCAGTGCACTCAAGTTGAGGATTGTTTCAAGAACTTGGGCAAAAGCTACTTCCCAAACAACTTTTGGTATGGCTTCTGCTGACACCTAAGCCATAGAAGTCAATCGGCTTGCCAGGTGGAGGTTTCCTGAATCCAGTTAATTTTCCCCTCAGCACTATGATCTGTTCATATAACCTCTGTGGTACCTCTCTTCTCTCCTCTGCAAAATTTAGTGGGCCAAATGTGAACCTGGTTTATCTATGTTAAACACATATGGTAAAACAGACAAATTGGGTTTTGATATGTTTCACTTTAAATGGGAGTAACTATACAAATAAATTACAAAATGGCTTCCAACCACAAAGCTAAAAGAAACAAATGATACTGATCACTGTCCCCAGGGGAATACATGCAGCAAAAAACTGCCATTAGGATACAGGGCCTTTCACTTCCAGGTTACTGACTCAAATCTGCTGTAGACCACTAATGACTGAAAGTTGTTACTACCTGGTGGCTCTTTAATGTGAAATGAGGTGAGGGAATGGATGCCCACCTTTTCATTTGGCACCCTTGTTGGCAATCTGAACAGAGATGGAATGGACTGAGTATGCAAGGAGACTGAAATACTTTTTCCACTTGAAGTGATCACTCTAGAACAGGTGTGAAACAATGAGGGTCAATGTGAGAAAGCTTGCACTGATCCTGCCCTGATGTACCTATTCTATGGAAAGATAGTGACCACGCTTTAAAACTGTTTGTCCAGCACTTTTCACTATATTTTTTAAAAACTTCTGGGTTTTTTTAAGTGTAGCTGCTTTTCACAGAAGAAAATAATTGAAAGAGTATTACTGTTTTTTCTGCAATCCCATTGAATTCAATGGGATCATCTGAGTAAGGAGCCACACTTGATGTTCATTTTGTTAGTAATTTAACTCCTGCATAGTTCCCACTTACTTGGGTTTTACAAAACCGGACACTAGTCCTATTTTTGGCCCGAAATTTGATTTTGCTCTCTAATGCAATCAGATTGTAAACCAATGGATTGTGTGATGTTCTTCACACACATTTTTTAAAAGGGACATTTGTTTTATTTGGGACCTACAGTGTGCTCTCTGTGTAGCAACACTTGGCTAATCAACACTAGCCCCAGAACTGAGCTTATATCAGTGACCGCACAGATAAGTAAAGAAAAAATTCGTCATGATCTTCTCAAGTATCAACAGAGAATACTGGGATTTAAACTAGGGCTGTCGATTAATCGCAGTTAACTCATGCAATTAACTCAAAAAAATTAATCGTGATTAATCGCCGTTTTAATTGCACTGTTAAACAATACTAACTGAAATTTATTAAATATTTTGGATGTTTTTCTACATTTTCTTATATATTGTATTCTGTGTTATAATTGAAATCAAAGTGTATGTTTTTTATTATAAATATCTGCACTGTAAAAATGATAAACAGAAGAAATAGTATTTTTCAGTTCACCTCATACAAGTACCATAGTGCAATCTCTTTGTCGTGAAAGTGCAATTTACAAATGCAGATTTTTTTTTTGGTAATGTAACTGCACTCAAAAACAAAACAGTCTAAAACTTTAGCGCCTACAAGTCCACTCAGTCCTACTTCTTATTCTGCCAAATGCTAAGACAAACAAGTTTGTTTACATTGACAGGAGATATTGCTGCCTGCTTCTTATTTACAATATAACCTGAAAGTGAGAACAGGCATTCACATGGCACTTTTGTAGCTGGCGTTGCAAGGTATTTACATGCCAAATATGCTAAACATTTGTATGCCCCTTTATGCTTCAGCCACCATTCCAGAGGACATGCTTCCATGCTGATGATGCTCATTAAAAAAATAATGTGTCAATTAATTTGTGACTGTACTCGCTGGGGGGAGAATTGTATGTCCCCTGCTCTGTTTTACCTGCATTCTGCATATATTTCACGTTATAGCAGAGTCGGATGATGACCCAGCACATGTTGGTTTTAAGAACACTTTCACAGCAGATTTGACAAAACACAAAGAAGGTACCAATGTGAGATTTATAAAAATAGCTACAGCATTCGACCCAAGGTTTAAGAATCTGAAGTGCCTTCCAAAATCTGAGAGGGACGAGATAGGGAGCATGCTTTCAGAAGTCTTAAAAAGAGCAACACTCAGATTCGGAAAAGACAGAACCCAAACAACTGAAAATCAACCTTCTGCCGGTGGCATGACTCAGATAATGAAAACAAATGTGTCGGGTCTGCACTGCTTTAGATTGCTATTGAGCAGAACCCATCATCAGCATGGACGCATGTCCCCTGGAATGATGATTGAAGCATGAAGGGACATATGAATGTTTAGCGCATCTGGCATGTAAATATCTTGCGACACTGGCTACCACAGTGCCACACCTGTTCTCAATTTCATATAACATTGTAAACAAGAAGCGGGCAGTATTGTCTCCTGCAAATGTAAACAAACTTATTTATCTGAGCGATTGGCAGAAGAAGTAGGACTGAGTGGACTTGCAGGCTCTAAAATTTTACTTTGTTTTATTTTTGAATGTAGTTTTTTTGGTACATAATTCTACATTTGTAAAGTATCAAAGAGGTAGCCATGTTAGTCTGTATCCACAAAAACAATGTGGAGTCCGGTGGCACCTTAAAGACTAACAGATTTATTTGGGCATAAGCTTTTGTGGGTAAAAAACCCACTTCTTCAGTTGCAAAGAAATGGGTTTTTTACCCACGAAAGCTTATGCTCAAATAAATCTGTTAGTCTTTAAGGTGCCACCAGACTCCTCTACATTTGTAAGTTCAACTTTCATGATAGAGATTGCACAACAGTACTTGTATTAGGTGAACTGAAAAATACTATTTTGTTTTATTTACAGTGCAAATACTTGTAATAAAAAAAATAAAGTGAGCACTGTACACTTTGTATTCTGTGTTGTAATTGAAATCAATATATTTGAAAATGTAGAAAACATCCAAAATATTTAAATAAATGGTATTCTATTATTGTTTAACAGTGCGATTAAGCACGATTAATTTTTTTAATTGGCATTTTTAAAGGCATCAAGGTTTGCAAATAAGCAAAGAAATAAGTTCTGCTTTTGAGTTTAAGATGCAAGTAAAAACAATGTAATCACGAAATCAATGTGCGATTTATCACTTTAACCACCTTGGGAAAATTGTTGTGAAAGATTACCAGCCCAGGCACAGGCCCTACTCACCTGCCTTTGTCGTGGTGATTAGAATATGAAATTTTACTTGCCTATCAAAATACGTCACTTGCCTTAGGGGAGCAGAACCTTGCGAGGTTGTTTTGAATAGTGTGAGAGGATTTACTTCAGTATTTTTTTTAAATACAGAATATTTTTATGTAATAAGTGTAGATAGTAAATGTGGTTGGAGCCTTTAATGAAACCATGCAGCAAGTTTAAGAACTTAAATTCAAAATATCACTGATCTTATACTACATAAGTTAATTTGTAGGGCCTCCCCACGCTTACCCTAGAATAATAATTATTAGCTGCAGCTTGATCTTGTTGTATGCCTAGGCCAAGCTGGAGACATCTAGCAAAGTAGAAAGTAGCCATAGCAACCCCTTTGGCTATGTATACAGGAAGGCAATCGGTTATCTTTGCTAACATATCAATGTTATCGTTTTCTGCAATCCTGTTGTAAAATTTACAATATAAGGTTAGAGGTGAGCATTTCAAGCTTTGATAGAAATCAGCTATATGAACCGTAAAGAGATAGCGTCAAAGCATGCGCTTTGTGCCCAACTTCAGTTAAGTTGGGAATTCTGTTGATAATGGTGTGAACTTACAGCCTCTCTAGCAAAACAGGTTTTAAGTGTACATACAGACTTTGAGCAGTGAACATGATTCTCCTATTTTGAGTAACTTGATTCATGTAAGAATTAGTGAGCAAATACACGATCACTTTGGTCATTTTCACTACAACTGCACTAATTATAACAAAAGTGTTCCACACAAATTATTTGTTTCTACCAAACTGTTACCAGTTTAGTGAAAATTAAAGTAAAACTTGAGTGGATGGCTAAGCTTTACAGTTTTAAAAAAAAAGTATCATTCCAAATCATTAATGTTGATTTACCAATACCCTGTTATCTGAAGATCATGGGGAACCTCTGAAAGCTTCAGGTAAAGAGGACTTTGGATACTTAAGACCATCACCTTCTGGAGTTCCCCAACAGACATTACTAACCTTTAACGAACTGGAGTTCAGTTAGTCATGGTTTGGTAGTACACTCAAAGGGATTTTGAGTTTTCTTTAAATTGACTTTTTTAAAGCCTCAAATTTGATACAGCACTTCTTAAATAGTAATGCCTGAAATATATATATTTAAATCCTGTCAGTGCATATATCTGCCTGCTGCCTTCTCGATATCAGCTTTGCTGTTACTGGTAAACACCGTCTTGAAGGGTCTGGGGAAGAGCCTGCACATAAGGTCCCCAAACAATGTATGAGAGTGATGTCATGCTAATACATATGTCAGGAAGTGCAAGTGACCACTTGCAAAGAGCTGTTAAATACATAAAGTAAAACCAACTAAAATGAAGAAAGCATTACAGTAAACTAGGGGTTACATGTAAAATATTAGGTCTAAAATTTTCAGATGGAGATGTGATTTTTTTCGTTTGTCTCTTTTTAAATACATTTACCACTTAAAATATACAAAAAAATTAGCACTACTTCCGTCTACCTAGCAAGGATTCTGCTTTTTCCTACACTGTGAGATATTAGCAGTGTCAGACTGTTGCAGGGAAAATACAAAATCCTGAATTCCAGCCTTGGTAGAAAATGAAGAAGCTTATTCAGTTTTATTTTAAACTATAAAAGTGCACTTAAGTTAAGCCTATAGACATACCATATGAATCATTATCAGTGAATCTGATTCTGTTTAAGCCTCAACAAATCATTGCTTGCTAAATCACTTGCATGCGTCTACAGTAATGTTCTTCCACCTAATGTGATCACCTTTACCAAATGTCAGCTAAAACAAGGAGATATGGCAACTCATTAAAAATTAAACTTGTATCAAGCAATGATCTGACTCTTGCGGCTTATATTTAATGTCCTCTGATAAGAAAAACAAAGGAATGTATTTTTTGCCCTCCCATTCAAAATATAATAGAATACCAATGCAAATAATACCCAGTGAAGAAACGTTAATCAGCATGCATAGACAAAGGACTTAGTGATTGGCGCAGTTTACTGAGTGTTTTGTTAAAGGAGATACCATGGTGATGAGCACAGCTTAAAGAAAGCTATACAGAATAGGAAAGCAATTCTTCAAGGCTACAGTATCCATGTGGCCAACCCCAACTCCAAACATAAGGCATGAGCCTGAGGGCAGGTCTATGCTACAGCCCAAGTCAATATAACTTACATCGCTCCGGGGTGCTAAAAAGTCCCCCCTCCACCCCACAAGTGATTCAAGTTTTGCACTGTCCACACCAGAGCTATGTTGGCAGGAAATGCTCTCACGGAGGTGGAGTAATTATGCCAATGGGAGAGCGCTCTCCTGTTGGCATAGCACGTCTTCACCAGACATGCTACAGTAACGCAGTTGTGTCAGTGCAGCTGTGCCGAAGTAGCAGTGTAGTGTAGACTTACCCTGAGATGTGACTGTAAATAAGTGGATAACACAGAGCTCTCTTTTATACTGATGGGAGTGATGTAAGACTGTAAAGGGGAAATTTGTCATGATCTTATTAAATAAATGTCCAAGATTTGCATGGCAATTGGGGCATACTGACTTGGAGATTACAAAAGTAGTGTATCTGTTTTATATAGTGCAGCAAATTGGTGCACAGAAGGTACATGGGAAGGGACAGGGACAGGAGCAAAGAAGATACTGATGCCTGACGTGACAACCACTTGCACTGCTGGCAGACTTCTGGCCCAAGAACATCTACAGTGCCAATGAGATGGGATTGCTTTGAGCACAATGACAGTACATTTTCCTTCAGAAGTTATTTATGGCTATAACCTATTAGGGCTTCTTTGTGGAAAGATGACTACAGCTAACAAGGTGCACCCTTTCGTTGTCAGAATAGCCTGCTGGACCACAGTGGTTAAAGGACAAACTCCACCTGATTGGTATGGCCAGTGGATGGCTACCGTTCTATCTACACTGCATGTGAAAGAATGGGAGCCTAGGCTGAGGACCAGCATGATTTTTGTGGGTTCAGTGGTGAATAAAAATAGAACGTTGTTTGGATAAACAGCTCAATTTCTGGACTGTCAGAACTTGAACCTGAAATCCAAATCCTGCCACTCCTAGTTCTATGTAATTTTCCTTGGCAGCATCCCTTTGTTCTTCGTTCCTTAGATACTTTACAGCAGAAGGATGAGTTTTGCATATAGCTTGTAGAGTCACTTTGCCTGTCTCTTTTTCCTTTAGAAACTTAATGATCTGAGGTTAAATCTGTAATGTAAGGCTTTGCTAGCAAACGTTCTATTTGGGGGCTTTTTAATGGGACATTTGGTTATGTAGAAATTGTAAAACTGAGGCCAACAATTTATTCTCTTCTCATAGTGTGAGAATTATCCTCTCCCGTGTGTTCTGGATTTTACCCACTGTGTAAACAAAACAGAAATCAGTCAACTTGGCCTTCAGCTCAACCATAAAAAGATCAGAATGTATTATTGAACCTAAACCATCATGGCAGGGCAAATTATTTGATTGCACCTTATCCTGTTTACATAGAGAAGCAAGCAATATTTCTGAATTGAGAACACATTATAATAGTGTACTGTAAAGTACTACCACTTGAAACCTTAGAAATGCCAGATGGATCAGCAGTGGGATCCACAGTAACTCTTAGATGACCTACTCCTGGGGAAAAGGAGACAGTAAAATGCTGCCTGCAAAAAAAAATTTGAGTGAAGAGATTGAAGGGAAGTGGAATACATCGACTGGCCAGTAAAATAGGAGAATGGTGGATATGGATAACCTAGCCACCCCTAAAGAAACCTGACTGAGGAAGACCAGAAGGCCATGGGTGGGGGGGGTCATCTTTCCCTGTTCCCAGAAGAAATCTCTGAAATGTTGGGATCCACACGCTGTTGACAAGTACATGGACAGCTACCTGGGCAGTGGTTGGAACTCTGTTAGGGAGAGGAGGGCCATTTTAATATTCTGACAGTTTTTTGGCCAGTTGGAAACTCGAAGTCGAGAGCAGCACTTCTCTTTTTCTGGATGGAAACTAGAGTCAAACTCTTATCCAAACACTTCAGAAACTCAAAAGAAAGTTCACTTTGGATTTTGCGGGGGTAGCAGGGGTTGTTTCATTCAAGTCATTTATTTGTCTGTTTCTATATATGAAGCCACTTCCAGGCATGTCATGTGTATTTTGGTAAACATGGAGGATGGCTGCAGGCTATGAGAAATGACTGATTAAATCACAGAGACAGGCCTCTCTTCTTTGTTGTTCTGCTCATCCACTGGATGAAGCTTTGGCAGCACTGAGACAAGATACAGAGTTGATAGAGACTGGATGTTTTTTACATTACATCCTATATCCTTTACATTATTTTCTAGGGGGTCAGACACAGGGTATAGGCTCCTGTCCCATCCTTTATGTACCTGAGTTAAAATGTATGCAGATGAACTTGGAGAAATGGTAATACTTTTCAATGTATGCTTCTTTTAATATTTCAATCTCTATTTCTTCTCCAGTGATTATTTCTGCTTCCCTCTGATCAAGGATGACAGAGTTGAACTGAATAATGGAAGGCTTCGTAATGATTAGGGTCTTAATGTTGTCTAAGTTCTGTCATTCACTTTTTAAAGATTAAGTATGGTAGTTAAATCTGATACATCTCTGGTAGGGGAATACATGCTTGATTGACATGAATTTGAACTTGATCTAAAAATTATTTTTATCTTTAACTTCTATGATCTTATGTCAAGAATTCTAATAAAGTTAACTAAAATTAATTCACCTTCTGGCAAATGCAGCAGCTTTTGTGTAAAATTTTCTTTTGTAATAATACTCAACAAGATGGCCTTGAGCATAGACATTTCCACGTTCTGCTGCTTCCTTCAGGCACTCCAAAGCAGCCATTGTATTTTGATGTATGCCTTGTCCATAGAGATACATAACACCAAGTACACCCTGTGACTCCAGACTTCCATTGCCACAAGCTTCAGAATGCCAGAAAAATGCCTACAGAACAGGCACAATAAGAACATAAGAATGGCCATACTTGGTCAGACCAAAGGTCCATCCAGCCCAGTATCCTGTCTACTGACAGTGGCCAATACCAGGTGCCCCAGAGGGAATGAACCTAACAGGTAATGATCTAGTGATCTCTCTCCTGCCATCCATCTCCACCCTCTGACAAACAGAGGCTAGGAACACCATTCCTTACCCATCCCGGCTAATAGCTATTAATGGACTTAACCTCCATGAATTTATCCAGTTCTCTTTTAAACCCTGTTATAGTCCTAGCCTTCGCAACCTCCTCAGGCAAGGAGTTCCACAGGTTGACCGTGCGCTGAGTGAAGAAGAACTTCCTTTTATTTGTTTTAAACCTGCTACCCGTTAATTTTATTTGGTGGCCCCTAGTTCTTATATTATGGGAACAAGTAAATAACTTTTCCTTATTCACTTTCTCCACACCACTCATGATTTTATATACTTCTATCATATCCCCCCTCCCTTAGTCTCCTCTTTTCCAAGCTGAAAAGTCCTAGCCTCTTTAATCTCTCCTCATATGGGACCCATTCCAAACCCCTAATCATTTTAGTTGCCCTTTTCTGAACCTTTTCTAATGCCAGTATATCTTTTTTTGAGATGAGGGGACCACATCTGTACACAGTATTCAAGATGTGGGTGTACCATGGATTTATATAAGGGCAATAAGATAGTCTCCATCTTATTTGCTATCCCTTTTTTAATGATTCCTAACATCCCGTTTGCTTTTTTGACTGCCGCTGCACACTGCATGGACGTCTTCAGAGAACTATCCACGATGACTCCAAGATCTTTCTCCTGATTAGTTGTAGCTAAATTAGCCCCATAATATTGTATGTATAGTTGGGGTTATTTTTTCCAGTGTGCATTATTTTACATTTATCCACATTAAATTTCATTTGCCATTTTGTTGCCCAATCACTTAGTTTTGTGAGATCTTTCTGAAGTTCTTCACAGTCTGCTTTGGTCTTAACTATCTTGAGCAGTTTAGTATCATCTGCAAACTTTGCCACCTCACTGTTTACCCCTTTCTCCAGATCATTTATGAATAAGTTGAATGGGATTGGTCCTAAGACTGACCCTTGGGGAACACCACTAGTTACCCCTCTCCATTCTGAAAATTTACCATTTATTCCTACCCTTTGTTCCCTGTCTTTTAACCGGTTTTCAATCCATGAAAGGATCTTCCCTCTTATCCCATGACAACTTAATTTATGTAAGAGCCTTTGGTGAGGGACCTTGTCAAAGGCGTTCTGGAAATCTAAGTACACTATGTCCACTGGATCCCCTTGTCCACATGTTTGTTGACCCCCTCAAAGAACTCTAATAGTTTAGTAAGACATGATCTCCCTTTACAGAAACCATGTTGACTTTTGCGCAACAATTTATGTTCTTTTATGTGTCTGACAATTTTATTCTTTACTATTGTTTCAACTAATTTGCCTGGTACTGACATTAGATTTACCAGTCTGTAATTTCCAGGATCACCTCCAGAGCCTATTCTTAAATAGTGGCGTTACATTAGCTATCTTCCAGTCATTGGGTACAGTAGCTGATTTAAAGGACAGGTTCCAAACCATAGTTAATAGTTCCGCAATTTCACATTAGAGTTCTTTCAGAACTCTTAGGTGAATGCCATCTGGTCCCGGTGACTTGTTACTGTTAAGTTTCTCAATTAATTCCAAAACCTCCTCTAGTGACACTTCAATCTGAGACAATTCCTCAGATTTGTCACCTACAAAAGATGGTTCAGGTTTGGGAATCTCCCTAACATCCTCAGATGTGAAGACTGAAGCAAAGAATTCATTTAGTTTCTCTGCGATGACTTTATCGTCTTTAAGTGCTCCTTTTGTACCTCGATCGTCCAGGGGCCCCACTGGTTGTTTAGCAGGCTTCCTGCTTCTGATGTACTTAAAACATATTTTTTTATTACCTTTTGAATTTTTGGCTAGCTGTTCTTCAAACTCCTTTTTGGCTTTTTTAAATTACATTTCTACATTTAATTTGGCGGTGTTTATGCTCCTTTCTATTTACCTCACTAGGATTTGAATTCCACTTTTTAAAAGATGCCTTTTTATCTCTCACTGCTTTTTTTACATGGTTGTTAAGCTACGGTGGCTCTTTTTTAGTTCTTTGACGGTGTTTTTTTAATTTGGGTTATACATTTAAGTTGAGCCTCTATTATGGTGTCTTTGAAAAGTGTTCATGCAGCTTGCAGGGATTTCACTCTAGTCAGTGTACCTTTTAAGTTCTGTTTAACTAACCTCCTCATTTTGCATAGTTCCCCTTTCTGAAAGTAAATGCCACAGTTGAGATGTTCTTCCCACCACAGGAATGTTAAATGTTGTTATATTATGGTCACTATTTCCAAGCAGTCTTGTTATAGTTACCTCTTGGACCAGATCCTGCACTCCACTCAGGACTAGATCGAGAGTTGCCTCTCCCCTTGTGGATTTCTGTACCAGCTGCTCCAAGAAGCAGTCATTTAAAGTATCGAGAAATTTTGTCTCTGCATTTCGTCCTGAGGTGACATGTACCCAGTCAATATGGGGATAATTGAAATCCCCTACTATTATTGAGGTTTTTATTTTGATAGCCTCTCTAATCTCTGAGCATTTCATCATCACTATCACTGTCCTGGTCAGGTCGATAATAGATCCCTACTGTTATATTCTGATCAGAGCATGGAATTACTATCCACAGAGATTCTATGGAACATGTGGATTCATTTAAGATTTTTATTTCATCTGATTCTACATTTTCTTTCACAATAGTGCCACTCCCCCCCTGCATGACCTGTTCTGTCCTTCCAATATATTTTGTTATTTTGATATTACAATGTTCTTGTCATTTTTGAAATATTTACATAACCCTTTGCTTCTGGTAAAAATAGACATTCCCTAATCTAGACTATAACCTAAGTATCTTGCATACTGTCTGTTTTCTTTAAAGCTCTTTTATCTAGCAGCCGGAGAGAGGTGTCTGCATAATAAATAATGCAGAGCCACTCCAATACTTACATTTATTTCCTTTACTCATGCAGTCCTGTGCCCCGCCACTCCTGCTGGTTATTTCTTAAACATACTGAGAACTATAAATCTTAATCCCAAATCATAATGCTGATTCTTGAGTTTCAGATTTGATGCTCCCACCTCCTGCTAATTGTTTCATTACAAAAGCCTGACTACCAATGTCAAGGGATTAAAATAAGAAATTTTCTTTCTGTATATATGCCAGTTTGGGTCTAAATGGGTGAAAAAGCCTAGAAGTAATAGGGCATATGTTGTTATAAATAAGCTACAAAAGTCTCTTTCTGGAACGCTTCACAGATCCAAAATGAATCTGGGCATTGCATCATGATATGGAAAAGGCAGAAATCGGCATTACCTTTTTCAGATCTTTTGAATTTGATGTAGAATAAAACATTCCCAGGGTACTTTGAGCCTTTACACTTGCCTTTGGATTCCCATGGTCTGCAGCAATAAGCCACAGCCTAAAGAACAGGGAGGAAATATAAGTAACATTACAACAGGGTATTTTATAAATAATGGATAAATTATTAGATTAAATTACCTTTCAGCCTCTTTATCTGAATGCTTAACACCACATCCTTCAAAATAAGATCTGCCAAGATTGTATGCAGCAGCATATTTTAAATGTCTTGCTTTAGGGGAGTTAGAGTTTATAATTATTTCCATGTACTCCACTCCTTTTTCCTTTGAGAGAAACAGATTTTAATCATAATTGCAAAAGGTAAAAAGGACAAAAATTAAAATTCCACGTAAAGTAGGTTACATATTACACACAAAACTTTTCAGTTCTAAAACTCTCTCAATGTTAAAAAGTTTGGATGTGCTCAGGTAAGGTAGTGTAGAGAGTCTTATTCTTACATTTTAAATATTTTCATTTCTAAAAAAAAGCAAAAACTAGTTTTCATTATGCTCTATTTTTGTGAAAAAGTGGAACTACTTGTCTAAAAACTGATATTGTGTAGGATGTCAGTTTGATAAGGATGACATTATAATTCCTTGCTCTGGCTTTCATTGTACCAACTGCGGACCATCATTCAAGATCAGTTTGCTACCTACAACAGGTAGCTCAAAAAGTTTAACAATACTACAATTATTTTATTAAATTAAAGCCATTCCTTATAAAATGGGAGTACTGAACAAAACTGGATTTACTCTGTTGTGCCAAGTTTTGTAGCAAACAACACTACACTCTCCTGGGATAAGAGGGAAGGTCCTCTCGTGCATCGGTTAAAAGATAGAAAACAAAGAGTAGGAATAAATGGTCAGTTTTCAGAATGGAGAGAGGTAAATAGTGGTGTCCCCCAGGGGTCTGTACTGAGACCAATGCTATTCAACATACTCATAAGCTTGAAAAAGGGGTAAAGAGTGAGGTGGCAACATTTGCAGATGATACAAAACTACTCAAGATAGTTAAGTCCAAAGCAGACTCCAAAGAGATGGGATCTCACAAAACTGGGTGACTGGGCAATAAAATGGCAGATGAAATTCAGTGTTGATAAATACTAAGTAATGCACATTGGAAAACATAATCCCAACTATACATATAAAATGCTGGGGTCTAAATTAGCTGTTACCTCTCAAGAAAGAGATCTTGGAGTCATTGTGGATAGTTCTCTGCAAACATCCACTCAATGTGCAGTGACAGTCAAAAAAGCTAACAGAATGTTGGGAATCATTAAGGAAGGGATAGATAAGAAGACATGGTATGCCTACATCTTGAATGCTGCGTGCAGATGTGGTCACTGCATCTCAAAAAAGATATATTGGAATTGGAAAAGGTTCTGAAAAGGGCAAAAAAATGATTGGGGTATGGAACGGTTTCCATATGAGGAGAGATTAATAAGATGGGACTTTTCAGCTTGGAAAAGAAATGACTAAGGGAGGATATGATAAAAGTCTATAAAATCATGACTCGTGTGGAGAAAGTAAATAAAGTGTTATTTACTCCCTCTAATAACACAAGAGCTAGGGCTCACCAAATGAAATTAATAGGCAGCAGGTTTAAAACAAACAAAAGGAAGTATTTCTTCACACAACGCACAGTCAACCTGTAGAACTCTTTGCCAGAGGATGTTGTGAAGGCCAAGACTATAACAGGGTTCAAAAAAGAACTAGATAAATTCATGGAGGATAGGTCCATCAATGGCTATAAGCCACGATGGGCAGGGATGGTGTCCCTGGCCTCTGTTTGCCAGAAGCTAGGAATGGGTGACGGGATGGATCACTTGACGATCACCTGTTCTGTTCATTCCCTCTGGGGCACCTGGTGTTCACCACTGTGGGAAGACAGGATACTGGGCTAGATGGACCTTTGGTCTGACCCAGTATGGCTGTTTTTATGTTATTATGGTCACTGTCCTGAATTCCTTGGCTAGATGTGGTAGGCCCCACCTCTGTTGCACTTTCTAGGCATCAGAGGTTTTAGCCCATCTTTTGCCAGCCAAGAATGTTACACTCTTAAATAATCTGTAATGGCCGCTACATCTGTTTACTGTAACTTTAAACAATCAATTCTGTACCTATAGTATATCTAATCAAGCTAAGCATTTATATAAAGATCAGCACCCAATATGGGAATCTGCATCAACAATGCCATTTTAATATAATTAAGAAGATGCTTGTGGGGCTGGATGGCTTACGAGACTGGTAACAGGATAATGGAGCTTTTCATATCTAAGTTACCAATTCAAATGCAAAAGTTACTGCTCTCTTATGGTGTTTCATGCCTCTGAAATGAATTTGGTGGTCACAATCCATATTATGAAATTGTATCTCCACAACTGGCACACTTATTAGTTTCATAAAAGAAGCTATGCACTGACTAGAGAAGAAGACTGAGCTACTCTTTTACCCCAAAGTTGGTGCCTCCAGGAAATGGTTGAGGCATACTGGCAGGACAGTGTATGGGAATTTATGCATCACTGCCCCTCAACCTGAAGCCGTGCTGTGGTTTAATGGAGGACTCCCAGAGTTCTCAAACTGGCACATTTCACATGTGCTAAATTCTCTTACAAACACACTTCTGCATAAGAAAAACTTACTGGGTCTTCTTTGGTCCCCAATCCATCATAATACATTACACCCAGCTGATACAGAGCTTGAAAATCCATCTCCTTAATTTTTTCAAATTGTGTAAGTGCTTCTTCATACCATCCCTGAATAAGACAGTGAGCAATCAAGTAGTACATTATAGTGTATATAACAAATGAATTCTTCAGTATAATTTATTTTTAAACTAGAGTATTTGCTCAGTGAACATGAGAAAAATCATAGAGCATTAGGAACAAAAATATTTTTATATGGTTAAAAAAAGTCACTCTGAATACAGTGGCACCTTAGAGACTAACAAATTTATTTGAGGATAAGCTTTCATGTAGCCCATGAAAGCTTATGCTCAAATAAATTTGTTAGTCTCTAAGGTGCCACAAGTACTCCTCTTCTTTTTGCGGATACAGACTAACACGGCTGCTACTCTGAAATCTGAACACACTGTTATCAATTGGGACAGGTAAGGTCAACTTCAGAAAATATTGAATCAGATGGAAACACTTAGGACTTCCAACCAAGTGGTGGCGTTGTATGTGGGTGTGTATACACACAAAAATTAGCATAGGATATGTATCAGTTTACCACACTGCATGTCACCCTCAAGATGCCACTATATGTAATCCAAGGAGCTAGTGCCACAGCAGAAACAGGAAAAATATGTAGATATTTTCTGATACCCTTATTTCTTCCTAATTAATCTCCCAATTTAACTGTCTATCCTTATTCCACAAAGCACATAAACACATACTTAATTTTAAGCATGTGCTTAAATCACATTAATTTTTAAATCATTGATTTCAGTGGGACCTAAGCACGTGTTCAAAGTTAAGCAGCTGTTTATGTGCTTTGCTGAATAGAGCTAAAAATGGTTAAATGCTTTGCTAAATTGGGACCCACAACACTGATTTCACACCAAGACTTCACTACCACAAATGGGTGAGGGGTTTTTTTTGTTTTTGTTTTACAGAAAGATGATAAATGAGTGGTAGGATTCTATAGTGAGATAACTAAGTGGAGAAAAGGTACTTGTAATGTTTACCATTTACTGAGAGGTAGCTAGGTGAGTTCCTCACCATACACACTTCTCATGCCTGTTGCTGACCTCCCCTATTTGCCTCCAGTAAAACTAAAGTTCCAAAACTCCACTATATTTTCACAGCAGGATAGCTAATGTATGTAACTTATCCAACATTAAAAACACACCTTCGTCAGTAAAGAGACAGAAATCTGTTCGTGGCTTTCTTAAGAGTTCAAGAAGCAACCTTTACAATATTTGCTACTTCAGTAACGCAGGAAGAAAACTGTTTTTAAATACTTAGTAAAACAGTGACAGTAGAATCCTGTTAATTGAGGACTCTGATATCCTGATTTAAAGGTGCCAATTTTTGTAATTTAAAAGAAAATGGAAAAGACAGTGAAATAAAATACTACACTGAATAAAAACGATAGTTACTGTATTTCCTTTTTTTTTTTTTAAATTTATTTGGCCACAAGCATTTAGAAGTTAACAGCTGTTTAACATGTGGTTTAACAGCTACTTAACATGTGGTTAAAGAGCCTTCAGCTGGCTCAATGCCTTTGGCTAATTCTGTCCTAATTAACTATTAGTTATTATCATTAGCCTAAATAAGGTCCCTTGGGAGATGTCTCAAAGCAGCTATCCTAAGTGATAATACCCCTTTTAAAAATAAACAAAAAACTATCAGGAAATAGCAACAGCCTTTTACACCTACCTGGCATATGCATCAGAAAAACTAGGGCTGCAAGATGCAAGCCTCTTAAACCACACTTTTTTAGGTTCAATGAGCTGGATCAATGGCAAAACTGTGCAACAACAGACAAAACTGTATAGATTTAAAAAACTCTTTTTAAAATCTTTACTATACTAAACTACGCTATAAACCCCAACAACCTACATGCGGGTGGTGGGTATCAAAGGCAAGGGCAGGCTAAGCCTCCTCTGACCCAGGCGGTGGACCCACCCTCCGTCCCTCTTGACCCCGAAGCTGGCAGGGGCTCACTCAGTTCCAGTCGGCAGCCTGGAGCTCGGGCCCGCTGGTGGCCCACAGTGGCACTGGGGCCAGCCTGGCGCTGGGGCTGGCGACTCGGCCTAGCGCTGGTGCCAGCGCAGTGCTGGCGGCTTGGCCTGGTGCTGGGGCCGGCCTGGTGCTGGGGAGGCTGACAGCTCGGGCCAGCACTTTGGGGGCTGGCCGGTGCTGCTGGGGCAGGTGGGCTGGGGCTCCTCCAGCTATGTGGGGGGAGGGAGGCTTGGGGCTGTTCTGGCTGTGGGTAGGTGGGGTCTCGAGGCTCTGGTGGGTGGGAGAGCGGAGCCTCGGGCACAAGGGGTGGAGCCGGTGGGCTAGCCTCCCCAAAGGGGGGGTTCATTTTCTGCCCATGTACCTACAAGGATTTAGGTAAAAGATCTAGGCCCAGATTCACAAAGATACTAAGGTGCCTAAACCCCAGACTTAGGTTCCTAGGTCCTAGTTTCAGCTTCATTATGATCCACAAAACTCCTGTTAAACCCTGTAGGTGCCTAACAGGGCTGGCTCTTGGTTTTTTTGCCACCCCCAAGCAAAAAATTTGCCGCCCCAAGCTCAGGTGGGGCTGGGGCTTGCAGGCAGCGCTGGAAGCAGAGGGAGTGATGTCACCTTCTCCCAGCGCCTGCAGGGCTTTACCTCCTCCCCTGCCCGGCCGCGCAGAGAAGCCCCGATATAAGGGGTGGCACATGGCAGCGCAGCAGCCAGCGCACAGATGAGGCAGCGCAGCCCCAGCAGGACTCGCCCTCTCCTCCCCAGGTAACGGCTGGGCCCTGGCAGCTCAGCATCCCAGGGCTGGGGCTTCCCCTTCCCGCTGCGACCGGGGGTGCAGCGCCCACGCCCCGTCTAAGTGGCGCAGCTTCAAGAGCACAACTTCCCCGAAAAAAAGGACGGCTGGAATGCCGCCCCTAGAAAGGTGCCGCCCCCCCCATGTGCTTGCTTTGCTGGTGCCTAGAGCCGGTCCTGGTGCCTAAGCTCAATTGCTGCCTATGTTTTCAGGGCACAAGTTCCGTAGGCACCTAAGTTTCTGCCTCTGTGGATGCACGCTACTGCCTCACTCCAGGCAGCTGGACACCTATCTGTCACCAAAGCCACAGAGCGATTCACAAATTGGGGGAAGAGAGGCATTTAGCCACTTAAGTTGCGTGAGGGGTGCAATTCAGTAGGCATGCTGAGGTCACCTACCAGACCAGGTCCCGTTCAAAGCTGGCCAGAGGAGACGACGATAGCAGTGCCCACGTTATAACTTTTAGAGGAGTGGTTAGAGCAGTCACCTGGAATGTGGGAGACCCAGGTTCAATTTTCCCCCCTCTCTGCCAGAGGGGAAGAAAGGATTTGAACAGGGGTTTCCCACCTCTCAGGCAAGTGCTCTGACTGCTGAGATATGGGGCTTGCTCAGTCTCTCCTGTGGATACGGCTGCACCGTGAATAAATAATGAAAGTGTTATTGGAGCAGGGTCTCCCATCTCCCAGGTACGTGCCCTACACCAGACTACAATCATTCTCTCTGTCTGGCCCAATGACTACTTAAGTATTTATCCATAGTAGAGCTGGGCGGTGGGGGGGAAAGGAGAGGAGAGGAGAGAGGGGGCCAGGGGTCAAGGCACCCACCTGGGAGACCCAGGGTCCAATCACTGATTATTTATCTACAATCTAACAATAGCAACAGTTGGGATGGAGAGAACTGACCCTCCCCCAATCAGAATATCCCATAGCTCAGTGGTTAAAACACTCTCTTGAGAAGTGGGAGACCCCTGATCAAATCCTCAAAAAAACCCTCTCCCCAGCAGAGGGGGGAATTGAACCTGAGCCTCCCACATCCCAGGTAGTGCCCTAAGCATTGGACTAAAAGTTATAAGGTGGAAACCAGCTCCTCTTCCTCCAACTATTTTGTGTGAAGTGAGGCAGGTGCCTAACTCATTCCCACAAGAAACACTTTAGGCGCCTAAGCTGCCTGACTCCAGGAGCTGGTTTCTATTCATGGACTGCTAAGCAGAGATAGGTGCTTCCTTATATCCTGGTCTTGGGTGCCTCTTTTCAAGAGGGGGACTAAGCACACACTCCTCTCATTGGCATCTCCCATTGCTTAGCTTAGGTGGCTTCCCACCTAGCATGCTGGTTTTTGTGGATTGCATTCGAAGGTGATCATTTCTTCCCCCTTCATTGTATAGGGAGCTTAGGCACCTAACTTGGCTTTTTAAATCACAATGTTGCTCCTGTGACTTTTCTAGGTGCCAAGATGCTCAACATTGCAACACCTAAATCCCTTTATAATCCCACCCCTGGTTGGAAGCAGGCTGTAGGTACAGAGACAGGAACCATCCTCCGCTCTTCGACTGACCATAGAAAGAGAGGAACTGAGGCGAATGCAGAGCCATACCCCTTTATATAACCTTACACTGAACAATGAGTGTTACAAGACAGCACTTGCATGGCTCTCAACAGGCATAGCTTTAAAAGAGATTTCTGAATTTTGCAGCGGCAGGCGGTGCCGTAGCAGTCAATGACATTATGCAGAGACTACCTCAAAGATGTATTATGTGTCTAGATACGAAGTTCTGGTTACGACTACACTTCAATACACAACATGGATATCTAAGTTCCAGTTAGCCAAGGAACAGTCTGATATTCCACTAGATGGGCCCAATCTTACTCCTACTGATGTCAATAAGTGTTTTGCCACTCACTTCAGTGAGAACAGGACTGTCCCCAATAATTCTGCTCTCTATGTAGTCAGCAGAACTTCTGGCAATGACTACAGTCAGAAAGCACTGAACCCAATTTCTCAAATTTGAGAATATCTGAAATAATACTATATCTGTAACTTTATCCTTCTCCCTCCCCACCTCTGCGTCTCATTCTTTCTCAGGGAATCATGCTTCCCACAGTTGCTCCAGACTTGATTCAGATGTTTTAGTTTTTACTTATTTCACTTTGTATGTATCTTCTTTTGTAACATTTTCTAGTGTTACCTTTTTTTCCATGTGGAAATTGTACTGAAAAGTGTCAGTTTTATAAAATGTTCTAAAAAGTAAATATTAAAGTACAACCTCTTCAAAGTACAGCTGCCCTTGTAGAAAATATGCCAGAGGATCTCCATCTATGATCCTCTTCGCCAACAGCTCCTCTGCCCTTGCAAACAAAGCGGTATGGCTATAGTTCCCTGCTAAAAACAGATATATATTTGTCTAATCACAACAAACAGAATAATATTGTAAGTATACTATCACACTAAAGTTGTAATAGTTCTCTTTTTTTACCCTGACAGACATAATTAAGATGTTCCCTTTTTGTTGTATGCTCCATAGACTCAGCTAAAACAGATCAATGTTTTATACTGGAGGAAAAAATCTACAAAAAAGATAATTAAACTTTTATGAAACAGTTTACAGTACCATACAAATGCTATATGTATTTGTACAATGAAAACCTGATCTCAGTTGGTGGAAAAAACAGAATACAAATAACAAGTTCCCTTAAAGAAAGATTATCCACACTGGACACATGAATTGCTAATGTTTAGAACAGCTTAAGATCTAAGCAAAACAACAGAAGATATCAATGGACTTAAAAATGACAAAAACTCCTTCAAAACTGGCAACCAAATCAGGGAATATCACTTTAAGCCCCGACCTTGCAATCTGGTGCATGGGGCTCCACACAGGCACAAGAGTCCACCTACTTACAATGACTTGCAGGAGCAGGGCCTAACAGAGACTGAGAAAGAGAAGAGGAAGGAGAGACATTGTTTCATATGCTAGGGCATGGGCTACCTAAGTGGCTGACCTGATTTAGGCGCCTAACTCCAGGAGAAAGTCTGCAGCCGGGTAACCCAAACAGAGGGAAGTGCTTATCTCTGGCCCACCAGTCAGGTGCACCAGATCAGCTGCATACGTGCCTATACCCCCTTCTCAGCATTTCTCTCCTGGCTAGCTTATGTGACTCCCTACTCAGCTGGCTGGCTTTTGAAAATCACTTCCTTAGGGGACTTACTCTCTCAATATATTTTATGGAGTGCCTAGCCCAAGGCTAAAAATTCCACTGGGATACAGGCTGCGTAGGTGGCTAAGTGTTGCAATGCCTAAATATCATTGAGGATCTGAGCCAAAGTCACTTTGAAAATGAGACTCAAGGGCCAGATTTTCAAAGGTATTTATGTGCTTAAACATATAGATATGAACCTAGTGGGCTTTTGAGGGTCTAGCAAGTTACGCACTTAAGTCCTATTTAAATCAACAGGAATTAGGTGTCCACCTGCTTGGGCACTTTTGAAAATCCCACTAGGTGCCTATCTGTATCTTCATGAGCCTAAATACCTTTGAAAATCTGATCCTTTGGCAATTAAGTTACTTAGCTGCTTTTAAAAATTTGACCCCAGGTCTCCCCAGGTTCACCACTGACTTGCTATATGCTTATTCTTTCTTTCTTCCACACTGCTTGCTGTTGCCTATATTTAGACTCCTGGAAAATCTTCTCTGCTTGTTTAGCAAAGCCAGGACTATCTTCTTCCAGTGCATTAATGGCTTGCAGGACACAAGGAGTCTTCTCCCTTGGAAGTGGATTATTCAATGGCCTCAGTGGTATGACAGAGTTATATTTATGCTGTTTGTTAAGACCTTGGGTAAGTCACTTCATTTCTGTGAAGTCTATGTCTAATATGGGAGTGATGATAACACCAGAGTTATTTTGAGATTGTACTTAAAAAGCATTTTGAATTTGTCAGGTGAAAGGAGTTATATAAGTGCTAAAAATTATTTTTATTAATAAAATCTCTGTCACAATACTCTTATTAGTGGCTTTTAGGATTTTTTTTTCCAGCTGAGTAAGATATTTTTCTGGTGACAGTAACATTTTGTGAACAAGCTGAACTTTTAATCAATTACATTTCACTTTATTAATTATAATGGTGAAATCTCTTTCTGACTTAATAGAGAATAGAAGAATCACTTGAATCAGAGAACAGGAGGGGAACAACAAAGAATGAGAGGCAGCAAGAACAATCCAACTAGCAAAGGGAAAAAGAGGAGCTAAGTTAATGTGCTTAAAAATGGGAAGAAGAGGAACCACATCAAACTGAAGCAGGAAAAGCGAGGGGGAAAAAAGAAACAGGAAGATCAGACAACGAAAAGATGGCTCCATTCCCCTTGAATATTCTGCCCCATTTATCTACTTCCAGAACCCTCATATTTTCTGCAAGCATTTAAAGTAAAAAGGGGAACAAACTCACCCCAGTATTGCCACACTAAAAGTCTTAAAGAACTGTTGGGCCTGGTTAAATTTATGAGATTGGCTTAAAAATCATGAGACTTTAAAAACCAATACTTTGTGTTCTTTTTATTTGATGTATTGGTTCTGATCCTTAAGGCAATACTCAGTTCAAGTGACCATGCTTTTCCCTGCAATCATGAGGTCTACACTTTTTTTTTTTTTTTCAAATGAAGGCTGATCCTCTCCACTCCAGACTGAGGACTTGAGGTAAAAAAACAGTAAATTTTGCAGGGTGGTAGCACATTTTTAAAAAGGAAAAAGATAAAAATTAACAAAAACCTAAGAAACTACATTAAAAAACTCTCTTTGAAAAGAACATTATTTATGTTGCCAAGTTAGGAAATGCCAAGTTTATAGTCGTCATGTAATTTTTCCCTTGTGTGTATGAATTAAGCGACAGTAGTTAATTACATAATTGCACAATATTTTTTCCAGAGGACCCCACCTCATTGAGTGCATGGAATAGACCAATGGTGGACAACCTGCAGCCTGCACACAGCCCGTCTGGCAGGCCGCATATGGCCCGCGGGCTGCAGGTTCCCCACCACTGGAATAGACCCACAGGGAGTACAAGAAAGCTTATGCAGGCAACCATAAACTGGCATTTCCTAACTTTTGAGTGTTTGACTTTGCAACCTACATAATGTTCCTTTAATGTCACATATTTGTATGTACTATATCAGCGGTCACCAACCCGTCGATTGCAATCGACTGGCCGATCCTGGGGACTCTCCCAGTTGATCGCAATCTCCGGCAGTGCAGCGGGGCTGCTGCTAAGGCAGGCTCCCTGCCTGTCGCAGCTCCATGCTGCTCCTGGAAGGGGTCAACACACCTCTGCGGCTCCTGGGAGGGAGGTCGGGGGGCACGTGGCTCTGCATGCTGCCCCTCTCTGCAAGCACTGCCCCTGCAGCTCCCATTGGCCACGAATGGGAACTGTGGCCAATGGGAGCTTTGGGGGCAGTGGCTGCAGAGAGGGGCAGCATGCAGAGTCACCTGCCCCCCAACCCCTTCCCAGGGGCTGCAGAAGCATGTTGGCCCCTTCCGGGAGCGGCATGGGGCCAGGGTAGGCAGGAAGCCTGCCTTAGCCTCGTTGTGTCGCCCGCCTGGGAGCCACCCGTGGTAAGTGCCACCTGGCAGGAGGCCGCACCCCAAGCCCCAGCCCTGACCCCACTCCCAGAGCCAGAACCCCATACGCCCTCCTGCACCCCAACACTCTGCCTCAGCCCAGAAGCCCTTCCTGCTCCCAAACACCCTCCCAGAATTTGCACCCCTCAACTCCTCCTGCACCCAAACACCCTGCCCCAGGCTCAACCTACACTGCGAACCCCTTGGCCCCAGCCCAGAGCCTGCACCCCCTCACAAATCCCTCCCCCAGCCTGGTGAAAGTGAGTGAGGATGGGGGAGAGCGAGCGATGGAGAGAAGGGGGGATGGAGTGAGTGGGGCGGAGCCTCGGGGAAGGGGCAGATCCTGGGTTGCCCTTAAATTAAAAAAGTGACCTTGGGCGTAAAAAGATTGGAGACCACTATACTATATAGAGAGTGACTTTGTGCTTTAGTGAATATTACCACTGATTTCTGTTTCACTTCAGTCAACATTAATCTAGTCAACATTAATCTCTGTGGACAATAAAGTCTCATGTTCCTCAACACTGTAGGTGATGAAATCAAGGTGAAATTACCAATGTATCTGAGCTGCTCCACGCTTTAGTGAAGACACTACTACACCAACAGGAAAGCATCTCCCATCAGTGTAGTTAATCCAAAACCCCAAAACCTGGGGCAGGTCTACACTACAGCCAGGATCAACGCTATAAGATCGATCCACCGGCAGTCGATTTAGCGGGTCTAGTAAATACCCGCCAAATTGACTGCAGACCGCTCTCCAGTCAACCCCTGTACTCTACCCATGACGGGAAGAGTAAGATAAGTTGACGGGAGATTTTCTCCTATTGACCCCCCACATGGTGTAGACCCTGTGGTAACTCAACCTAAGGTACGTCAACTCCAGCTATGTTATTCACGTAGCTGGAGTTGCGTAGCGTAGGTCGACTTACCGCGGTAGCGTAGACATTGCCCTGGTCTACCCTACTGAGTTAGGTCAACATAAGGCAGCTTACGCTGACCTAATTCTGTAAGCGACTATACTACAATGTTGCTCCCGCCGATGTAAGTTGCCCACTACACCAACCTAATAACTCCACCTCTGCAAGAGGCGTAGCACTTAGGAGGATGTAGTTAAGTCAATGCAGTGTCTGTAGACACTGTGTTGCTTACATTACCAGTCCCTGCCTTTAACAGCCTGCCTTGGGGCTGACCGCTGGACAGGAGTGCAGCTACAGGTGGGCTTCGGCCCACCCGCTTAGCATCCAGGCCCACCCCCTAGCCCTAGCTCTGCTCCGGCCCCAGCACTAGCCCCACCCAGACCTGGAGGACGCCGCACACATCTCCGGCCTGAATGGAGGCGGGAGAACAGCAGCGGCACAGCAGAGGAGTGCCTGACAACCACAGTGCGCATGCCGCAGCTGGAGGAGGTTGGCCGGTTGGCCTGCTAAGCAGTGGCAATCATCAAAAAATGTAGGCCTGCTGCCTCGGGGAGCCAGGCCTGGCGTCGGGTGGTGCGATGGGGACTGGTGCTGGAAGCCGTGTGCAGTGGAGAGCGGTGTCTCCACCCAGAGCTAGGTACATGTGGGGGACCCGACCAGAGCATCCATCGCCCCACACAAGGCCAGCTGGACTGGAGGGAGGAGTGGAGGCGGGCCCCCGATCCTTCCTGCCTCCTCTCCCCCATCATTGCCTGCCCACCCGAAGTTGGGGATCTCCCAAATATCCCATGCTAGCTACGCCACTTCCATTGGAGCCCCGCCACTCCAGGGCTGTCAGCTTCAGCAATCAGCCCAGGGTGGCAGGGCTCCAGCAATCAACTCTGCGCCTGGGTGACAGCTCAGGATGTCAGCCCCCCACAATGTCCCATTTAAGTCGGTGCAAGCACTCCAGGTGAGGATGCGCTCCACTGGCAGGAGGACAGACATGAACAGCCAATTTAATTACTGCGTTAGCTGTAGGTTGACCTAATTTAAGCCGACAAGCCGCATGAGGCGTAGCTATGTCCACCGGAGAAGCTGTTCTGTTACCACAGTGCTGTCTACAAGGGAGGGAGGAGGAAGGTCGGTATAACTATGTTGCTATGGGGTAGATTTTTCACACTCCTGAGTGACATAGTTATCCCGATACAGAGCTGTAGTGTAGACCTTGGGTAAGATCCACCAGCAAGTCACTGGGAGACTGAGGATCAGACTCCAGGAGTCCTGTCTCCCAGACCTTGGTGCCCAGCTGTGAGATGGATGGACCCTGGTAAACACGCTGCGACTGAGTGGCGCCTGGGCATCTGCTGGGCTAGGAGCGCCCTAGGGCAAAGCAGCAGCCGAGGGGCACTGGCTGGAGGAGCAGCTCCCAGCACGAATGGGGGGTGCGGGTCTTTACCTATCTCCGCCCCTAGCTGCTTGTTCAGCTCGGAGTCGCGGAAGGTCCTGGAGATGGTCTGCAGGACAGTCTCGGAGCTGCGCCTCCGGGGCAGCGCCTCGCTGTTCAGCTTCATCTCGCCCCCAGCAGCTGCGCCGCCTCCCCTGCAACATAAAACGGGCACCACCAGTAACGACAAACTGTCCCCCGGCTGCTCGCTGCGCAGCCCGCAGGGCCGCCCCCTGCACGTCCCGGCACCGCAGGCTGGACCCTAGTGTCGTGGAGGTGCCGGGCTGCCCGCGGCCCAGGACCGCGCTGCGCGCTGGGGCCCGCCTCAGAGCCCGCGGGACGTCGCGCGCGGCCGCCCGTGCGTGACTCACTGTGTCCGCCGCAGGGGCCCATCCCGGCCGCCGCGCGCCCGGCTCCCTTCGCGCCTCCCAGTGACTCCGGCCGCTTCCCGTTGCCTAGTAACGATTATCGCCGCGGGTGGCCGCGAGCTCCCTGCGCTTCGCAGCCGCTGGACGCCCCCGCGCGCCCCCTGGTGGTGCTGAGCGTAGGGGGCTACTGGACGAGCCTGGCGTGAGCGCGCCAGTGACAACGCTCTGGTGGAGGAGGTCCGGACCCCGCCCCCTCGCGGCTCTGCCCCGCGCTCGCCCTAAACCAGGGTTCAGCTGCGGGGTGACTCACCAGATTCAGCCAACCTGACAGGCCAGACAGGGCCCCCGCTGGGGGGAGCATCACAGACTGCTGGGCAAAGCCCCCCAGCTGGGTCAAGCTGAGGGGCCCGTCCCCAGTGTCTCTCCAGAAGAGTGCTAGTCAATTGAAAATGGAACCCACTTCCCCTTGGCATACTGCAGCAGCTCAGTGACTTGCATTTCATCCTTCCATTGTCCTCTAAGCACTGAGCTGCAGAAACACCACTGAAGAGCCTTCTGCATTCTCAGTGGAGACCTAAGAGAACAAGCATACTGCTTCTTGGTCAGGGGAGCATAGCCAGATTTTGGTGACTTTCTGTTGCAAGGCCAGTAAAACTGTGGACAATAGCAAAAATGCCAGGAATGACCTGGTCAGATTGCTAAAAAGCTGGTAGCCTTCAAAATTTTCCAGACTGGTGACCAGTGCAGGGACCAGATTAAGCGGCTCAAGAGTAAGTACAAGAAGAATAGAAACCAGAACCACACCTCAGGCAATTCAGCAACTTCATGCCTGTTTTGTGAGGTGTTTGACCAGGTGCTGAGCACTATGTCCAGCATAGAGCTAACAGTGGTCAGCCAGGATGGTGCCTTCTGTCCCTTGAATCCAGCATGGGAACTGATGCGACCTCTCTGCAGGCTCCAAGTGAGGAGCATGAAGTGACTGGTTATTAAACCAGTCCAGAGCAGGCTGTGGGACAGGATCAACACCAAATTCTGAGTCCATACTCAGAGGGACTGTTTGATGCCGCCCACCCCCAAGGAACACCCCACTGCCAAGTTTGCAGCAAATCCAGAGGAGACAGAAGCCGTCCCTGAGCCTGGTAAGTTTCTGACTCAAAGTTTATTACTACAGTAATGGGAGGGTTTTGTGCTCCAAGGACCAATGCAACAGTTATCAGAAGGCTCTTCCCCCCCGCCAGACCCAGGCCCTACCCCTGCTCCACCCCTTCCCCCAAGTCCCTACCCCGTCTCTTCCCACCCCCGCTCCGCCCCTTCCCCACCTCTTTCCGTCCCTGAGCATGCCCCGTTCCCGCTCCTCCCTCTGCCTCCCAGAGGCGACCTGCATGTCACGAAACAGCTGCTCATGGTGGGCAGGAGGCACAGGGAGGGAGAGGGAGGAGTGATTAGCGGGGCTGCCAGCAGGGGAGAGGCGCTGGGGGGAGAGTGGGGACCTTGGCTGCCGGTGGGTGCTAAGCATCCGCTAATTTTTCTCAGTGGGTGCTCATGCCCATAACCATTTAAATTTATAAGAATTTTTGCATTTCTGCAGCTAGCTTCTGCCTGTCACTCCCATTCTGTAGGACTCAACATCATATTAGCAAAATGTGGCAAAGGTGCTGTCATGCTGGCAAACCAGGTGCCAGCTCTTGCCAAGTCTGTAGGTGTCAGGTGAATGCTCTCACTGACAAATTCATAGCGGGAAAGCAGACCAGGTCACCTAAATGTTAATATTGTTCAAAATGGGCGTTAGACTTGCAAGGATGTGTTTAGTGTTCAGACAGTATAAAATGCCTGTAAGTTGCTGCATGCATTAATCTTATTTGTAATGTCTGTATTCCATGCCACAAGGTAAAATATAAGTTTGTTTGTTAATTGTTAAAATGCCTGCTCAGAACTTGTGAACTCAGATGAGAAGAGTGGTTCGTGCTCTACCCATCCAGGAGGGCTATCAAAATTAAGTGGGCCATTGTAGGATAAAAGCTTTGTTAATTGCCCATCACCCATGAAGTAAGAAGGCCTCATCCCATTGGTCTGAATGCTGGAAGAAGCAAATAAAAATAGTGAAGGAAAAGATTTTTCATCTCTTTGCTGTTTGAACTCTGACAAGGGCTGACACTAAAAACAAAAGCAGAGATCCCCAGGGTCAACCTGGGATTAGCCCTAAAAGACATTCAGTGTTGACAGATCACTGTATCTCTGTCACCTTTTGGAACCATAGACTGAACTCATTTGTGCATATATGTTGCCTGCTTTAAACTGTACATAACTCTCTGATTTCTTTTTCCGAGTTAATAAATCCTTATTTAGTTTACTATAGGATTGGCTACCAGCATTGTCTTTGTTGTGAGATCTAAGGTACAAATTGATCTGGGATAAGTGACTACTAGCCTCTGGGGTATGAGAGCAATCCAAATATTTTGTGATTTTTGGTATAAGTGACTCAATGGTAAAGACTGCTACAGTGATCCAGGAATTCACTTTTGTTACTGGTGAAATCTAATTATAGAATATACACCCAGTTTGGGGTGCTTTTGACAGTCTGCCCTGAAGTTGGGATTCACGGTCGTGAACCACTCCAGACAGTATTACAAGTGCTTTTAAAATAATCACAGTTTCAAAACTCGCATTTTGTCCTCTTTTTTTTTTCAAGTGATGTTTGAAAGCTCCTCATTCCATTTTTGGTAGTGCAATCTGTTTCCATAGCAATGGAGAAAGCAGCTATCAATAGAAATATAAGAGGAATGCTTTCAGATATATGTGGAGGGCTATAAACTTTGTTTTTCAGTAGCTCCAACAGATTTTAGGCTCCAACAAACTCGTAAAAATTCATCTCCATTAATTTTGGTAGAGTTACTCCAAGGAAGAATATGGTCCAATATGTCTAACCATACTTGAAAATTTAAGATTTTGTCAGAGGAGTTTTTTAAAATATCACATTAAAGACATTTTTTAAAAATTATTTCATTTGACAAATGGAATGTAAAGAACATTCTGCAAAAGCAACAAACCACTTCAAGAAAGGCAGGTATACTGGATTCCTACACTTCTTGGGTAGTTGAAGGTATGTGGGGGTATAAGATAAAACTGAACAACATATCTTATACTATTTCTTATGCTTAGTTTCATTTCTTTATACATATGCAAAATATGTTAATACAGTATTATAGTTGAAATTTTCAATGAATAAGAATTTTTAAAAAGTAAGTTTCCACAGCAGCTGTAACTTGGGCTTGTAATTAATTGTGAGGCATTTTGTATTATTGTATATAGTGCTAGACTTTATGTCGGAGTGGATTAAGATAGAACCTTGATATCCATGGTTTACAATCAAAGAAATATCAGTAACTGGGAGGAGTACAGCTGATCGATGCAAACCTGGTGCCTACTGGGGTGGGCTGGGCTTGGCAGGAAGATCAAGAATTTGTAGGTAAGGTTTCAGAGTAACAGCCGTGTTAGTCTGTATTCGCAAAAAGAAAAGGAGTACTTGTGGCACCTTAGAGACTAACCAATTTATTTGAGCATAAGCTTTCGTGAGCTCACGAAAGCTTATGCTCAAATAAATTGGTTAGTCTCTAAGGTGCCACAAGTACTCCTTTTCAATTTGTAGGTAAGAGGAAGATAAATCAATCCTGAGTGGCTGGCAGGACTCAGTGGGAGAATCTGTTGTGCAAGTGTCCAGTCTGGGAGGGTGAGACATTTTCGGTGAGGTTTGGCTTGAAGCCAGAACCTGTAGGGCAATGCAGATGTATTGGGGGCCTTAAAATGTGGGGTGATCAAGGCCCTATTTAGCCTTATATCCAGAAGTAAATTAAACATCTGCAGTATAGTTGTTATGATTGCTGTGGAAACCATAATTTTGAATTTTCTGGTACCTGTGCATTTGAAATCATAAGTGTTTTTTGGACTGAATTTGCTTGGTTTTGTGTGTGGGAATAAAAGACTGAATCCAGTAGTTGCACAGATGTGTTTATTTCAGTCTGAAATGAGAGAAGCAAAAATGGTCACACACTGAACTAAATGCACTAACTAACGTGATGGGTTCGGTCACAGAGACCCCATTGAGGCTGTCACCTGGTGTACTAGAATTAACTCTGAGCCCGTTTTCCACTGCCAGCTTGGGACTCCAGAACCCTGCCTTGTTGAGCCAGACACGCTAGTCTGCTGCAACACAGACCCAGGTCTGGTCCACACCCTCAAAAGTGCAGACTTTAACTAAAAACTGCTCAGCAAGTCACCTATCTCCAGCACCCAGACACCCAGTTCCCAATGGGATCCAACCCCCAAATAAATCCATTTTACTCTGTATAAAGCTTATACAAGGTAAACTAATAAATTATCCGCTCTCTATAACACTGATAGAGAGAGATGCTCACCTGTTTGCTCCCTCAGGTATTAATCACTTACTCTGGATTAATTAATAAACAAGTGATTTTATTAAGTATAAAAAGTAGGATTTAAGTGGTTCCAAGTAATAACAGACAGAACAAATATCTTTGACACAAGGCAGGAAACCTTTTTCTCTCTCTGGGTTCCCACCCTTGCTTCTAAATGGAAAAGCACCATGTTTAAGATAGGTTTGAAGTGAGCTGTAGCTCACGAAAGCTCATGCTCAAATAAATTGGTTAGTTTCTAAGGTGCCACAAGTACTCCTTTTCTTTTTGCATGTTTAAGATGGATTCCAGAATGTCACATGTCCTGTGAGACTTCATTACCCCGTCGGTCGCTGGCACCCACATATACAGGAAGGCTTACAAGTAAACAGAGCCATTTACAACCAATTGTCCTAGTTAATGGGAGCCATCAAGATTCCAAGCCACCATTAATGGCCCACACTTTGTTTGCATTGTTATAGTAGGACTTCAGAGTAATACTTCATATTTCTAGCTTCAGATACAAGAATGACACATTCATGCAAATAGGATGAACACACTCAGTAGATTATAAGATTTGTAATGATACTTACAAGAGACTTTTTGCATAAAGCATATTCCAGTTACATTATATTTACACTCATAAGCATATTTCCATAAAACATATGGAGTGCAATGTTACACTCGGTATATTACATGTGTATCTGGAGCGCTGCAGCTTGTTATACATATATATTCCACCTATTTTGCATAGCTTCTGTTTATTTCAATATGTGAGTTAATTTTCTACATAGGAAGGGGAAAATGAGAGAGATTATTTATTAAAAATAAATGCACTGGTCTTGTAAAACTAAACTTCTGTTAAAGGAATACTGTTAAGGTTTGCAGGGATCAGATTTCACTTTTCTTTCTAAATCTGTTTTCCAAGTCCATTCAGTTTTGTTTTTCCAAAACAAATGATACGATGATCTTTATTTTTTAAAAATGATGCTAGTAGTCAGGAGTAACTTCCATAACAAACAAGAATGCATGTGTCATGGAGTCAAAAAAAGCTTGCTAAGGAAACAGAATTCATTTTAACATTTTAAGGTGGGAAAAGTTCCAGGCTATATTACAAATTGGAGACATGGTTAAAACAGAGTTCAGTTCAGTCTGTACTGTAAGACTGTATTTTAAATACCATAGAATCATTGGACTGGAAAGGACCTTCAGAGGTCATCTAGTCCAGTCCCCTGAAGGGAAACTGCCATGTAATTCAGTCTCCTGCCTCAGTTGATTTTATAGTGTAGACAAGACAGGAAGTTACTTTAAAGCATGAACCTAGTAAGTACTTTGTCTATACTAAACATTTTGACATGGCTGTGTTACAAAACTGTGCTAAAAGAGGCCTATGACTGGAGAAGTCTGTAGCATGGTTTCTTGAAGTATGATTCGTTTAAAACAACAAGACCCTGGAATTGCTCAGAGAATGCTAACTACCTCCATGTTTGAAAATGGTTGTCAAGCAATTGTGCTTGATAACAACTACTTCTGAATACAGTTGTAGCTATCTCTGTTCTATTTCAGTGGAAACAGGTCTATATATAATTTGATTTTGTCTATTTGGCTTGTGACAACATATGAACCTCAATGGTTTAGCAACTGAGGATTTGAAAATAAAAGTTATATTTTTGCTAGATTTATTTTTAATAGAAATGAGTTTGCCATTAAGTATTGGAACACAGTCCTTTCTATAGGTCATCAGTACAAACCCAGCTCAAGTTGGTAATAACTTTGCCATAATTGTTGGCAATATCAACAGAGTCCAGTGACGGACTGGGCCCTCAGACAACTACCCTCTTCTTCCTAGAGACAGTCCTTGAATGGGAAAATAAGATGATCTTGTTAATAGCCTGGTTTCTGTTGGTTGAAAATGATGGATCATATTAGTTTTCCCCTAATTCAGGCCTGGAGAGGTGGTCTCTCCACATCAGAGCTGAGAGCATTGGTAGGTCAGCATGGGCCAGCTTGCACAGCTGTAGCTAGTTATGCACCTATTCCATTTGCAAGCTCTAAACTCGCACGCACATTTTCAAAATACATTAGTTGGGTAATAAATAAGAGAAGTGTGGGTCTTGCTTAAAACCATTCACTTCTGGATGAGTGTGACAGCAGGAGTTTTGAAAGAATCTTCTCACGGGGAGGCTTTGTTTCATGCTCCCGCATACGTGCATGGAGAAGCATATGTCTAGCTATCTATAGCTTCATAGAGAGACCAATAATTAGTCTAGAGGAATTGTTTTTCTTCCTTCCTCTCCTGCGGCTGCAGCAAAAAGCACAGGGGTGTGGGTCTGCGTGTGTGAATGTGTGTGATACGTGCCTAGCTGCACTATGCTCCATGGCCGCCCCACCTACCACAGGCCCTGGGCTGCCCCGCCTTCCGTTGTGCTGTACACTGAAACACGTGCAAGGGGAGCCCGCCCAGGACGGCTGGAGAAAACATCAGAAGGAGCCAATCACCGCACAAGGGGGCGGGTTGAACTGCATGTGCTCCTGTTTGTGTACGTGCAGGAGCCGGTTTTCAGCAGAGAGGGAGGGGAGTTCAGGCTGGAGGTTCGCTTTTAGAGCTTGCACGGTGTCTGACTTGTGCTACATGCACTAGACAGAATCGGGGACAGGCGGGCTGGGCTTCTCCATTCGCCGCCCCGCAGCAGCAGTCCCAGAACATTGGGAGTAAACAGTCCTCTGCCGAAAAGAGACAATGTGGATGATGCTGGATTGCAGCTCAGAGGTGAGGCTGAGGAGTTTGCACGGTTGTTTCTGTGCGTTGTTAGAAGTCCAGGGGTTGAGTTGTTTTAAATGTAGTTTTACCACTATTGGCTAAACCCAAATCCCACTGATGTCAGTAGGATTTTGCCAGAGTTTAAAGCTAAAAGCCTGGTTCTTTCAAGTTGAAAAGCCTATGATAAAGGGACATAAACATTAGATGACTGTTGGTTCTCTGTGAAGGGGAAGGTGGGGGGATACCTTCAGATTTTTCTGCTACTGTATAATTTATCTTTCAGGTCTAAGAATAACGTGAAGCTAAATGTATTTTTAAAACACTTGTTTCCCCCTCCCGTAGCCTGACGGCTTGAGCCTCCTGCTTGAGGCGGGGGCTGGGGTGAATGCACCTGCAGATGCCTTTGGTCAGTCCCCAGCTCACTTGGCTGCTTGTGGAGGACAAGCTTTTTTCCTACTATGGCAACTGCAAACAGGAGCTAATCTGAACCAACAGGTACAAGTAATGCCTCTTTGTTTCTTTTTACTGCCTTATTTAAATGAGGCATGTTATTTGTATGAAAGGTATATTGTTTATGTAAATCGTTAGTTGTCACAGATTTGATGAGCTATACAGACTAGTTGCCTGTGATTATTTGTTGCATCTCATATATACAAACAATTTATTACATGAAAACAGGTGTCCTTTGTATGAAACATCTCTTCCCCAGTCCTCAATCAAAATCAGTTGTAAACACTTTCAAAATAGACTCTTCCTCATGTAAAATGTACTTTAAAATTCATTCTGGTTATTGTGTGTTCCGATTGTTTTGTAGATATATAGGACCCCTATCAAATCTGAAACTTTCTTTGTCTCCTGATCTGCACATGGGAGAGAACTTTAGTATCCCCTTTTTCCTGTTAGGGTCTTGGGAACGTTCACATAATCTCCTTCCAATCTATATCAAGGTCTGTTACGGAGTCACACTTATCTCAATAGCAGAAATTTTGGTGATTTGCTTGTATCTCTGCACTTCGCTATGAATGGTGCCCTGTTACTTCCTACCTCTGTGTTTTGCTGGAAGATCCTCCTGTGTTGATTTGTGAATGAATGTGGATATGTAGCAGAGGTGGGTCAGAAACTGTTTTCACGTCCCTCAAATATTTTCAAGTGTTCAAATTTGTTTTCCTCTCTCAGATCATGATGAAAAGTCAATCTCAAATTTTCACAGACCAAAATCAGGTCAGTGTTTTGATAACTTCAAAACATTTTATTTTGATTTGACCTTTACAGCTTCTTTTTTTAGTTTAATTAGCTTAAATTTCTACAGGAAAAGTAATTTTGAATTGGAAAAACAGGAATTTTCATTTTGAAAGTGTCAAACAAAAACATTTTGTTAGGTTCTAAACTTCGAGGAGATTTGTTAAATCCAAACCTGTTTTGTGAACAGTTTTGGTTTCGATTAAATGGCATTTTCTGATATTGAAAAATTCCCAACTAGCTTTGAGTACACATTTTGTATAAAAGCTGTTCGAGGAGATACAGATTTTGTATGTAATCTTCTAACAGCTTGTTACATGAATAAAGAATATTCTAAAAATACTTAATAGCATATTATTTGTATTTAACTGGATATATACTTTTCTGACCCACCTTTCTGACTTGTCATCAAAATTGTGTCCTCTAGAGTTCTGATGTTTGTGATGGTGCTCAAACTGGTTAATCTCTCCCTGCCACTTTATTAAGTGATTATGATATACTAAGGGTGAAATTCTGTTTTATATTTTTAGGATTGCCATGGAGAAGCTCCTATTCATAAGGCAGCTAAAGTTGGGAGCTTGGAGTGTCTTGCTCTACTCGTTGCCAGTGATGCCAGAATAGAGTAAGTCAAAAACTACATTTAACTAATTCAAATATTAACCCTCAAAGAAGTTATTCATTTAACTTATTCCACTATAATCTTAACATACATTAACAAGAAATGTATGCTAATGCAGAACTTTGTTTCCTGTTCAAACTATAATCTTAACATACATTAACAAGAAATGTATGCTAATGCAGAACTTTGTTTCCTGTTCAAACTATATTGTGGTAGTCGGAATGCAGTGTGTGCGTGCACGTGCATATTTTTTTTAAAAGCGTAAAAATGTGGTGCAGCCATTACAAGTATTTATCATGATAGTCCACGTGCTGTACAACTATACCATTGTCTTTTAGTTTTGGTTTAGAGAAAAACCTCTTTACCACAACAGCTAAGAGGATCTCACTGTCATAGCTCCTTGGTTGGAGGAGCTTTCCATTTCATCTATTGGTTATACTGTTCTTACGTCTTATACTTGAGACAATTTCTTTGTTCTTGATTTTTTTGGTAGCTTATTTCTCTGTTTCAAATATTGGTGCACTTGAAATAAAAATATTTACTGAAGAATTAGGATGACTGCCTTATCTTACATAATGACAGGTTTCAGAGTAGCAGCCGTGTTAGTCTGTATTCACAAAAAGAAAAGGAGTACTTGTGGCACCTTAGAGACTAACAAATTTATTAGAGCATAAGCTTTCGTGAACTACAGCTACTGAATGCATCCGATGAAGTGAGCTGTAGCTCACAAAAGCTTATGCTCAAATAAATTTGTTAGTCTCTAAGGTGCCACAAGTACTCCTTTTCATCTTACATAGTGACAATTTGAAATTAATTGTGTGTTAACTTTTGTGTTTCAGTTTGTGCAATAATGATGGACAAACAGCAGAAGATCTTGCATGGGCTTTTGGATTTCTGGAATGTGCCAAGTTCCTCACAACTGTTAAACATACTCAAAATATGAAGCTAAGAGAACAACCTAGCTATTCACTTAAGGACAATTGTGGTTTGCCAAGAGAGGCTTCAGCTGGAAAGAAACGAGCATGTGGAATTATGGGACCCGCAAACAGAAAGAGGAGGAGATAAGATGGTATGTAGTTTATGACAGCTTACACTACAAATTAGACACTTAGCTAGGACTGGTTTAATACATATCAGAATATTTTTAAACCAAAATCTCAGACTTTTAGTATTTAAGTACATTACCTGAATTTGTCAGTAGATACGTAGTGGTGGTGAGGCAAGGCCCTTCAGATGCATCCACATATACCTATGTGGTAAGGCTGCTATTCAGTCAGAATATTAATGTTGCATAGAAGAACATGCTGTCACGACATATGTATGTTCTAATAAAGGGTCAAATTACTTTTGTGCATTGGGTCAGGGTGGATTGATTTAAATCAAAGCTATTTAAATCACTGATTTTAATCATTATTAAATCAACGAGGAAAGCTTGATTTAAATAATGGCTTTTATTCTTTTTAGTTATTTTCCTCAAGAAAAGTTTATTCTTATTGGTTGGTAACCCCTTAAAACATGTTGATTTGCAAGTAAATATAGTCTTTTTGCTAACCAGGAGAGTATGCTATATTTATACACATTAATTTAAGTAAGCATAAACCTTAACTACTTACTCGATTAATTTTTTCCTTGTGATTTGTGTCAATCTCTACTTGGATGGAAATTTCAAATTCAATTAAATGCACAAAACGTTTTTTTAAAATTTAAATACAACTACCTATGTTTTAGGTAGTAAGCGAGAGGGATGCATTAAACAGCTATGCTATACTATAGCCAAGTGTTTTGATAAATCGAGATGTATACTTCTATTTTGTAAAGTAAGCTCTTTTGTTTTGAACAGATATTACGTCTTAGACTGCAGGTGGGAAAACCTGTAACCCTGAAAAGAATCTGAAGTCTGCAAAAACAACATTATTGGTCTATGAACTAAGCAACCCAATATTTGATGTTCTGCTGTTTCCTTCTGAGGAGGAGGAAACCTTGGTTACTTTTGCTTCTTGAAGAAGACATTTTTCTAGAATACTTGTATTCATACAGCTCTGTGTGTGTTCAATTGTAGACTATGTATAATAGGGCAGTCTCTTCTCAGGTAAATAGCAAAACAAAGTTGATACTTAGCACATACAGTGCTTCTCTCTGGCTCCAAAGTGCTGTAGGAGATTAACATTTCGTTAAGTGGCATTCCCTGCCTATCAAGTTGTTGTGTGATATTACTGGCTGCTGTCAAATGGTTATCACACTTCACTACAGAGCGGGCTCTAAGGAGCACTAAGGATTCTGCACATCTTACTTACAAGAGCTGTCTTTACTTTTATGAGCAAGAGCTGCTTACATGAGTAAATGTTAAAGGACCAGTCCCTAAATTTGTAAAGCACTTCAGGAGCCTTCAGAAAGCAAAAAACATTAAAAATATTAGATTAAGGTAAACTCCTTTAATTAAACTTGTCTATACAAGAATGCAGTTGAATGTGATTTACTCTTCTTCCATTTTTGATGTTTTTTATTTAAAAAGATATTTTATACTTAAATTGCAGTGTAAAGAATTCAACTAGCATTTTTATTTCAGCTACTTTTGACTGACAAAACACCGTTTAAATTGAAAATAATTAAAATTTTTCTAAAGCTTATGCATTTTATTTTAAATAAGACAGCTCTGTCTGTACCAAGTCTTAAATTCTGGATTAACATGATTTTTTGCAATTGGAATTTAAATAGTTTTTGGTCGCTGAGGTAGGCAGAGGTTGTAGTAAGCATCTTTGCTCCAAAAGTCTGGGCCCTTCCATCCACACCAACCCTGTACAGGAAAAAGCAAAATAAAGCCATTTCTAAAACAGTTGTGTTTAGCAGATTTGGTCCGTGAGTGCTGTCATACATTACAGTTTTTGTTGTTTTCATTATGCATATACTGAACAGAACAGGCTCCATTTTTTGACTCAAAACAGCTAGAAACTACCATGCTGTTAAAATTGAAGTCTAATAGCAACATTATCTTCTGCCTTATGTTTTGAAGGTAGTAAGGTCATATCATATACTATTTTTAATCACATCAATTATTTTCAATTATAAAAATACAGTGTGAAGTCTACTTTTTACAAAATAGTGCATACACTTGGCGTGGTCTTGGAACTTCACAGCATCTGAACTTAGATCCCAATTCTGCAAACATTTATGCATGTATTATATTTATTACAGCAATAGTTTTATTCAAATCAGTGAGACTGGTCAGGTGCTTAAAGTTGAGTGCATTTGTAAATTTCTTCAGGATTTATATTTAGAAATTAACAAATTAAGAGTGTGTGAAGTTTCAATTAACTGTGGAGTTCTATTGATATGACTAGACCAGTCTCAGGACTTGAAAAATTACCAGAAACCTACCATACTAATTTGAGGCAGATGCAAAAGTAAAGGGAGCTACCAGAATAGTTCAAGGACAGTATCCAACCTCAGCTACTGGGAAAGGAGAGCATGCTGGATGGAATTCATACCAAAGTGCTTTCCCACCATTCAAAATCAGCCCCAGTTTAGTAGGTGTGATAAATCTGAAGCTGCCTTCCTCCTGCCTGGCTGTTAAGAAGGAGTTCTTTCTTCCCAATCTCAGAGCCTACTGCTGCCATGGTATCTGTTATTCTCCAACTCTGCCATTCCTAGAGCCTCACCATTTTTTATTATAAGATATCCCTCCTCTCTGAATAGTTCAAATTTCTATCCCTCCTGCTGCTGACTTTTCTGGAGTAGCTGGCATAATGAAACTGATACAATTCATTGTCCTCAATTTCATATCTGCCTATAGGATAAACGGAACCTGACAAGCCTTATTAATTACACTCTGCTACTGCTTAGCTTTACTGTGAGCAACGGCAGAGGAACTGGAGCCATCTATCTGCAGATTCAGGAAGATGGAATTGCATGGTTTATCTTCCAAACTATGAAGACTAGACACAGCCCAAATGTATCCCCAAAATTTGCATGTATTCCTTTTAAAGGGACGCTGATACCCTTTGTCTATATCACTATAAAAGATATTTACCTAATTTCAGGGAAACTCTCTCAAATTTTTATATTAACATGTATATAACCAGATATAAGAGACTCTGTTCTAGACACAAGGTGGTGGCATCAGGGATATTCAGTCCCGAGGCAAGTAAAGTGCATTCCTTCTTACTGTAAAAAAAAAAAAAAAAGTATGTTCTCCCAGACACTGCACCTCTTCAGAGTCATTAAGCTCTACAGGCCAGATGTAAGCGTATGCTGTACTGGTACATTCACCTGGCCTCTGGGCTGGCCACCAGGTGGAATCAGCATTTTCCTTTCAGTGATAGTGTCCTCCTTCAGTCCAGAGACTGAGCAAACTCAGTAGGGCTGAATTATATATAAACTGACCCTATCCCCTAAAGGGCTGAAAGAAGTTTATTCCCAAATCTACATGTTTGTAAAAAAGACTACTTTTAAGAGAAATTAAAATTATGCAAGTAAAAAATAATTACAGTGCTATCTCTCCAACACTGGTCATGCCATATAACCATTTATTAATGTCATAAGTAGAAATTAAATGAAGTTAAAAATCTCACCTTTTCCAAGATAACATGCAGATCTTCTGCACCAGTGTAATGTGGGTCTAGAATCAGAAATTTTATGTGTCCTGTAACCTCATTCCATGCCACTCCTAGTATTGTGTGAGCCAGAACGCCTCCACCTGGATTGGAGAAAATATATGCTCCTTCTAAGGCTTTGTACAGTTGGACAGACTTATTTTTGCACACATACATACGTTAATACTTTCTATTAGCCGACAGATCTATGAGTGAAGTTTCATTCTCTAGGCTATGAAAAATAGTAGGGTAACTGCATCGTGTGAGATCCTTCATGGAATATGATAGCCAAAATAAGGACAAATAAATAATTTTACTTAACAATTTGATCTCAGTCTCTCTCCCAATTCAGCAGTATTATGATCCCACCCCACCAGCTGAAGACACAAACATATTGAATACACCAGTTATGTCCAGTCTATATAGAAATGGTCAGTTCTAGAAGAGGACCCCAGTCTAAGAAACTTCCCAAAAATAAAAAGACTAAATCAAAAAAAATATAATTGTTAATTTGTGAGCAATAAATCAAAAGAGGAGAAAAAGAAGGGATATAGTATGTATAACCAGAGCACAACAGTGTTTTGTTACTAGATACTAAGGTTAACACACATAAGTCTAAAATGTTAAAACTATAAGGATTAGGTGTAAAAATCCATAAAGGTAAATACCAGTTGTCTGTTTCTCACCTCTCCAACACAGTTAGGCTACAAGCGGGGTGACTAGACTGAGTTAAGGAGGGACTAGAAGAAACCAAATAATATGTAAGTATTTCTTTTCTATTACATGCCCCAGGTCATTCTGGACATTAAGAATTTCAAAATCAAATACATTAGAGTGAGTACTGAGAACCACTTGCCATGGTAACCCTTGAAAAATCTTCCTGATTGCAGCATACCTCCTTCAAAGATGGCATCTGTAAATTGTAGGATTCATACAAGGTTCATGCGCTTGGCAACATTCAGGGCACACCCAGAGTGTTGTGTAGGAGCTGTGCACACACAGCTTCTCTCAAGGGCATGAACCTTGGAATCTCGCCCAGATGACATGAACCGTGGGAAGCCTCCCAGGACTGGGCTCAAGGCTCGAGAGCAAGGAATGCGGTAGATAGAAATTGGTAAATAAGAATGTTAAACAAAGCCAGTGTATTCCTTTTATCTGTTGGAGAATGTAATGCGCGGGGGAGAGAAAGAATAAAGGGGAAGGTGGAAAGCTGACAGGCAGAAGCCTGTTAGCAGACCAGCTCGCTTGCTTGCAAAAAGCTGTGTTCCGTCTTGTCATTGAACCGCCACAGTAAATGCCTCAAGATCTCCCTATAATAGCAAGAAAGGATGTTTAGGTGGCCTTGCATAATCTCAATGGGGAGGTACCTCCCTATCTGGTCAAAGGTACACGATCCAGCACACTGCCAGAATGGTCCAAGACACCTGGTGGAGAGGCACCACTTTTAGCTTGGTAGCTTTCCTTAATTAATTCTCTCAACAATCTTGCCACAGAAGCTTTGGAAGTCATGAGCTTTTTTTCTTAGTATCTCCATACAGGATGAAAATCACTAGACAGATGTAGTTTAGAGGAGGTAAGTTTCAGAACCCATCTAACCATCACTTTTTCCATAGGTTCTCTGAGGACTTGGGAAGGAGCTGAATTTCTGAGCCAGGATGTCTGCTGTTTCCCACTCACTAGCTCAATGAAGATTAGGTGCAGGAAGAATGGTTTCTGGCTTTTCTTACTCCAAACTGCAACAATAGGAGGGGACCTCTTGCTGAGTTGGCCTCAGCTCTACATGTAATCATCTCTTCAGCAACTGGTTACCTTGAGAGGAACCTGATAGTCCACTTCCATAGAATACAGCTCTGATGGTTCAGTGTTGTGGGGCCACAGAAACTCCACAAAAGGGAGTATAAAAGGGGAGAAGACCCACAAGAAAGGGTGGGGATATCAGTATGGGGGAGGGGAAATGACCGAACTTTCAAAAATTGTTTTATTTAGGGTCCTTGAAGTTAAGGCAGGCGGGGCCTTTGGTGCTTCCACTAACAATGCCAAGCACACTGCACATCCAGATGGAAATTCCTTGGGATTTCTGGAATTCAGCACAGTAAAACTAACCCCCCAGAGAAGAATTCATAATGGTGGCGGGGGTTTTACAAGCAGAAATTAGGTTCCCTCAGAAGGGCTCACGCCAGGACTGGTAAAGCCACACAAGAATCAAAGGAAAATGTAGGCAGATGGGATATTAGTTTTCACAAGACAAATGAACTGATATGGGCTGGGAGATGCAGATTACAATGGGTCACATGCATTGAACGTATCTGAGATTCCTGAGGCTGGGGTCCTTGTGAAAAGCTTTTACACTGAAGCTTCTGAAAAAAACACAGAGACCCAAGACTGAAGATTGTAAATTTACAGAGCAATTTCTACTTGCTGCTGATTAGTGGGTAGCACTTATGGACAGTTCTAGATGGAGCAGGGAAAGAAAGATTAAAATACCAAAGGAACTTCTTAATGACAAAGCACTGCCATATTCTGTCAGGTCAGAAAGGGTGAGAAGAAGGTAAATGCCAAAAATCAAAGCAAAAAGAAGAGTTAAAAAGCATATAAAGAAGTTTCTGCCTGCTAAGAAACAGGCAACTTTATCTGTCAGCCAGAAATGACCCTCTTCTAGGGAGTTGAAGAAATAAATTTTGTTATAATTTTTTCTACCTCTACCTTATGATGGGGTGGTCAATATTACCCAGAGTTCAGACAGATCTGGATGACATTATAAATCCTTGTCCATAAATATGTTAGGACGGGGAATATGATTAAAATGAAAATAAGATATTTATATTAAGGCTGATTTTTAAAAAATGTTTTTCTCTACTTTTTCAAAGCACCATTCCCCTTCAGAACAGTATCAGTAAAAATTCAAATGTTCTTAAAACCCAAATTTCCTTACCTGTGTTACCAACATTTTAAATTATTAAAATATTTCATCTGGTTTTAGGAAAGAAATTTTTGCTATGGAATTAAAGCCAATAAAAATGCTGCTCTTTAATGCTCAAGGGAGTTACTGCTGAGTAATACAAAATAATTCTCTAATAGTGTTGCTAGTGCGGGGAGCAGACTATTTTGTAAAATCAGAGTAGCTGGCTCACCAACCCTGGAATGGAAACTTCAAAACCTATTTGTTAGTCTCTTGAATTTAGAGAACATCATTCAGACTGACCTCAGCCAGCCTGCGCTATACTAAGTTTGGGGACCTAGATCACCATGAAAAGATACCAGCCAAATCAGCTTTTTATGGTCCTTCACCTTAGAGCAGATAAAAGACAATACTGAGGTGTGTATCTGAACTTGGTTAATCTTGCAATCTCCCTCGCTGCAGAGACTGTGAGGGAGATTCCCACACCTGAGCCATTCTTTTTGAGGAATTGAGGAACAGTGCCAGACTGAGGTGTCGATAGAGGTTTCAGAACAAATTGATAAATTAAATGGTAATAAGTCTCCAGAACAAGATGGTACTCACCCAAGAGTTCTGAAAAAACTCAAATATGAAATAGCAGAACTACTAACTGTGGCACGTAACCTATCACATAAATCAGCTTATTTACCAGATGACTGGAGGATAGCTAATGTGTTGCCAATTTTTAAAAAAGGCTCCAGAGGCAATCCTGGCAACTACAGGCCTGTAAGCCTAACTTCAATACCAGGCAAACTGGTTGAAACTATAGTAAAGAAAAGAATTCTCAGACACACAGATGAACATGATTTGTTGGATAAGAGTCAACAGGGCTTTTGTAAAGGAAAATCATGTCTCACCAATCTATTAGAATTCTTTGAGGATGTCAGCAAGCATGTGGACAAGGGTGATCCAGTGAATATACTGTTCTTGGACTTTCAAAAAGCCTTTGACAAAGTCCCTCACCAAAGGCTCTTAAGCAAAGTAAGCAGTCATGGAATAAGAGGGAAGGTCCTCTTATGGATCAGTGACTGGTTAAAAGACAGGAAACAAAAAGGGTAGGAATAATTGGTCAGTTTTCAGAACAGAGAGAGGTAAATAGTAGGGTCCTCCAGGGATCTGTACAGGAAGCAGTGCTTTTCAACATATTTATAAATTATCTGGAAAAAGGGGTAAACACTGAGGTAGCAAAGTCTGCAGATGATACAAAATAAATCAAGACAGTTAAGTCCACAGCTGGCTACGAAGAGTTACAAAAGAATCTCACAAAACTGGGTGACAGGGCAACAAAATCATAGATGAAATTCAATGCTGATAAATGCAAACTAATGCATATTGGAAAACATAATCCCAACTATACATACAGAATGATGGGGTCTAAATTAGCGGTTACCACTTAAAAAGAGATCTTGGGGTCATTGTGGATACAGTAGTTCTCTGAAAACATCTGCTCAATGTGCAGTGGCAGTCAAAAAAGCTAACAGAATGTTAGGAACCAATAGGAAAGGGATAGAGAAGAAGACAATAAATATAATGTGTGACAAAGTTCCTCCTCTATCTTGGTGGGTCTTGCGCTTACTGGCAGATTTGCTCACCTTGGAGCTTCACGGCAGCCCTCAGTTTAACCGTTTTTGTGAACCCAGAGTCCAGGTCAACTCCTACTGTGTCTGACCAGGAGCTGGAAGGTTTGGGGGGAACCCGGGGCCGCCCTCTACTCCGGGTTCCAGCCCAGGGCCCTGTGGAATGCAGCTGTCTAGAGTGCCTCCTGGAACAGCTGTGCGACAGCTACAACTCCCTGGGCTACTTCCCCATGGCCTCCTGCCAAAACCTTCTTTATCCTCACCATAGGACCTTCCTCCTGGTGTCTGATAATGCTTGTACTCCTCAGTCCTCCAACAGTATGCATTCTCACTCTCACCTCCCAGCGCCTCTTGCTCCCAGCTCCTTACACGCGCACCACAAACAGAAGTAAGCTCCTTTTTAAACCCAGGTGCCCTGATTAGCCTGCCTTAATTGATTCTAGCAGCTTCTTGATCGGCTGCAGGTGTTCTAATCAGCCTGTCTGTCACAGTAGTCTCCAGAAGGTTCCTGATTGTTCTGGAACCTTCCCTGCTACCTTACCCAGGGAAAAGGGACCTACTTAACCTGGGGCTAAAATATCTGCCTTCTATTACTCTCCTGTAGCCATCCGGCCCGACCCTGTCACAAATGCCACTATATAAATCCAGGGTACAACCACACCTTGAATACTGGTCTCCCCATCTTAGTAAACATATATTAGAAATGGAAAAGGTACAGAGAAAGGCAACAAAAATGATTAAGGGTATGGAACAGCTTCCGTATAAGGAGAAATTAAAAAGACTGGGACTTTTCAGCTTGGAAAAGAGATGACTAAGAGGGGATATGATAGAGGTCTATAAAATCATGAATAGTGCGGAGAAAGTACAGTAGAACCTCATTGTGACGAACACCAGTTACAAACTGATCGGTCAGTCACACATCTCATTTGGAACCAGAAGCATGCAATCAGGCAGTAGCAGAGACAAAAATAAATAAATAAATAAAGCAAATACAGTTCAATACTGTGTTATACATAAACTACTAAAAAAATAAAGGGAAAGTTTAAAAAAAATTGACAAAGTAAGGAAACTGTCTTTGTGCTTGTTTCATTTAAATTAAGATAGTTAAAAGAACATTTTTCTTCTGCATAGTAAAATTTCAAAGATGTATTAAGTCAATGTTCAGTTGTAAACTTTTGAAAGAACAACCATAACATTTTGTTCAGTTATGAACATTTCAGAGTGATGAACAACCTCCATTCCCAAGGTGTTCATAACTCTGAGGGTCTACTGTACATATGGAAGTGTTATTTACCCCTTCATATAACACAAGAACCAGGGGTCACCTGATGAAATTAATGAACAGCAGGTTTAAAACAAACAAAAGGAAGTACTTCTTTATACAGTGCAGTCAACCTTTGGAACTTATTGCCAGGGGATGTTGTGAAGGCCAAAAGTATAACTGGGTTAAAAAAAAGAATCAGATAAGTTCATGGAGGATAGGTCCGTCAATGGCTAGGGATGCTGTCCCATGCACTCGGTGTCCCTAACCTCTGACTGCTAGATGCTGGGACTGGACGACAGGAGATGAATCACGCAATAACTGTCCTGTTCTATTCATACCCTTTGAAGCATCTGGCACTGATCACTGTTGGAAGACAGGATACTGGTCTAGATGGACCAATGGACCAGTATGGCCATTTTTATGTTCAGGTTGTTCTGGATACCTAGAATTTCCTCTGTATACACTCACTAAGTAGTGTATATGAAAATAAACCTCGACAGAAGTGACCAACAAACATTCATTGGCATTTTTCAAGAGTGAAAGGCTTACCAATCATAACTGGAGTTCCTTCAGTCTTGAAATGATTAGCAAGTTCTCTTCCCTGAGAAGCTAGCTCAGAACCCTGGCTGTATAAGAAACACAACATTAGATTATCCTCTTTATTAGGTTTAATTTCCTATTTATCTCTTTCACTATTTAGCCATATACATTTGTAATTCCTATGCTATATAATGAGAATTTTAAAAAATATATTTTATTACACCCCCTCCACCCTGAATAACACTGTAACAGGACTAGGAGTTTTATAATACAGGAAAACCACACTGGAGTAAACTTAACATTTGTGCTCACACAAGCTGGTGCAACCACCCAATACAATTTAGAGAGAAGAGTATGATAAGTTCTATCCAATTCAGGCAGTGTCACTGAAGGATGCCTATTGGGAGCTGTGCCTCTCAGTGAAAAGAAAGATACCATGATAACAGCTTCATGGTGGCTTCAAACTGGAGGTTTATGGAAAAAGATTTAAGAACCTCAACTAAACAGCCCCAGGGTTCTCTCAACAAGAGAGAAATCTACATTCTTATTTAATAGCAAAAAACTTTGTTAACAAGGAGTTAAGGTTGCCTGGTGGTTCTTGCCGAGTCCAGGGGGGCCGAGTTAAGGCTTGGACATTTACCTTAACTCTGCATTCCCTGGTTTTCAGAAGTTTGAGTTTTGCTAAACTTGACGTTTTGGAAGGGCACAAGCTATAACTGGGCAACCATAACTCTGTGTTAATGAAGTATTTGTCATTTAATTTCCTAAATTTTTTAATCGAAAGAGAAACGTTTGTTGGTAGGAGTTAATGTTCATTTAGGCAGTGATAGTTTTCACCTATGTTTGTAGTTGATGTGCTACTATGGCTGGTAATAATCAACAGACCTAGCTTTTATACAGTGTTTTTCACCAGTAGATGCAAAGAACTTTACATCATTATCCCCATTTTACAGATGGTAAACTGAGGCACAGAGCGGGGAACTGACTTGCCCAAAATCAACCAGTCCCATGGTCCGTGGGCCCCACAGATCCTGGCAAACACAAAGATAGAGAGAAGCTCAGACTCCGCCAAGAGAGGTAGCCCCTGATCGGGCATACATATGGGAGGGGATGTGGGGCTGGCAGGATCCTCTGCCCCAATTCTCTGCAAGTGCCACATCACACAGTCCCATGTCTCCCTTCCCAGTCTCCCACTCCTCCCCTCATGCTCCATGTAGCCCCCACTGCTCCCCCTCACCTGACCCCAAACCCTCTCCTACCCACATATCCTCAATTATTCCCATCGCCATAATTGCCCCCTTCTTGCTGAACCCAAAACCCCTCTCCCCTGATTCCCACCTACTCTTCCACCCCAATCACCATCCCTTACCAGTGAGCATTTGCATGTGTATTTATTTTCTTTTCAAAAATAGTTTCAGAGACTTCTGAATATTCTGCTGAAATCAGATTATACTTCCCCAAAACAAAAAACCCTTGCCAGGGTCAGACTCTAGCAACATGCCTCCTTTTTATTTCAGATTTCTGCTTAGAGTTGGACTTAAACTCACAGAGCCTGGGCAGTGCTCAGGTTCAATGCCAGCAATATTCCTTCTTGAGCCACTCAGGCCTTGTGAGTCATAGCTGGCTTTCAGCTCCCTTCACTTATTTCTCTGCACATGTGCAGTGGAATCCATTTGGTGCATGAGCACCTATACCCTGGGCATTGAACTCAGGCTGCCAACTCCCTTTGCACATGCCACTAACCAATTTGCAGTTATTACGAACTGTTGACTAACATACACTGGCTACCAAACATATTCATTATGCTGATTATAACCACCGGCAATACATATATTTTAAACATTTAACTATACATATTAAGTATTACTATAGCAACCATATAGCCTAGATTGGCCTGCACCTTTGTTATAATCCTGAACACTTATGCTAAGTATCCCATAATAGCTTGCATTAGCTGACATAAGCCTTGGATTGAATAGACAGGAAAACTCTAAAGTATCAGGACCGATGATTATTTCTTTGTAAAAACAGGAAAAGAGCTGCCCACACAAGTCCATTAAGTGCCTTCCTCCCCCTTAGTACCTGGAATGCTCTCAAAAAAAGATAAGACTGCATCATAACCTGGAAGACATTGGACACACCATGGTACCAGAACAAACAAGGCAAAAAGCTGACTGACTAAATGACATATATGGTATCCTTCTCTGGTAAACATGTAGGGTCCAAAAGGATGACTTTAGGGGCATAGCTTTGGAGAGCACCCCCTTAGCCTAAGGTGAATGTAACATTGCTGCATGGGACTGCTCTTCAGAGACTGGTATCGTATCGAACCTTTTTCCTGTACCATATTAATAAACCTGACTGACACTGGTTATTTGATCTCTTGAGTATCTCTCGTAACGAACCAAAGTACGGTCAAGCAATTGACTATACAATTTATAAACAAAACCTAGACCCAATCCTGCAAAGAGCTCTGCACAGACAGATCCCCTGTGCCTGTGCCTTACTTCAGTGGGGCTGGGTGCAGGGGCCACCAGCAGAAGGTCCTTGCAGGATTGGGGTTAATATCCTATTACTACTAATAGTCTCTTAAGTGATCCATTCTTCACCACAACACTTTCCCCCAATAAAGAATTAATCACGGAGACACAAAATTAACAAATATTCATTCTTACCTGACAAACAGTATTTTTGAAGTTATTCCTAATAACTGGTTCAATACAAGTTGTACCTCAATAGAGCCAATCCACTGCCGCGATCCAACAAATGCAGCTGGTTTGTCTCCAACATCAACTAGTGCCTTTGTAACACACATCCCATAAAGAAAAAAAGAAACAGTATGTAATGGACATTTTTACAGTTTCTACCTATAATATCCACTTAATTCACATATAGTATAATATTTCTGGAACCTAACTTGTCAAAAGCAGGCACACATTTACTGAATACAGGTATGATTGAATATTAAATGAAACAAAAGATCCTGTTTAAAAATGGTAACATTTTTTCTGTCCATGTTGGAAACATTTTCTTTTCTCAAACACCAGCTGGGAAATAAATGTCACTAAATGTAGCTTGAAGAAATACTACTATTTTATTAAATTTTGAAAAATTAGAATAGCGCTACCGGCAAATATTTCACACAAATACTAGTTATATATTGGATCTAACTTCTTGTTTACATTTAACACACTTCCTGGAACCCCCTTCAACATGCTTATATCTGTTTGGAGGGTATTTGCAGTTTCTCCTTCCTTGGTGTTCACACCTGAACTACTAGAAGAGGGCCTCATCCTCCCTGATTGAACTAACCTCGTTATCCCTAGCCTGATTCTTGCTTGCATATTTATACCTGCCTCTGGAATTTCCACTACATGCATCTGACGAAGTGGATATTCATCCACGAAAGCTTATGCTCCAATATGTCTGTTAGTCGATAAGGTGCCAAAGGACTCTTTGTCACTTTTACAGATCCAGACTAACACGGCTACTCCTCTGATATATAATATATTAGAAATTCTGTGCATATTGCCCATTACAATTTGATTTTAAAATCTTAACTGTATATTTAATCTACAACTCTTCAGATTTTTTATTTTACATTCACTGTCTAACTTTATTCAAATTCTATTTCTATACATAAAATACTGAAAATTATGTATGTCTTGATTTTATTTCTGCCATCTGAACTGAATCAATTTCATTCTCAAGTGGGTTAACAGTCAACATTTTAGCTACCGTCTACTTTTTATAATCTGATAAAGATTCAGATCGAAAGCCCAGTATAAGTGCTAAGTATTATTGTACAGTCTAAACACTTTCAAAATCGCGATGCTGTCAAATTTGTTAAATAAATAAATATAACCCCAAACACTATTTTCACAAGACACTAAAGTTGAGAGTTTCTGCTGATGTACAGAATGAGCTAACCAAACATGCATTGTTTCTCCAATGTACTAACATAACTAAACATATAAGACACACATGCACACCTCTCACAAAGAAGAGAATGTTAATTTCTGGAACATTCCAAAGAGAAAAATACCCTCACGCTCATGCACACACAACATCTGCCAAATAAGAAAGGAATAAATCAGTCCTTATTAATCTGGGACCTGATCCAGCTTGGAATTGGAGTGGGCCCCCAAATCTCTCACATTTGGTAAACATTGTGAGTGTGTATTTTGTCTGTGTTATGATTTGAGATTCCAAGAGACTACCAACGAAAAGAACTTATAATAAAAATCTTATTTTATGAAACTCTTTTGAAGAAAGGGGAAACTATTTTAACATCAGTCATTTAATGTACATAACTGGAAACAGAATCCATTACAACAAAATGTTCTAGAAGTGATACTTCAGAAGTCTTACAGATAAATGTGAATAGTAACTATGAACGGATTAAATTAGATTTTTTTTTTTTTTAAAAAAAAGAGTTTATTCCACAGAGCATGTTAAAATCAATGGAATAGTACTTTTAATTAGTTCTATAGCATTAACTGATTTTTCAAGAGGAATACAGTAAATACACATGAAATGCAGTCTGTTTCTTTGTCCTGTACCTGTTGAATCTCCTTGTGTGTAGGTATAGATTTCTCTGTGTAACCCTGATGCTTGAACCATGAACAGATAGTCTGCAGAGACCGGTACGCACATCCCCAGCCATTATCATCTATTCGATCCTGCATATAATGATGATAACTATATACACCATGTACCAAATACACCTGAGCAGAAAAAGAAAAGACAAAAAAAAAAAACCATCTCTATCTCAGGAGCTGTTGACTCAGAAGCTGAATATTTATTATTTGATTTTGACACTTGCGGTTTGTTAGTTTTCAAATGATTGATTACGATTCATGAGAGAAATAGCTGTGAGACTTCTTGCTTCCCCATAGCCAAGACATAACTTGAAGGTTTTGGTTTGTTTGGTTTTTTTAAAGAACAAGGGAGAAATTCTTAAAGTGCATTTTTATAATTCAGTTGTCAGCTTTTTAAACTGAATCAGTGATATCTTGTCACTGGACTTGTAAGCAATTTTCTGTAAATTCAGGGACACAGTCAGAATGTTTTACCTGGCATATCGATGTCTCATGTTAGGGGATGAATTCAAACAGCAAATCCTAGAGGCCAGTGAAGTGGTGGTACAAACAGTCAGGGTCAGGATCTAGCTAGAGTATGGGTGCCAAATGCAGTGTTGATTGAATCATTGTGAATTAAATTAACAGGTCACAGTAACATCTAGATATTAAGCCAATTAGATCACTTGCTCGAATGTGTAGCCCCATGCAGAGGAATGGCTATCAGACCACTGTCGTAAGAACATAAGAACGGCCATACTGGGTCAGACCAAAGGTCCATCAAGACCAGTATCCTGTCCTCTGACAGTGGCTAATGGCAGGTGCCCCAAAGGGAATGAACAAACAGGTTATCATCAAGAGATTCATGCCCTGTCACCCAATCCCAGCTTCTGGCAAACAGAGGCTAAGGACACCATTCCTGCCCATCCTAATAGCCATTGATGGACCTATCTTCCATGAATCTATCTAGCTCCCTTTGAACCCCCATTACAGTATTGGCCTTCACAACACCATCTGGCAATGAGTTCCAGAGGTTGACAGTGCGTTGCATGAAAAAATACTTTTTTGTGTTTGTTTTAAATCTGCTATCTATTAATTTCATTTGGTGACCCCCTGTTCTTGTATTATGAGAAGGAGTAAATAATACTTCCTTATTTACTTTTTCTATACCACTCATGATTTTATAGACCTCTATCATATCCCCCCTTAGTCGCCTCTTTTCCAAGCTGAAAAATCCCAGTCTTATTAATCTCTCCTCATACGGAAGCCGTTCTATCCCCCTAATAATTTTTGTTGCCCTTTTCTGAACCTTTTCCAATTCCAATATATCTTTTTTGAGATGGGGCAACCACATCTGCACGCAGTATTCAAGGTGTGGCAGTACCATGGATTTATATAGTGGCAATATGATATTTTCTGTCTTATTATCTATCCCTTTCTTGATGATTCCCAACATTCTGTTCGCTTTTTTGACTGTGACCCCTGCGGGACACCACTATTTACCTCTCTCCATTCTGAAAACTGACCATTTATTCTTACCCTTTGTTTCCTATCTTTTAACCAGTTACCAATCCATGATAGGACCTTCCCTCTTATCCCATTACAGCTTACTTTGCTTAATAGCCTTTGGTGAGGGGACCTTGTCAAAGGCTTTCTGAAAATCTAAGTACACTCTATCCACTGGATCACCCTTATGCTTGTTGACATGCTTGTTGACCCCCTCAAAGAATTCTAGTAGATTGGTGAGGCATGATTTCCCTTTACAAAAACCATGTTGACTCTTCCCCAACAAATCATGTTAATCTGCTTCTTTTACTTTGTTGTTTAGCGACGGTTGCACTTTTTTGGTTCTCTAACTATATTTTTTAATTTGAGGTATACATTTAAGTTAAGCCTCTATTATGTGGTCTTTAAAAGATTTCCATGCAGCTTGCAGGGATTTCACTTTTGGCACCTTTTAATTTCTGTTTAACTAACTTCCTCAGTTTTGTGTAGTTCCCCTTTCTGAAATTAAATGCTACCGTGTTGGGCTGCGGTGGTGTTGTCCCTGCTACAGGGATGTTAAATCTAATTATATTAGAGGAAGGCAAACAATTTCCTTGCCAACAGATATTATATGCTACTGAAAAAAAAATCAATGTTGGAGGCACACCAATATCCAATATTCTAAAACCCCTTATTCCTAATTATTATAATTAAATCTAATTGTATTAGAGGAAATGCAAACAATTTCCTTGTCAACAGACATTAGATACCACTGAAAAAAAAATCAATGTTGGAGGCACACCAATATCCAATATTCTAAAACTCCTTATTTCCTTAACTAAGTTATCAATAATTTAAATTTATTTTTTAAACAATAACCTAAATTTGGGGCAAATTTGACCTGATAGAGTTATTCTGTATCAATACTGGAAACTACTGTACATAGCACGGATTCTAAAACTCTATAGTATATCCCCATGGAAGTTGCAAGAGGGCATGGCTTTTTTTTTTTTCCCTGACCCCTCCTGGTAGCTGCTTTTAATCCTTTGTCCTCTCCCTATTATGACAGTACTACTCACAGCAGTTTCTACAGCCAAAGCAGCATACTATAGCAGTAGGAGCAACAGAGAAGCAGGAGGGAGCTACAGACACGGCTGCAGAGATACAGAGTTTTAGAAAACTCTTATTCTAACAGCAAGATCTGTACTATCAATAATACATTATAATAATTTTATTTATCCCTATCCAAAGGCCTCTGGAACACCTTAATGAAAAGGTAAATGCAATACTTAGTCCCTTTCTTTTAATGTTGTCTATTCCCCTTCACTGCCTGAGGTCTCATACCATTATTTTTTGCAGTATCTATTTAGATTGTAAAGTTTCTGAGGCCAGGACCTGGTCTTATATCCGTAAAGTGCCATCCACATACCAAAAATAATAATAAAAGCAATAACAGAATTAAAAACAGAGAACTGTACCCTAACATTTTGCCAGAGCAGATCTAAAGACACTAACAAACTCCACATCACTCTCTACTACTAGACATTATACAAAAATATACAATCAAAATGACAATGGAAATAAAAGTCAGTCTTGAGTCTTTCCCTGAAGGATTTTAATGACACGTTTAGGTGTATCTAAAGAGAAAGGGTGAGACAAGGAAGAGAATTAAAGAGCCACAGTCCTCCAGTCCCCCCCACAAACTTCTCTCAAGATTATAATTCATGAAGATTACCAGTGCCATTCTTGAGACTCTCACCTGTCATCACAGGACAATCAGCAACATAGCCCCTCAATTAAGATTGGTGCTATAAGGTCCTACCAGACAGAGAAGATTATGAAGCATGAGCACAGACCTGAAGTTCTCAACTTTTTCCATATTTGGGACCTTCTTTTCTACACCAGAATCACCCAAAGACCTCCACTTTCCTCCAACTCGGATCCATCTCCATTTAACAGTATGAGAAAGGATGGGGTGGTCACGAATCTCATCCTGAGAATCCATGATAAAAGGCCGAAGGTTCTCCAGCTTTTTCATTCTACAGACCACTTTGTCTGAGAGAGATTGTTTCACAAACTCTCTTCATTGCTTGGTTCTCAAAGTGTTTCATTTTGTAGACCTTAGTTTGAGAATGTTGGCAGAGACTTCTGAAGACCAAATCCTTTGACTGTTGTGGTTCAGCTGTAGCTGTCAAAATGGCTTGTCAGGGTACACTCACACTGAAATGTTTGTCTATAGCTTTAGTTCGCTGCAGTTAAGTCCACAGTTTCCAAATATTTTAAAAATAAAATTAATTTCTCCTATGACTGAAAAGAACTGAGCTTCCAGGTTCCAACTTGTGAAACTTGTCAACCTATCTAGAGATAACAGCATCTCTAGAAAGGGTGGGCAAAGAATGAGAGCCTGGATTAATTTTCCTGCCTTATTCATTTTTAGCTTTCAGTAGTTGTTTCACATACAGTCAGAGATTTTACTCAAGTAAAAAGGCTACCATGATGACTACATGAAATGGAAATGTAGCATTGGGTATGACATCAGATTTAACATAAGAATATAATGGCCATACTGGGTCAGACCAAAGGTCCATCAAGCCCCGTATCCTGTCTACCGACAGTGGCCAATGCCAGGTGCCCCAGGGGCAGTGAACCTAACAGGTAATGATCTAGTGATCTCTCTCCTGCCATCCATCTCCACTCTCTGACAAACAGAGGCTAAGGACACCATTTCTTACCCATCCTGGCTAACAGCCATTAATGGACTTAACCTCCATGAATTTATCCAGTTCTCTTTTAAACCCTGTTATAGTCCTAGCCTTCGCAACCTCCTCAGGCACACAGTTCCACAGGTTGACTGTGCGCTGAGTGAAGAAGAACTTCCTTTTATTTGTTTTAAACCTGCTACCCATTAATGTCATTTGGTGGCCCCTAGTTCTTATATTATGGGAACAAGTAAATAACTTTTCCCTATTCACTTTCTCCACACTACTCATGATTTTATATACCTCTATCATATCCCCCCCTTAGTCTCCTCTTATGTTCTTATGATGTGATTTGTGATTATCAACAATATTTATGTAAAAGAAGAATTTTCCTAAAAATGCCTCAAGTGAAACTTACCATACCAGCCTCTATGCCAGGTGGATTGAGGTATATGTGTGGATTTCTGAGATAGCCATCTTTATATGATTCGTCTGGAAAGCGATAAGCATTCGCTCTTCTTAAATATGGTCTATCAGAGGGCAGATGGAACAGTTCATGTAATTCCTACATGCAAGTCAGAATCAAAATGAAGGGATAACAAACAAGAGAATAATTCAAGTTTCTTTAAAAAAATTACTCCAAATGGTAGTGAAGTTTTCATAAGCAATATTATTTTTAATATAGCAGTTTAGAAATTGTTACATACTAAAACCTCTAGAATAATCAATATTGAATGTATGTGTTTAACACTAACATGCCAGTACTGCAAAGAACTCTATGCAGGTAGACCCTTATGCCTATGCAGAGACTTACTGAAGTGAACGGGACTCAGCATGGGCTGGGAGCTCTTTTCAGGACCGGAGCCTCAATTACAAATAGAATGTATGGCAAAAAGTGCAATCAAAAAGAGATTAATTTTATGAAAATAATACATGTTAAATAGTACTGAGAATAAAGAAATATTAAACAATTTGTCTATCTGACATATTATTAGAAATTAAAGAAAATGAGCTCACATTTTGAGCAAATTGTATTTTTTTTGTAAATATAATCTCTTAAACACCATCTGGCAACTGAGTGAAAACACAATTAAACTGAGAGAACTGAACAATCCTTATACAAGTACATGTAAATGTAGACCCTCACTATTTTAATTAATAAATTCCTGTATGAATCCATTTAGGTTCTCTTATACAAATAACCATAAATGTCTGTTTATGAAGAAAAGTGCCTGATGAACACTTTAAAAATATGTTTCAACAAACCAAATATATATATGTTCAGTATTCTGTTTCGGTCATAATTACAAATCATGCTCCGTCAATATTTGGTCTACAGCAGCTAACTTTACCTTTCTGTAAGTCTCTAGCTGATTATCTGAAATGCCTGTAGGATATGAAATTGTTACAAGGTGCTTTTTTCCTGGTAGCATGAAGTGAAATTGTTCAGGTACCACAATAGATGTTCCCTTCATATATTTCAAAATGCATCTTTCCATATCAGTTAGTTGCTTATGAATTGCATTCACCAGGAGATTTCGTACACTATGAGATATAAGGGAAAATATTTAAGAACTAGAACACCAGCAATGCTGGCTCATTCTTATAGCTATACAAGTTTCAGAGTGGTAGCCGTGTTAGTCTGTATCAGCAAAAGCAATGAGGAGTCCTTGAGGCACCTTAGAGACTAACAACTTTATTTGGGCATAAGCTTTCGTGGGCTAAAACCCACTTCATTAGATGCATGGAGTGGAAAATACAGTAGCAGGTATAAATACACAGTACATGAAAAGATGGGAGTTGCCTTACCAAGTGGGGGGTCAGTGCTAACGAGACAATTCAATTAACAGTAGAATACCAAGCGAGGAAAAATCACTTTTGTAGTGGTAATGAGGGTGGCCTATTTCAAACAGTTAGCAAAAAGGTGTGAGTAACAGTAGGGAGAAATTAGTATGGGAAAATTTAATTTTCCCCTACTGTCACTCACACCTTCTTGTCAACTGTTTGAAATGGGCTACTGTATTTTCCACTCCATGAATCTGATGAATTGGGTTTTAGCCCACAAAAGCTTATGCCCAAATAAATTTGTTAGTCTCTAAGGTGCCACAAGGACTCCTCGTTGTTATAGTATACAAGTTCCCCTCTCCCCACTCATACCGACCTCCACAACCAGTTTAATGCACCTGCTGCTCTTATCCCTCCTTCAACTCATACCAGCAGATGTGAGCAGAGTCTTGTCAGGTGTTGCTCACAACTCATATGTACAAAGATGACTCCACTCCAACGACTCAACCGTGGAAAGTACTGCATATTCTGGCCTCAATTCAGCAAATCACCCAAGCTGAACTGGAAGTACTCATGTGCATAAAGTTAGGCATGTGCCTAAATGCTTTTCTGGATTGCAGCCACTGTGTTCAGCACCTTGCAGGGTCAAGCCCAAAGACAGAGTGCTGTGGATAACACTTCTGTATTGTTTTCCACCTCAGCCTGTCCAGGTGCATATGTGACTTCCTAAGCACAGTACTGAGACAACAAGCATTTATCAAACATTCCTCTCTGTCTCACACATGTATCTGTGTGTATTTACTGTAATTAAAAGAAACTGATATAATATCTTTTGAATATTTTCCTAGCAATCTGCATTTCTTTTTGAGTGACGATAAAGAATTGGCATAATTATCAGACATTATGTTAAACACCGATTAGCTCCAAAAACCCTAATGAACATTAAATAACATAATCCTAGATGATAATAAAACCCTATATGTGAAATAAAATGTAAGTATACCACTACCACCTCAACACAGAAATTGGATACCGTTATATTAATCCATCATAAATAAGTCTACAATTCTGTCATGGAGGTCATGGAAGTCATGGATTCCGTGACTTTCTGTGACTTCTGCAGCTGGAGCGGCAGGTGCACTCTCCCTGGTGCCAGCAGCTCAGGTGCCCTGTGGACAGTCTCACCGGTTGCTGTTGGAGCAGCCATGGGGTCAGCCACACCAGTCGCTGCTCAGGTGGTCCCGGGCAGTTTAGCCCCAAGAAGCACCTGAGCACCATTGCTGGGGACTGCCCCAGGGCCAGCGTCACCGGGGCTGGCCGCTTGGGTAGTTCCCGGGGCCGGCTGGACTGGCCACTGCTTGTGTGGCCCTGGGCAGCTGGCACCGGGGATTGCCCGAGCAGTGGCCCGTGTGGCTGGCCCCAAGGACTGCCTGAGCATTGGTCCTGGGGGTGGCCCCAGGGACTGCCCAAGAAGCAGCAGTCCCAGGGGCAGCAGGAGCAGCGGCCCCGGAGGCCCTCAGGAGAGCGGTCCCCAGGAGACATGGAGTAGTGGGGGCCCCCAGGAGCAGAGATTTAGTTATGGACAGATCACGGGCTGTGAATTTTGTTTATTGCCTGTGACCTGTCCATTACTTTTACTAAAAATACCTGTGATTAAATCATAGCCTTAATCATAAACTTTGAATTCACTATAGATAATGGGGATGGTTACAAGATCACACTCATTAAACCAAGGAATATCTATTGTGAGGGCTTTCAAACTCTCTGAAAAGATTTCCATTTTATTCCATATTCCACCTATATTAAAAATTGCTAAATTATAAGCTGATGTAGCTTTAGTATCCACAATTTTATTTAGAAAGCACAGACAAAGAACTAAAGCAAACTCAAAAATACAACTCAAAGATATATTATACTTACTTCCTCCATGGCTCTTCTGGAGAAACGGATACAACAACATCAATTGGTAAGGTCAAGTTAACGTAGTGGTGTCTCTTGTTTTCCCTTTCAATGACTGGGGCTACAGCTGCCAAAGGAGATGTCATTTCCAACATAAGGTCTACATTTACTATCTGCTGCTGAAAAGAATAAAGACAGTTACATGCACTAATAATACATGTCCAACAATACATGCACCAAGAAGGGATAGAAGAAAAAAGTAGATTCGTAAGACCCATGGAGGTGAAGGGGCTCCAGGGACAGCGAAAGTTAAGAACCCCAAAACAAAACAGGCTCTTCACAACCCCAATTAGATGTAATGAGACAGATGAAATGAATATTCATTTTTGAACAATGTCAGGGGCCAGACACAAATAACTGAGCTAAGATATCTAACAGTATTAAAGACTATGGGCCTGCTTCTGCATGCTCATCTGTGCAGGTGGATCTTTGCATTCACGTAGAGAGCACCGTTGACTTCAATGGCGTTCTCTGTGGATGCAAAGGTTTGCTTATGTGGATCAGCTTGTGAGAAAAAAGCATTTATTTGTTATAAGCTGTTAATATGGGTGGAATATATACCGTATCTTGGAACTTTTTATCCTTCTTTTTTGCAAGTTTTCTTTTAGTCTCATCTTCTTGGTCAAATCTGCAATATTAGCAGAGAGAAACTAATAATATGAAATTAATTTATTACAAAAATTATGATGTTCCCATTGTTTCAAATATACTCACCGAATAAATCGTATTATCTCCTTACAAACAGAATTATCAGTCAGTTCTGATGGAACTGTGTTCATACTGCTGTTAGGCCATACATACACTGAACTATGGCAAATTCTTAATACCAGCACATTTGAAGACAGTTTGGTCGACAGATCACTGAAAACATACTTTACTGCCTTTTTCGCTGAAGTCTCTAAAACAGAATAAGGATATAATTAGTGTTGTTCAAATAATTCCCTAACTTTTATTACAGCTACCAGATGTACACTTAAAGTTAAAATGTTTAATTCTGTCCTTGAAAAAGAAAAAAAAGGAAGTGTTGCTATGATCAGACAAATGGCTATGTGAAAATAGTCATCAAAAATCCTGGTCCCACTGTAGTCAATGGCAAAACTCCACTGAAATCAATGGGGCCAGGATTTCATCTGCCTTCTTTTTACTTTACAGATCTACTCCAACTATACACAAAAATCATTATCTGTTTACTCTAGTGCAGGGTGGCCAAACTTACTCCGATCCGCATACGACAATCTTCAAATGTTTAAGAGCCAGGATGTGCCTGTTCAAGCTCAGGGCTTCAGCGTTACAGGGAGGGGGGTCTTGGGGCTTCAGCACTGAGCCCTGGCAGGCGTGCTACATGGGGTTGAAACCCTGAGACTCCCCTCCCTGCTGGGCAGAAGCCAGAGGTGACGCATGGGGGGACACGTGGGGTTATGTCCCACTCTCCATTTTTGCCACGGTTTGCTAGCCCCGCTTGGTCACATGGTGCCGCAGGGCCCCTTCCCTTCATGGCAGCTGCTGGAGCCGGTGAGCTGCAGCCATGGGGAGAGGCAGTGACAAACAGCTGGGAGCTGCAGAGACAGCCACTATGTTTGCTGCTTCCTCTCCCTGCGGAGCTAAAGCAGCGACCCCTCCCTGCAGCTCCCAACTGCTTGCTGCTGCCTCTCCACAAGGAGCTAATACCTGTGAGCTGCAGGGAGGGGGTGCTGAGGGTAAGAGGGGGAGTGTGCCTGGTGGATGTGACTCAAGTTGTTGGGTGGGGGATGAACCTTTAAATTGTGCCCCCCCCCCCCCAGTAGGTACCAGAAGCCCCTACCTCACCACAGGGCAGAAGCCTTGAGCTCTCCCCCAGTCTGGAAGGCACAGAATGGGGGAGCGGGAGAGCGGGAGAGCGGGAGAGGCTCTTATAAAAGAGCCGCATGTGGCTCATGAGCCACAGTTTGGCCACCCCTGCTCTAGTGCTTGAACAAAACTGTAATATTGCCTTTTACTTCTGTTACCCTTGCAGAGCCAACATGGCTAGAGAAGACTGTGCTGGATTATATTCTGGTTCAAACATCAAAAACAGCATTGTTAATAGGGCTGTCAAGCGATGTAAAAAATTAATCACAATTAATCACGCAATTAAAAAAATTAATCAAGATTAACAGCGTGATTAATCACATTGTTAAACAATAATAAAATACAATTTACTTAAATATTTTGGGAGATTTTCTACATTTTCAAATATATTGATTTCAATTACAACACAGAATAAAGTGCACAGTGCTCACTTTATATTTATTTTTGATTACAAATATTTTCACTGTAAAAACAAAATAGTATTTTTCAATTCACCTAATAGAAGTACTGTAATGCAATCTCTTGTAAATATAAACAAACTTGTTTGTTTTAGCGATTGGCTGAACAAGAAGTAGGACTGGGTGGACTTGTAGGCTCTGAAGCCTTACATTGTTTTGTTTTTGAGTGCAGTTATGTAACAAACAAAAAAATCTACATTTGTAAGTTGCATTTTCATGACAAAGAGATTGCACTACAATACTTGAATGAGGTGAATTGAAAAATACTATTTATTTTGTTTATCATTTTTAGTGCAAATATTTGTAATAAAAATAATATACACTTTGATTTCAATTATAATACAGACTACAATATATATGAAAATGTAGAAAAACATACGAAATATTTAATAAATTTCATAGATTCATAGATATTTAGGTCAGAAGGGACCATTATGATCATCTAGTCTGACCTCCTGCACAACGCAGGCCACAGAATTTCACCCACCACTCCTACAAAAAAACCTCACACCTATATCTGTGCTATTGAAGTCCTCAAATTGTAGTTTAAAGACCTCAAGGAGCAGAGAATCCTCCAGCAAGTGACCCGTGCCCCATGCTACAGAGGAAGGCGAAAAACCTCCAGGGCCTCTTCCAATCTGCCCTGGAGGAAAATTCCTTCCCGACCCCAAATATGGCGATCAGCTAAACCCTGAGCATATGGGCAAGATTCATCAGCCAGATACTACAGAAAATTCTTTCCCAGGTAACTTGGATCTTACCCCATCTAAAACCCATCACAGGCCATTGGGCCTATTTACCATGAATATTTAATTACCAAAACCATGTTATCCCATCATACCATCTCCTCCATAAACTTATCGAGTTTAATCTTAAAGCAAGATAGATCTTTTGCCCCCACTACTTCCCTCGGAAGGCTATTCCAAAACTTCACTCCTCTGATGGTTAGAAACCTTCGTCTAATTTCTAATCTAAATTTCCTAGTGGCCAGTTTATATCCATTTGTTCTTGTGTCCACATTGGTACTGAGTTTAAATAATTTCAATTGGTATTCTATTATTTAACAGTGCAATTAAAACTACAATTAATTTTTTTAACCACAATTATTTTTTTTGAATTAATAATGAGTTAACTGCGATTGACAGCCATAATTGATAACTAAGGCTCCATCCTGCAAACACTTGCACATATGCTTAGGTGAGTAAATTCTACAAAAACTCAAGTATGTATATAACTCACAGACTTTAGTGGGACTACTCACAAGTGTTAAGTTACACACATGCTTAAGTCTTTGCAGAATCATGATCTACCTCCCAACTGCGGAGCTACATTCCAGCTTTATTTACACCTGTGATACCTCACTATCTTTAGTAGAGTTGTACAGGTAGTAGGTGAAGGCAAAATTTCTCCTGTGGAATCTTTACTGCTGGTGATTATGAATGAACCACAAAGAATATAGTTTGACTTTCAGATCTCCATTTTGAGTCTGAAGTAATGGCAATTACAAAAAAACCCATATTTTTACTTGTATGCTGAGCAAATATATATTGCAATCCTTACATTAAAACAATATTTGATTAGTCCTGTTCTGCCACCCAGAATTCAGAATGCAACAAATTATGCAAAGGCAATCATAGCTATGAATTTCCCCTTTTTTAAACGTGATTAAGTTACTGTAGACCAATATAATGTATTTTGCATTAGAAGTCTGGGACTGATATCTGTAGTAATTAAAGTATATAAAAATACACCACAACCTGTGTAAACAAAAATATAATGGAACCTTCTTGAGTGAAGGCCCTCACTCTCGCCACATGACCACTTTTCTATATATAAGGAGGTTCTTTATTAGAAGAATATTAAGTTGCAAAGTACATTGCACTGAGATAATTTGGGACTTTTGTTCTGCTTCACTGACAGTGAAATTCACCCTTTTCTAAGCAAAGTCCAAGTAATGAGTCTTTGTGTGAGGAATTAAAAAAGGGATGGTGAGGCTGGAATCCAGAAACAGAATACTGTGCTTCGTCGGAATGCATTCACCACCTCTATTCCAGACCACGAGCTTGAAGCCTCCATGCAGGCCACTGTGGCCCTAACAATGGTCTCCACTTGTGAGTTTATTTAGGATTGGTGCAGAATCCTGTGCAACTAAATATTTGGGTGCAGAAGCCTCTGAATGGCTGCTCAGTACACACCCTCTTCCTGCACGGCCTATGGTGGAGCTTATGTGGCATAGATGACCTTGCAGGAGTTTTGCTGTACCTGAATTCATTGTAAACAAGTGTCACTTTAAAACAATTTTCAGGGTTTCAGAAAGATTTTAGGGAAGGGTGGGGCAAGTCAAAAATGATCCTAATACACATCCCATAAGTGGTATAAATTTGGAAATTAAAAAAAAAGAAGACCTAAAATTACTGATTTTGGTATTGCTTTAAACTAAAAAAAAAGAAAAAAAAAGAAGGTGTGTAGTGGAAGGGAGGAAGTTGTCAGGAAATGAAACATGAAAGGGAAGTCAAAAAATGAAATCATCTTCATGCACTGATCCTTTAGGGTTTGGAGAGAAATCCTAAGTATTTGGTGAGCAGGTGACAAAATTATTATATCCAGTGCGGTTAGTTAATTCTCTTCTATTCAGACTTTACACTCCTATGAGGTGATCCTATGATATTCTTATAGACACACCATCAGCAGTATCCAGCTGAAATGCAAGATCCAGGCCTCCTCTTATTCTAAAGAGTATGTCCATAGTTTCCAGAATTACCTATAGAGAAAAAAGAAGTTGAGTTATAAAGTTAATAGAAATGAGTGGCATAAGACAGTTACTTCAGTGACGTTTCCCAAAAGTTGCAATGAGAACATGGCTCATTAAAACAGGATTACTTTTTATCACACAGTATTAACCGCATACTTTTTAAATCCAGGAAGTGTTTTAGATGTAACTAAAGAACTCCAACTGCTTTAAATTTGAAATTGTTTGTTTTTGGATTCCATTTTGTGTTTCCCATCTTTGCCTCTACCTCCTAGTTGAAGGCAGGACTGGAACTGCTCTGCTGATTAACTTGGTAGATTAGATGGGGAGCTGAGTGCCTCCCATCTGCAATGTTGGGACACTGCGGCAGGTAACAGGAAATTTCCCTTCTACGACCTTCTTCAACTGTTCCTTTTTGGAAGGGAAGCCACAGTCTCAGCAACTAATAAGGAAGAACTCAAAACCTCTGGACTCATGAGGACTCAGTGAACATACAGAAGGGGATCTGCCAGTTAGCTGCTCCTAAAGAACTGCAAAGAGTAGCCAACGTTAAGATCATTTGGAAATATAGAACTATCATCACATCTCTCTTTGGTGACAAAGTGTGGGAGACTTCCAGGTTCAAAGCTAGCCCTGTATTTTGATTGTTTTATTTCAATTCCACCTGTAACACATATTTGACTTCCATTAAAAACATCCTAAATAGAAACACAAGACGAAACAAACTATAGAAAGATAAATTGACATGGGAAATTTATCAGAAGTGTCACAACCACTTGCACTTTAAGCAGTATCAACATGTAGTTAAGCTTTAAAGCAAGGGTGGGGACCCATTTTTCTATCAGGGGCCATCGACTGGGGGGGGTGGGCTCTGGGGATGAGTGGTTTGGAGTGCAGGAGGGGGCTCAGGGCTGGGGCCAAGGGGTTTGGAGTGTGAGAGCGGGCTCAGGGCTGGGGTGCAGGAGGAAGTTTGGTGCAGGCTCCAGGAGGGAGTTTGGGTGTGGGAGGGGGCTCAGGGGTTGGGGTGCAGAGGGGGTTCTGACCTGGGGCAGGGGGTACGGATTGGGGGCTCCGGCCAGGTGGTGCTTACCTCAGGCAGCTCTCAGTTGGCAGTGCAGCGGGGCAAAGGCTCCCTGTCTGCCCTGGCTCCGTGCTCCTCCTGGAAGCAGTCACCATGTCTGGCCCCTAGGTGGAAGGGCTAAGGGCTCTGCATGGTGCGTGCTGCCCACGCCTGCAGCTCCTGGCCAATAGGAGCTGCAGAGCTGGCGCTGGGGGTAGGGGCAGCACGCAGAGCTTCCCTGATTGCCCCTGCTCCTAAAGGCCGCAAGGATGTGCTGGTCGCTTCCAGGAGCTGGAGCCAACCCTAGCTTCCCTACGCAGCGGGGCGAGCTGGCGCTCACAGCTCCAGCCCTGCAAGGGAGCGCTGAGGCTTGGGGCTTTTGGCCCACAGCGCAAAGACATGCTGCGGGCCGGATGAAATGAAGCAGCGCCACATCTGGCCCACGAGCTGTAGGTTCCCCACCCCTGCTTTAAAGCTTCCAGTCTTTCTATGAAGCGATGGACCTGCCCAATAAAGTAAACTTCTTGATAAAGTTACATCTAAACTACATGTTCAATATATTGGTGGTCATTTAAAAAAATCCTTAAAAAAAACAAACAAACCAAAATTTGACCTTTAAGTAGCACAATTTATTTCAACAGTGGAGTCAACAACGCACATTTATATGCTACCAAGTGCGCAAGGGACTTTCAAACATGTCAAAATCTCTGTCTTGAGGCGCTTACAGCATAAGACCTTGTTCCTGTAAAGCTTCACATAGGTTTCTGAATACAAAGGGGCTGCATGTGGGGCCAGGCGTCTGACCATGTGGTGCTCCATGCAGGACTGAGGGGTCAATTAGATGGTTACAACATAACAGAGAGGCTCATAACTGGAGGACAGCACTGGAAAATAAGAGGCTTTTGAGAAGCGGATTACAGAGGTTGCTTGGCACAACGCCTGGTTTAGTTGGTAGGGCACTGGACTGGGACTCAGGAGACCTAGGTGAATTCCCAGCTCAGCCACAGGCTCCACGTGCCCTTCCCCAAATCACCTCCCTGGGACTTGGTTCCCCGCACTCCCCTACCTCCAGGGCTGGCAGCGGGCAGGCCAATCTCTGCGTCATGCTGGGAGGGGCCCCAGGGAACATGATTTACTCGGGCCCCACATGTCTCCCCGGGCCCAGGCTCACCCGCAGGTAAAGCACGGAGGCGGCACCAGGCAGGGACACAGCGCGACCAAGGCCCCGCGCGCCTGCCCAAGGGCGGGCAGGAGCCTGGCGCTGAGCCAAGGCGGGAGCGGAGATGGGGGACGAGGGACCCCAGCAGGGGAGGCGCCCGCGCGGACGTAGCGACAGGCCGGCGATGTAGTGGCACAAGGGTCACGCCGAGCTGCGGCCCCTCGAGGCCGGGCCGGGCCGGGGGCGGCCACCGTTACACCCGAGGTGACAAGAATTCGACAGTGAGCGCACCACGTGGGAGAGAAGCTCCCAGCATGCACCAGGCCGGCTACCCCCTCCCCGCCCAGCAGAAGCGCCCTGACCCGCTGTTTTAGCCACCCCAGCGGCGCGGACTCACCACGTCTGTCAGCACCGTACTCATAGTCCGCACGCGCCTCTCCCCCACCCCGATCGGGGGTTGGAACAGGCCGGTTCCCTTGCACGCGCCGTAATGTTTGACGTGTCACTCCAGCAAGAGAAAGGCGGCAGGCCGAGAACGCCAGGGCAGGTCATGTCATGTGAGTGAAGGCGCTGACAAGAGCGGACTACAATTCCCAAGGTGCAGCGCGGGTGCGCGGCGCGCGCAACCTCTGGACTATACCAACAGGACTCGACAGACAGGGGGGACAACACTGAAATGCTGTTCATGTGTTGTTGGACTTTCCCGAATCCAGAGCAACTGCATCAACAAAGAGTCCTGGGCAGAGTCCTGTACCTCTCAGAAGCTGCTGCTGCTGCCGCCGCCTGGGGATGCGGAGAGGAGGGGGCTGCCGCTGACCCTCTGCAACACACCTGGCGAGGTTGGTGTGAGGTGAGTGAGAAATCAGTCCAGACGTCCTCCTTAAAGCGTGTGCTGCGGATTATTCCCTCTCTATGCGGCTCACCTCAGCCACTGCAATTAACAGTCAGTCGTTACTGTAAAGGAAGATTTCATGCAAATTGTTTAATCATGCAAATATATGCAATAATTGATGCTGTAATTATATTTATGCATTGATTAGTCATACGCTGCTGTAATTATAGTTACAAAAATATATTTACGTGTATGTAAACCGATGTAGTTATATTTGTGTGTTTGTATGTAACTGGTGGTTACATCATCATTTAAAATCAGTTTTTACTTTTTTAACAGTACATTGCACTTCTGCACACTTCTGCAACATCTTCCATCCAAAAAGCTTTACAAATATTAATACATTAAATTGCTCAGCATCCCTGAGAGGCAGGTAAAATATATTATACACCATATATCCTTAATGCAGTGCTCAGTAGTCTCTTTGTATGCTGATTAGGGGACTGATCCTGAGAAGAGCTGAGCACCCATAGCTACCATTGACCTCAATCATTTACATTTTTGAAGTCAGTGGGAATTGTAACTGGTCAGCACTTCTCAGGATTAGGATTTAGGTTACCACAATAGGGATCCCAAAACTCCTTCACATCTCCTGTCTATTGTTAACCAAGGATGACTACAAAGCACAGCTGAAGGTAATCCAGAAAGTAAAAGGATATGCTATCCTGCATATCCTTAACAACGATCTGCACTACTCAGATCCCTGATCTCAATATTTTAAGGGTACTCGTTACCAAATTCTGATCCAGAGATTTTAATAAGAGTTGAACCCATTTACACCACAGATGAATGTGGGCCACATCTGTCTCATAATGGTTTTAAATTTTTTTTTTTAAAGGACATGTGTTAATGCTGGCTCTCTCCCAGACAGTCTAGTTCAGTCCTCTTCTCACCATCACCACCCCAGTTATGTCCTACGTTATAGATAGTGTTACATGCTGAGTACAACAGAAACTTAAAGGAATTGAGTGCTAATGCTTTTGAACCAAAGAATCTCAGCACCATAATGGTACATTTTATTTTAAATGCTTAAACTTGTTGCAGACTTTGACTGTAACTCTATTTGTATGGCTTTGCAGTAAAAGAAGTGAGCATAAGAAAACATCTACATTTTCTAGTGTAGTGAAGTGTCACACAGAACCAACCATGCCTGGAGAAGGAAAATCTGACATGGAGAGGATTGGCCTCTTCAGTGAAATGGAGTATGTTACCATTGGAGATAAATATGTCACACACTATATGCGTAAGTACATTTCATTTTAGCAATAAGGATATTTCCAATAGCCATCTAATCTGTCTTTCTACTGACTCACTGTTTTCTATTAGTCGTTTTAGAGACATCTGGGTTTTCTTAGTAACCAAAAAGCTCTCTATCTTTGCTCAGTGTGGCATAATCCATTTTTAGTAGAGGTCTGCTTAATATGTCACAATAAATGCAAAAAGAGATGGCAGAAAAAAGGTAAATATTTTTCAGTTTAGCCGAGTTTTATGTATTAAGATTAATAAAAATATATATGCTGCATTTTGTTGTCCAAGTTACAGATAAAATATACTATTGAAATTACTGGTCTTTACCTACCTGCTGGTGGGGAGTAGGTGTCACGTCCAGTGACTCATCCCCCTTCTCTATCATAATTGTGGAGATTTCCAGGGGCTTCTTTTCATCACACCATGGGATATAAGTGGTGGTAGGATTCCAGCTGCTCCATGCAAAGACATTGCAAATGGATTTACTTTTAGACTTTTGGTATAGTACATATTCTTTTGGCTTTCCACATTGGGCATTCTTTCCCTTGGAAATGTCAACTCACAGATTGTGTAGCCCTCCAGCATTTGCACGTCCCAAATGAGAGCAGCATTTTTTAAAATTTATAATGTCCTTATGACTCAAATTTTAAATTAATAGCTGTGACTTTTGAGAAATGTAGATAAATTATGTAAAATTAGGTTAACAGGCGACCAATTAAAATTTATGAAACCCCTGACAAACCAGGTAAAGTAGATTACTCTATAGGATATGTATAGCATTTAATTACTTCTTTAAAATGAACATTTTAAGAAATTAGGTCCTTTGAAACTGTTTCCCAATTGTACTGAAAGAAAACAAAAAATGGGACACCAATTTTCTTTGTCAGTCAATATGCAAATTATCTTCATTATTTTGAATATTCTGCTAAGAGACTCAGCTGCAGAACAGCATTAATATGATGCCTTAATCCAACAGTAAATTGCTCCACAGGTTTGCTCCTCGGTTATCTTTGTTTGCATTTGTAATGTTAAAACTGAACTGGCATTATGGAAAGCCTTATCTTCTCCTGACATGCCAATGCTGAGAGTAGGTAGTTTTTTCTGTGTGGCTGCTCCAACTGGCATTTCTGTTATAAGATTATGTTTTCAGTACTTTAAATTTAGTGGTAATCTTTTATTTCTTTGCTTGTAGTTGACCAATGTGCATAGGAGATTTATTTATTTATTACTTAGGGCTGGATTCTTTCATCCTCACTCTTGTTCATTGGAACTACTCGTGGTATTACTCATGATCAGTCCAGGATAACAGAGTTTGACCCTCAGTAAGAGTCAGCCTTTGTGAAGTGATGTTCATTGATTCCAAGGCCAGAAGGGACAATTGTGATCATCTTGTCTGACCTCCTGTGTAACACAGGCCATAGAACTTCCCCAAAAATAATTCCTAGAGCAGATCTTTTAGCAAAGCTTCCAATTTTGATTTTAAAATGATCAGTGATGGAGAATCCATCATGACCCTTGGTAAATTGTTCCAATGGCTAATTATTCTCACTTAAAATATCATGCCTTATTTCCAGTCTGAATTTGTCTAGTTTCAACTTCCAGCCATTGGATCCTGTTATACCTTCCTCTTCTAGATAATGCTAGATGTTAGTGCAGAATAGTTATGGCCTCCCTCCGAAAGGTGCTAATTGCAATGGTATTTTTGTGTTATGGTGCATGCCACTAGAAACTTGACTGAGTCAAACAATTCATTTTTCATATATTAGGTTACTGAACAGTTGCCATATAGTATCAGCAATCAGTCACTACCACATGTGACTTACAGATGAAAGGTTCTGTATTGCATTATCAGCCCCTTTGAACCATCCATACCCAGTCTTCATTTTTAATTTCTAAATTTAAATTAAGAGAATCTGTAGAGTTAAGTGAATATTTACAATGCTTACTTGTTTTAAAGGCCCTTTCAATGAAGCTGCAAGCAAGAACAAACAAATGTTACCTGGGGGTACCAAAATGCTGTCAGCTCTTCAGGCAGGTTACTTTGAGCCTCAGTTTGTGAGGGTTTTCGAAGGTGAAGCCTACTCAAACCCTGTGCAACTAAGGAGGCGATATAGATTGGCAGAGTCAAAGAAAAATATGGGCAAAGCATTCCTTCCAAGCAATGGAGTCAAACTGCCGTAAGTGTTGGGAAAGGCTGCCTTTTTTGTGTGTGTGTGCTGCATTAAAAATAATTTGTCACAACTTTTATAAAAAAGTTAACTGTTAACAACAGTATGGTTTTGTTTTTATGAGAAAATATGTACAACATATGATAAAGATGCAGTGTTAAAACACAGTACTGCCATAGTCCATACACCTAATAACCAACATAAACTTAAAGAGACATTAAAGATCTCTAGCAGAATATTGTATGAAGCTAAGAGTACTGCATCATGGGAAATGGGACTAACAGAATCCGCTATCCTGAATTTCTCTATTTCCATTGCCAGAGTTCCATTACCTTGGAGTTTTTATAATACCTAATATTAAAGCATGATCAGTCCACGGTGCTGGAGACAAATGGGCACTACCAGGCCAAAAGCACTACCCACTGAAAACACCATGGGATGACACCTCTATGACTGAGTTGGTCAGAGGATACAGAGACATAAATAGCCTGCAGTGCGTTTGATGTTTTGATGAAAATATTTATCTATCTGAACAAAGACCCCATGTAGCTTCACACAATTACAGTTAAAGCAAGAGTTCATGTATCTGTTATTGGGCTAAGCAGTTTTCCTGCTTTTGGGGCTTTTTAATAAAAATACAGACAGGCAGGGGGAAAAGTCTGTTATATTGAAAGAAATGTAAGCTGTCCGATCCATTTATTAAAACACAAGGATTGTCTTAAAGGGATATTAAAAACTATGGGCCAGACTCTGGCAGGTATTTACAATCAGGCATAATGTCCCCACTCTGCTTCTGTGTCCCCAAATGTACACTTATCCTGTATACACTGTAATGTATATGTGTCCATAATTAAGGCTAAGATTTTGTCACAGATATTTTTAGTAAAAGTCACGGACAGGTCACAGGCAATAAAGAAAAATTCACAGAAGCCCGTGATCTGTCCGTGACTTTTACTAAAAATATCCCTGACAAAACGGGGAGCTCAGCTGCAGGGTCCCCACACCACCTGCAGATGTTGGGCAGCTGTGGGGGCTGCTTCAAGCTCTGGGGGCCCCTGCTGCCCTCAGTGGCCCAGAGCTCCCAGGTGACTTGCAACTGTGGCCCCACTGCCTGTGGCAGCTGGGAGCTTGGGGGACGGAAGGGCGCCACCCACAGAGGCAGGGAGCTGTGGGGGGACCCCGTTGCCCAATGCGGCCAGGAGCTGCGGCCCCGCCCCAGCTGATAGGGCTGACTTCCACAACCTCCATGAAAAAATTGTAGCCTTGTCCATAATATATAGGTGACTTTGTGCCTCTCAAAGAGCCTACACCACTCTCTTCTTACTAGGAGTAGGGATAATCTTTGAGGGTGAACTGTTTGCAGGGGATATTCAAAAGTCAAGGAATGCATACGGAATAATATCCAAATTATCATGTCTTTGCACTCTATACCACATTAATAATATGAGGAGAGCATATGGACACAGTTGGATTCTAAATAGCCATGTTTACTAACTATATATAAAAATATAAAGCCTAGCTACATATATACTCTGCTGCTTTGCCAGTGTTCTGGTGGCTTCTGCAGTACTCACTACGCCAGTGGTCTCCAACCTTTTTACGCCCAAGATCGCTTTTTGAATGTAAGGGCAACCCAGGATCTACTCCCCGCCCCACTCACTCCATCCCCCCCTCTCTCCGTAGTTCGCTCTCCCCCACCCTCACTCACTTTCACCGGGCTGGGGCGGAGGGTTGGGGTTCGGGAGGGGATGTGGGCTCTGGGCTGGGGCCGAGGGGTTTGTAATGTGGGAGGGGTCTCTGGGCTGAGTGTGGGGCAGGGCATTGGGGTGCAGGAGGGGATGAGGGGTGCAAGCTCTGGGAGGGAGTTTGGGTGCAGGAGGGGGCTCCGGACTGGGGCAGAGTGTTGGGTTATAGGAGGGGGTGGGGGTGCTGGCTCTGGGAAGAGGCTCTGGGTTGGGGCGTGGCTCCTGCCAGGCAGCACTTATCTCCGGCAGCTCCCGGTTGGCGGTGCTGCGTGGCTGCTGCTAAGGCAAGCTCCCTGCCTACCCCGGCCCCATGCTGCTCCCGGAAGGGGCCAACACGCCCCGGCGGTCCCTGGGGAGGGGGCAGGCAGAATGTGGCTCTGCATGCTGCCACTCTCTGCAAGCACTGCCCCTGCAGCTCCCATTGGTCACAGCTCCCCATTCCTGGCCAATGGGAGCTGCAGGGGCGGTGTTTGCAGGCAGGAGCAGCATGCGGAGGGAGACCCCTGCCACGCCCACCCCCAGGGCCACGCTGGCCACTTCTGGGAGCAGCGTGGGGCTGAGGCAGGCAGGGAGTCTTAGCGGCAGCCCTATTGTGCTACTGGAGATCGTGATCAACTGGGAGATCCTCTAGGATCGACCAGTCGATCACAATTGACCGGTTGGTGACCACTGCACTACACAAACCAGTTATTGGCTATGTCCAGTCATCTCTCTGTGGCTTGGGTTGTGAAAAGCTTGGAGAGTAGCCTCTTGTTCATTTTTTTGAGGAGCCAGGATTGGTCATTTTCTGCCATATGCTCTAGAAATACCATGGGTGTATATGCTATTTTGTTGATGCATACTTATGCACATAGGCAGCCAGAATTTGGCCATCTAAGTAGGGCTTTAATTTCACTTGTCTGTAGTTGGATTTGCCCGTTTTTTCAAATGGAAGATTGCTAAAAAGTATCCCCCAGATGTCAGAAGGTTTGGAGAGGAAATGGGGCTTCTTCAGCCAAGAGTCATCTGGGCTGAGATTCTGTTAATGGCTGTGGCGTCTAGTGGGAACATTGTACCTTATTTTCTTTTCCTGCACATTTCAGTATGCTTGAAAATCTGTTCATCATACACTTTGTCTGATCATTCATCATAAATATCCAGGAACTGGCCCCTTTCATCTACCATGGACTGCATCACAATGAAGTAGAAGGCCCAGATCCTGGCCTGTGTCCAAGCTGTGCTCTGTTATGTGCGTACAAAGGTGGTTTTAAGCCATCTTTATGTCCCATTTCTCCACCGAGTTCTGAGTCCATCCTCTCTCCCCACTGCAAAGTAGATCAGTCTCACACCGTAGCCCCTCCACTAGAGAGGTTGGAAATCAGGTGGTTCTAGGAGCCTGGATAGTTGACCCATAAAGAGGGAATTATTCACTGACAGTTGAGCAGCCATAATGGGGATGTAGGAGCTGGTGTGTATATGCCTGTGCTATCTTTGGTGAGCAGAGAATGGGGAGGCGAGTGCTATCCCACTATAGTTAAGGGAGACACACTCACTCAGACACTTCTATTACCTCTGCGATATTTTCTATAGAAACCACCCCAACCCAATAGGATTTAATTGCCATGCACACCTAGCCCCGAGCTCAAGTCCACTGAAGCCAATGGAAGGTTGCCTGTGCTACCTTAATTTGGCCCTCTTGTACATAGGCATTGGGGTACAGTGGTTACATAATCACATTATTTTTCCACATGACCCCTGCCTCATTTAGAGCACAAGATGGATGTTGCTCACTTAACGAACAGCAATTTGATATTTTGTTTTCTCCTCATTGTTCACCATATGCCCTAGGCCTTATTTACTGCATACTATTGAAACCCACTATTGAAGACAGAATTATTAATTTACTCATGAGTTTGTCTTGGGTGCTTATCACTATAGTACTCAAGGGCTTCGTCTACATTAATGAAATTAACTTCACAAAACCCATATGAGGTGAGGGGGAGCAGAGGCACAGAGAGATTAAGGTAAAAAGTATTTACTAATTTTGGTTGCCCAATTTTAGACACTTAAGGACTCTGAAAAATGAGGTGCTAGCAATATATAACACTTTATATATTCAAGCACAGCTCTCACTGAATTCAGTTGCAGTTGTGAGGGCTCAGCACTTCTCCAAATAAGATGTCAGGGCTTCAGATTGGGAACCCAGAAAATGAGAAACACATAATTAGTGATTGTCTCTGAAAAGTTTTAAAAAAGCAAACCGCAAAACTAAAATTCCATCATGTGGCATCACACTGACCCATGTGGTTCCTCAGCAGGCGTGGAACCTTTAGTTCCACCACACACATCTCTGCCACTTGAGCTAGAGGGAGATAAGACGAACTTTTTGTTAGTGGGTTTCGTGAATATTGTTGACAGCAGAGGAGTCTTGGGTTTCATTCCGGGTTCTGGAAGACGATTCTCTGCCTGTTTCTCCCAATCTTGATCTCTTCCTCTCCATCCCATTGAACCTGTCCTAGTCCCAGTCCTGTCTCTTCCTCATCCCTGCCTCCTTGTCCCAGTCCCATGCTCCTTACCTTTCCAGCCCCAGTCTCCACTCTTGAGGTTTCTCATCCCAGTCCCCGTCTCCCTGCCCAGAGAGTTCTGCTCTTCTCTCAGTTTGCTCTCCAAGTCCCAGTCTTCCTCCAGACTTCCAGTCTCTCCCCCTCCCCACATCTATTCCAATCTGCTTGCCCAGCCAGTCCTAGTTCCACCACTCCCACCCCAACTCCTTGTCCCCAGCAGGGCCATGGACATAGGCACGCAGTTTCTATCTGCTGGAGGGTGCTCCCCCTGGCTCCGCGCAGGCCCTGCCCCCACTCCAGTCCTTCCCTCAAGGCCCCACCCCTGTCCCACTCCGCCTCTTCCCCGTCCAGTTCTGCCCCCTCCCCTGAGCATGCTGCACCCTCTTTCCACCCCCACAGTGCCCAGTCCAGATGCCACAAAACAGCTCATCAGCAGTAGGCGCTGGGAAGGAGGGGGACGCGTTGATCAGCGGGGCCTGCAGGAGGCGCTGGGGGTAGGGGGACATTGGTAGGGGGGCTCCTCCTCGCCCCCCACCCACCTCCTCAGGAAGCACAGGACCCTCCAAAGCGCGGGGCCCGGGGCAGTCGCCACGATGTGCCATACCCTAGGGATGGCTCTGGTCCCCAGTTTCCTTGCCCAGTCAGTCCCAGTCCCCACCATGCCCAGCTCCTCATCTGATTTGATCTCTCCTCTTCCCCCTCCCACTACCTCCCTGTCCCAGTCTCCTTCTCTGGGGTCCTCATCCAATCTCAGATTCCCCCCATGTTCCCTCCCTGGCTGCTTGTCTCATCCCCTCTACCCAGCCAGTCCCAGTTCCTCCCTCCCTCCCCACAATTCCTCATCTCATCTCAGTGTTCTCCACTCCCCAGCCAACGGGCTTCCAGTTTTCTTCCTCTGTTCCCTTACTAGCTTCCAGTCACAGCCTCTACTTCCCCACTAGCTCCCAGTCTCCTTGCCCAAGCATTTCCTGTGCCCCCAGTCCCAGTGTCCTTGCACAACCAGTCCCAGTCTCTCCCTCCAACTCCCTGTCACTGTTTCTCCCGCTCCACCTCCAGTCTCACCAGTCTTCTTGCTCTAATCTAGTCCTTCCCATCCCTCCTGGCCTGGATTTTCTCCTCCGTGCATTAGAATCAGATAAGTTCCCCCACCATCCTCCCTGTGGAAGGAAAAGGCTCAGGTGGAGACTGTCGAATCGTGGAAGTCAACGAATGGCTACACAGGTGGTGTTGGAGAGAAGGCTTTGAATTCTTTGACCATGGGATGGTGTTCCAAGAAGAAGGATTGCGAGGCAGAGGCGGGCTCCACTTAACGAAGAGAGGGAAGAGCATCTTCGCAAGCAGGCTGGCTTATCTAGTGAGGAGGGCTTTAAACTAGGTTCACTGGGGGAAGGAGACCAAAGCCCTGAGGTAGGTAGGGAAGTGGGATACCAGGAGGAAGTACGAGAAGGACAGCATAAGAGGGGAGGACTCCTGCCTCATACTGAGAAAGCAGGACAATCAGCGAGTTATCTTAAGTGCCTATACACAAATGCAAGAAGCCTGGGAAACAAGGAGGGAGAACTGGAAGTCCTGGCACAGTCAAGGAATTATGATGTGATTGGAATAACAGACTTAGTGTGATAACTCACATGACTGTCATGGATGGATATAAACTATTCAGGAAGGACAGGCAGGGCAGAAAAGGTGGGGTAGTTGCATTGTCTGTAAGAGAGCAGTATGACTGCTCAGAGCTCCAGTATGAAACTGCAGAAAAACCTGAGAGTCTCTGGATTAAGTTTAGAAGTGTGAGCAACAAGGATGATGTCATGGTGGGAGTCTGCTATAGACCACCAGACCAGGGGGATGAGTTGGATGAGGCTTTCTTCAGGCAACTAACAGAAGTTATTAGATCACAGGCCCTGGTTCTCATGGGGGACTTCAGTCACCCCGATATCTGCTGGGAGAGCAATACAGCAGTGCACAGACATTCCAGGAAGTTTTTGGAAAGTGCAGGGGACAATTTCCTGGTGCAAGTGTTTGAGGAACCAGCTAGGGGCAGAGCTCTTCTTGACCTGCTGCTCACAATTAGTAGGGGAGGCAAAAGTGGATGGGAACCTGGGAGGCAGTGACCATGAGATGGTCGAGTTCAGGATCTTGACACAAGGAAGAAAGGAGAGCAGCAGAATACGGACCCTGGACTTCAGAAAAGCAGACTTTGACTCCCTCAGGGAACTGATGGGCAGGATCCCCTGGAAGAATAACATTAGGGGGAAAGGAGTCCAGGAGAGCTGGCTGTATTTTAAAGAATCCTTATTGAGGTTGCAGGGACAAACCATCCCGATGTGTAGAAAGAATAGTAAATATGGCAGGCGACCAGCTTGGCTTAACCGTGAAATCCTTGCTGATCTTAAACACAAAAAAGAAGCTTACAAGAAGTGGAAGATTGGACAAATGGCCAGGGAAGAGTATAAAAATATTGTTCAGGTATGCAGGAGTGAAATCAGGAAGGCCAAATCACACTTGGAGTTGCAGCTAGCAAGAGATGTTAAGAATAACAAGAAGGGTTTCTTCAGGTATGTTAGCAACAAGAAGAAAGTCAAGGAAAGTGTGGGTCCCTTACTGAATGAGGGAGGCAACCGAGTGACAGAGGATGTGGAAAAAGCTAATGTACTCAATGCTTTTTTTGCTTCTGTCTTCACGAACAAAGTCAGCTCCCAGACTACTGCACTGAGCAGCACAGCATGGGGAAGAGGTGACCAGCCCTCTGTGGAGAAAGAAGGGTTCAGGACTATTTAGAAAAGCTGGACGAGCACAAGTCCATGGGGCCAGATGCACTGCACTCGGGGGTGCTAAAGGAGTTGGCAGATGTGATTGCAGAGCCATTGGCCATTATCTTTGAAAACTCACGGCAATTGGGGGAGGTCTGGGATGACTGGAAAAAGTGCCCATCTTTAAAAAAGGGAAGAAGCAGGATCTGGGGAACTACAGGCCAGTCAGCCTCATCTCAGTCCCTGGAAAAATCATGGAGCAGGTCCTCAAGGAATCAATTTTGAAGCACTTCCAGAGAGGAAAGTGATCAGGAACAGTCAGCATATATTCACCAAGGGCAAGTCATGCCTGACCAACCTAATTTCCTTCTATGATGAGATAACTGGCTCTATGGATGAGGGGAAAGCAGTGGACGTGTTATTCCTTGACTTTAGCAAAGCTTTTGATACGGTCTCCCACAGTATTCTTGCCAGCAAGTTAAAGAAGTATGGGCTGGAGGAATGGACTATAAGGTGGACAGATAGCTGGCTAGATCATCGGGCTCAACAGGTAGTGATCAATGCCTCCATGTCTAGTTGGCAGCCGGTATCAAGCGGAGTGCCCCAAGGGTCGGTCCTGGGGCCGGTTTTGTTCAATATCTTCATTAATGATCTGGAGGATGGCGTGGATTGCACCCTCAGCAAGTTTGCAGATGGCACTAAACTGGGAGGAGTGGTAGATACGCTGGAGGGTAGGGATAGGATACAGAGGGACCTAGACAAATTAGAGGACTGGGCTAAAAGAAATCTGATGAGGTTCAACAAGGACAAGTGCAGAATCCTGCACTTAGGATGGAAGAATCCCATGCACTGCTACAGACTAGGGACCGAGTGGCTCGGCAGCAGTTCTGCAGAAAAGGACCTAGGGGTTACAGTGGATGAGAAGCTGGATATGAGTCAACAGTGTGCCGTTGTTGCCAAGAAGGCTAACAGCATTTTGGGCTGTCTAAGTAGGAGCATTGCCAGCAGATCAAGGGAAGTGATTATTCCCCTCTATTCGGCATTGGTGAGGCCTCGTCTGGAGTACTATGTCTAGTTTTGGGCCCCACACTACAAGAAGGATATGGAAAAATTGGAAAGAGTCCAGTGGAGGGCAACAGAAATGATTAGGGGGCTGGAGCACATGAGTTATGAGGAGAGGCTGTGGGAATTGGGATAATTTAGTCTGCAGAAGAGAAGACTGAGGGGGGATTTGATAGCTGGTTTCAACTAGCTGAAAGGGGGTTCCAAAGAGGGTGGATCTAGACTGTTCTCAGTGGTAGCAGATGACAAAACAAGGAGTAATGGTCTCAAGTTGCAGTGGGGGAGGTTTAGGTTGGATATTAGGAAAAACTTTTTCACTAGGAGGGTGGTGAAGCACTGGAATGGGTTACCTAGGGACGTGGTGGAATCTTCTTCCTTAGAGGTTTTTAAGGCCTGGCTTGACAAAGCCCTGGCTGGGATGATTTAGTTGGGGATTGGTTCTACTTTGAGCAGGGGGTTGGACTAGATGACCTCCTGAATTCCCTTCCAACCCTGATATTCTATGATTCTATTATCACTTTTTTGAAGTTCTTCCAACTTTTGTTTTCTATAATAGCAAAATCCCAAATTTGTTTGCCGTTGCCTTTGATGATTAGCAATACCTTTCACTAGTTGGGGGGCACTGATGGAAGTTTTATATATTAATATTTGTTTTCATATGTTTACATGGCTGATGTCGGCTGTTATAAAATATTTGTTGCCTATATACATTTATATATTATTCTTATATATATTCTTATGTCTATATACATTTATAATTATTAATTAGTCAATTATTAGTTTTATAGGGACAGTCCTGATATTAGGGGCTTTGTCTTATGTAGGTGCCTATTACCCCCCACCCCCGTCCCAATTTTTCACACTTGCTATCTGGTTGCCAATAATATATAAACAATATAAAAACAAAAGCCATCTACTCCCATTGTGTGCTTCTAACACACTGTGCATAGGATCGTTGTTGTACGTGCGGAATGAACAGAACCTCAACTTTTGTATGTGTACTCCAAAAATGTTAGTTGCTTGTTTTTCAATTAATATCATTCAGAATTTTGAAGCTATAGAGCACTGAATGGGTACGAATTATTAATTTATTGTTACTAACAATAATTATTGTATTATGTGTTTATTTTATATTTCAGATGCGGAGTGGGTACTTATTATGGAACTATAGGTGGTCCATATCCATTCTTCAGTGCACAACTAAGAGGGAAAACAGCATATGCTCCTCCTGGAAAGAACCTTTACACAAATCCTGGAAAGAAAGGAACTGGATATGGGTAAAACATTCAGTATAATTTCCTGAATAGCATTTCATTAAATGCTGAACTTTGAAGTCACCATTACTAATTTTCTTTACACAGATATCCAAATCTTACCATAGGTAAACAGTACCCACACTCAAGTGAGGTGTATGAAATCGGAAAAATGAATGCAAAGGTAAAACTATTCAGTAACTTTATTTAATCACTATTTGCAAACAGTTTACCTTTCCTGTGGTTTTTTTTTTAGCCTAAAGCAACCAGTATTTATTTATTTGCCAAGTGGACTGCAGATAAATTGCCTTTTTTGTTAAATATATCATTTCTTTCCCTCTTAGTCACCCCAGCACAGAGTCCTATTGCTTGGGCTGTGCAGTGGGCTAAGGATTTGACCCAAAGTATTGAATTCAGAGAGAGAAAGAGAGACCCAAATTAATTTTTTATTTATTTATTTATTTTTATTTGTATTGTGGTAGCTCCTAGGAACCCCAGTCATGGACTGGGACTCTGTTTTATCAGGGGCTGTACAAAAATAGAGCATATCATCTGTATTTCACTAAATAACTTAGTAAATATGAGAAGGCTGCTATATTTATATTTATATGTATCAATCTCACTAATATTGTATACTTTCATCATATGTGGGGGACAATGATAGCTGAAAGAGGGCTTTTTTGCCATAGGAATAAGTATTTTTGAGCTTTATATTTTTACCACAAACTAATATCTTTTTGGAGTTAAATTGAGATTTTGAGGGGAAAAATACAGTAGAAGCTGTTTTATCCAGCATATTGGAGGAATGGGGGTGCCCAGTAAGTGAAAAATGCCAGTTAACAAGAGGGAGGCAGTTTGGGTGTGGCAGGGAGCTCAGGGCAGCAGGTTGGGGCACGGGAGGGGTTTCAGGGTGCCGGATCCAGGGGGTGCTCACCTCAGGCAGCTCCCTGTCCTGGCCACTCTGAGGCAAAGGTGCGGCAGGCGCCTGCAGGCACTGCCCCTGCAGCTCCCATTGGCTGTGGTTCCCAGCCAATGGGAGCTGCGGAGCTAGTGCTCAGGGCAGGATGGTGGCAGCATGCAGAGCTGCCTGCCGTGCCTCCGCCTAGGAGCAGCCAGGACAGGTCGCTGCTTGTGAGGAGCTGCCCGAGGTGAGCAGCCCCAGATCTGGCACCTTGCACCCCCATCCCCCTCCTGCACCCAAACTCCCTCCCAGAGCCCACGCTCCATACCCCCTCCCGTGCCCCAACCCACTGCCGGCCCCGCACCAACCAAACTATAAACCGGAATTTCAGTGAAGATCAGAAATGCCAGTTTATAGAGCTTTCCAGTTGGTGAAGTGCCAGATAAAACAGCTTTTACTTTACTTATATTATAAGTTTCAGCATCAAGAATGGGGTTTTGTTTGCTACTAATTCACATTTGGGTTAGAAAGGTTAATTTTTTATTAGTTTGAATGACCCAAATTGCAAATTTTTTTGGTAGTTTGGGCCCAAGTTGCAAAGTTCAGATCCAGAACTGAACCCTGTGAAGTCTGAGGGTGTTTAGATTTAGGGTTTGTTTGGGGCTCATCTCTGATTAGAAACATGTAACATAATACAAGTCCGACCACAAATAGGGGAGGAGCTCTCCAGAATGACTAAGGGCTTGTCTACACTACCACTTAAGTCGATGTAACTTACATCATTCAGGGCATGAAAAAACCACCCCCCTCAGTGACATAAGTTACATCGACTTAAAGTGGTGTCTGTACTGGGCTATGTTGATGGGAGACACTCTCCTGCCGACATAGCTTCCACCTCTCATTGAGGTGGAGTAATTACATCGATGAGGGAGTGCTCTCCTGTTGATGAAGCACGTCTTCACTAGATGCAGCTGCGCTGATACAGCACAGTAGTGAAGACAAGACCTAAGTTTCACACTGTCACCACACTGTGGTGGCCTCCACACAAGTTCTCTGTTCAGCTCTTCAAATAGAACACAAAAGAGAAATATCAGGGACTGAACGGAGTTAGAGAATGAAGTATCCTCTTGGTCTTAGAGGTGGTTGGTCTCTACAAGTCAACCCATAGCCGGTCATTGTTGTGAAGCTGGAGGATAAATAAAGGACTTAATTCTCCTGGGTTGTCAATCTGGCACATCTTGCAAGCTCTAAATTTAAATTAAAAAAAGGTGTACCACCAATTGTATAACTCCCCAAATCCTGTCTTCTCCTTATGCAGTAGAAGCACATTGTTTTGGTTGCCACAGGTACCTCTGTCCTCTGAAGGAGGGCAACATTTGTTTCTTATTCATTAAGCAATGAAAATTTGCTCCCCATCATTAGCATGAATTAGCAAGGTTGTACTATATTTGTAATGTTAAAGTCCATACATCTACCATGTGTTCTTTAATTAATTTAAGATCTTAAAGAGTTTTTAATTTACTTATTTTAAGAAGTCCTTAAATTCTTCTTTTAGTGTGTCATAGTTTCCTAGCATTTGTTGTTCTCAATGGATTGTTTCGTTATGCATTATGTTGTGCCTAAGGTATATGTAGAAGCCAGGATTAACATTGGCAGAGGAAATTACATTAAATACATTGCTAAAAGTAAGTTTTTTTTTCAAGATTGAATTTAAATCTCTTTTTATTTTTTTCTATTCAGAATAATCTGAGGTAAAAATGCCCAAGGTAATACCTTTAAAACTACTTATTTTACAGAAGGTGCATGAAGACCATTTGCGTTTGGTTAAAGGAGGGCCTTTCAAGTTAAATCTCTATCCTCGGGAATATTTTGACATAAATCCATATTTTGATGATAAACCTTTGGCACCCGCTAAGAAACCAACCCCAGAAAAGCCAGTTGCACACCCCTTTAAACCAAGTTCTCCTGCTAAAAAGGTGAGTCTGCTCTCTTTAAGTACTGTAGCAAAAAGTGAAAATCAAAATATTTGGTGGTGTTCTTGTAGAAAGTTTAAATCATATTGTATAGAAGACAAATATCGTAGAAGAGTAGGATTGGAAGAGACCTGAGTAGGTCATCTAGTCTATTCCCCTTCACTCAAGACAGGACTACGTAATAACTAGACCAGAGGGTCTCAAACTGTGGTCCGCAGACCACCTGTGGACTGCGAACTCCATTCAGGTGGTCCGCGATAGTTCCCTCTAAGGTGCGCGCCTGGGAAGAAGAACTTAAGTGCCTGCTACAGGAGTCCTGGACAGAAACCCAGGGTAGAGGTTGGGATTGGGTTCCCCTACAGACAGCTAATGAAAATCCTGGTGAAGCCCCTGGACAAGGCTTGTAAGGCCCAATGGGCCTAGAGTTGTACTGTTATTGGACTGAACTCTGACTTACCCCCGAAAGTGGGAGGCTAAAAAGTGACCTGGCTGGAGGTATAAGTCACCAGACTAAGGAGGGCACTAGCAGATCTGAATGGTGGGGTCAGCAAGGTTAGAGAGAGGAAAACCCTGACAGTGCTGCACCAAGCCACAAGGTGGTTCACTGGCTGGTGAGTCACTTTGTCATATAAACCATGTTCTAAATAACTTGAAAAAGGCTTATCTTTAAAATCAGCACAGAGCAATTGTTAAAATTTAGTTAATCAAATTTATATGTAAAGTTGCCCGTTTTCGATCAGAGCAGCTAGTCAGAGTTCGAGGCCCTGGGGATGTTCCAGTTAGAAGTATAAATTGATGGAGTCTGGTATTTTCCTTGATACACTCTTGTTTATTTACAAGGAATGAACAAAATCCTGTGTCTCTGAACGCAGAAAGAATCAAGAACAAAAGGAACAGTTTCTTAGCTTACAGCCCCCAAGCCAACCCCAGACCCAAAGCTAACTCTCTAGCTTGTTCTAGAGTCATGCTGTGCTTACAGGCTCCTCCTTGGCTTTCTTGCCTTTCCCTCTCTCTATGTTCTTGTCTGTCCTTAATTTCTATGTGCTCACTCTTCACACACACCCTCTACTCAAACAATACTCAGCCAAAAGCTCCTGGGCAGGTTCAAACATGCCTTTTGTCTTGGGTGGGGGTTTATGCTTACAGTTATGTTAATTGAAGGGTGAGTTCACACCTATCAATCTGAATGAGGTTTTAACTCACTGTTAACAAGGTTTCACCCAGTTCATAACAGTAGGAATAAAATAAGATAACTCCTCCACCTAGCACTCGTCTGAAGGACTCAGAACTGTGCAGCGCCCCCAAATCTGAGAGCACCAGGATGCAGGTGGTACTACCCCTTCCTCACCCTTCTCACTGCTGTTCTAGTGGGAGGGCTGGTAGAGACTAGCCTGTGGTGCATCTACAACCATATTGTCTAGTGCTCTGGGCATGGTTAGGCAACATGCTGATAATAATGCTTGAATCCTGCCATATGGTATCACTATTGGTACCACCATTGGAGCTGTACTGATGGGAACCAGTGGTGATCTTTATCGGTTCTGTTTTTGCCTCAATAAAACCCTAAAAAAATTTTTAATTTTTTTTTACAATCCCCTTTATATTTTTAAAATTCTTTCCTCATAATCCAGGATATATAGAAAAGAATTTGTCCAATCAAGTATTCACCAGTATAATTATTTAAATTTTCTTAACAGTTTCCTGTTGACTTTAAACACGTGGTATGTGGTTTTCTGATATGTACATAATATGATGTGATTTGCCATGCCGTGTTCTGGGTTACCTTTGTATGGAAAAATACAGTTAAAGCAATTATACTGTAAATTAGCACTTCGAAACTTTCCTTTTCTTTTCCAGGCAGGAGGCATGAAAGCAGGAACATTCGATCCTTATCCTTCGCATTCTGCTGAGCCCTATGTGGTTAAATATTCTAAGCCCATCACAACTAATAAAGAAGGACGGATTTTTCATCCTCCCCCTGGATCAAAAAGCAGGCCTTCTACAAGTATAATGGCTTTAAATGTCACAAGGTAAGCACTTTACATTTACTTTGATATTTCATATTTATAGTTTATAAAATAGTAAGAATTTTTTAAATAAATTAAAAAGTAAATAAAAGTCAGTAGTGTTTCTTTCCCCAGTGAACAATTAGTTAATGACAAAAGGATAAGACACATATAGACGAAATAATTTTCAGAATTTGTTCCTCCTCTTTTGTATATTCTGATTAATTTAAAATGAAATTATGTACCTGTTGACCTTAAGAAGCTGTATGATATGATATCATTGACCTGCTCTGTTCTGATTCTGACATCCTCTGCCCTTGCTACAATGTACAGAGAACCAGGAACATATCTTTATTAAAAATAAAACAGACTTTTTTGTTTCTATTGTATATGTGAAATAAAATTGGCTCCCTCTGGTGGCCAACATAAAACCTGTAATAATGGCTAATCAAAGCCAGTACAGCCTGGAGCATGGTATTTAAATTGGGACTCTGATAGTTGCTAATTTCTGAGTGCTTCACTTTGCAACATTAACATTCTTTTAGTATAGGTTTATATACAGTCCATTTCTTAAAGTTCTTGTGTTATGTTGTTTATATTTAGAATATATTTGGTCTCAGTCCTCATTTGTCAAAACTCAAGAATTCACAGTAAATAAACAATTAGATTGTTTTCTTTAGATTCTCGTAGCAAAACATTTTCAAGAGCAGACACCTAATATTTGCATACAGATCAATTAACTACACATGCAACTATGATTTTTGCACGCACACCTGTGTAGTGTGAAACATTGTAGGGGAACTCCAGATTAGCTGCACACTCTTGAAAATTTGACACATAGGAATGTGTTTCACATTTGTGATTTAGATTTTTTTTAATCTTCAAGTTGAAAGTATATAATATTCTTCCCCATCATGTCCGCCACCAAATGCTCTTCTAATTGCCCTCCTTTTCCCACGATGCCCAGATGCTGGAGGTGAGCAGCCCTGTTGTGTTGCAGAGCCAATTTTAAGTTTTTATTTATACCAATAAGGCTAAACCAGAATGTTTGATGCTCCACATATACCTTTATTAATTATTGAAACTAAGGCCTATCTACACACAAATGTTGTACTGTTTTAAAGTGGTACACATCCTTTTCCCAGTGTGGATTCAGTTATACTAGATAAAGGTGCCCTATACCAGTATATCTTAATCCCCCTTCCATATGTAAGATGTTATAAGGCACCTTTGTACTAGTATAACTGTGTCCACACTAGAGGTTCTATCAATATAACTATTTCAGTAAAAAGTTACACCCCTATTTGAAATAGTTATTCTGGAACAAAAAACGTGTTTAGACTAGGCCTTAAACTTTAAAAATGGGTAACTGGTAGTAAAGTGCCATTGACTGCTGCCAGATGCAGTCAGGATGGGCTTGTTGAAAATAATAGACAGAACTATTAAATCTAACATAAGCACTAGGGAGAGAAATGGAATATAGTATTTCAAACTATCTCCCATGTATTCCATCCTAAAGAAATCTAAAGAACGCAGTTTAATTTATTTTCTCATACTATTACTTCTCTTGAGTTTTGGGAGATAACGGTGATACCAAACTTATTCTATGAAAATCATAGCTCATAAACATTAAGAAATGCAATGAGCAATGTTTTGTCACAATATTCGCTTTCACATTGCTTTACAAGTCTTTGTTTTTTCCCTGAAAAGCTAATGCTCTGATATTTAGACCATGATCCTACAATTGAATTTGCTAGCATGGATTCCTGCATTCGTGCAGAGCCCTGTTGAAATCAGTGGGACTTTCCATAGGTGCAGGGATCCATGCTTATGGATCCTGCTGCAGGACTGGAGGCACAGTTTGTTTTGTTTTAGCAAAAGTTGTCTTTAGATCTAATATACTTGTGATTGGCACATCTAATGGAAGCTTTGTTTCACTTAAATTTCAGATCGCTAAATGTAATGAACTACAAGACTACACACTTGATATATTAGCTTTGAATAGTGGGATAAAGAATACACTTCTTGGACTTTGTAAACTGTAACAATTCAATGATTAAAGGGCATTTGAAGTAAATAAAACTTTTGTGGAAGATAGAATTCAGTCAAATAAGGCAAACCCAGATTTTAATTGTATCCTATTTGAGACTATAGTTTATAAATACATAAATTATGTACAAATTATATTTGTTTAAAGTGTGAAATTAAACTATATTGATACAAATTTTATAGTTTACTTGTATTGTTGGAGAGATTTATATATCGAACATACATACCAAAAAGTATTTTAGATTTTAAGTTTTTATATAAATGTTATGATGGTGGCATCAATAAACAGCAATTACCTCTTCTGAGATGATCAATATTTATTAACCAGAGATAATATATTGTGCAAAGTAAAGGTATGGTTTCCCTTTAGAAACAATAAAGATTGATGTTCATCTTAACCAAGCCAAAACGCATTACTGTATTTGGATTGTCGTCTTCAAAAGAATATGCCTTCTGTTAAGATGGCCTTCTCAAAATAGACTCCATCTCCCATTGTTTACAAAACGGACTGAGGCCATAACCTGTCAAAGCAAACATGGCCACCACCTCCATTCAGCTGCACTTCCCAGTGCTCCTCTCTCTGCCTCTTGACAGCATAAACTGCTGTAATCTTTCTTAAGGGCAGTTTGGCTTCACTTCCGTGAAGGGGAAAAAACTGAAAAAATCTATTGTGTCTTAAAAAATCAGTTTCTTATAACCTGAGACCACAAACACGAACTTTAACCCCCTCTTCACATAGCTCAGCGGTTTGAGCATTGGCCTGCTAAACCCAGGGCTGTGAATTCAATCCTTGAGGGGGCCATTTAGGGATCTGGGCCAAAAATTGGGGATTGGTCCTGCTTTGAGCCAGGGGTTGGACTAGATGACCTCCTGAGGTCCCTTCTAACCCTGATATTCTATGATTCTATGAATTGGTATAAGGTCCAATGCAGTATAGCTCGAGCCATGTCAGTCCCAGGCTATAAGAGAGGCAAAGCGAGTGATGTAATATTTTTTATTGGACCAACTTCTGCTGGTGAGAGAGACACGCTTTCGAACACACAGAAAGCTTGTCTCTCTCACCAACAGAAGTTGGTCTAATAAAATATTATTTCCTCACCCACCTTGTCTCTATAAGCTCTCAGGTATTCAGGACAGTTTGTTAGTGTATCAACATAGTGTAAATTATGACAAAAATCCACAAAGTATCCAACTTGAACATTTAGACATACAAAATTGTTACACAAAGATAATGTTTTTATGTTAACATGTATTAGGAGACTCATTTTAATACCAAAAGGATTCTTGGGCTAGCCTACCACTTTGTTATTCACTGAGTAATAGCCAAAAAAAAAAAAAAGTAAATAAAATTGAGACTGAACATGATGTTTTTCAACATTTATTTGTATGAAAATGAAAAGTAAAATATTGGCCAGGTCTTTCAGTCCTTACTTAGGCAAAATAACCATTGAGATCAATAGAGGCTTTGCCTGAGTAAAGTTACTGTGGGACAGGGCCTACTAGTATTTATATATTTTAATTTATATGGCAGTTTTGGTGTTTTCCAAGTCCACGGACATCAAGCATGGTTCATTTCTTTTTTAATTTAAAAGTTTTTATATTATTGAACAGGTATTAGTAATAGTGCTGTCCTTTGACGTTTTGGTGTCATCTTCATAGGAAATATCAGAAAGATATATGGCCAGTCATTTGGATGCATTCATCATTGCTGAACTCTCTAGATCAGTGCTTCTCAAGCTATCTGATGTGGGGGACTGGCAGTTTTTTTTTCCAATGTGCACGCAGACCGGCAGCCGATGCGTGCCGGTCCGCGGACCACCACTTTGAGTAGCACTGCTCCAGATTCAAAATCACTAGGTAGCAGAGCAAACTGTACTGTATGTCTTCTTGACTGCAGTTCTAAAACTTGACTCCTTGATTACAGATGTAGTGCAGCTGACTGAAATAGCACTATAGTGTTTCTTTACATCCATGTGCATCTTATCTTTTTGTAACTCTTCCTCTTCTAGCTTCTTTCATATTCCAGCAATCTTTCCATTCTCTAACAAATTGGAAACACTGGAGATTTAATTAAAACTTTTAAAGCTTAATTTTAAAAAAATCGATTGAACTTTGTTAGTAGAGATTTTCACAGCTGTCAAGAATGTGGGCCAAGCTCACGTGCCTCTCATATGAGTTACTGCCTTTCCCCTTATACTGTCAGTTGATCGGGGCAGGAAATGTGTGTTCCTATGTGTCTGTGTTGTGCCTAGCACAATGAGGTTATTCCTGATTGCCTACCATAATGGGGCCCACTTCTGGTTAGAGCCTCTGGATGCTACTGTTTATTATACAAATAAAAAGTCTGTTGCTTGTCTTTTACTAGCTTCATGGTACTTTCTCTGGTAGAATGCAGGATTTCCTCAGAGGCTGCCTTTAAATTGTGCTCCATTAACTATCTAGTATGGAGAAGACATAAGATGTCACAGTGATACAAATACATAGTAATAATAATGTCATTTTCTCTGCTCCCTCCCACTAAAGACAGAGGTAGTCACCTATCCACCCCACAACATGGCCCAGATTCTGATCTCGATACCACAACTATAAATCTGGACCAACTCCTTTTAAGTCAATGCAGTTACTCCATATTTTCACCAGAATTAAATGTAATCCGCATCTTGTCTTTTTACTTCAGTGACCCAAGGACTGAAAATCCTAAAGTCACTGTTGAGTTTGGATCTTCAGTGTGGTGGCATAATACCACTGTCTATCACTAGCAAAATTATTCTTTTAAAACATGCTGTTCTAGAAATATTAACATCAGAACAGGAAGACTTTGGGCTTGTCTACATACTGGAATAAAGTACTCTACTGCACACTAACATGTTGTGCATTAATTGGCTGTCTAAACCATGCTGGTGTACACTAGAGAACCTTTAGTTTCAAATAGAACTACATTAAAGTGCACCAGGAGGGTCTACATGGACCAGTTAATGCACAACATGGTAGTGCGCTTTAGAAATCACAACCCTATGGAGTGAATTACTCTACCATATAAACAAGACAAGCATTTTAATTCACTTCTTAGTCATTCATTAATTAACTGTAATTGTATATAAATAAAAGGAATGCTAAAATATATTCATAGTATAATATTATATATCAGGTGTATAAATGCTCCTTTCTCACATTTAGCTCCAAATATTGGGGTGTAATGGTGGCAACAAGTACTTATCTCTAATGGAATTCTCTAAATAGGGATTTTTCTGAATAGGTGATTTCCTCCGTACACCATTAAATTTGCACAACATTCAAAGTTTTGAATCCTGGGGAAGTCAGGGTAAATGGCACATGGGTTAGTGTACTAGCCTTTCACCTCTGGAGGCCTAAGTTCAGAGTCTGATTTAGGTTACCATTATTAGTAGTATCTATATTACAGTTGTGCCCAGCAGTGCCAGTCAGGACAGGGATTCATTGTGCTGTGCAAACAAATAATAAAATAGTCCCTACTCTGAAAAGCTTACAACGTGAGTGAATGTCACATTCGTCCTTTAGTCCTCGGTTGTCTATCACACCGTTTGAAATGAGTAGCAATCTCTGGACATGTGGTCCAGACTAGAGTAGCAGCTGTGTTGCTGGTCAGGGTTAAGCTGCGGTAATTGAATTGTATTATGATGTTTGTACAGCATGTGCCTACATTAGATTTCACATTTTCATGGGAAGTAAATCTACTCACACACACACAAAAAGAGTCCCTATATCCCTTGATACATCTAATAAACATTAGCAAAAAGAAAAGGAGTACTTGTGGCACCTTAGAGACTAACCAATTTATTTGAGCATAAGCTTTCGTGAGCTACAACTTACTTCATCGGATGTCCTCTCTCTCATTTCTGTGCTCTGTGGTAGATGGAAACAAATGAGTTCCTCGCTACATGAGGAAAAAGTATGGTGAATATGAGTCTCTGGAGGGAATCGATGGGACAGAAATACCACACATATTGGGGTCGGGAAGAAATTTTCCTCCAGGGCAGATTGGAAGAGGCCCTGGGGGGTTTTCGCCTTCCTCTGTAGCATGGGGCATGGGTCACTTGCTGGAGGATTCTCTGCACCTTGAAGTCTTTAAACCATGATTTGAGGACTTCAGTAGCTTAGACATAGGTGAGAGGTTTATTGCAGGAGTGGGTGGGTGAGATTCTGTGGCCTGCATTGTGCAGGAGGTCAGACTAGATGTTCATAATGGTCCCTTCTGACCTTAATATCTATGAGTCTATGAGTTTCTAGTTACCTTGCTTTATTTTTCATTCAGGGATTTATTTCACAGAACCCTATTTATTTGTGACTAAAAATAATCCCTCAACAAATAAGATGTAGTGGGCTAAGAATGTAAACTACAGTCTTCCCATCCAGGCTGCAGAGTGACTCCTACACAGAGACTACTTCAGCCCCATAGCTGAAATAGCTAATGTGTGGTATTTCTGTTACGCTCTTCCCTCTCTCAGCTCCATGGGCTATGGTAACAGGAATATCCATACAGTAATAGAATCCCACAGGCCCCCTCCCTTCTCCCTACATATCTATGGCCCTCTCTTGGCATATGTCTGCAGCAGGAAAATGAAATTTGCTAGCAAATGTGTCAAGACATACTTTAACTAAAACATTTTAAAAAACATTAGAATCTGGTGTAAACAAAGCCATTGCTATTTAAAAATGATAATTGGTCATCGTTAACCATAAAGCAAGACTGGATATCTTTCTAAACAATGGGTTTCAGAGTAGCAGCCATGTTAGTCTGTATTCGCAAAAAGAAAAGGAGTACTTGTGGCACCTTAGAGACTAACCAATTTATTTGAGCATAAGCTTTCGTGAGCTACAGCTCACTTCATCGGATGCATCGGAGCTGTAGCTCACAAAAGTTTATGCTCAGATAAATTGGTTAGTCTCTAAGGTGCCACAAGTACTCCTTTTCTTTTTTCTAAACAATATGTTCAGATGGGTATATAATTTAAATTCAAATCCTTGGGCTTGATGCAGGAATAACTGGGTGAAATGCTCAGGGCTGTGTCAGACTGAAAGATTACAAAATCAAGGGGGGCAGATCCTCAACTGGGGTAAATTCTGATAGCTCCATTGACTTCAGTGGATCTGTGACAATTTACGTCTGCTGAGGATCTGCTCATATGAATCTATAAAATACAGCCAAGGGTCAAGTGTTCAAAAAAGCATACAGGAGATTTCATATTGTGAAACTTCAAACAAAAAGGAACTGAAAACTGAAATAACTGAACAGCAGAATTTTTAATTGGTTTAAAAGAAAGAATGTTTATTACAATTTCTCTGAAGCAAGAAACTGTTGCAGTTTAACTGGAATTGCCTGGAAAAGAAAGACAGTTTTCTATTTAAAATAGTGGGAGTAATTCCTTTGAAGAGATACTTCAGTACAATTAAAAAAGCTCAAGTATAACGTATCACTCTCAAGGTTCAATCCAGAGCTCATTAAAGTAAATGGAAAAACTCCTATACCTTCAATAGGCTTTGGATCAGGCTCTCTTTGAGGTTTTATTATAATAAAAATCGTGTCTGTACTATGTAGAATCTCTTTTTTCGGAAATTTTAATAAGCAACCAAGACTTAAACTGCCTCAGGCTTAAAAAAAAACAAAACACCTAGAGTTTTCCTAAGAACGGTATTCAAACCAATATACAGCCTGGTAATGGTTTTGGTAAGTAATTTACCTAAAAAGTTAGTTGGTGCTCAAACTGGGTAAATTAATATTAAAACAACACTTGTGCAGTAAGATGTTGAAAAGTACAGCACATACCTTGAGGATTGCATTCTAAAGCTGTATACCTGTAATCAGAAATTTCTTCACAAATTTCAGTGGAATACATGGAATGATATTTTTCCTTGCCTGAAATGTAAGTGTGTTTACTCTGCTCATTAACCAGAACAGTAACTTGGTCCCTTAGATTAACATAATCCTTATGGAGATGGCGAAATTCAAACTGCAATACATCCCTTTCATTTTCTATCGTCCGCAGATGGTTTTCCATTAGTAAACGGTCTTCATTCAATCTTCTGATGTTATTTTCATATTTGGAAGTATCTTGTTTACATTCCTGCAGTTCTTTTTTAAGAACCTGATTGTCCTCTGTGATATTTGCCACCACTGTAGATAAATTCTCCCATTCTCTGTTCGTATTCAACAAGTTAGTCTTCAAAATATCCCTTTCTGCTTTTGTATTTTGAAGTTCGGTCAAGAGTTTCTCCTCTGTGTAAGCTTTATCAGACTGGACCTTCTCAAGAGCCTTCTGTATCGTTTGTCTAGCATTAGCACATTCTTGCAATGTCATTTCAAGATCAAGCTTTTTGTCTTTAAGTGATTGCATTATGTGAAGAAGAGTCTCCTGTTCAGATTTTGTTACATTTTCTTTTTCTTTCAGTTGCTGTATTTCAATCTGATTTTTTTCAAGTTCTTTTTCAAGTGAGTTCTTTTCTTTTGCAAGCTGGGATGTTTTTATCTCTAGTTTCTGATTTGCTTCTTGCAACACTGAACGTTCCTTTTGCAAAGATTCTAGTTCTGCAAAGAGCTTATCTTTTTCACTGGTAACAGCAATCATATTTTCTTGTGCTTTCTGGTTATTAATTTTGAAGTTATCTAATGCTTGCATCATACATTGGTTTTCAGTACAGAGTTGACTCCTCTCTCCCTCAAGAGTTTTCTTTTGGTCTTGAAGTTCTTTGCATTTCTTTAACAATTTTTTCACTTCTTTAATACATTCTTTGCTGTCTCCTTCTGATTTAACTAATCTGACTTGCATGCTTTTCTTTTCTTCAACTAAATCCTTAATTTGCTTCTCATACTGTGAATTTATCTCTCTTAGAGACCTTATGATAACAGTAAGAGGTTTCATTTTTGACTTGAGAGTTACATTTTCATTCTCAAGTTCCATCACTTTCTTTTGCAAGTGTTTAAAATCTTTCAGGGAATTTTGTAACTCTTCCATTTTTGCGGTGTACTCATCAGCTCTGATTTCATAGAAGTTCTGATTTCCAAGCTTTAGTAACCTTTGGTTTATGATGTGCAGCTGCTTTTCTTTTTCTTTCTGTAGTTTCTCTACGTGATCGAACATTAGTAATTTATCTTTTACGGTTTCAGAAATGACATTTAACTGGAATGTGCCAAGAGCACTGTCAGTGCTATGCAATTCTTTGTTTTTGTTCTTGGTTTCAGTTTCTGTTTGTGTACTGCATGGAGTTATATAAGAAGAATTCTGTGAGCTGTCACATTCAGAGTCTTTATTAAATTCTTGACCAAGACTCAGATTATTTCTTTTAAGGGAAACCAGAGCAACATGCAAACTGTTTGCCGATTCCTCAGATTCTGAAATTTCCCTTGATTTTAAGTCCATATGTAATTTCTCTCTAGATAAAAAAAGAGCAGATTTTTCTTGGTCTTGTTCTGACATATCATCAGAAACATTACTTTGACTACAGGAAATATTTTGATGTCCAAATGCATGTGCTAGTTCCTGTTCATGAGACTTTTGAAGTTCTTGTTTCAATGGCTTGATAGAATAGCTAAAGTTGTCTGTTAAATGAAGTTCATCACTATATTTGAGAAGAGGCATAAGAGCTTCATCCAAAATTACTTTCTCATTAGGAGACACCATACTTTCAGCCTCCAAATTAGTACAAGGTAGAAAACATTCATATTTGGCATAATCTTTCAATTTACAATCATTTTTTAGAGCAATCATAGTTTTGTTTTTAATTGGTTCTACTGAGTTTTCAATCTTTCCAGTTGCTACAGCTTTTAATGAAATCTGATGTGAAATATTTACATCACTGACCACATTTCCAAAGATAATATTAGAATTTGCTTCCACAGATTGAGTGGTACAGAGTTTCTTATCAAGATGAAATTTCTTCTTAGACAGTGGTGTTTCTGGACTCCCTGTAGGCTACAAAAACCAATAACAATCATGCTATAATGGCTGTAATTTTTCACATTACTGGAGTCACAAGACAACAAATTTGTTGTAAAGTCTAAGTATCATGCAAAACTGGTAGAGATTTTATCTGCCAGCACAATCTTTCTGTCTAACATAAGGAAAGACATATTGAGACTGTTAATCTTTCCAAGAGAATTGGAAAGGAGAGATCACAATACTCCAACAAACTTAAGAAATTGTATAATGGGCCCTATTTCATTTGTCAGTCTTCTGTTTTCTCTCTAAAGCCTACTAATGTTGCATATAGCACTTAACCGTTTTTCCAGAAAGCAAAGCATCCTATCAGCTATAGAGAGGAACGCTATTTTAGAAAAGGCCTGTTCCAAAGCACAGGGAGTCAATAAGTCTTTTTACTGACTTCACTGCACTCTGGATCAGGCCCAAAGAGCTGACTCAGCATGTTGAGTCCTCTAGGAACATTTGCAGCAGGGGAAAGAAAAGCTAATGGCCAAATCTTACACAACTAGTCCCACTGGATTCAATAGGACTACTCAAGTAAGGCAAGCAGGACTTGGTGCTAAATCTGTGTTTAAAAATATGACAGGTTTCAGAGTAACAGCCGTGTTAGTCTGTATTCGTAAAAAGAAAAGGAGTACTTGTGGCACCTTAGAGACTAACTAAGACTAACTAACTAACTATTAGAGACTAATGCTCAAATAAACTGGTTAGTCTCTAAGGTGCCACAAGTACTCCTTGTTTAAAAATATGTTATTTACTTAGCACTTCACAGGAGTGAGACAAACTCTGCCTTCAGACACACATACAAAACCCTCATTGTATTCAATAGGAGCTGTTCCCTTAATACAATCCAAAGCTTTAGCATAGTTTGGAGGCCCTGGTTGAAATCTTATTTACAGTAGAAAAGGAACAGTGCTTTAACCATGTTAGGGGACAACTTTGTTGTTATTAGGTCCCCCAACATGACTATTTTTCTAGACTTCAATTAGTGTTCTCTTAAGATAGAATTATGGTGAACTTATACTATAAATAAGACCGTTATTTATGTTAGGAAGGAAATTACCATGGGCATGTTTTGTGCCCAGAATTTCCCTTTGCTTTGATTATGTTTTACAGAAAACATACAGTTCTCAGGAACAGCAATCCAACAAAATATTATATTGTACAACTCAGCTGCACGTAAGGATTAAGTAACATACCATAGCCATCTCGGGAGGTGTGCTGATCATTGGAAGATTGTCTGGGCTATGTTGTTGAGTTTTTATGTCAATTATATTTTTATTCAGTATCTCACTGATTTCAGATTGTACCTGAAACAGATGTATGGAGACTGTTAATCTTTCAACGACATCTACAGAAAAGCATAGAATCATATAATCACAGAAATGTACAACTGGAAGGGACATCGACAGGTCATCTTGCCCAATGCCCTGCATGGAGGCAGGACTAAATATTATCTAAACCAGGGTTTCTCAACCTGGGGGTCAGGACCGGGTTGCCAGAATGTTTCAAAGGGTTGTGTGGCAGCTCCTGAGGCTACTGTCCCATGTGACTGGCTGGGCTCGCCTCCCTGGTCCAGGCACTGCAACCTCTGTGGTCCCAGTGCCCAGCTGTCATGACGACGGGAATCCAGGTAGGCCAAATTTGAATGAGTGGCACTGCAACCCCATAAGCCAGGTCACAGCTCCACTCACACAAATTTGGTGCAGTCAGAGGGGCAGGGCCAAACCGGAATGGTGCTGCAGCCCTGGAGTGGAGAGCCAAGCCCAACCAGGCCCACAGCACAAGAGCTGCAGGAGCCGCCACTGTGGAGTAAGTGCCCAGCAGGATCTGACCAAAATCACCCCAGGGCCTCCACCCCCAGACTATTTACTGGCTGTGACACTCTGTACTTCAAAGCAGCACTGGAATCCCCATATTCACCACTGTCATATAATTATGATATGTTTTGTAGGAAGTATGTCTTGTGAGGTATCATTTTAAAAGACTTGATCTGTTGAATATTAATATCCTGTTGGATTGTATGTGCTATCATTGTATGTGAAGTTATGAAGTTTTGCTACATGTGTGTTACTGAAATATGTTGTGAGGTTGGGAACACCCACGACCAGCCTTTCAGGTACAACAATGGAGTAGCCAGATACACTGATGTCTGATTAAAGGGAATCCACACTCCCAACAATCATCACAGAAGACTTCTCAGAGAGAGAATGTATACAGTGGAGACTGCTTGACCGATGTAATAGCTCCAGCAGGCTGGAAGAAACTATAAAGGAGGGGATGTGACATCATGACTTGGCCCCATTTCCACCACAACTCAACACTGGAAACACATCTGAAGGACAAAGACTTTGAACTAGGAAGGGTTGTCCCAGGCTGTGTATTCAGGAATGATACCATCTGTCAGGGTGACACTGCTTGATTCAAATACTGTTTAGTTTATAGAATTCAGATTGCAAATTTAATTTAATTTCTTAGGGAATTTCTTAGGTAACTAACACTCCAGTTGAGGCCTTATTAGTGCTGAGTAGAGTGGAAGAATTACTTCTTGTTTCTTACTTACAACATTCCTTCTGATACATCCCAGATTGATGCAAAAAAGTAAACAACAGTATTACTTTGTTGACTCATATTTAGTTCGTGATCCACTATAACCCCCAAATCCTTTTCTGCAGTATGCCTTCCTAGGCAGTCATTTCCCCTTTTTGTACTTGTACAATTGATTAGTCCTTCCTAAGTGTAGTACTTTGCATTTGTCTTGAATTTCATCCTATTTATTTCAGACCATTTCTCCAGTGTGTCAAGATCATTTTGAATTCTAATCCTGTCCTCTGAGATCCTTGCAACTCTTCCCAGCTTTGTATCATCCACAAACTTTATAAATGTATTCTCTATGCCATTATCCAAATGATTTATGAAGATATTGAACAGAACCAGAACCAGGACAGATCCCTGTGGGACCCCACGCAATATGCCCTTCCAATTTGGTTGCAAAACATTGATAACTACTCTCTGAGTAAGCTTTTTCAAACAGTTGTGCACAGCGCACCCACCTTATAATAGGTTTATCTGGGCAATATTTCTCGAGTTTGTTTATGAGAATGTCATGTGAGACAGTGTCAAAAGCCTTACTAAAGGCAAAATCTATCACGTCTACTGCTTCCCCCCACCTACAAGGCTTGTTTCCCTATCAAAGAAGGATATTAGGTTGGTCTGACATGATTTGTTCTTGACAATCCATGTTGACTGTTACTTATCATCTTTCTTCCTATGTAGAAATATTTCATTTTTGGAAGATACACAGTTGATAAAGGATTATTCTCTCCACATGAAAACAAGACTAGATGGCTAAGCTCATCTTTTCCCTAGGCATATGCAAACGGATGGCAGGGATTAATAGTTTCACTATCCACGACAGTGTATAAAGTTAAGTATATGCTCAGTTCTTTGCAGCATCATGACCTTATTTTTTTACACTAGAAAGTGAGTTGAAAAAGTGCAGAACACTGTTCCTGAAATGGTAGTCTAGCATTTTTGGAGAAGTGGTGTTTGAAAAGTAGGGGACAAATTCTGCTCTCCCTTAGACTGATCAGGAATAACTCCTTTGAAGTCAGTGGAGTTATTTCAGATTTAAATGACTGTGAGAGACTTTGGCCCTCTCTCTTTTTCTAATTCAGCTCCTTTTCCCCTGCAACACTGCCTGTTTTGAGGTCCTCCTTGGCACTGTGATGGTGCAGTGCAAGTATCTAGATAGAATGTATAGAATAAACTACCTTATGAATTATTTTACTGTATGTTGAGTAGCAGATAAAACACATATTTAACATGCACAGTAAGCTAAATATAGCTTTAATAAGCTAAGTAACTGTAATGTTCTTCTAAATTGTGTATAATAAAAACAGGATCCTGTTTCTAAGGATAAAATATATTTCAGCTATTGGCAATACCAACAGCTTAAGTGGTCATGTTTATTAATTTTATAAGAATTAGGAAATTCATTTTCAGAGAATCAGCATAGTCTTTGATTTTTAACACAGACTACAGTATTAACAGAGCTATTGGTCTGTTTTATCAAGTTTTGTGCAAAATAAAGTTGTTTGGTTTGGGACTTTTGTTAAGATACCCAAGTCAGTACCTAAAAAGTTAGTATAGAAGATTGTTGGGTTTTTCCTTTTATTTTAGAAATACTTAACTTCTGCTCTTACCAAGTTAACATTCAGCAGAGTCTGTTGCCGAAGTGCCTGAAATGATTTCAGCTGTTGTTGAAGGATCTAAATTTGTAAAATGAATAATAGAAAGCTGAGAGGTTTGTACAGATTGAGATGAGTTAGAACAATTCTCTTTATTATACTTACATTTTCCCTTTCGGTTCTAGATTGCCAGTTTGGACCCACCCTCACAGACTAGCTAGAGAAAGTTTTTACTGTCCAATAGCTATTTAGTGGCTTATCTGAAATGAATTGGGAGTTTCCAACACCTTTCCTATTCAGATTCATTTGGAAAAAGAATTCCTGTGTGAATGTATCTGAACTGGATCACAAGCATTCACAAACACAATGAATACATGAGCTAGAGGAATGAGTATAAATTGGGCAAAAAGGTTCCTAATTTTCACAGTTTGCTTAGGAAGCATGTTCCCAACTAGTGGAAGAAGGGGAAGAAGGAGGTAAGAGACATTGTATGGACATAGTCAAATAAATCAGGTTAAAAAAGGTACAACACTTGTTTATATTTAAAAGAAACTGCAGTTGAAAAGATATTTAGTGGTAAACTACATTGCCTCAGACTACATCAGCAAATTGGTCTTCCTACTGGAAACTTTAGCACTATATACAGTTATGGATGTACTGAAACAATCAGTTTAGTTATTAAGCTTCAAAAATGTTTTGTGCTAATAATTTGGATTAATTTAGCATACTTTTAGTGCTGATTGCGGTTGGATTTGACTTTCTGTTCCTGATGTATAATTATCTGAAAAATAAAAGCATCAAACCCTACAGTTATAGTATCTATAATTCACAGGCAGAAACCTTAAATGTCTAGTAAGAGTGCAATGAAAGAGAGAGAGAGAGAGAGAGAGAAATCAGCTCTGCACTGGTGCTCAAACTGGAGAGGAGGGGGAAAATCTTGTTCCTTCCCTAGCCTGGTGCCAGCTGATGATTTAATGATGGCTTGGCTGTTTCCACAAGAAAAAGATTCCCAGCCTTTGGATGGGCAGAGGATGATTCTCCCTTCCAAACCCACGCCATTCAAATGGTGAGACATCCTCTCCAGACCACACCATGCTAACTTAACTTTCTCTTGGAAAAGCTAACAAGCATGTTTGTTAGTGTTGCCAACTCTCATGATTTTGTCTTAAGTCTCATGATAATTATTGTTTTCCTTAAAAACCTGGCTCCTGGAGTCAAGTGGATATGTGATGATTTCAGCCTTTATTCCTAAAGAAAAAGTAAGTTTCTAGCCTTCGTGGCTGTAGAGAAAGTTTCAAAATATGACACGAGTGCATTCTAAAGGTTCAAAAAGCAGAAGGCAAATAAAAAGAACACCAAATCTATTATTTTCACATAAACTCATGATTTTTGGTGAGCCTGACTCATGATTTTTGAACATTTGGGGTTGGCAATATTGGTGTTAGCTTACTCCTGGGGGACCCTTCATCCTATTGCATGTGGCCAAGTGAGAGCACGAGGCAGCAGAAGAATGAAGCGGGGCCAAACCCATCATTTTAATCTGGGGAGTGTGCCGTTAGGGTCCTTGCCTGTTTCATTCTAGTCCAGTGGTTTTCAACCTCTGGTACATGGAGCCCTGGGGATCTGCAGGCATCCGTACCTCCATTCAAAATTTTTTAGGGGTCAGCAAATAAAGGTTGAAAACCATTGCTCTAGTTCATGAGGAATGTCACTTCAAAACATAAGGAGTACTTGTGGCACCTTAGAGACTAACCAGTTTATTTGAGCATGAGCTTTCGTGAGCTACAGCTCACTTCATCGGATGCATAGCATATCGTGGAAACTGCAGAAGACATTATATACACACAGAGACCATGAAACAAAACTTCCTCCCACCTCACTCCCCCGCTGGCAACAGCTTATCTAAAGTGATCCTCAAGTAGAGCCATTTCCAGCACAAATCCAGGTTTTCTCACCCTTCTCCCCCCCCCCCCCCCCCCCACACACACACATACAAACTCACTCTCCTGCTGGCAACAGCCCATCTCCCTTTGAAACCCCTCTTTATAATGCGCATGATAATCAAGGTGGGTCACCTCCAGCACTAATCCAGGTTTTCTCACCCCCCCCCCCACCCCCCCCCCTTTTTTTTTCAAAACATGCTCCTGAGAACTTGGCAGCTAACTTATCACTTGCTTTTCATTTGCATCTAAAGACCATGAGTTCCTCCAGTCCTTCAGCGCAGGGCCCCTATCAATTTGTGAGGAATTTAAGCTTTTGTTACAAAAAATAATTCTAGGTTGTGAAGAACACTTTCTGACTGTGCCCCATATGCAGCAAAGCCTTCCTGGGTATGCAGGCAGCTTGGGATGCTAGCAGGGAGAGGTGTGAACTGCTCCTATTCATCTCACTGGTGTGTTAATTCTGAAGACCAGTGATGACAATTTAAATGGCAACACTATTAATTGTTTCACTCCTGCCCATTTTGGCAGAAAGACCCAGTGCTCCATCACTACATCCCCATAACGTGACTCCTCTGCACATCCTCTGCTGCGGTAGCTGCTTCTGGCCTCTTGCCACTGGCCTGGCTTTGCTGGCACCCGGGGCTGTTCATTACATTTCATTCAGAGCAGCCTCTGCCTTAGTACCTGGGGCGAGGCTGCCACATGTCCCCAGGTTCAGGGGTTGATCCCCATTTGCCTCAAGCTGGCTGTGGACATTCAAGGAGTCATGAATATATTTGTGGTGCTAGAGCAGGGTGATGAGATGTCACCACACAGTGAGGATGCAATGACATCACATCACACGGCGAGGATGCAATGACATCACACCAATCACACACCGAGGATGCAATGACATCCTACCACATCACACAGTGAGGATGCAATGACATCACACCAATCACACTGTGTACATGCAATGACATCACACCAATCACACACCGAGGATGCAATGACATCCTACCACATCACACTGTGTGCATGCAATGACATCACACCAATCACACTGTGTGCATGCAATGACATCACACCAATCACACTGCGAGGATGCAGTGACATCATACCACATCACACTGCAAGGGTGCAATGACATCACTGCACATCATGGTGCCCCCCAGGGGCAGATGCCAATGGGGACCTTGCATTTTGGGCAGAGGGAGACTCTTACCCGGTCCTGCCTCCTCGCAGCTGGCCAGGGCCCTGGAGACGGAGAGCGGCAGGGGGTCCGACCCCTGCCCCCTGCTCCCGCCACTGCTGTCCCCGCAGTCCTTCCCTGCAACGCAAACGGAATCATCAAACTCTGTAACTACGCCCGCCTGAGCAGTCCCCCAATCCGGCCTGCGCGTGTGACTCACTGTGTCCACCGCCTTGTCTCATTTTGTCCTGCGCCCGCCCGCACTCGCTTTCCCTCTCACTGACCCCAACTGCCCAACCTGTTCCGCCTCAGTTCGCGTTGCCAGGTAACGGTTCTCATGGAAGCGGAGGCGGTGCAAGGCAGGCAGCCGTGGCTCCCTGCTCCCGAGGCACGCGCGCCCCCTGGAGGCCACGAGACCCCCCCGCCACGCTCCCCTCTTTCTGCTAGGAGCCTCGCGCCCCCTGGTGGCGCAAACTCCCTTAGAGCTTTCGGTTAGTCGCAGGCCGAAGGGAGGGAGCTCGCTGGCTGCGCCCGGCACATGGGGGGCAGGGGAGGAGCCGAGTCTGTGCTGTGTTAGTGGCCGTTTGTGGAGCGGAGGAAGGTAACTGTATGGTGCTCTGCACAGTGGGGGCTGGTGCAGGAGGATACGCGGTGTGGGGGTGCTGTGGGGATGGGCAGTCTGGGAATGCACAGAGAACAGTCCAGCTGCATTGCACTGAGCCCCTTTGGTGCAAAGCACATCCCCTGCCCTGCAAACTGTGCCCCCTCTCCAGTCCCTGGCAATTCCCCCTCCCCCTCACACCCAAACCTCACTCACTTAGCACGACCCCACTACTACCAGCTCACTCCACAGTGGGGGCTTTTCTGAGAGCCCTAGCTGCTGCAATCAGGTCACAGCTTTCCTTAAAAGCCAGCAAGCTGCCAGCTCCCATGGCACAGAGGAAAGCTTGACTGGGAACCTAAAAGGCTCCAGCCTCAGCCAGGAGGGAAAATGAAAAGAACCCAAGAGCTATTATTTTGTAAATCTCATGATTTTTGTCCACAGTTTCATGATTTGCTGGGACTTGACTCACAAACAATTAGGCAATACTGAAGCACAATAGGGCAAGTGAAGATGTTTCTTTCTCTACACACCCCATTTCCCCTAGTAAGTCTCTTCCTCTGCCCAGGCCAGGCATTGGAAAGCATGCTGTTGTTTTACTTTTCATACATAATTTTTCACACCCTGTTGTTGATAATAAGCCCTGGGAAATTTAAAACAAATGTAATTCCTTGTCAGTTTCGTTATCTACACTGCTCCTACTTCACTGGACTGTTACTGCAACTATTATGTTGCGCTGATAATGGGTGCCATGAGGAGGGCTGGGGGGGGATCTTTGCTGGCAGGGTTGCTCGTGGCCCTCGTCGGGCTGCGCAACAAACCGTGACCTACCCCATAGGTGAGTAAGGAGTCACGGAAGAGGCGGACTTGCTGGTAGGCTGCAGCTGCCTGCTTCCCGGTCCTTTTACCCTCCGCCATGAGGGCCCTCGCGGCCCAGAGGATTTGATGGCAGTCCCCTCATCGCTGGACTGTTACTGCAGGTGGGCAGGCAGGCTTGCTTTAGCAGTGGTCAGTACTGAGACTGATTTTTAGTAATGCATGTTGGGTTTTTTTTGTTGAAAGAACTTAATCATATTTTATTTAAAGAAATAACTTAGGAAAGTGAATCAAAGTTCAGATTAATTTCTTATCTCTCTGCCTATTTAAGGTTATTATATGGCTCCCATTACCGTAATATCTATGTGCCTCCCAATCTTTAATGTATGTATCTTTACAATACCCCTGTGAGGTAGGGAAGTGTTGTTGTCCCTATCTTACAAATGGGGAGCTGAGGCACATACCCAGGCTAGGGCCTGGATGCTCAATGGCATCCAGGTGCCCAACTGCCACTGAGGATCAGGGCCTAACGGTATGTCTATACTGCAGCTGGGAGTGAGTTTTGCAGTACAGGTACTGCAGTACAGAGTAACACTAGCTGGGCTTGAACTAGTGCACTAAAAATGGCAGTGTGGATGGGCCAGTCAAGCCTACCAAGGGTCTGAATTCAGGTTACTAGTCTGAGGCTCTGCCAGAGGCACAATGTTGGCATTGTTGTTTTTAGCCCCAGTAGCATGAGTCTGTCTGCCTGGGTTGGAATGCTTGCTCCCTGCTGCAGTGTAGACATACCCTAAGTTACTTTCCCAATGTCACTTGGGAAATATGTGGTGGAGCAGGGACTTAAACCCAGGTCTCCCAAGTCCTAGGTTAGCACTATAAACACTGGACCATCCTTCATCTCCCCCCACAAAAAATACCCCCAAACTAAAAAAATCAATAAAACTGACAACATATATACCAAACCCTGTTCATTCAATTGCTTTTGTTGTTTCCTAGTGACTAACCCTTATTTACATGTTGTCTACTTAAAGTCTGATCAATAATCCTTATTCACATGAATAACCTTTATTCATGTAAGTAGTAGTCCTATTGAACTAAGAGGCTACTCTTGATTAAATTACTCGTGAATAAAGATTTCAGGATTAGGTTCTTAGACGGTAAATTCTTTGGGGCAGAGATATTCTTTTTACTTGTTTATAAGACATCTGTCAGACTTTTGATATTATATAGATAGGACACTTTTGTTGAAAAAACAACAGCAAATGGTTGATCAAGTCAATATTCTACCATGAGGCAATCCTACCATAGTGGACGTATTCTAAATCTTACACTTTAGCCCAGGGGTGGCCAACCTGAGCCTGAGAAGAAGCCAGAATTTACCAATGTACATTGCCAAAGAGTCACAATAATATGTCAGCAGCCCCGCATCAGCTGCCCCCCGCTCCCAGTGCCTCCCACCCACCGGCAGCCCTGCCAATCAGTGCCTCCCCCTCCCTCCCCGCACCTCCCAATCAGCTGTTTTGTGGCATGCAGGAGGCTCTGGGGGAGAGGGGGAGGAGCGAGGGCATAGCAGGCTCAGGGGAGGGGGTGGGAAGGGGTGGAGTGGGGGCAGGGCCTGTGGCAGAGCCAGGGGTTGAGCAGTGAGCAACCCCCAGCACATCGGGGCTGGAGCTAAAGGCGCCAACTTTCCAGAGTCGGTGCCTATACAAGGAGCCGCATATTAACTTCTGAAGAGCCGGATGTGGCTCCAGAGCCACAGGTTGGCCACCTGTACTTTAGCCCATACATCAAATGTTAAACTTCTATATTTAATATCACAGTTTACCTCACAGTTTACATTACACAGATATTTAATATCTCACAGTTTACCTGAGACACTAAAGTTTTTTATGCCCACTACTATAAATAAGCCAGAAGTGTGTGTGGTAGAGTCTGTTATCTGTAGATAAAATTCATCTTGAGGGTTCTGATTTCAAATTGTGTGAAGTCATTTCCCTGACTTTTCCTGGGGGAAGGAAAATGGTCTTAATGCATAGGCCATAGCCTGAAAAAGGGTTTTCATTTTTGGAGATACTGTATTAGAGAGGTTTTCAGTCTTTATACTGTGGCCCAATTTTTTGTTATATAATTTTCATTTACAAAGTTTGCACATGTGTTCATGGCATTGGATGATTATATTTGAACAAAATTAGATAAATACAAAAAAATCTGGGAAAGTTGGAGGTCATTACTGAGGGAAGGTCTGCAACTAGGCTGTCACAAAGACAAAAAGAGCTCTCTGTTCTACAGGGATACTATCTCCAGGTCACATTTGGATCATGAGTCTCAATGCACAAGAACTGAATAGCCATAATATTTAAGTTTCTCAGACTCTCCAAATAGCTCTAGTGTTTATGCAGAAGTACACGATTAGTGAGCCCTTCATACACCTGTCGATCGACAGCTGAAGAGTCTAGGGACTGGAGATAGTCCAGCAGTATTACACAACAACAATAAAATGTAAATCCTATACTTAGATACCTACTATGAGGCCAGAAATAAATGCTTGTCATTTTCTTGGCCTCATAATTTTTTCTAAAGTTTTGGCCTATGATTGAGATCCAGGGCATAACGGAATACTAAATATATCACAGTAGCTTCCTGTATAATTCTTATAGGAGAAAAGAAAAGCTTTTCACCTACCAAGACCAGATTTCAGCATTCAGTATTTCCGTTCAGCAGCTGAGGACGTCTTTAACATTAATGCAGAGGAAACAGAATCCTTAAATCAGATTTTGGCAACTAAGTAGAGAGAGAATTGATTTTTCAATTAAAAATATATATATTTATTTGATATTTAGAGTCATGTTCTCCACTTCAGGCCTTATTTGAATCTCATCCCAAATAAAACCAATGACATTCTATTGTCTTCAGTGGAAATTTACACCAGTGTAAGGGAGCTTAGAATAAGGCCCTTTTACTTTAGTGAGATTATGCTGGGTATAACTGAAGGAAGAATTTGTCTCAGTTGCATCATACTACAGTGTTAGGGATTTTTTAAAATAAGGCATTTAAATTCACCCTTAAGTGGCAGCAGTAGATAAAGTATTTCAATTTTGTGATAGACCTTATTTCAAGGGAAAATTTTAATTAAAATACCCAGCCTTCCTGTCAATTCAAGGAGACTACCAACCTTTTTAAAAGACCATTTTATAATATGAAATATCTGGGAAGGAGGAGGGGAGACTATGCTGTCAAGCAATATGACATAACAGGAAAGAAACCAAATTGCTTAGGCTGATGACAGTGGTGGAATTCACTATCTTAATAATGTAAAGAATAATGTGCAGGCTTAGTTGCTCCATGGTTCTTATATGAATGTGTTTGAATAATGGACATTCCCCAGAACATTTAAGTTTTATCATCAGCGAAGATGGTGACACAAAAAAACAGTGAGTTTTCCCACTGATGTAAATAGAGGTTTACACATACATGCTCCCTAATGTTAGTGGGAGTCTGCATCTAAATCACAAGTGTATCAGTCAATAGGAGAATAAATCCCTTAGTATTCTACCAGTTTTAGATCACTCAAGACAGACGCTATAAATAAGAATATTAAAGACCCACTGTGAAGTAGAGCAGTTACCTGGAAGAAACCTCTTCATAAGTTTAAGAAACATCTCTCCAATCTAGTCCATCCAAGAGGTGATTATGCTTCTGGTAGAATGATCTGAAAAGGGAATAGAGGGCCAGATTCTTAGCTGATGTGAACTGATGTAGTTCCATTGCCTGTTTACAACAGCAAATGGTCTGGCCTAGAGTATTTTATGAGGTTCCCAATCCATCAGTGTAGATATGAACATAAGTAGTAGCACCTTATTGGATTCCTGGAAAGACAAAAAGGCCTGTTAGATATTCTAAACCCTTGTGTCCTGGTTAAATAAACTTCCAAAGCAACCTTGTAATTCAAAATAAAAGATTGAGTAATACAACAGCTTCCTAATGATATAGTACAAGTGAATCCCAAAGTCAACATGAAAGGAGGAAGCATGAACATCCTGGCAGAGAGAGTGTCCTCTGCTGATGTCTATATAAGCTGAAATAAAGCAAATACAGTGGAACCCCGTTTATCTGATCTAATTGGGACCAGGGCCAGATCAGATAATCAGAAATTCAGATAATCAGGAGAATGGGCAAAGAGCTTTCTATCCATTATTTTAAGATGCAGAGTTGCTTTTACACTAGCTGACACCTCCTGGAAGCAGCAGCAGCAATAATAATAATAATTTTCAGACTTCTTTTCAATAATTTTGCCAGCACTGCCACATGTTTTGTAAATACAGTAGGTGAACTTTTCAGATCAGAGAGGAATATCTTGTACTTGAACGTTTCCTTGCCTCAGAAACTGGCAGTGAGCCCCCCTCCTCATAGGGATCAGAAAATAAGCATGTTTTAGATCTAAAATGCCAGTCAACTTCTTGGCCTCCACCAGCTGCAAAAGCTGTTTACAGTGAGCATGTGGAATCCTTTGATACTTCATAAAATAGTATATCTGTATGGGATGAAAGGGTCCTGGTTTTTGGGGACAATGGAATACAGTATTTTGAATGAACTTCTTGGCTTCGAAGAAAGTCATGTAACTATCCCTATTGGATCCTTCTTTTTATATGGGTGCATACACTATTTGAGATGGCTTGTTGACCCAGAAAAAACGAACTGAAATACCTTTGCAAATGGTTACTAACCACTCAATGACCTCATGTAATATTTTACCATATTTGAAGGAGAAATCAGTCTTTGTTCTACAGAGTAAACATTTTAAGATGTGAGAGACGTTATCTGAAAATGCGGGTTGAAGCTTTTGTATTGGAAGACCTATGAGAGATCCCTCATTCACCACCAGCTCCTCAATTTGATTACTCCTATAAGAAGATTGATAAGATTAGGAGTGAAAGGATTAGGAGATTAGAAATATGGCCTTTTATATGATTGAGGTGAGCATATTGCACCTACTTGTCTTACTTATTCCTAAATCTGCCTTGAGAGGTCTTAAAGGGTCTGAAAATGTTATCATTTAGGCATCTCCATTTGTCTGAGTCACAACATGGTCACAATAGATGGTTCAAGGCAAAAATTCAACTTTCAACATCTGGCAAAAATTTAGGGCTTGTCTTCTCTGCTAAAGAAGCTGAATTTTTTACCTTGAGTTAAAAATACAGTGACGACCAGGCACTTCAGTTTTACCGCAAGGTAAACTCACTGAGGTCATCCCTAAAAGTTTACCTCATGGTATAACTTCTCTATATAACTAAAGAGTACACAACATATTCAAAAGAACTATTGGCTATTTTCCACACATGTTTGGGAGTAACTGGGCTTTTCTTATAGAAAGCCTGGACATACAGAGGGTCATCCCCAGAGTTCACTAATTGCCTAATTTTTTACAATAAAGACAAATGATAACAAATAGCATGATTCTCAAAGCTTGCAATATCAGGTGCCAAACTATCTTGACATATGCAGTGTTGTTGTAGCCATGTTGGTCCCGGGATATTTAGAAAGACGAGGTGGATGAGGTAATATCTTTTATTGGACCAACTTCAGTTGGTGAGAAAGGGAAACTTTCAGGCTTACGCAGTGCTCTTCTTCAGGTCTGGGAAAGGTACTCAGAGTGTCACAGCTAAATACAAGCTGGAACAGATTGTTTAGCATAAGTTGTTAACACATATTTCAAGGGACCATTGAAGGTGAAGTGGCCTGTTAAAATGACCCAAGCTGCTTCTCCCCTTCCTGCTTTTCCCCTTCCTTTCCTCTCTATGATTGGAGAGGACTTAATGGGCCTTGACTGGTCCCTTGAAATATGTGTTGTCTACTTATGCTAAACAATGTGTTCCACATTGTATTTAGCTGTGACACTCTGAAGTTTCCCAGACGTGAAGAAGAGCTCTGTGTGAGCTCAAAAGCTTGTCTCACCAACAGAAGATGGTCCAATAAAAGATATTACCTCACCCATCTTGTCTCTCAAACTGTTTTGAGTGTGTATAACCCCGTGATCTTTTGAAGGAGGAAGCTGATTTAACCACAAACAGCTCATTAAATTTGTCTTGTCCTTTAACATCACAGACATAATATTAGAATCAGCTACATGGGCAGCTGTCACATTCTGATTATTGTAAAAGGATGAGTATGAATATTCTGTGAACCTTTGAACAGGTGCAACCTAGACAGGTTTATTACATCATCAAAACAATAAAGATAATAATATGTTAGGCATAGAGGACCTATGAGTAGTCCTAGACCCAGAGTATATAAAAGGTTTAGAAATGTCTGTTTGTTACTCTGACTTGCCTGGCAAATTAATGGCTAAGTAAGTCAGGATTCTGTGAGTAAACAACGGAAAAATAAAAAATTAGGGCCAGTCTCTGTTTACTTAAGTTGAAGAATTTTAAATAGTTCAGAGTCATTTGATGGATAAAATGAGGAGAAAGTTACTTTTGTTGCTTTTGTCCCCTGTATCCTATCTACCAGGGTGCAGATGTCTAAGATCAATCATAAATCTTGTCTGGCTGAGGTCAGGTGAAGAAAGAGAGACTCTCATAGTTTCAAATTCTAGGAAAGGCAATCTTTCCCTGTGACACACTGAACACCTTGATTTATATCTGTATCCACATGTGAAGAGTAGATGGTATGGTTGAAGCACACTGTGAGCCCTTTCAGCATCTGGGCTAAGAATGGCTTGTCTTGGGAAATTCCATTGTAGGGAAAGACTTTCTATCAGGTTGTAGTGGAGCCCCAGCCAAAATGAAGGCATGGGCCTGGAACTGGCTGCTTCTGAGGCTGTGTTTTCTATTCTTCATACACAACTGTGGGATGATGATGATGGTAGACTGTTTTGAGAGCTTGTTGTTAGCCCTGTTACAAGCATCTTGATGCAGATTCTAACTCAGTCCTCGCTTTTGTCAATGGTAGGACAATGACCAATACCAATATCATTCTACCAAAAGGCAGAATCTGCATTAGATGGCTTTCCAGAACTGGACTGCTGTCCTGACAATGAATGTCTTCCAAGGTACTGGTTCTAGAATCTCACTAGAATCTAGAATCAGTGCCTTAGTACCATGTGCTTATAGAACTTACATGCTTAATGGCTGGGTTTTGGCACCTAATTAGCTCCTGGTATGGGGCACAAGGAAGAACAACATTGAGTCTCAGGGCCTTTTGTGCAATATCTCTGAAAAGTGCACTATCGTGGATGGCAGGTATATAGAAAAGGTGATTCACAGATCCACATCAAGCTTGTGTGCATGGGAAAAATCTCATAACAAATCATGCTGAGTAAGGGAAAGGCTACATGCTTCCTAGACGGAGGTGTCAATAGAGAAGGTTTTGGAACAAATTGATAAATTAAACAGTAATAAGTCTCTAGGATCAGATGATACTCACCCAAGTGTTCTGAAGGAACTCAAATATGAAATTGCCGAACTACTCACTGTGGTATGTAACCTATCGCTTAAATCAGCCTCTGTACCAGATGACTGGTGGATAGCTAATGTAATGCCAATTTTTAAAAAGGGCTCCAGAGGCGATCCTGGCAATTACAGGCTGGTAAGCCAACTTCAGTACCAGACAAACTGGTTGAAACTATAGTAAAGCAAAGGATTATCAAACACCTAGAGGAGCACAGTTTGTTGGAGAAGAGTCAACAGGGCTGTTGTAAAGGAAAATCATGCCTCACCAATCTATTAGAATGCTTTGAGGGGCCACGTGGACAAGGATGGCCAAACTTACTGACCCTCCAAGCTGCATATGATCGATAATCTTTAGAAGTTTCAGAGCTGGGCATGCCTGCCGAGGCTCGGCGGCTTCAGCCCTGCGGGGCACGCCTGCCAGGGTTCAGGCCTTTTGCCCTGCCGCAAGATGGTGGGGCTCGGGGCTGAAGCCCTGCTCCTGCTGAAGCCCCAAGCCCCAGTAGTCGCCTCTCATGGGGCTGAAGCCACAAGACCTTACAAACAGAACATTCTTAACTCCATTATAATCAAAGCCTTCTGCTCACTTCCAGCAAGAAAAGGAAAAAATGGCTCTGGGACTCACGAAATTTATAAGGTTCTAGTCAATGGGTGCTTTCAAGAGTGGGAAGCCAGCTAGAATTTTTCCGTTTCTTGACTACATTTTTTGTGAAGGAGAAGGAAAGGAAAAACAGATTTGGATGCACACAAGATGTGAAGTTCCATGCTTCTATGTACAGAAGAAGGGAATTCAAGGAAAGTAAGCCATATTCTGCTCTGTTGTGCTGTTTTAGATTACAGTGGAATTACTCTGGATTTACACTGGTATAATAGCAGAATTTGGCCTAGTGATTAACCACTTAACATAATCTCACACTTCAATTTTAATTTGACTGTGATAAACAGGAACAGAAGCACTAGTCAATAAAATGGGCTTTGGCATGGGAGCCACAGCTGTGTTTAGTACCTCTGCAAGTCAGGCTATTAATGACAAAAATGAAAATTTGTGATTGAGGGAATTAATAAATAAGAAGCATCAGGATAGTAGGTAATCCTTGGAAAGAGTCAAAATAAAAGGGTCTCAGTCAATGCTACTTATTACGTGAGCAAAAATAAATTGATCTGTGTAACGAACAAGGAAATGGCTGAGAGACATTAAAGGAGTGCCGTCAACTTGATGCTACTGTTAGTTTATATTTTTACACATTAGATTTCAAGTACTATAATTAACCCTGGTTCTCTTTGCCACTTTTTGAGGGGGTTTTCTTTTTTGCTTTCATTCCCCTGTTGCTGGGTGTAAATACCTTCACAAACAACTGTCACAAAGTATTTTAAAATGTACAAACTGGAAAAATAGAGATTTCTTATTTCCAGTCTTTATGAATTATAGTATTCTTCTTCGAGTGCTTGCTCATATCAATTCCAATTAGGTGTGTGCTCCCCAATACTGTCATCACGGTACTGCTCCCTGATGCTGGCCTTGAGACAGCGTTCCCTGACTCTGGCTCCAACTGAACGACACTGATTCCCGGCACCGACCACGCAGCACCGCTCTCCAGCACCACACCGATCAGCACTGCCGTGGTCATCGCGCTCTAATTCCTTTTACTTGAGACACAGTTGGTACTGGCGAGATGCCTGTGGCAGGCGTAGTGGGAAAGACCGACGCAATGGCCATTTTTGACTCCATGGGCATACCACCAAGCCCAAGGCACACTCCCCAGGGGTTCACAGTCTGTGGCCTCAGAAGGATGTGTGCCTCCGCCAGCCAGGGACTGTCCCATACCTTGGGGTTCTGAGACAGGGTCAGGTTGTGGCACAAGCATGGTCCTGCTCCCGGCATCGAGACTGCGGTCGGCACCGAGAGTCATGGCACCAAACAGTACGACTTCAGGGAGCTGGAGGGCCAAGAGGGCCCAGTGCTGCCTCTGGCTTCATCATCTTCATCACCGGATGAAGCAATGGTGGGATCTTCCTCCTTGGGGCTGCCCTATTGATAGCAGGGCACATCAGGACCTGCAGCGCAGGATCGCCTGCTATATGGGCTATGAGGAAGTGGTGGAATTGGAGGACCCAGTGGTGAACATTTTAACCCCGGAAGGGCCATTCAGGGTACTTCTGCCCCTTATAAAAACTATTCAAACCACAACAAAAAATTTGTGGGAAACCCCTGCCTCCATCCTCCAACATCCAAGGGGGTGGAGAGGAAGTATTTTGTACCCTTCAAAGGGTAGGAGTACCTATTCCCTCACCCACAACCCTGCTCATTGGTGGTGGTGACAGTTAACGAGAAAGAGAGAGAGTTGCAACAGGGCCCGACTCCCAGGTTGAAAGACTCCAAAAAGATGGACCTCTTCGTCCGCAAGGTCTACTCGACTGGGGGACTCCAGCTGAGGATTGCTAACCAACGGGCAACCCTCAGCAGATACAATTTTAACTCATGGGACTTCATGATGAAATTTAAGGAGCTTGTGCTGCCTGACTCTAGGGCAGAGTTTGCGTCAATAGTGGACGAGGGCAAGGCAGTGGAATGGACCTCTTTACAGGTCTCACTGGACGCTGCGGACTTGGCTGCGCATACCTTGTCCTTGGGCACAGCCATGAGAAGGAGCTCTTGGCTACAGGCATCCGGCCTTCCCCCCGAAGTCCAACAAACTATTCAGGACCTGCCTTTTGACGGCATGGGCCTCTTTGCAGAGCAAACAGACTCCAGTCTTCACAGCTTAAATGATTCTCAGGCAACTATGAAATCGCTGGGCATGTATAGACCAGCCATCCAGCACAAATATTTTAAGCCTCAGCTCCAGCAGCGCTTCTATCCTCCCTGGCCCAGGCAGGACTTCTCCAGGAAGCGGGGCAGGAATTTCAGACACAAGCCTCCCCATCCTCTGCCTAGGCAGGGCCAGGGCTCAACAACACCATCATCGGACTCTAAGCAGGCCTTTTGAAGATGCACCCGAGGACGATGCACCAGCTGACATACCGGATCCTCATCCCTGTTTTCTGTACTGTCTGTCCCACTTTTACTGTGCAGATAACATCAGACCGCTGGGTCCTTCGCACGATAGAAGTTCTTTGCATGATAGAAGTGAGATATTCTCTCCAATTCTGCTCTTCCCTTCCCTCCCATCCGACTTTCCCCATCCCTCTTCAGGGACCCTTCTCACGAGGATCTTCTCATGCAGGAGATCCAGATACTCCTTGCCGTGGGAGCAGTGGAGGAAGTTCCTCAGGATCTAAGGGGCCAGGGATTCTACTCCCGTTATTTCCTAATCACCAAAGCCAATAGGGGATCTCAGACCTATCCTAGACCTGCGAGGCCTCAACAACTTCATGAAGAAGTTGAGGTTCCGCATGGTCTCCCGACGTGCAATTATTCCCTCTCTGGATCTGGGAGACTGGTACAGCAGCCTCGACCTCAAGGACGCGTACTTCCACATCTCCATACTTCCTGCCCACAGACGTTTCCTCAGGTTTATGGTCAACCACAACAATTACCAATTTATGGACGGTCCTCCCCTTTGGCCTTTCTATGCCTTTCTAGCCACCTTCCTACGCCAGAGGCAGGTGCAGGTTTACCCATACCTCGAGGACTGGCTACTCAGGGTACGTTCTAGGGACCAGGTGGAGCGACAAATCAGCTTTGTAAGATCCACCTTCGACAGGTGGGGTCTTCTGCTCAACGAGCACAAATCGACCCTATCCCTGACACACAGGATAGAGTTTATCAGAGCAGTGTTGGACTCGGGCCAGGCCAGGGCATCCCTACTAGAGGCTCGCTTTTGCTCAATGACAGACATCATACAAAGCCTCAGGTGGTACCCTGCTATCACAGCAAGGGGTTGCTTGAGGCTCCTTGGCCTCATGGCAGCTTGTACGTATGTGGTGCAGCACGCGATGCTGAGGCTCAGGCCTCTCCAAGCTTGGCTGGTGTCTGTCAGCCTACCGTCTGGGGCGCGACAGTCTGGACAAAGAGGTCACCCTCCTGGTACCAGTTCTCTAGTCTCTCCACTAGTGGCTCAATCCACAGGAGGTATGCTAGGGAGTCCCCTTCAACAAACCTCAGCCCTCTCTGTCCCTGGTGACAGATGCGTTAGCGTTGGGATGGGGCGCATACCTGGGAGAACACAGGACCCAGGTCTCTGGTCACAGCACGAGCTTTCACTTCACATCAGTGTCAAGGAGTTGAGTGCGGTCCAGCTGGCATGTCAAGCCTTCTGGACCCAATTGCAAGGGAAGTGCATGAGGGTCATGATGGACAAAACAACTGCGATGTTTTACATAAACAGGGTGGGGCTGGTTCCTCTCCCATACGTCGAGAAGCCCTCAAGCTGTGGTACTTCTGCATAGCCCACTCCATTCACCTGGAAGCATCTTACCTCCCAGGCTCTCAGAACGAGATGGTGGACAGCAGATCCTTCCACAATCACGAGTGGTCTATCTGCCTGGACATTGTGCACAACATTTTCCAAAGGTGGGGAGTCCTTCAAATTGTCCTGTTTGCCACAAAGAGCAGCAGAAAATGCCCCCAATTCTGTTCCTCCCAGAAGCACAGCCTGGGCTCTCTCGTGGATCCGTTTCTCCTCCCTTGGACGGACCACCTGTTATTAGCATTCCCACTGATTTCACTCATCCACAAGGTTCTGCTAAAAGTCTGCAGGGACAAGGCGGCGGTCATATTGGTAGCACTGGCTTGGCCTCGCCGGCACTGGTATACCACGCTCCTGGAGCTGTCAGTGAAAGCTCCAATCTCGTTACCCCTAGTCCCTGACCTGATCACTTAAGACCACGGTCAGCTTAATCACCCCAACCTCGATTCCCTTCACCTCACCGCTTGGAAGCTTCATAGAATATCAGGGTTGGAAGGGACCTCAGGAGGCCATCTAGTCCAACTCCCTGCTCAAAGCAGGATCTAATCCCCAACTAAATCACCCCAGCCAGGGCTTTGTCAAGCCTGACCTTAAAAACTTCTAAGGAAGGAGATTCCACGACTTCCCTAGGTAACCCATTCCAGTGCTTCACCACCCTCCTAGTGAAAAAGTTTTTCTTAACATCCAACCTAAACCTCCCCCACTGCAACTTGAGACCATTACTCCTTGTTCTGTCATCTGCTACCACTGGGAACAGTCTAGATCCATCCTCTTTGGAACCCCCTTTCAGCTAGTTGAAACCAGCTATCAAATCCCCCCTCAGTATTCTCTTCTGCAGACTAAATAATCCCAGTTCCCTCAGCGTCTCCTCATAACTCATGTGCTCCAGCCCCCTAATCAATTCTGTTGCCCTCTGCTGGACTCTTTCCAATTTTTCCATATCCGTCTTGTAGTGAGAGGCCCAAAACTAGACATAGTACTCCGGATGAGGCCTCACCAATGCCGAATAGAGGGGAATAATCACTTCCCTCGATCTGCTGGCAATGCTCCTACTTAGACAGCCCAAAATGCTTTTAGCCTTCTTGGCAACAAGGGCACACTGTTGACTCATATTCAGCTTCTAGTCCCCTGTCCTCAGGTCCTTTCCTGCAGAACTGCTGCCGAGCCACTCGGTCCCTAGTCTGTAGCAGTGCATGGGATTCTTCCGTCCTAAGTGCAGGACTCTGCACTTGTCCTTGTGGAACCTCATCTGATTTCTTTTGGCCCAATCCTCTAATTTGTCTAGGTCCCGCTGTATCCTATCCCTACCCTCCAGCGTATCTACCACTCCTCTCAGTTTAGTGTCATCTGCAAACTTGCTGAGGGTGCAATTCACACCATCCTCCAGATCATTAATGAAGATATTAAACAAAACCGGCCCCAGGACCGACCCTTGGGGCACTCCGCTTGGTACCGGCTGCCAACTAGACATGGAGCCATTGATCACTATCCGTTGAGTCCAATGATCTAGCCAGCTTTCTATCCACCTTATAATCCATTCGTCCAGCCCCATACTTCTTTAACTTGCTGGCAAGGATACTGTGGGAGACCATATCAAAAGCTTTGCTAAAGTCAAGGAATAACACGTCCACTGCTTTCCCCCTCATCCACAGAGCCAGTTATCTCATCATAGAAGGAAATTAGGTTGGTCAGGCATGACTTGCCCTTGGTGAATCCATGCTGACTGTTCCTGATCACTTTCCTCTCCTCAAAGTGCTTCAAAATTGATTCCTAGAGGACCTGCTCCATGATTTTTCCAGGGACTGAGTTGAGGCTGACTGGCCTGTAGTTCCCCAGATCGTCCTCCTTCCCTTTTTTAAAGATGGGCACTACATTAGCCTTTTTCCAGTCTTCCGGGACTTCCCCCGATCGCCATGAGTTTTCAAAGATAATGGCCAATGGCTCTGCAATCACATCCGCCAACTCCTTTAGCACCCTCGGATGCAGTGCGTCTGGCCCCATGGATTTGTGCTCGTCCAGCTTTTCTAAATAGTCCTGAACCAGGGCTGGTCATCTCCTCCCCATACTGTGGGGCTGCCCAGTGCAGTAGTCTGGGAGCTGACCTTTTTCATGAAGATAGAGGCAAAAAAAGCATTGAGTACATTAGCTTTTTCCACATCCTCTATCACTAGGTTGCCTCCCCCATTCAGTAAGGGGCCCACACTTTCCCTGACCTTCTTCTTGTCGCTAACATACCTGTAGAAACCCTTCTTGTTACTCTTAACATCCCTAGCTAGCTGCAACTCCAGGTGTGATTTAGCCTTCCTGATTTCACTCCTGCATGGCTGAGCAATATTTTTATACTTCTCCCTGATCATTTGTCTAAGCTTCCACTTCCTGTAAGCTTCTTTTTTGTGTTTAAAATCAGCAAGGATTTCACTGTTAAGCCAAGCTGGTCACCTGCCATATTTACTATTCATTCTACACATCGGGATGGTTTGTCCCTGCAACCTCAATAAGGATTCTTTAAAATACAGCCAGCTCTCCTGGACTTCTTTCCCCCTAATGTTATTCTCCCAGGGGATCCTGCCCATCAGTTCCCTGAGGGAGTCAAAGTCTGCTTTTCTGAAGTCCAAGGTCTGTATTCTGCTGCTCTCCTTTCTTCCTTGTGTCAAGATCCTGAACTCGATCATCTCATGGTCACTGCCTCCCAGGTTCCCATCCACTTTTGCTTCCCCTACTAATTCTTCCCTGTTTGTGAGCAGCAGGTCAAGAAGAGCTCTGCCCCTGCTTGGTTCCTCCAGCACTTGCACCAGGACATTGTCCCCTACACTTTCCAAAAACTTCCTGGATTGTTTGTGCACCACTCTATTGGTCTCCCAGCAGATATCGGACTGATTGAAGTCTCCCATGAGAACCAGTGCCTGCGATCTAGTAACTTCTGTTATTTGCCTGAAAAAAGCCTTGTACACGTTATCCCCCTGGTCTGGTGGTCTATAGCAGACTCCCACTATGACATCACCCTTGTTACTCACCCTTCTAACTTAATCCAGAGACTCTAAGGTTTCTCTGCAGTTTCATACTGGAGCTCTGAGCAGTCATACTGCTCCCTTACATACAAAGCAACTCCCCCACCTTTTTTTCCCTGCCTGTCCTTCCTGAACAGTTTTTTATCCATCCATGACAGTACTCTAGTTATGTGAGTTATCCCACTAAGTCTGTTATTCCAATCACATCATAATTCCTTGACTGTGCCAGGACTTCCAGTTCTCCCTGCTTGTTTCCCAGGCTTCTTGCATTTGTGTATAGGCATTTAAGATAACTCGCTGATCGTCCTGTTTTCTCAGTATGAGGCAGGAGTCCTCCCCTCTTGCGCTCTCCTGCTTGTGCTTCCTCCTGGTATCCCACTTCTCCATTTACTTCAGGGCTTTGGTCTCCTTCCCTCGGTGAACCTAGTTTAAAGCCCTTCTCACTAGGTTATCCAGCCTGCTTCATGGCTAAACCCGATGGAGCTCATGTGCTTCGAGCAGGTTAAAGAGGTCCTACTTGGTAGCAGGTAACCCTCCACCAGGGTGATTTGCCTGGCCAAGCGGAAGAGGGTTGTAATCTAGTGTTCTCAGGGTCACGCTCCTCCGTGATAGGCACCCATACCAGTTATTCATTGGTTATTCTGGACTACCTACTGCACTTAAAACTGCAAGGCCTCTTGGTATCATCTCTCAAGGTACATCTGGCAGCCATTTCTTCCTTCCACTTGGGAGCGGCCAGCCGTGCTGTCTTCACTAACCCAATGGTCAGTCGTTTCCTGAAAGGCCTGGACAGGCTATACCCGCAGGTTAAGAAACCAGTCCTGGCGCGGAATCTCAACCTGGTCCTTTCCAGACTAATGGGCCCCCATGTGAACCCTTGGTGACTTGTTCGCTGCACTACCTGTCATGGAAGGTGCCTTCCTAGTCGCAATCACCTCAGCAAGAGAGTGTTCGAGCTTAAAGCTCTAGCCTCTGACCCTCCCTACACCGTTTTCTGTAAAGACAACATGCAACTTAGACTGCACCCAGCCTTTCTCCCAAAGCTTGTGTCCGAATTCCACTCCAACCAGTACATTTTTCTACCAGTCTTTTACCCTAAGCCTCACGTGGACAGTCGAGAACAAAGGCTCCACTCCCTAGATGTTGAATGAGCGCTAGCCTTTTACATTGAATGCAGAAAGCCGTTCCGTAAATTGAATCAGTTTTTCGTGGCAGTCGTAGACCGGATGAAAGGCCTCTCAGACTCATCGCAGAGGATTTCATCATGGATCATGTCCTGTATCCAGGCATGCTATGATTTGGCAAAAGTGCTGGCTACTGAACTAATGGCACATTCCACAAGAGCGCAGGCCTCCTCGGCAGAGATCCTGATCCAGGAGATCGCAAGGCGACGTGGTCCTCGGTTCACACTTTCACGTCTCATTACGTGATTACCCAGTACGCCAGAGAGTATGCAGCATTTGGCAGAGAGGCGCTCCAATCAGTGATTCCATTAACTCCAACCCCACCGCCTAGGTAAGGCTTGGGAGTCATCTAATTGGACTCGATATGAGCAAGCACTCGAAAAAGAAAAACGGTTACTCACCTTCTCGTAACTGTTCTTCGAGATGTGTTGCTCATATCTATTCCAAACTCTCCCGCCTTCCCCTCTGTCAGAGTAACTGGCAAGAAGGAACTGAACAGGTGGTGGATCAGCAGGGACCTATATTCACTGCCATGGAGGCACCACTCCAGGGGGCTCCACAGCCAACCTGGCAGGTGCTGCTAGGGCAGGGGTGTGCAAACTTTTTGGCCTGAGGGCCACATCGAGATTGCGAAATGGTATGGAGGGCCTCCCCAAACAGCCTGGCCTCTCCCCCCTCTCACTTCCCACCCCCTGACTGACCCCCTCAGAATCTTCAACCCCCCCGCTCCTTGTCCCCTGACTGCCCCCTCTCAGGACCTGCCCGCCCCTAACCACGGCCCGGGACCTCACCCCCTATTCAACCCCCCCTGCTCCCTGTCCCCTGACTGCGCCGACCCCTATCCACACCCCTGCCCCCTGACAGGCCCCCCGGAACCCCCGACCCATCAAGACTTCTTGTCCCCTGACCACCCCACCCCCCAGGAGCCCCGTCCCTCACTGCCCCCCCAAGGACCCCACCCCCTATCCAACCCCCCCTGCTCCCTGTCTCCTGACCGACTCCCTCCCCGAACCTCCACCCCATCCGACCACCCCCTGTCCTCTGACTGCCTCCCGGGACCTCCTGCCCCCCCGCCCCCTTACCATGACACTCAGAGTGGCAGAATAGGCTTATTGGAAAGCCTGGGAGGTGGGCGGGTGCAAGCCGTGCTCCCTGCATGGCGGCGTGCCTGTGGGGGAGAGGGAACAGTGGGGGAGGGGCTGGGGTTGAGCCTCCCTGGCAGGGAGCTCAGGGGCCGGGGAGGACAGTCCCACGGGACGGATGTGGCCCGTGGCCCGTAGTTTGCCCACCTCTGTGCTAGAGGAAAAACTTAGACAACTGTGCATGCGGCATGCGCACACACCTAATGGAATGGATATAAGCAACACATTTCGAAGAACAACAGTTACAAGAAGGTGAGTAACCATTTAATCGTTGGAGTTATTTTGTTACAATTGCAGGTACAAATTTTTCAACTGCTGGTGTGATTTAAAAAAAAAATCATGGTGTTTGTTGACACCGAAGACCTCAAATGAAGGACTAGAACTAAGTCTCTCTGCTGCTAAGGATTTCCACACACAGTGGAAGCTTGTGTGCTGAAAGAGTATTCACTGCACAGGTTTGAATGGCTGTAAATCAGTGCAAATTGGTACCTCCCTGGGGCTCTTGTTATCCTTAAGCTGCCTCTGTGCGATAATCCATGCAGGAGGTTGTGATGTCAAATAGCTCAAGCGAGGCTCAGTCTCTTTATTAAGCTCTCAACTAGTAAGACCTGACCTCACAAGTATCAAGTGCTAGTACAAACTTCTGGCACACAAAAACATGTTTCACATGTCGTTCTCTGACCACGTACCTCTGGAGAAAGAAAGATGTAATTTCACTGTCTTATGACCTCCCACTCAGGATCTGCTTTCTTTCCCTGAAAAGAGGTGCATGTTAAATTGCTTCTACCCTGTAGAGGTTACCTGCATGGGAACCTCTCCCAAGGTATGGTCTAGAGTTGCTCTTGGGCTCTCTGATATTATTAGCTAAGACAAAAATAAAGGAGACTAAGCCTATTTCAAGGGGAGTATACATCATTTAGTAGTCTCCTGTGTGGTTCTGTTTTACAAAGATTTCAAGGATATTCAGACTAACTAAATCTTCCTCTCACCTTCCCACACACATACACATGCAAAGACGGTTCTTTATGGAAACTGAAACATTCTCTGTTGCTACGCCATCTCTACATGTTTGCTGTCCAGTATTTCATTTGTATATCTTGTAGGAAACCCACATCCACAGAAACAATCATCTGATTTTTGCTGGATGTAATTTTCCTCATGAAGTACAGTGGTGTATATTTTCCTTCTGACTGTATGCAGAACTAAATTCCTGTGGTTTACTTTAGTTTACTTTTAAAAAATTATGAAGTATCAGAAAAAGGAAAAAGAAAAGGAGACCTTTACATTTGTATTAAAAATATATCTGAAAACCAGAGGCCAATCTGAAAAAGATGTAATTAATTATTTTAAGTGTCCTAAAGTCAAAAGGACTTGAAATATATATACAGTACAATTTGGGTTGAATTATAGCTTTGCCCTGGGCTTGAAACAAAGAGGAGAGGGTTGCAGTGCTCTTGGAGCAGGCTGGAAGGCGGATTGTGAGTCTAACTCCAGGGTTTCCTCTAGCTCCAAGTGGGAAGTACACTGTGCCAGATCTTCATGAATCATACTCCCCTGGAGTGCTGTTGCAACTACAGTGGCCAGCATGTTGATGCAATGAAGCCAAGGCTCCGCCAGTTTCTTCCCTCATGGACAGTTGAGGGAATAATGGCTCTTTCCTATGGCTACTACCCAGAGTGTGGGCACACCAGACAGGAGTGTAATGGGTTGCTTTATGTTGCATTACTCTGCTGCACAGCCACGAATGCTAGGCCACAATATGGCCCTCTGTCATAATATAGAAACTTCTTTTTGACTCGACTGTGTTGGCATACAAAAGTTGACAATTATACATTTTTTCATTATTTTTTGCCTTTGATTTCTCCTGTCTCAACCAACTTCTCCGGAACCTACTCTGCTCTATTTAATATCGGTTTCTTGTAGGCAGCTGGGTTGCTTACAAGATTCTTAAGAAAGGTTTATTCAGGCTCTTGACTAAACATTTTTTTAACAGAAAAAGAATTTTGAAAGCAGACCAGAGACCTGTAAGAAACTGTTTAAAAGGCAAGACAGACACAGGGTGGGGGAAGGTGTGTATATATAACAAAAAGGATATGACAATACTTCATGTATAGTCATTTTCACTTTTCACCTCACCTTCATCCTGTTTGTTTGTTTTTCACAGATTACCAAGGGAAAGAAAAAAAAATTAAAGTAGAAAAATGTAAATGTAAAGCTAAACATTTAACAGGAAACTGGAAAGAAGGTGTAGTGTCTTTTAACAGATTATATTAAAATGTTTTAGATTTCAGATAAGTGGTGTCCCTTTAACATCATTGAAAGAAACCTAAACAGCTGACTGGGACATGTCTTTGGACAATCAGTGTCAAAGCCATGTTATATCTTTTATTTCAGATACTATCTGCAGTTTGTACATTGTGAAAGGTGCAGCTTTATTTTAAGTGTTCATATGCTTCAAAATAGCTTTGCTGTTTATGCAAAAGTAACATAGCTGGGGAATACTTTTTACACCTGTTGATCGACATCTGAAGAGTCCAGATAACAAACATCTATACTTAGCATCTTACTCTCCATCCAAAAATAAATACTTATGGCTCTACAGGGCTCTTAGCTTTAAAAAAAAGTATTTGTGCATAGTTGGTAGCATTAAGGTATCATGATTACTGGCTACAACATTCTTAAGCTAGTGGATAAAGATTCTCACTTTTGAGTGAGACATAAGGGAAATATGTCAGGAACCATTGACACCATAGAGAAAAAAGAATGTAGCCTTTGGATGGCTCTGGAGAGTGCCACTTAAATTTTAAATATATCTATATTTAGTTCCCTCAGACTGGAGTTCGGCAGAGACTGCAGGACAGAACTCCATTTTTTTCCCCTCCCTGCTCTTCTAATTTAGGGTCTTTAATTCAGTCTGGAGTGGAAACCCTTCTTTCAAACCTTTCCCATACCTGTTTCCTCTAGTTTACATTGCTGTTTAGTCTTTGACATTGAGTGGTGATACTCACAATTAGATAAGATCACCTGCCAGATTTGTTTATGTCACTTGCAGACTCAGACCTTCTCTCAAAATAGCATCATGTCATGATGCAATGCCACCGAACTCCCCCAAAATGGTTTGGCATGAACTCATGTGCTTCAACTTTCTTTCAACTTGACAACCTTCATGTGTACTTACTTGTTAGTTTTTCCAATTTGACACTCAAGTATGTCTGGGCAGATAAGAAGAAGTGAGTTGCTGACCTGCTTTGAAATGCACCCTCACGTTCCCACTTTTCTCTCTCCTCGCAAAGATGGAGGATTTTTGGCTGTAATGAAAATTTTTTGCTTTCTTTTCTCAGAGTACAAACCTGCAGATTTAGAAAGCTAATCTTTCCCCAGATTACACAGAAAAATAGAATCAATCATAGAAGTGTAGAGCGGAGGAGATGTCAAAAGATCATCTAATCCGTCCCCTAATACCGAGACAGGGTTTACTATACCTAGGCCATTTCTGACAGGTGTTTGTCTAACTTTCCACAACCAAATCTCTGTACAACTTTTCATGAGTGATGTACCCGAGTATTCGGTTTCTAATATCTAAACTATATTGTTAAATCTATTCACCTAAATTGGGGCTATTGCTGATTATATGCTCTATGTATCATATGACTTTTAAAAACAAACTCTGTATTTGTGGATAATCGAAGCACTTTATCCAGATGTACAGACATTCTTTTTCTGAACCTATGTATTATATATATTTTTTAACATTAGCTTTAATAAAATTTTTATACTTAAACCATTTCTGACAGGTGTTTGTCTAACATGTTATTAAAAACCTCCAATTCCAGGGATTTCACAACTTCATTAGGTAACCTCTTCCAGGCCTTAACTATCATTAAAAAGATTTTCCTAATATTCAGGCACCCCAAATAAAATCCTAGAGACTTTAATCTCCACCAGTGCCTCAACAAATTGTAAATGTACTCTGTACTGCTGCATATGCCATGCTTCTGATATTTCCTAGTTACTGGATGTGCATGCTGTGGCACCCTGGTACCCCAATATTCACCACTGTCATGTAATTAGGATGTATTTTGTGCAAAGTATGCCTTGTGAGGTGGTATTCTAAAAGTCTTCATCTGCTAGACATTAATATCTCATTGGATTGTATGTGCTATCGCCAAATGTGAATTTATGAAGTTTGGGTATGTATTTGTTACTGAAATATGTTATGAGATTGAAAACACCTACAAGCAGGCTTTCAGGTACACCAGGAAAAAGGCCAAACAATGTTAATGGCTTATTGAGGAAATGCACACAAACACAAGGATTACCCCAAGAACTGTGTACAGTAGAAACCTCTCAGAGATAGCACTACACAATGGGAACTGTTTGACCCAGGTCACAGCAAAAGAGCTTTTAAGCAAGTGGGAAGAAGATATAAAAGGGGGAAAATGACATCATGTGGGTACCCCACTCTCCCTACATTAACACACCTGGAAACACCTGAGGAATAAAGACTGAACAGGGGGGAAGTGACGGGCCCAGGTAAACGGAATTTCTAGCCTGTGTATGAAAACCTGGGAAACCCAAGCTGCAAAGCCAAGGCAGCTTGTGTCTTAAGAATCTGTCAGCCTGTATAGCAAATTCTCACCCTGAGTGATAATTCTTATCCTACCTATCTAGTAATATTAAGCTCAGTTTGTGGTATTGTTTATTTACTACAGGGATCGGCAACCTTTGGCACACGGCCCATCAGGGAAATCCACTGGCAGGCTGGGATGGTTTGTTTACCTGCAGCGTCTGCAGGTTCGGCTGATCACAGCTCCCACTGGCCGCGGTTCGCCATTCTAGGCCAATGCGGGCTGCGGGAAGCGGTGTGGGCTGAGGGATATGCTGACTGCCGCTTCCTGCAGCCCCCATTGGCCTGGAACAGTGAACTGCGGCCAACTGGAGCTGCGATCGGCTGAACCTGTGGACGCTGCAGGTAAACAAACCGTCCCAGCCTGCCAGCGGATTTCCCTGACTGGCCACATGCCAAAGGTTGCCAATCCCTGATTTACTAGGTAATCTGCTTTGATCTGTTTGCTGTCACTTATTATCACTTAAAATCTATCGTTTTGTAGTTAATAAATTTATTTTGTGTTTTAATCCAAACCAGTGTGTGTTTGACTAAGGTGTCCAGGGAAAATCTCAGCTTGGTTACCACAAGTGTGCATGGTCCTTTTCACTTTGAGGGAGAAGCGGACCGGGTGTTAAACCCATGTACTGGCCAGATTTGACCAGGGCAGGACGGTACTGCTCTGGGGTCCTAAACTGAGAGGATGGTGGTTAGAGAGTCTGCATGTGACTGCAGAGGGGTGTGTCCCTACCTGTATGAATGCTGGTGAAAGTGGAAGCTTGGAGGGCTTTGCAACTTGTCACAGCAGCACAGTGTGAGAGGGAGCCCCGGGTGGTGGGTTACAGAGCTCAGTGATACCAGGTGGCACCCTGGGGGGAACCCATTACACACACTTTCTTTCATTTCATACCAGAAAGGCAAAATACAAAATCTTGATTATATAGATTTATTTCTACTTTCAATTTTTATTAATAAAGAAATGAACATTACAAACAATGATTTTAAAACATAGATTACATTAAAGCTTCTCAGAATGATATGTATTCCTTGCGTTCTCGCTTTCAAAAGAAAATTTAAATTTACTTTACAGAATTTCATTAATCGAAATAAGTAATAATACATATAGTCTTCCTGGTGCTTTGGAAGCACTATTTTTGGTGTTTTAAAATTAATTAAGGATGCATCTTTATTTAAAAAGGCATATTGTGCATTGTTTGTATATACAGACTCTTGTTATATTTAATATGTGGTGACATGGACAAATTTTATAAACATATTTAAATTTTGAAATACACCTCTACCCCGATATAACGCGACCCAATATAACACAAATTCGGATATAACGTGGTAAAGCAGCACTCCGGGAGGGCAGGGCTGCACGCTCCAGTGGGTCAAAGCAAGTTCGATATAACGCGGTTTCACCTATAACGCGGTAAGATTTTTTGGCTCCCGAGGACAGTGTTGTATTGGGGTAGAGGTGTAGTACATTAAGGAACCTTGAGAATTGTTGAAATACACAGGCATTAGGTTTCAGATTTCAAGATGCAACTTTATTGGGGTTTTAGTATGTGTTTAAAACATGCACGCTATATGATTTTGATTCAGTGTTCTGCATGTTTTAAGATCTTATGGTAGAATGGGAAAAATATTTAGGGGTTTTCTGTACTCAGTTTTTCATGTCTCTGCTATGTTTGTATGCTTGATATGAAAGTTTTTAATTTTTTATAGCATAAGTTGTATTTAAATACAGTCATAAGCAATTTACTATGGTTTTGATACTTACTGTAAATACTAAGGCTCAATTTTTCATATAGGTGTGCACCTAAGTGTGCATGGACTTGTACACATACCTGTTGGAGGTATATAGTTCTTCAGATGCACATGTGCAGAGTTGTGTACCTACACATACCTATAAATTCACACAAGATACAGACTTGCCATGCACATTGGAAGATAGGCGTGACTAAATCTGGCATGAGCAAAAGTGCATACATATTTAGACATATGCCTGTTTGAAAATTTGGTCCTTAGTGAATTTCAGAAAATGCTCAGCTGTGAGCATTTTCTTTGGCATTCACCAAGTACTTAGTGTAGGATCTTTCCTTAGCATATTTTAATTCTCAGTAATTATAAATGCTGCCAAAGTTTAAATTTACCAAATCTAATTTCATTATGACCATACCGGCTCATTTCTGCTATTTGTGTGTGTGTTTGCCTTTTCATGTCTCCATCAGAATTTCATGGTAAGTGAAGCAAGACACACTCTCATTGTAGTTTGCACTCAGCCGTTCACTGAAATAATATGGGACATTCATTCTACTCCACTATAAGCAAACTTCACTGTGCTTGCTGTTCTATTTATATAAAATTAATATCAGTGTTTTATTACATTTGTTGCACGAGGAGGTGTAAATAAATAGACTCTCAAATATCAAAGTAAGGAAAGCAAAGCTTGTTTTTGTGGCATAGGGTAATGATAGTTGAATGATTTTATGGCTGACGCAGACGTGGATAACTGCAGTTTGGTAGTATAGGTGTAAAGTTCCTGATTTTTTAGTGGACTGACCTTTGAGGGATTGAGTTATAGAAGTTGCTGGTGCTCAAGCCATCTCAGAATCAGACTAATCGTTACTATATTTGTGCAAAAATTTAGTTTATGTTGAAACAAATTCTAAACAAAAATATATTGATTTCACAATTCTATGTACTGTATTTGCTATACAAGCACTCAACTGTTTAGTTATTTTTATCCAGTACAATATGTCATACAAAACTTTACTGCCTTATACTCCATTAAATTACACTGGCATATTCAAAGATAATTACTTTGCAAAATGTTAGTGGTATATATGCTATTGCTGGCTAATGAGGCTTCTGCATCACTCCCACCCCAAAAGAAAATGTTTAAAAACTGCTACTTTGGATTAAGGCAGTAAGTTCAGTCAGTTGTATTGCTGCTCTAAGTTGTTAATGTCTTTTTGTGTGCATGCATGTGTGTCTGTTAGCATAGGACTAGCACTTTGGATAAATGGTAACTGCTTCATATCCGTCTGGTGGCCTCATGCGGGCTCGCGCATGAGTTTCACAGTATAATTGTCCCTCCACAAAGAAGTAGCCCTTTTGTTTGAGGTTGATATTGCAGTCAGAGCACACAAAGCATTCTGGGTGCCGGTACTTGTCACGTGCCTTCACCACTGTACCACTGTTTATGAAAATAAAGAAGAGAAAACTAAATTAATAGAGGAGAATGAATTTAGAATAAAACAGAAATGCATGGCAACATGACATATAAAATAAATACTGTTTCTCTACTGTAGGGGGCTTGTTGGTAATGCCCGCGGAGTTATGTCATGTTCTTCCAAGTGCTAGGAAAATATTCTAAAGCTGGAAGTTGATTCTGAGCAGACCTTTTCCTGTATAAATATAAAATGCCATTTGGAAGTCTCAGTACTCCACTGGAAGATCAGTACTTCAAAGACCACTGCCTCTTTCATCATCTGATGAAGTGAGCTGTAGCTCACGAAAGCTTATGCTCAAATAAATTTGTTAGTCTCTAAGGTGCCACAAGTACTCCTTTTCTTTTTGCGGATACAGACTAACACGGCTGCTACTCTGAAACCTGCCCCTTTCAACTATCACATACAGTATAATGTACCCCAGCAGCAAGGGAGTGAAAAAAGTTTAGAAAACAATTCCTCTGACTTAGCCTCCAAGACATGAGTTCAGGATTCTCTGTATCCCTGTTTGAAATTACTGACACTATTGAATTGGGAGTTGGGACCTTACTCCATTAGGCAGCTTTGAGAATCCCAGCCTGAAACAGTACAGGCTATGCAGCTGCTCTTTTCAGTATCTGTGTTAATGATTGAGTGTGGCAAGAGGTACCAAGAAGCTTGAACTCAGGCCTCTGCAAGTGAAAAATAACTTATATTTAAAAAGTGAGCTGAAAGTCCTGAAAATGTTTAAGACATTATGTTAATGATTTTGGACGGTTTATTTTTTTTATGCTTTTCAATGCACCTGCAATTTTTTGATTTCTCTAAAATTACAAATAGAAAATTCCGTAGAAAATCTGCCTGTATTTTGTAATCCCTTTTGAAGATTTATGCTATAGCTATAACTTTATGAAAATTAAGAAAAAACAACTTACACAATGCCATTCCCACATTTGTCACACAATGGCACTTTTTGTACACTTCCTGCACCTGAAGGCATATTTGTTACCGGTGCCCTCACACTCCTTGTACCAACGGGACGTCCATCTGAGAAACAGAATGTTCTCATTTATTTACAGTATAACACAGAAGCATCTGGCTATAACTAAATGCTTGCTTGAGGGTATCTACTTTATACTGATTTATAAGGAAGGCCCTGCTTGAATTGCAGGATGATTGTCAAAAAATTGCAGCTGAGTTCCAGACAAGCCATGGAAAACTGTGGAAAAGTAATAATGGACCTTATTATTTGTGGTAATAAAGTCCATTATTATTTTTCTGCGATTTTCCGCTGTCAGCCATCAGGCGCTGGAAGTGGCGGCCCCCTACTGTCAAAATTGTGATAGAAGGCTAATATTGCAGAATCTGCAATTTCTGAAATATCGCAAGTTAAGTAGGGCCGTATTTATAAGCTTTTCCTTTCATTAAGTACAGTTAGAGTTTCTCTATACAAGGACCTTTACAATAACCTTTTTTTAATTTTGAGGGGCCAAATCTTGCATCATCAAAGTTAGTGGGAATATTGCTATTAACTTCAGTGGGAGTAGGATTGGCCCTGAGTGTTGTGCTGCATTAAAATCAGCTAATGAAAAGATTATTTGTCATTAAGGCTACGATTTAGTCATGGGTATTTTTAGTAAAAGTCATGGACAGGTCACGGGCAATAGTGACTTTTACTAAAAATACCCCTAACTAAATCTTACCTGGGGGGAGGGGCGGCCCAAGACCCCGCTGCCGCCGCTCTGGGCAGGGAGTGACCTGGTGCCCCGCTGCCACTGCTCCGGGCAGGGGGCGTCCGTGGCCCTCCTGCTGCAACTCTGGACACGGGGTAGCCTGTGGCCCTGCTGCCGCGGTTCTAGGCCGGGGCGGCCTGGGGCACTGCTGCTGTTCCTGGGCCACTGCTCCAGGACAGCGCCCAGGACCAGTTGCCTGGGGACCCTGGGCCCAGACTAGCTGCTCGTGTGGCCCTGGGGTCAGCTGCACCAGCCGCTGCAGCTGGGGAAGTCATGGAGGTCCCGGAAAGTCACGGAATCCGTGATCTCCACCTCCACTCTGGGCGGTCCGGGGCCCTGCTGCCCCTGCTTTGGGCTGGGGGGCGGCCCGGGGCCCATGAAAGACTCACAGCCTTACTTGTTGTTTATAGAGTTAACCTTCAGATTCATTCTGAACGATTGATAACACAATATGAATAAAAAGTCATATCAAAATTTAAGCAAAAATCTATTATGACATTATACATGTCTTTTCTTGTAAACTGTTAATTTTAGATTAATTTTGTTTAAATTCTGCTTTTTATATTTAGTACAGGTATAATAAAACTGTCAGAATTTCATAATGCTCTTTTCCTATCTGCTTTATTGTTAAAAACTCATCAATTATAGTATTTTTGATAGAGTATAATTATGGGAGAATGCAAGTGCAAACAGTATTCTCTTCAACCAATTTTCTAGCATCATTTTGTTTTTTATTTAGAAGTGTGTGTGAGAGAAGAAACTTAATTGAGGAAAGAGTTTAAAATTCTTCCCACTTCTTTTCCTGGTTTAGAAAGAGATGGCCAATTTTCTTTTCCTGTTTCAGTGATATTTTTATCTCACCCCAAAACTTTTCTCATGCAACATTTTTATCATTCAGTCAAAACATTTTTGCACATTATCAGTCTTAAAAAACCTGACAAGAGATTCTGAAAAATGTGGTTGATAAATGGAAGTCTTAAGACTAGTTAATTGTCATAGCACATGTTAAATATTTAATAAAAGGGGTAAAGCAGCAAAATGTGAAATTGAATTTTATAGCTCTAATCCTTGTATATCTTCTTTTCAGGTTTTCCCCTTTCAACACATGTAAAAAATAAAGTATGCTGTGAACAGATATATACAGTAAATTGCTGCTAACCAGAATCCTCGGAGACTAAATCCTGGAGCACCTTAAATGAGCCAGATTGACGTGGTTGACTGGGCCCTTCCGGATTGTCATGCAGCATCCTGTACACATCAGATTGAGGTACAGAGGTTGGTACTGGTTCACTGCAACATGAACAAGGGATGAGCAGGTAAAGAGAGTTAACCAATATAACTTTAAAGCAGTAGAGCTACTGGACATAAGAGTATGATTCAATAAACAAAGTTATGATAAAAATCAGTTTACAGAATCATTGAATAGACCTTTCCCCCCGACTAGATATTGGCATGCTTTGTACAGTGGTGAAGTTCTGATATGATATCTTTCTTAATTTGAATACATATTCCTGTTATTGCTGCACAGTATTCTCATAAGCAAAGTTCTCATTTTACAAATAAATATCAAAGTTTAATTCAAGCTCAGAAAAGTGACTTTTAAAATGGCACCTTAATCAACATATCCAAAGACTGTGTCTTTGAGTCCGATTTCTGCACTTTACTGATAAATCCAGTTTTAGTACTATTAGCCCAGTAGAGCAAATACAATCAGGGGAGAGTAACCTGGATTTCATATAAGTGCTAATTATTATTATTATTCATAATATTTATTATTTACTATTCTGTTCTGCCTCATGCATCAGCTACATTTAGAATGCAAAATCTTTATTACTGCTGATGCTGAAAAGTCAGAACTTAGCTTGATTTTCAGATCCTAGGTTGAGTTTATGGGACTGGCAGTTAGAAAAGTCATCTCTTGATTTATAAATTTAAAAAATTAGATGTAGAAGTCTAGCTAGAGAATAAATATGACACCCTGGGAAGTTATTTTCACAGTTACTTTTCTGGCTATAGCTGCATTGGAAATGGGCCATTACTTGTCTTTACCCTCAAAACAGCTGCAGCCAAGTCACCAGTTGCGCTTTGACCTAATTTTCAGAATACCATTTTCAGGTCAAATAGCTTCAAGTGTAGTATTAAAACATGATATCACTCACACTATTAAGAAAGGTTTGCAGAAATCTGAACAACCCAATCTTTCTGCAGGGCATCATCAGCCAATCACTAGTTAATATATTAATTGTTAAGATAATAGTCATTGTGATTTACTTAACTTACATTCATAGGAAAAGACAATGAAACAAATGTTCCAGTGGCAAATGTTTAAAAACCAAGCTTTATTAAATGGAAAATCTGTTGTTGTTTTTTTAAATTAAATAAAATTGGTCTGTTGCTTACTTTTTGTAGTGGCTGCCTTAACAAAATAAGCACGCAGGGAGAAAATCAGACTCCATTAAAGTCAATGGCAAAATTCCCACTGACTTTAGTAGGGCCAGGATTTTATCCCTAATATTTCATATTAGCTGTCTTATATTGAGAATTATTACTAACAAGATATGCAGGTATGGTGAAGAACAGACATAGTGGATGCATTGTGAAGAATTAGGCTGAAGACAAAGGGGTTTCAACTTTTTGAATATTAGGGGAACTAAGTAGAAGCAGTATCATATACTTTAATGAAGCATATTACTGTATTTATACAGAGATAAATGTTAATTTTAAGTGTCTCATTATGAGCTTGTTCCTACTCTCAATCTTATGGTAAAACTCCCATTGCTTGCAAGGGGGTTGGATTGGGTTTTGTGTCTGTCCATCTGTCTGGAGTTTGAGACTAAGGTTTAGAATATGAAATGGATTAGAAATAGACTCAGTGACTGGTCAAAAATCTTTTGTTCTATGTTTGTATGTTGGATGCCATGAATGTCTATAATCCTAATTTGTGGTCAAACTGGGAGGTCATACTCAGTGGGGGCCTGGAGAGGTCTGTCCCAGGTCTGGTACTAGTTAATGTTTGATAATGAGAGTATGCTTATGAAATTTATGGATGACACCAAGCTGAGCAGGGTTGCAAGCACTTTGAAGGACAGGATTAGAATTCAAAATGCCCTTGACAAGTTGGAGAGTTGATCTGAAATCAACAAGCTGGAATTCAATAAAGGCAAAGGCAAAATCATATGTACAAACACAAAATGGGGAATAACTGGCTAGGCAGCAGTACTGCAGGAAAGGATCTGGGGCTCACAGATTGAATATGAATCAATAATGGGATGCAGTTGCAAAAACGTCAAGTATCATTCTGAAGTGTATTAAGATGAGTGTCATATGTAAGACACAGGAGGTAATTATTCTACTCTGCTTGGCACTGGTGAGGCCTCAGCTGGAGTATTGTGTCTAGTTTTGGTTGCCACACTTGAAGAAAGATGTGGACAAATTGGATAGAATCCAGAGGAGAGTAACAAAAATTATAAAAAGTTTAGAAAACCTGACTTGAGGAAAGTTAAAAATAACTGGGCATGTTTAGTCTTGAGAAAAGAAGACTGAGGGGGGACGTGATAACAGTCTTCCAGTATGTTAAGGGCTGGTATAAAGAGGACTGTGATCAATTGATCTTCATGTCCACTGATGGGCTTAATCTATAGCAAGGAAGATTTAGGTTAGATATTAGGAAAAACTTTGACTAAAAGATAGTTAAGTACTGAAATAGGTTACCAACAGAGGTTGTAGAATCCGTGTCACTGTAGTTTTTAAGAACAGGTTAAATAAACATTTGTCAGGGATGATCTAGGTTTACTTGGCCTTCCTCAGGATGGGGGGGTGGAGTAGATGCCCTCTTGAGGTCCTTTCCAGCTCTATATTTCTGTGATTCCCCAACCAGATTTCTCTGAGCTATTTTTAAAATAGTAAACTAAATATCTTTCCTCCTCAGCATAGTACTTTTTACTCTTGGTGAAAATACTGTAGATAAGACATATGCATTGTTATTAAATTTACTTTGGAGAACAAAGACTGCAGCAAGTAACAGGAAAAACTTTTCATTTAAGTTTAAAAAAAATCAGCATTTTTTTTATTCCCACTAATGGTTGATTTTTAACTTTTTACCCAGATTTACTTATTTTTAACATGTTCCCAAGAAAAATCATAAGTAATGGTTGTAGAATTACTTGCCACACACAAAAATTACTTACCAGACACTAGACTTTAAGATACCTTTTCCAAGTTCACGCGTAGGGAAAAGTAACCCCCAACAGTTGAGACATTTCAGGGCTCTGTGCAGGGTCAGTTCCCAAACTGGGGATGCCTTTGCCAACTATTAAATCTGAATCCTTAGACTTAATCCAGGATTTCACAGGGGGAAAAAGCAAGTTTGCTTTTTAAAAAAATGTTATTGATGATGGATAACCAGGCAGTAGGGCAGTGGTGGGCAACCTGCAGCCCACGCCGCTTCCTGCAACTCCCATTGGCCAGGAACGGCGAACCGCGGCCATGCCTGCGGAAGGTCAATATAAACACTGTCTTGCGGCCTGCCAGTGGATTACTCTGGCGGGCCGCAGGTTGCCCATCACTGCAGTAGGGCAACACTGTTACTCCACAAAGCTCTTATAGAATGGAATTTTGTTTCCATCAGATCATCATGAACTTGGTGTATATGCTTTTGGATAAGTATGATTTTTGTAGTTAGTAAAGGCCCAATCCTGCAGTGTGCGGAATGACTTGAACTCCCATTCAAGTCCGTGATTGAGCCTTCGGATTGAAAATATTTGTAATAGTTTAAATGTGGATACTACATATATTGTAAATGATTTAACTTAAAATACTGTTAGTAAAACACAGTAAAAAGAAGGTAAGTTGTTAGAGTGCAAAATGAAGGAGAAAGCAATGTAAATGACAAATTATTAATGAGAAAGCTGCTGTACCTTGAAAAAGAGACACAATTAATTGTTTTCCATATGAAATATTACAAGCTTGACTGGAAGTTCATTTTGAAGTCTGCTTTTTACCACTCTGGAGTCATTCCCTGGTTGTCTGTAAGAGTTTTTACTATACTACTGCTCTGTATAAAATTCTTAACTAACCATTCCCCAGACATGAAAGAACATTGTAGTAGTGCTGCACTCAAATAGGAGGAGGAGTGCTTATGACCTGTACAGAGATTTGCTAATGAACCCAGGAAGGAGTCTGTTCTGGTCCTCCTTGGCCAAAGGTTAGTGGTCTGGAATGAGTTTTCTTGGATTGGGGTTAAAAGTGAAAAAAATTGAAGAATATCTGCAAGACTTTCTGGGCATGAAGGACTGCAACAGAGTGTAAAATGTCTTGTACTGACTGCTTTAATTTTTCTTTCTTCAGATGATAGGGCTAGGTATCATAGGACCCAGTCCTGCAAAGAATTATGCAAATGCTGAGCTTTAAGGACTTAAATAGTCCAATTGAACTCAGTGTGACTTTGTTAGTGCTTAAAATTAGCTGTTGTGTGTAAGTCTTTTCAGGATTGAGGCCCTGGTCAGGAGTGGATCAAGAGTCCGTTTTAAAGAGTAGCTACAGTTATCAGCTTGTATTTATCAGCTGCAAATAGAGAGATTCTTTTTAAAGTGAGTCTGACCTGTAACACTTGTCTTTTGTATGTTCTGACAGACATCTGTAACAATCTCGGTTAGAAAAAGATTTTTAATACATAAACAGTAGGGCTGTCTATTAATTGCAGTTAATGCCTGCAATTAACTGAAAGCAAAATTAATGTGTTCATTTTTTTTAACGTGTTAATTGCATACCTGTGAGCGGGGTGGGAGGCATCGACCCGCGGGAGAAGAGGCTGAAGCCCCAGCCCGCAGCTCGGGAGGAGGCATTGTGGGGGTTGAAGCCCTAGCCTACAGCTCTGGAGGTGGAGAAGGGGCTGGAGCAGCCCCAGCCTGCAGCTTCCCAAGCGGCAGGGGGGCTGGAGTAGCTCCAGCCCACAGCTTCCTGGGTGGAGGAGGGTGGGGGCTGGAGCCTTGCACCCCAAACCCTGAGAGCGACTGAAGCCCTGAGTCCCAAGAGTGGGTGAAGCCCCAAGCCCCATGCTCCAAGAGGGGTTGAAGCCTTGTAGCTCCCAGACCTGACCCTATATTTGAAAATATAGAAAATCCCAAAAATATTTAAATAATGGTATTCTAATTATTGCTGAACAGTGTGATTAAAACGGCGATTAATCATGATTAATTTTTTAATCTCATGATTAATCACAATTAATTTTTTTAATTGCTTGACAGCCCTAATTAATAGTATTTTAATATAAGCTTCAAAATCTTTAGTTGCTGTTTAGATACCTTTTAAAATTTAATGTAGAAACAGTATGGAAACTGATAATGTTAATGCTTTAGCAAATATATTCAGTGCACATGCTGGCTCTGATTACCTCATTGAGGGATTTTCCCCAAGAGCTGTAGAAACTTGGCCCTGCAGTGTTTCCATTATATTGTCATCTGAGTACATCTGCAGAGGTGTATTAAACTGAGCATGTACAATCTTGACACCAGGAAGTTCCATTTCCAAGGGAATGTTAGGGGCCATCTTAGATGCAGCTTTCAAATCAGTAGGGCAAATAGTACTGAGAGTACTAACAGAAGAGGGGGTACTACGTCCACTGCCACCATCAATACCGGAAGGAGTACTGCCTCCACTGTGTTAATAGCCAGTTTACAGAAAGGTGTGCAACACATACCCAAAATAAAGACAAAATAAACAAGTGTAGAGATGTTAACATGACTGTAAAGAAAGAGATGAAATCTATCAAATATAGAAAAGCAAAAGTATGTTTAATCTAGTCAACTTTACTTCCTTAATTCCCTCCCCTCCCCCCCCCAACAACAACTACAAACAAAACCCAAGACCAAGCAATTAAAAACTCTGAATCTGTGAAAGCCTGGTTTATAAATATATTTTTCCCTGTCACTGACAGTAAATATAACCTTCTGAAAGTTCAGAGTACTTGGAAAATAATATTACTTTGTACTTTTAACATTGTGCCTTTTTCAGAGGATTAATGAAGCCTCATCAGACCCCTCTGAACTAGGTAAGCATTATTCCAGCCTCACAATGGGAAGTGGAGGCATTGAGAGGTTAAGTGACTTGCCCAAGATCACACAGTAAATGATAGAGCCAGGAATTAGAACCCAAACTCTTCATTCCAGTCTGTGACCTAAATGCTACATTACATTTTCTCACTTGAAAGGGTTTTCTATAAAGAAAACTTAAAATAACACGTGACCTTTTAAGATTTTCCTTAATACTACACTGAAGTATTTATTACACCTTTAAAGTTATTTCAACAATAAATTTATTAAATATTTTTCCATATATTTTGTTGAAAATTTCAAAAAAAGTTTAAAATGTTAAAAAATAACTGGACATACTTTTGCCATTCTAAATTATAACAATTCCAAGCAGAATGTAAAATGGCCCTTCACAAAAACAGAATAGATTCTCAAATGATATGAAATGAAACTTGGTCACTGTTACTTTTGAATTTGACCTTATTTTTGATTTAGAATGAAAATAGGATGTTGGCTACAACTCCAGCTTTAGAAAAGCTGTAAGCCGCTGGACATTAATATGGGCAAAACCTCTGGAAAATCATTAGCAGAGTAACGTAGTGAATATTACATCAAAATGTTTCTTTTCAGTGTCACTGGTTTTACCATTCTTCCCATAGCACTTAGGGCCCTGTTCAGCCCTAATTTGACTCAGAGGGTTTCTTTTTCGAGGGGGCAATTTTTCCAGGAACAATGCATAACCCAGGCCTTCCACAGTCATCTGAGACCACTTCCTTATCACGGCCACAGTCACATATATATGGTAATCAAACTCTTGGGAAGGATTGTGATTCAATCTGCTTCCTTCGACCTACATGTTTGTGTACTGATAGGTTCTTTTCTGGCTGACTCCTGAATAAATCAGGGATAATTTTATATTGCTCTCAGTTTGGAGATACAATACAGTGCCTGCCTGACAGCCACATTTCAGAACTCTGCAATGGAGAGGAAGAGGGACCACAATAACCCAAAATTAATGCTCCCTTTAGTTCTTAAGTGGAATTTGTACAGGACCACATTCTGAAAGTTTAAAGAGAGAAACATTCCTTACCATCAAAGGAAAATTAATTCCAAAAAAGACAGGCAAGTTCCCAAGTAAGTATGCTGTCCCAGCATGCCCCAGCCAAAAGCCCATAGAAGGGACCAGTCACAGATACACAAGCCAGTGCTTAGAAAAATCAGGGTCACACGTTAGAAGATTTGGATCCTGTGGCAGTGCAAGACTTGTTAATGATGAGTTTAAAAAAATGGAATATATTGAGAGAAGGCCAAAAGAAGCATAGCTATTGCTACCAGCAACAAGGAGAGGCAATGCTAAGTTAGTGTAAAGATTTCATACATCTGTTAATTAGTTTTGTCAGCATGAAGTCTATAATTGTGCCTAAAATTTCATTTATTGGCCAAATCCTACAGTTCACACTTTGTCCTTATTTTGGCAGAAATCCTATTGAGAGAGGACTGTAGGAGTTGGCCTTATATCCTGAAGAGAGATTTACAACTGAGATGGTGTTATTACTGTATTTAATAAAGGATAATATGAATGTAACCTGTTTTGGGTTGTAATCCGCAACAGTTGCTTTAGGAATTTTCAACATAATAAATTAAAATTTCTCTTTTGGCAAACGTGACTTTAGGTACCAAATAAGCAGAATTTGCTTAATGTATATGTTCAGTCCAGAGGGTAAAAAACTAACTGGCAACCACTGCTGTTGCGACTACTTTGCAATTGCAAAGCACCATTCATCTGAGGCTAATAAATAATACTTGCGATTTGAAGTATACAGAACTTTCCATTGTTAAAGCACTTTACAAATATTAACTAATGAAGACCACAAAGCTTGATCACTTTTCTTATCAAATTAATTTTTGCATCTAATTTCCCATCTGCAATCCTGAAAAATGGTCATTTGTTTAAATATGTTCACTGAAAATGACAAGTATCTTTTACAAAGCATATTTAAAAAATGAATTTTCAGAACATATATTATGAAACAATCCTAAATATTCAAGATTATATAGAATGAGAGTGCTTACTATAAGAATAAATACAAAAATATATGACCTCTTATAGACAGTCCCAACATTCATCTAAAAGAGAAAAAGGTGATATTAATATAGTTGAACCTTGTAAATTCTCACTGTGATGGTCTACAAGTCCAAACATTGTCACAAAAAACAGTTTCACACCACTTCTCTGCAAAGATTTAACAACGGTGTGCTATAGTGGGGTCACACGTAGATTGTGACCTGTCCTTTGTGCCAACACAAGGAAGTAAGGGGGCATCAGGTACACTCTGACTCCTCTGTGCCTGTGCTCTATACTGGCAGTTCTTGTGCATGGGAGGAGCAGGCCACATAGAGTAGAGCTATTGCATCCCCACTTCCTGCAGGTGAGTAGGAAAGGGTGGAATGCACAGGGAGTGGGTGGACTGCAGACTGCAGTTAAGCTGGCACATTGGGAAGCATACTCTACAACAGATCTAGACCTAGTGCAGTTTACTTCTTCTCAACAGCTGTAGGGAGACTGAGGGAGAGAGAGAGAGATTCCCAAAATCTCCCATCTAGGGCACCCCAGAGGGCAGTGCAACAATGTGCTGTCCCTTGCAATGCACTAGATCATAATCTGATGACCTATCCCTAAAACACTAAACTTTTCATGGTATGGATCTTGTCATTTGTATGTGTCTGTGAGATGTGTAACAGCTGTAGAAATAATAACTAAGAATATACATAATTAAAACTAAACTTCATTTGTCAAAACAAATGAACAACATCCTTAATCTTTTTTATTGTACCGGTTCACTAACTGGACAGTTCACAAAATTTGATAATCTGCATGTGTCTGGCCATCATGAATAGGATGTCAATGAGGTTCATGCCAACTGCTTTGACTTCTCAGACTGCTGTATCAGACTTGAGTTGCTTGAATTATGACACAAATATTTTTTTACTTTGAAAATAAAGTACAGAACTGAAGCCACTGGTAGTAACAAAACCCCTGTACTGGAAGGCAGTGTCCATAGAAATTTGCCCACTCAAGCCTGTGAGGCCTCCTAGCCTATGTAGCCACAGAGGCTGCCTTTGATTCTAGAAGGATACTTTTCCTTCTGTTGTGATCAAGTAATATTGTTTCAGGCATTATAACACACAATTATGAGAGAGAGAGAGAGGTTAGATTTAAAAAACAGAGCTCATGTGCAGAAGTTCTTCCCTTTCTGATAGTTTTACAACTCTGTGGTGCTCAGATTTTTCTTTTATTTAGTTCCTCTGCAGATTGTATTGTGAATAGGTCAGCCTGCTGTAGAGTGATTAAGTGTGGCCTTTACAATCTACATGGTTCAGAGGATCCTGATATGACGGGTTGGATTAAATTCTTAATTAGCAAGTTTACAAGTGATACATGCGTATAGTGGGACTAGAGAATTTCACAGCTCCATAAACTTGTCAAGATCAGATTCTGATCTCAGTTGCACTGATGTAAATGTGGACTAGGTGCACTGAGTTGAAGAACCTTCACTGGAGTTATTCCAGACTCTCACCAGTGTCACTGACCTTAGAATCTGGACTCTCTTCCTTTAGGAAATGGAAGCCTGAGCTCTGCAAAGCATGCATTTTATTTTTTAAAAGCTTTAAAATAAGCTTTAATCGCATAAAATAATTTTGAGTGCATTAATATCACATTTTCATATGAATTGTGAGTATGCATTAAAAAACCCATGCATCCAACACATCATACAGTTAGAGTTTATAACCTGCTTCGGCCTGAGACTATGAAAGGTTTGGGACGAATATTATGCTTGTGTTCAAAGTAGTTCGTATCCTGTAAAAAAAAAAAAGGATTAAAATAACTTCCCTCAGTTGATGAATATTTATTATTGGGTAAAATTAGCGTACACAAAAGTTACAAATTGTTAAGAACCAACTACTTTTATGTTGCATACTAGTGGTATTAAAACACACTTGCTGTTATAGTCAGAAACACAGAAGAGTAAAGGGTAGTGTAAGAGGGAAGGATGGTGTGTCGTATCGCAGCCAAACCCAGTGAAGGGGAATTTTTAACTATCTGCATTATCGCTACTTTTATAGCTGAATGTTCGCTCCTGGATGTTAAAGGGAAATTGCTTCATTTATCACCAGTTTTGAAAAATATGACAGAAGTTTAGAGTATCAAAAAAGAAAAATAAAACAACAAGAGCTGGACTTTTGAATGGACAACAAAACAGAGAGTGGTATTTCCACAAGAGACCATGTAATGTAAGTAAACACCAATACTTACTTTTGAGGTGAACTAGGAATTAGACCCCTCAGTTGTCCCTGAAGAGCGTCTTGAATATTGCCAGATGAATACAGCCCAATTGGAGAATTATAGGAGGAACTCACTACCTGTCTTTTGTCATCAATGTTTGCTGCTGCAACAAAAGGCTGGGCCCTTCTGTTATGAGCTGTACCAATAGGCTTGAATTCCTGTACGTAATAGGCAGACAAAATACACAAAGCTACAGTGCACACTGAAGCTAATAACAAGCAAAACTGACAACACTGGAATTTATTAATCTCATCTTTCTTTCTCCACTGGAACTTAAAGGCTTGATTAAGTAAACACATAGGTTACACAGACATTCTGTTTATCCATTAAACTTTCATGCGCGTGTAAGCCATGTACATTCAAATGTTATTTGTCTGCCTTGTGAAGACAAATAGAATGAGTGGTATGTTTGCAAATATACGTAAAAACTTCAGTAATTTTGTAATTGGTATAAGGGTTGCATGTAATCATATACACTTTAAAAGTATTTTTCTCTTTTTTCACTGTTTGCTTTATGAATTTTGTCTATAGTCAGTTTAATTGTTGACCTTAATTGTTAGCTAGTCCCAGTCCTCTGTTGTTTGTGTGGGTTTGTTACACAGCAATAGGGGAGAGAAACACATTTTAAAATAGGGAAATGAGATTATAAAGCCAAAAAATTTGGCAGGGGAGCATTGGTGAAGGCATAGCTCCTGAAATTATTTTTAACTGAAATAGACTAGATTTCATTCCTAGGGAAGAGGTCAATGTCAGAGCTTCTATTAGCCCTTAAAAAAGAAAAACCATAGATACCTAGGGTGCCTACCAGAAGATGCAAACACGAAAAAGCAGTTCTATTAAAAGAGAAAGTTAAGAAATAATGAACTGAAGAAAACTACAAGAACAGCACATAGGTAAATCACCACAGAGAAGTTCATCTGCAGTTTGTGTTGCTGTACATTGTGAAGGGGATGCAATGTACCAATATATTAGTAATTAGATATTATCTTTTACTATCATTGAGGATCATTTCTAATTTATGTAATGTATTTGATTCACAATATTGGAAATTGATTCAATTCCATCATATACATTTAGGTCACAATAAGCAAATATTAAAAAACCCTAAAAATGGTCATTTCATCTCATTTTTAATTGTTGTTGACAAATGAAGACATGTGACATCATAATAGCATCTTCACAATGTTACAATGGTCAAAAGTATATTTGCATTGTTGCAATTAGTTAGACTTAAAATCCCTTTTTTAGGAAAATCATTATGTGCACAAAATGTCAACGACAAAACATACAGCAGTCAAAACAGTCCAGCTCTTGTGTTTATTATACTTAAAACTAGGAAAGTTGTTCCTTTACACCAGAAATTTAGTAAGATCCAAGAGCATTCAAAGTCAAAACAGGAATAAGAAGGAAATACAATATTTAATTATGTTGTTTTAGCTAACAGATGACCTTCTAATCAGTACAGGGCTAAGTCATTTTCATGACTATGTTCATGTCAGAAACAGAGGGAAGGTGGCTCAAGCAGTTTACATGTATCAACAGTGTACATGGAATGAGTTCAGGACTGGGGCCACATATTAATTAATAATGATATATTATTATTCATGTTGTATACTTTCATAAAAAGTACATTATTGTTTATGTTTTGGAGGTGTCCTAACACTGAAAGACCTTTAGTTTAACTCATAGCACAATGTTAGGAGATATAAATTGGTGTTAAATGAAGGTGTGTGAAGGGCAGGGACTCATATTTTGGCATAATTATCATGCTTTAAAACTTGATTGCAATTACTAATACATTCTGATCATCTATATTATAGTGATTATTGGATTCTTTTTCTGGTTTTGTTTAGATTTCTACCCTTAGCTATATAATAATAAAATTAACCCTGTAGGGAAAGTATAACATCTTTGCTATTCAAAAATCAGATCACACTGAGCACCATATTTAAAATGACAGGAAATCCATACGGTAAGGCAGAAGTAAAATATAATTAAAAAAAAGCTACTATAAGAAAAACGGTCACTTTAGCTGAGGTTAAAAAAGGCAAAAGGAGAAAGAAAAATATATGATCTACAGCACTGTTTCACACTGCTAATAGAACATAAAAGAACAAACCAAAAGAGGTGTTTATTATTAAAGCAACATGCATTAGCCGTTTTAGGCAGACTTATTGTCTTTGACTGTTTAAACTAATTGAAATCCTTATGTTATAAATTGCTTTCTTACATAACCCCATGTTCGGCTATGTTACTAATACTAATAAAATGGTCTATTATTTCACAATATTTATCCATCATATTATATCATATTTCAATAGAAATGAAAAAGCTGGCTATTTTCTATCAGAATCAACCAAGCTGGCCATCAGGAATGGCTCTCAAGCAGCATTTCCTATTGTTAAGTAGTATTTCTGCCATAGGCTTCACTGCTGGCCCTTGCCCACAGTTTTTCCTGGGGTAGGAGGAGGAAGAACTGTGGGCAGTAAGTCCTTGTCCAGCTGGCTAAAAGAAACGAGGGAGTTCCCCTTTAAGGGCTCCCTCTGCAACTAGTAGCAGAGGTGGAAGAAGGGGGAATGTCTACCTGCACAGAGTGGGATGAAGCAGGAAACAACTGAATGAGGTTGGGGGGAGGCATGGGCCTTCCAGCTGATCAAAAGGGGGTTGGTGTTTATACCTTGTGCAGTCTCAATAAAGCCCTCTTTCACCTTGATTGGACTGGCAACACCCACCCTCCCACCCATAGAATCTGAAAAAGGACTGGATTCCTTCATGATCCACTGTGGGCATCACACTAGCCCTTTTTCCTTGGGGGCTTTTCCCTCGCCACCAGATTGGCTGATGTGGGGAAGGTTTTTTTCACCTTTTCCACAGCAAGTTTGGGATTGGGCAGGGTGAGGCAGTGGGGTTAGGTTATAAAGTCATAACTCAGTAAGTAGAACTCATGGCAGATGTCCAGTGCAGTTACTCATTATGGAAGGGATATGGTTATAAGATAAAATTGATTGTAATAGGATGTAAAAGAAAGCATTCTTTAGGGAGCTGAGGAAGGGGGGCGGGGGTGTGTTCAGGACTCCTATGTCTCGTATATCAGGGAGCCAAACTCACCTCTGGGTGGTGCGGTCTGGTGAGTGATTATGTGAAAATGATTAAGGGAAGGCGGATGACTTGCACTGTAAAATATATGGCCGGGTATTCCCAGATATTTTAGGTGAATAAAGTTGTGGCCTAATTACACCACATCCATTGCCTCCTGTGTTTCTTTCGGTTGTGGCTGAACTGTGTGTGTGTGATGGGGCAGTATTCAGTGCTTATGAATCTTCTAAACTCCGTGAGACTGCTTAGCCTATTTCTTTTTTATGCTAAAGGTTCCTAGTTGAAGTTCCATAATTGGAACTAGGTGAATTATTTTTAATTTTTATATGACCTCCTGTGAGCTTCTGGAGAATGGCTGTGCACCTGCTGAAATTTAAATTAAACTGAACTCTCTGCTAGCATGCTGGAGCAGGGAATCACTTATACTGTGTTATTGTAATTTTATAACTCTCAAACAGAAGTAATACATTTCTCAGAGTCATTGATTGTCATGTAGATTTTTCTCGGGCATGCGTGACTCTTCATCTATATTATTGTTTAATGTTCAGTTTTTAAAAACACTAATATTCTTGATTTTTTTAATGTTTATGATACTTTACTTACTGTAGTAAACATTAGCTTTATATTAACAGAGGTTTCTGTCTGGCAGAGAGTCAAAAACTGTGGCTGGATTTTGAAAAAGGTCCTGTGTTTACCACAACTATGACCTTTGGAATAAGTTCAAGAGAGACTTAATAACAGGAAATGCTTTTTATAGAACGTGATGGTTTCCCGCTTTTGCAGACCAACTCATGGATGGACAATCTTTTTAATGTAGTGGCGTTTGAGTTTAAAGGAAAATACAATGCTTTGGGATTTTTTCACTAATCTTGGCCTTTATTTAATTCAGGCATTGTATCCATCTTTCTCTCAGTTTTCAGAAACCTTTAACCTATGTGACTTAAACCAACATTTATTATAGATGCACTATAATTCACCAGCTCAGACTAAGGAACATTAAGAAACTTTGCCACTGTATTGCTTTTAGTAGCAGAATATATATGGCAGGCTTCAGGTGTTGTGTCTAAATATGCAGTAAAATAAATCTCCTTTAATTTAAAGTTTCACCTATTTCAGAAACAGAATTAATAATGTCATTTTTGTGCAGAGTAGATCAGTATGATGGATGCTCTAGAACAGTGGTGGGCAACCCGCCGGCCGCAAGTTGCGTACCACTGCTCTAGAATGATTGTACTTGATTTAAAATATAAATACTCCCTTAAATGGTTCATCATATTTGCTTACAAGCTCAACTACTACTCTGAGGACCTATCTGTTGCTGACTATATATAAACTTTTATTATTTCACTTTTAAGGGAAGAAGTAGACATGCAAATGAATGTTGACTGTTTAGTATAGCACTGTGGTTTTCAAACTTTTTTCATTTGTGGACCCCTTAATAATTTCGAATGGAGGTGCAGACCCCTTTGGAAATATTAGATATAGTCTGAGGACCCCTACGGGTACACGGACCACAGGTTGAAAACCACTGTTCTATGGTAATGACAACATTTCGTGGACTCCTTAGACATAGTCCGCGCAGCCATAGTGATCCATGGACCACAGGTTGAAAACCACTGCTATAGCAGAAGCAGTTTTTCTGATGACAGTAATGGAGATAGCTTTTCAATAACTTGTTGCCAAATAGTACTTAACTGTTCAACTACATTATATGTTTTTAAAAAATTGTCTCCTCTAGGCATAGAATTATAATGGTATAGGCTTATTGTCACTCAGATTTTTTTTTCTACAGCTTTTTCCATTTGGAGGAAACCCTAACATTAGAAAAGCCTTTTCTTCTGTGTGTGTCCTAGATACCCCACAAAACTATGCATTTGAAATAGTTGTATTGTTTCTTGATGTCCTGTATCAGACTGCTAAAATTACAACACTATTTTTGCTAAAATACATTATACTAGTTAATACAAAGGTTTGTAGAATATTTAGGAAAAATAGGTAGAATTGGAACATTGAGATTATATTCATGTTTAAAAGCCTGTCAGAGCAGGATTGAATCACTTATTTCATGGAATTCACTGGGATGGAGTCTGTTCCTAAATGTATTGTAGAACAGAGAGTCATGGTAATCCATCATGGAATAATATATTTAAATATTTGTTTTGATGCTGTCCTGCCAGCACAATAATAATCTTTTTCCAGCTAAGATTGAAATTATAATATGTATGTATTAAGGTTAGAGAATATATGGCAAATGGAACAAAGCACTATGAACCACATGCTGAAATCTATCTCCTACAGCAGGGGTGGACAAACTTTTTGGCCTGAGGGCCACATGGGATTTCCAAAATTGTATGGAGGGCCGGTTGGGGGAGGCTGTGCCTCCCCAAACAGCCAGGCGTGGCCTGACCCCCATCCAACCCCCCCTGTTCCCTGTCCCCTGATGGCCCCCCTGGGTCTCCTGCCCCATACACCACTCCCTGTCCCCTGACCTTCCCCGGACCCCCCGCCCCTGACTGCCCCCTGCCATCCCATGCAACCCCTCCTCTCATTCCTGACTGCCCCCCCAGGACCCCTGCCCCCATTCAACCCCCCTGTTCCCCGCCCCACCCCCTATCCACACCCCTGCCCCCTGACCGCCCCCTCAAACTTCCCTGCCCTCTATCAAACCCACCCTGCTCCCTGCCCCCTTACCGCTCTGCCTGGAGCACTGATGGCTGGCAGCACTACAGCCGAGCCACCTGGCTGGAGCCAGCCACGCACTGCGCAGCTCAGAGCATCAGGTCAGGCCAGGCTCTGCAGCTGCGCTGCCCCAGGAGCTCGCAGCCCACCCCGCCCAGAGCATTGCGCCGGCAGCGCAGTGAGCTGAGGCTGCGGGGGAGGAGGAACAGCAGGGGAGGGGCTGGGGGCTAGTCTCCTGGGCCAGGAGCTCAGGGGCTGGGCAGGAGGGTCCCAAGGGCCGTAGTTTGCCCACCTCTGCCCTACAGCCTCTAGAGCTGCAGTTAAAGTGGCTCCCCATCCCTCCCACATGCAGATCTGTACAAGGACATCTATGTAAGTTCTAGGCAGGTGAGAATTCAAACAGATTTCATTTGCCTTGTTCAAGTGCAGGGACAAGGATTTTACCTTTCTTAGCTATAGATAGAATGCTCCAGTTTGTGACTAATCCATCTGAATAGTTTAGTCTCCACAAATTCAGAATTTGCAATTTTCTGAGGCTCTGTGGCTTTGCGTGGTGCCACAATTGTTAATTGAAATAAAGAGACTCAAACTTACCGGACCACCCTGTTCAACTGACTGTCACATCACAAAGACTACTATGGTATTATAACTGAATAATTTTGATATTTTACCTTTAGTCCCATTTGAAGAAATTAAAAATATGATGGATGAAATATCAAAAAGAGATACAGCAATTTAAACAACATTAGTATCAAAGGAGATATTTTCTTTCCATAATAAAACTATAGTGAAGTGTAAAGTTTTCAGAGAATGTTTGAGGCACTCTGCAGTTTTTCCACAAGAGAATTTTAGGTTTCATTTAAATGTAAATGTGAAATTTAAAATGTCAATCATTTAAAATTATGTCCATGTATTTAATACATTTTATGATTTATATCAAGTTAAGTAGACAGTGGAGGAAATGTGCTATAAAGAATTATAATGACAATGAATGAGACAATTTAGAATGTGAAAAACTATATTGAAGTGTGTTGGTGACTTATAAAACTTCATACCTGTGGATCAGCTTCCAAATTTATTTTAAAGGGATGTGCTTTGCCATCTTCTGAAACTTGTGGAGACCATAATCTACTTTCTGCCCTGTTAATAAGAGAAAAAATCCCTCCCATAAACATGGCATATATACATGAAATATATACACTGCAAACTTAAAATCTGAAGTTTGTTCAAAAATCCTTTTGAATGTTTTAACATATAAAATTCTTGTAATGACATGGACAGAATCTTATGTGATGTTTTTGTGTATTTGCTAGTCAGAAATCATACATAGTAAGTTATACATGAAGATACATTGTACTAAAGATTATGTATGGGTCTATAATAGTCTCTTCTTGAGTTCAGCTTTCAGAGGGGTAGCCGTGTTAGTCTGTATCAGCAAAAACAACAAGGAGTCTTTGTGGCACCGTAGAGACTAACAAATTTATTTGGGCACAAACTTTCGTGGGCTATAACCCACTTCATTGGATGCATGGAGTGGAAAATACAGTAAGCAGGTATAAATATATAGCACATGAAAAGATGGGAGTTGCCTTACCAAGTGAGTAAGGCAACTCTCATCTTAGCAGTGACCCCCCACTTGGTAAGGCAACTCCCATCTTTTCATGTGCTGTATATTTATACCTGCTTACAGTATTTTCCATTCCATGAATCCGATGAAGTGGGTTATAGCCCACGAAAGCTCATGCCCAAATACATTTGTTAGTCTCTAAGGTGCCACAAGGACTCCTCGTTGTTTTTGCTGAGTTCAGTGATACCAGGAGCAGGCCCTCTGTACCTTTCACCTGAGATTCTCAAAGCATTTCACAAACATGAATTAAGCAAGCCTGAAAAACAACCATGTGAAGTTATTACTATTTCAGTCTTTTCAATTGGGAAAATGCAGAGACTTATGGCCTGTTTTTCAAAATTAGGTAAGTGCAATTGACATATGTAAAAAGCATAATTTAAGCATGATTTGTTACAGTTGTGTATGCAGACTGGGTAACTGCAAATGATCCTTTGCGTCCCATTTGGCATGCATAATAGTAGTAATTATGTGTGTAAATTTAGAATTTTTACATGCTGAATTACACATACCTTAGTCTGAAAATCAGGCCCTAACACTGACGTACATCAAGTCAGTGAGAGAGCCTTAAATAAAATGTAGATTCTCTGACCCCCAAACCTGTGCTGTAAGCCACTAGACAGTGTTCTCTCCAGTAAACATGTTTCTTGACGTGAAAAGGAGAACTGCAGTAATATGGTCAGCATATTTTAAAAGTTATCTCTGTGGCAATTTAATGACTGAGTTAAATTTTCATCTGTGGCACATATATTTAAAACACTGGTAAATTAGGGACTGAGTTTACAGCTGCTCCATGCACAGAATTTTAGCAGAAATTTTTTGAGAACTACAGCTGCAGATTTAGGCCCAGAAAACATAATTTTATGAAGCACCTTGCACTCTTGTGACCCCAAAGCATTGCGTAAACCAATGAGTCATTTGTTGTTATGCTATCTGCTTAATTTAGACCTTGATTCAGGAAAACACTTACGCATTCACTTAACTTATAAATATGTACTTAAGTTCATGTTGACCTCAAACTTTAAAGGTAAACACATGCTTAAATGCCACCCTCAGTAGAGATGCTTTCCTGAATTGAGGCTTTAAGCCATGCTCCTGCAACTGATTTTGCATGTGTTTAACTTTACTACCAACTGTAGTCCCACTGATGTGAATGGTACTACTCATGTTAGTAACGTTAAGTATGTGCATAGGTGTTTGCAGAATTGGGGCCCTAAATTGTAATGGCCTGATCCTGTGAGATGCTGTTCCCATTGACAAAGAGATGGTCAGCACCGTGCAAATTGGACCTCTGGTCTCCCGTATGTCTATAAAGTTCCATGCACATTAGTGGTGCTACAAAAATAATACTGATAGTGCAGGATTTATAGACATGATCCAAAACCCATTTAAGTCAATGGACAGCAAGGGTAAAAACCCTTATGAATTCAGAAGTATCATACACAGAATCTTAGATGCTGGAATCTGTTTAGTTAAGAAATGGAATACTATCAATGAGATCATTCCTTATTCTTTTTGAAAGGATCCATGGAATATGTAATATCAACTTAGACAGTCATCAGATCAGAGGAAAAAAGACCTCAGTTTCTTAATGTCTCCTCCGAAAGTAAATATGATGTTGTGATCCATACATATAATGAAATACCTCTCAATTTTGAGACAAAGTTGATGTGATGCTGCTTTAATTCTCTCCTGTGCATCGTTATGAGTCATGTTCTCTGTACCATAGCCATCAATAGCTAGAATGACATCACCAGGACTTAAATTGGCTGCTGAAGCCTTGCTTCCTGGAGTAATCTAAAAGATATAAGAAAAAAACTATTATTTTTTTTAAATTAAAGCACATCTGTGAATCTCTCTAAATAACAGTAATCGTAATTTTCACTTTTTGAATACTCTGTGTTTTTTCCAATATTTTACCAGGTTTGAGACTAAAATGTAATGTAATCCCAATCTTAAAAACAAAAATTACAGCAGGAATATCTATGCTTTCTCGAAAACAAGCAAAAAAATTGAGAGTGCACACTTTGTCTCTAATTTTTCACTTCTCCTAATTAATTCTACCTGTTGTCTTTACAGCTAAGCTGTCACCTCTTAGTTTTGAAAAGAAAATAAGAAAATGTGGGGTTTTTTATACACATTTCCTAAAAAATCCAGCTCCATGAAGAAACTCTTTCAGGTTTTATCTATTTTCCTCTGCATCCCCTTTGTTTTTCCTTTATTTTTTGTATGTAGCTGTTAAATTTTTCTTTGCTTTTTACAATACTTTTTCTATGTAAAATGGTTTAAATATTTCTTAAACTAATAAAATATAAATCCAGACAGAATATTTGCATAATTTCAAACAGGAAAGGCCGGCAACTATAATTATGACCTAAAAAGGACCTCCCTCACTAATTCTGGATATCATCCTTGCTTGTGAACATGAGATTTTACACACTTCTAAATTGATGCTACATTTCTATACAGGCCCTCTAATTTACAAGAAAAATATTATGGTGACATTTAAAATCCAACCATATAAGCCATTTTACACCACACCAGCATTTAATCTCAACAGATTTGTTAATTCACAGTCTTTAAGGACTAGATTGTACCTTTTAGACACTGACCATCATTGAGGTTGAAGCAGAGCTACCCCTCTATCCTTAACAAAAGATCATTCTCAACTGCTGGGTAAGAGAAAAAACAGCTTTTAATGGGAGAAGAGACTTAGGAGTTTGTTCCTCCTGTTGGCCCTAATCAACCCGAGCGGCTAGTCAAAGTTTGGGTCCCTTGGGATGTTCCAGTTGGAAGTAGAAATTGATGGAGTCTGGTATTTTCTTTCATGCAATCTTTTTAATTTACAAGGAATGTATAAAATCCTGTCTCTCTCAATGCAGAAGGAACCAAGAACAAACGGAGCATTTCTTAGGTTACAGCCCCCAAGCCTCGTTAGCCAAAAACAGACCCAAAAGCTCTCTCTCTAGTTTTTTTCCAGGATCACATTGGGTACATCTACCCTGAAAACAAACACACAAACAATGATGGCAGCGAGTCTCAGAGCCTGGATCAACTAACTCAGGCTCATGCTGCAGGGCTAAAAATAGCTCTGAAGATGTTCCTGCTCAGACTGGAGCCTGGGCTCTGATACCCTCCACCCTCACTGGGTTTCAGAGCCCAGGCTCTAGCCTGAGCAAGAATGTCGCACTCCTATTTTTAGCCTGGTAGTGCGAGCCTAAGTCAGTTGCCCTGGGTTCTGAGACTTGCTGCTGCAGTCTAGACATACCTATTGTGTTTACAGATTCCTGGTCAGCTTTCTTGCCCCTCCTCCTCTCTCCCTTGTTGTCTGGTTTCAGTTTCTATGTATTTTCACATCCTTACACACACCTGGTCACAATACCCAGTTGAACCCTTCACCCACATAGTGCTAGTTTCTGGGCAGGCTCTCTTAGGCTTTATTTTAGTTGTGGCCCCTTAATTGTCTTTTACACTATCTTAATGGAGGACTTGTTCATACATCAGTTTGAATGAAATTTTAATTCAGCCCATAATAAGGTTTCACCTACAATAATACCTCCCACTCACCTCAGCTTTGCCTGTCACCCCAATGAGGCCTAAAATAATGACACCCAATAACCTAAACAGAAAGAAATAATTTAACATATTACTACTGATACAAGCTTTACTATTTACGTTTCTACAGTGTCTTTCTGTCAGGATAGTTTCACATCACCTTTCAGTCAGCCCCTGAGGAATGCCTATCGTTTCTGCTGAACTTGTTCGCTGAAGCAGACCCTTTTATCTGAATGGGGAATCCATCTCTGTAACAACTTTTCTAGCCTCAACTTCCACAGCTACATTCTCAGATGGGGCGGGGGGGGGGGGGGGAGAGGAGGGAGGTGGTCAGGCAGGCAAGCTGAAATTCTGTCCGTCAAACTGTAAGAACTAGCCTCTGTGTCCAATATGAAAGGGGATTTGAAACATGGATAGGCCAAGAGAGGAACAGTCACAAAAGCTTTTTTCAGCATGCTGATCACTTTCCATTTTTTTCTATTTGCTGCTTGTCAGAAATGTTCAGCAAACGAGCTGGGATCAGGTTTTATTTCAGGTCCACAAGAGTTTTAGCAGCTAAGATTACCCTGAGACCCTGGGTCTCAAAACAGATTTCAGCCACTCTCCATCTTTCCTTTGTTGGAAAGCTACCAATGCATGTAGCTGTTATAATGCCCCCAGGGGCAGGACAATTTTTCCACTGCAAACCAATTACCTACAAATGATTTATCCCACCCGGGCCATATCTTTACAGGGAATTTCACAGACTGAATTTGTAAGACACCTTTCCTGACATGGATTACACAGTTATTAGCCAAGTACCAGAGGGGTAGCTGTGTTAATCTGTATCCACAGAAACAATGAGGAGTCCGGTGGCACCTTAAAGACTAACAGATTTATTTGGGCATAAACTTTTGTGGGCAAAAAACCCACTTCTTCAGATGCATTGAGTGAAAATTACAGATACAGGCATAAATATATTGGCACATGAAGAGAGGGGAGTTACCTTACAAGTGGAGAACCAGTATTGACAAGGCCAATTCAGTCAGGGTGGATGTGGTCCACTCCCAATAATTGATGAGGAGGTGTCAATACCAAGAGAGGGAAAATTGCTTTTGTAGTGAGCCAGCCACTCCCAGCCCCTATTCAAGCCCAAATTAATGGTGTCAAGTTTGCAAATGAATTGTAGCTCTGCAGTTTCTCTTTGAAGTCTGTTTTTGAAGTTTTTTTTGTTGAAGAATGGCTACTTTTAAATCTGTTATTGACTGTCCAGGGAGATTGAAGTGTTCTTCTAGTGGCTTTTGTATGTTACCATTCCTGATGTCTGATTTGTGTCCATTTATCCTTTTACGAGAGACTGTCCAGTTTGGCCAATGTACATGGCAGAGGGGCATTGCTGGCACATGATGGCATATATCACATTAGTAGATGTGCAGGTGAATGAGCCCCTGATGGCGTGGCTGATGTTGTTGGGTCCTCTGATGGTGTTGCGAGAGTAGATATGGGGACAGAGTAGGCAATGGGATTTGTTACAGGGATTGGTTCCTGGGTTAATGTTTCTGTGGTGTTAGTAGCCATACGCCCATTACTTTTGTTAACTGCCAAGATCTAAACAAAATCTGTGGAGTTGATCCTTGTATCTCCCCTAACCTTTGCCCCTTTAGGTTGGTGTTTCTTCATTTCCTGAACTGGGAAAGAGGCTTTCACTAGACACTTACAAGAGTCTCTCTTGACCTGTCTTACATTGATAACAATCCTTTCTGTGGCCAATTTTGTCACAGTACCAACATTTAACTGAACTGTTTCCTTTAATTTTTGCATTATTGCCATTTTCCCCTGTTTTACACACCAAATTTATCAGTTTATCTTCTTATTCAATAAGGTCCTGAACCAGATTATAATCTCTTCTTTCATCATACATATGGAACCACAGAGCTGTATTTACAGGGCTCATGGTGATCAGCTTCCATCTTCTACACTAGCAGCTACATTCTTTTCTGGACATTGTTACAAGAAAAGATTCAAGTTCTGTGGAAAATTGGATTCCTTTTGCTGATTTTGATCGGCAAATCCAAGTTCAGCTGAGTATTTATAAATTGGTCCATTGCTAGTTTAGCGTTGAGAGACTTCATGGTATCTGGCGATGCTAGGAACATAAGTCTTTGCAGGTTCTCTGCCAGCTGAGGTGGGATTTCTTCTTTCCTTCTACTTCTAGCTCTTGCCTCTTAGCTTTACCTTGGCCAGATCAGATTGATGGCTAGCTCCAAACTGCGTGTCAAGGGCTTGTACCAGGTCTGGCTAACTCAGTCTCTTTTTCTGAGGGTAAGTTCTGTAGCACAATCAGAGCTGGGCCACCCAAGTTGGCTGATAGTAACCCCCATTTCTGTCCCTCCTTCCAGCCATTCATTTGAGCTGTAATGTTGAACTGAGCCAAATGAGCGTCCCAGCAGAGATGATCCATGCTTGCTGATAGGGGGGGGGGGGGGGAGCCAGCTTCAGCAGTGTTACTGTGCATGCTCAGTCCAAGTGAGCATGTTCTGTATAAGCCAACCAGCCAATCGGGGGGGTCACGTGACCCCGCATGCCCTTCCATGCATCACCTCTGCCAGGAAGTTTTTTCATTATTTGAGCTGGGACAAACTGACTTGTCCCCTCTGAGTCTCTGTGGGTTACAAATGGGGCAGAAAATTGTTGTAAATATCTGGTATTACCCTAGTCCTCTGGCTGGCTCAGTTCCTCATCCAGACAGCTACCTTCCACTGTGATCTGTGACCCTTTGATTTCCTTCTGGACCTGAATTTTCAACTCAGGTCCACACTGCAACTCATCTCAGCAAGTACCAAACTGGCCAAAGCCTGTTTGGTTTCCACTGCTTCATGGAAAAACTTTAGTCAGATTGTTGTTCACCTCATCAATCTGCTTTACCATTCTAGCCCGGGTGTGTTGCCACTGGGTTTCCCAGTCTGTCCAAGTGTTTTTTAGTTGCAGCTCCATACAACAAACTCATCTCAACCTGCAAGTTCTCTCTGAGCCCTTTCTGGGAAACCTCCTGCTCTTGTTTTAGATCTTGTTTTAGATCTTGTCTTGTCTTTAATTCCTTTTGCGAAGTCTCCAGCTCCTATATGAGGTCTTGTTTTAAATCCTGCTGGCCATTTTTTATTTCTGCAAGAACCTCCATTATTTGTTGCATTTTGGTTCAACAGGAATACCACTAGCTCACAGTCTCTCTACTTGGAAACTGGATCCCACTTCTGACTCCAGTGTTACCCCTTTTTGGCCTGAGCTGCTTGCTAAAAATATAGTGTCTAGTAGGTTGCTCCAGTTGGGAGTAGAAATTGGTAAAGTTGGGTATTTTTTTATCCAATTTTGTTTATTTACAAATAATGTAAAAAGTCTTGTAACTGTGAATGCAGAAGGAATCAAGAACAAAAAAAGCAGTTTCTTACCTTACTGCCTCTTCAGTCAACACAAGATCCAAAAGATCTCTTTAGTTTTTTCCATGATCACATGTGCTTACAGGCTCCTACTTGGGTTTCTCCCTATTCTCCCCCCATTCCCAGTTCATGTCTGTTCTCAGTTTCTGTGTGTTTTTACACTGCCATGCACATGTTTGAATGTGACCCCTCTGCCCACATGATGCTAGTTTCTGGGCAGACTGTATTAGGCTTTGTTTTCAGTGTGGTCCCTTGGCTGTCTCTTACAAGTACCTTAAATGGAGGACTTGTTCATACATCAGTTTGAACTAGATTTCACCCAGCTCATAACATTCCCAATAGTATTTTGGCATGGTTTCTTTCATGGTAAAGGAAACATGCTTTAAAACCTGCGGTAGCCAATCAAGTATTCCTCTAGTGACTAAAAGCAACTGTTCTCTGTAAAGATACAGAGACATTGTTCCAACCTGAGACACAGTGTTTTCTAGAAATTCTGTTAGGGTGACACAGGGTCATGCTTAACTACCACAATTTAGCCCTGTGTTAGAAAACAGGACTCTCCAATCTGTTAAATATACCAGATGCACACAACTACATCTGTACTACAATCTGGTAGATAGTACTACCTGTGTAGCAAACAATGCTGATTTTCATTGTATGTAAACACACAAATATTGACTGACAGCCATCGTTGTAAGCTGTCTACTGTACTGCATTTCTACGAGAACCAATAGTTCCAAGTATCAGAGATAACAGGTCCAAAAGTAAGGGAAAGTTGTACAATATTTGTGCCATAAATCTCCTAACCACCAAAAGGGAGTTAGTCAGTCTTCATCCTCCCATGTCCAAGAAATGGGGTAAGAAATACTTCAAGAACACTGTTTTCTCCAGCTTTAAGTTTACACAGGGTTTTCTATGGAACATCTCTGTCAAATTTTCCTACCATGCAGTTGAAAACCACCTTTCTATCAGGTAACACTTCACTCTACCTAATATCTGTTAGAAAGGTAATTTCTCAGGGGCATATTTAAATTTGAGACAGCATTTAAACTTGCCCACATTAAAAGCATCCATTTATTATATATTTGTACAGCACCTAATACAAAGGGGTCTAACTTGGTTGTGGCCTATGGGCACTACCACAGTATGAATAATAATAATAAAATAAATGAATAAGTACCAAAGTGGTTCTAGTTTCTCACCCCAGTAAGAGCTTTAAATTTAAGCTTTAAATAAATAAATGAAAGAAAGTGCTCCTAATTCAGTACATTTGAAAATGTCTCCTTACAAAATGCACCATCAGCTGTTTTCAGGTTTAACACTATTTACAGCCAGCCCTGTAAATGAGTTAAACTGATAGGTCTATAAAGGTTGTTAATACATTTGTCTTGGGGTGGGGCATGATTGTGACAGAGTGATCACAGATTCTTAAATCTGTGGAAAGGACAAGAGCAAAGGCCTAGATTCTGAAAGGTTTTCAAATCAGTAGGAGTTAGGCACCTTATACCTTTGAGAATCTGGGCCAAAGTTCTTGCAAATATGAGGGGAGCAAAATATCTGACAAAACTGTCATAACAAAACTTTGTACTCTTTTACTAGCCGAAAGTTTTAAATTTCGTGCACAATAGCACACTTTTAAGCAGATTCCAGTGTTTCCTTTCCCCTTGATATGGTAGAATCCCACCTGGCTGAACAGCCAGTGCTCTACAGGGATTCTTGCTCTCTGTAGATCAGATCATTAGTTCTCAGGAGGTCTTGTGGAAAGGAGAAGCTTCAGATTAATCTCCTCCCACTGAGGCTCAGAAGTAGCTGCTGATGCAGCTCCATGTGTGTGCTGGTGGGGTAAGTGTCATCTGGGTTGTTGACTGGGAGTCTTTAGCCCTGCCCCTTCAGCTCTTCAGAAGTGGCCTGGCCATGTCTCTCAACTTCACACTGTCCCAGCTGTTGGATATTACTAGTGTAGCACTAAATTGATGGAATAGTGTCATGTAAAGTCCAAGGGACAGGGGAGATCCTGGGATGAAGGATAAACTGTACTGGGGTTGCCATTGGGGCAGTGTAAGTGGAAAGTAAATACATAACTTTTAAAAAATTAAATTCCCTTCCTACAGTTTTTGAATCCCCTAGTCCAGTGGTTCTCAACCTTTCCAGACTACTGTACCCCTTTCAGAAGTCTGATTTGTCTTGTGTACCCCCAAGTTTTACCTCACTTAAAAACTACTTGCTTACAAAATCAGACATAAAAATACAAAAGTGTCACGGCACACTATTACTGAACAATTGCTCACTTTCTCATTTTTACCATATAATTATAAAATAAATCAATTGAAATATAAATATTGTACTTAACTTACAGTATATAGTATATAGAGCAGTATAAACAAGTTATTGTCTGTATGAAATTTTAGTTTATATTGACTTTTTATGTAGCCTGTTGTAAAACTAGGCAAGTATCTAGATGAGTTGATGTACCCCCTGGAAGACCTCTGCATACGCCTGCTTGAGAACCACTGCCCTAGTCTGTAAGAGTATTGGGGAAGGAAGATCCCTCCTCTCAACAACAGTGAATATAAAGCCCTTCAGCCTTGTTTTCTCTGACAGTATATCTCTTTTGTATATGGCTTTGGGCTTCCGATGATCTGCAATTTTTTTCAACGATATTCCCAGGGTTCTTTAGGGGTCTTCCCTCTGCCTCTTTAGGACACTTGTTTTTACATTCCGTTACATCCTTCCCATGCCAATGTCGGCGCACAGGGCAGACACTAGTCTACTCCATACCTCCCGGTCATTTGCTACCGCTTTCATATGGTGTGGAGAGCAGCTGTTCTGCCCTCCCTACAAAGGGTTCTCCTTAAAAATTCTCTTAGGTGCCATCGTTTTCTCACACCAATTGGTTTCCACTTGGCAACTTTGTGTAGGAGTCTGCATGTTGGCATGTGATGTACATGCCCCAGATATGTTTAGAGATTTCTTCTGATTCTGGTGGAGATGAGCTGCTGGTTGGTGATTTTTCAGATCTCTTTGTTGGTGTTGAAGTCTTTCCATTCAGTGTCTGGAATTTTTCATAGACACTGATTTTTAAAGTTGTCTTGTTTTCTGTCTCACTTTTTGGTAGATCTCCAGCTTTTGCAGCTATATGTTAATACTAAGATTATTTTAGTTGAAAATTCTCAGTTTTGTTCTGGTGCTGTATATCTTTGATTTTGATACCTTGTTGAGTTTGGTGAATGCTGTGGATGTCTTTCCTATTATTGATGTCACTTCCTTCTTGAGGTCTCCATTGGCTAGTATGGTGGTGCCCTGGTAGATGAACTGTTCTGCTTTCTTGATGTTTTTGCTTTCTAACATGATGTTATTGCTTGATATCTAGATTTTGAGGCTTTTGTTTAGATTAAGGAGAGAGACTTAACATTAAAGCAAGAGGATGACTTGGAGAACTGCTACGCTAAACAAGTCTAAAAATTCTTATTTTGGAAGTTTGTTCTAAAGAGAATCTCATACCACTGATTGGAAAACATGGAATTAAAAACCCTGCAAGAGAGAGGTTACAAAGACGCATAATTTGTCTGTCCGCCTATAGTATTTCCCAGGGCAATGTGCATATTACTCACACCTTCATCAAAAGCAATATCTTTTGCCTTTCCCAGTACAATTCCAGTCTATAAAACTACTCTACTGACTTCTAGAAATCCATTTAATTTCAATTAAACCTTCAATACAGGAATACTTTTTTACTTGCACGATAAAACAATATTACACACTACCAAATAGCAAAGTGAATACATTACTGGAACAATTCATCCTCATGGAATTAAGTTCTTTTGAAGCTGCCTGTAGAACATGATAGGCGGCAGAACCATTTCATCTCTCAAATTTGGAATTCCACTATTTCTCTCACAAGTGTGTATGTACACATGTGGTGTGTGTATGCACATGCACACACATGATAGAGATTAAAAAAATTCAGACACAGATGTTTTATTTAGAAATTTCTTACACCATTGAATTATTTCTTTTGCTGTTTAACTCCCCTCCCTTCCCCCCAAGAACATTTTTCTGCTGCCTAAAGCTCAGGCTTCTTGTCCTCACCTTCAAGGCCCTTCAAAACTCAGGCTTTCCTGCACCTGGTTTTGTCTCTTATTATGTCACAGCCTAGGCTGCTCATTTATCTTCTTCTCTCCTAGTCCCCTTTGAAGAGTTTCCCTTATCAGCTCTTTCATGGAACGTCCTCTTGAACTGATCCTTAAGACCACTGCTTTCTCCTTTGATAAATCCCTCTTCCTTAGCATATTGTGGGCACTACTGGAATAATAATAATTAATTAATTAATTAATTAATTATGAAGTGTAGAATCGTTGGCTTCTTAATTCCATTTCCTGTCATTGCAGCCAGCACTGATGACTTGTCAGGCAGGTGGAATCAGATTCAGAATTATTACTTCCTTCAGATACAGAATAGTCTCTCTAGTTTGCTCTGAACAGACCATTTATATGTAATTTTTGCCTGTCCATTTCCCAATATCCCTCGCTTCCACTGCCAGGCAGTGTCTTTATGGGAGATTACTGCACTTCCTAGTACTTAAGACATTTATGCCTCTATGGTGTTTGGAAGCATTCTGTAACTGCCCAGAAAAACACTGCACTCTCTCTCTCTCTTAGTTCTTAAGTATTACATCACATATAAAATTGCTCACTGAGATTGTACTTTCTTAAATACATTTTCCCAGGAAATGACAGATTAACAAAATCTTGTATTCTTGAAGAAAGAAAGATTCCATTAAAAACATGGAATGTATCATCACCACTGTGTCAGTGCTAATGAAACTGTCTCTTGTATTGTCTCTATGAGTATTGCACTGCTACGTTTCCATGCATTGTGAGAAATATTTTATACATACTTTATAATTAAGCTGTGGAACTCAAAACTGCAGGATATTATTGAGATCAATAGCTAAATAAGATTCAAACTGATTAGGCTCATAAATAAGGATAAAATCTGCAGTTACACTAGTTAGGATTAAAAATGTAAGGGCTATGATTATGCTTCAGAATCTAAGCAAAAAAGCTGACTTCCAGTTGTGTTCAAGAAAGAATCCCCTCCCATCACATTATAGTAACGAACAACTAGTGCATTTGGGAAGATTTCATCTTCCTCTAAAGCGTCAGGTAAAGGCCACTGCTAAAGAAAGGATATCAGATTAAATGGATTAATTTCCCCATTCTGGTATAACAAGTTCAAAGCATTAAATCTATTCTCTGTCACATAGCAGTCTCTGTCAGAGATAACTGTAAAGTACACAGCATGTGGAATTAATGTTCATAGCAGCACAGGTTCAGTTCTTCACTGTGGTATTTTTCTGCTCAGTCATTTGAAAAATGCATCAGGATTGGGGAAGGAAAGGAGAGACAGAGCTTCTACGTTTCTGAACCAACTTTAAATTCTTAAGTCAGTAAGTGTGATCTCTGGGTTAGAAAAATGGGGTTTTAGTAGTCAAATACTCAATTGCCCCCTTCAACATAAACCTCTCTTCCACAAGAGCAGGAGCAAGAGCAGAGTGAAGCCACATAAGAATGGCCATACTGGGTCAGACCAAAGGTCCATCTAGCCCAGTATCCTCTCTTCTGTCAGTGGCCAATGCCAGGTGCCCCAGAGGGAATGAATAGGACAGATAATCATCAGGTGATCTATCCCCTGTCGCCCATTCCCAGCTTCTGGCAAACAGCGGCTACGGACACCACGCTGTCTATCCTGGCTAATAGCCATTGATGGAATTTATCTAGTTCTTTTTTGAACCCTGTTATAGTCTTGGCCTTCACAATTTCCTCTGGCAAGGAGTTCCACAGGTTGACTGTGCATTGCTTGAAAAAATACTTCCTTTTGTTTGTTTTAAACCTGCTACCTATTAATTTCATTTGGTGACCCCTAGTTCTTGTGTTATGAGAAGTAGTAAATAACACTTCCTTATTTACTTTCTCCACACCAGTCATGATTTTATAGACCTCTATCATATCAAATGTAGTTGGTTTTTTTCCAAGGTGAAAAGTCCCAGTCTTATTAATTTCTCCTCATATGGCAGATGCTCCATACCCTTAATCATTTTTGTTGCCCTTTTCTGAACCTTAACCAATTCCAATATATCTTTTTTGAGATGGGGCGACCACATCTGCATGTAGTATCCAAGATGTGGGCACACCATGGATTTATGTAGAGGCATGGATTTATATATGATATTTTATGTCTTCTTATCTATCCCTTTCTTAATGATTCCGAACATTCTGTTAGCTTTTTTGACTGCCTCTGCACATCGAATGGATGTTTTCAGAGAACTACCCACAATGACTCCGAGATCTCTTTCTTGATTGGTAACAGCTAATTTAGACCCCAGCATTTTATATGTATAGCTGGGATTATGTTTTCCAATGTGCATTACTTTGCATTTATCAACATTGAATTTCGTCTGCCATTTTGTTGCCCAATCACCCAGTTTTGAGAGATCCTTTTGTAGCTCTTCGCAGTCAGCCTTGGACTTTACAGTCTTGAGTAGTTTTATATCATCTGCAAATTTTGCCACCTCACTGTTTACCCGTTTTTCCAGATCATTTATGAATATGTTGAATTGGACTGGACCTAGTACAGACCCCTTGGGACACCACTATTTACCTCTCTCCATTCTGAAAACTGACCATTTATTCCTACACTTTGTTTCCTATCTTTTAACCAATTACCAATCCATGAGAGGACCATCCCTCTTATCCCATGACTGCTTACTTTGCTTAATAGCTTTTGGTGAGAGACCTTGTCAAAGGCTTTCTGAAAATCTAAATACACTATATCGACAGGATCCCCCTTGTCCATATGCTTTTTGCCACCCTCAAAGAATTCTAGTAGATGAGTGAGGCATGATTTCCCTTTACAAAAAAACATATTGAATATTCCCCAACAAATTACTTTCATCTATGTGTCTGACAATTTTGTTCTTTACTATAGTTTCAACCAGTTTTCCCGGTACTGAAGTCAGGCTTACCAGCCTGAAATTGCCAGGGTCACCTCTGGAGCCCTTTTTAAAAATTGGCGTCACATTAGCTATCCTCCAGTCATTTGGTACAGAACCTGATTTAAATGATAGGTTACAGACTACAGTTAGTAGTCCTGCAATTTCACATATGAGTTCCGTCAGAACTCTTGGTTGAATACAGTCTGGTCCTGGTGACTTACTACTGTTTAGTTTATCAGTTTGTTCCAAACCTCCTCTAATGACACCTCAATCTGGGACAGTTCCTCAGATTCGTCACCTAAAAAGAATGGCTCAGGTTTGGGAATCTCCCTCACATCCTCAACTGTGGAGACTGATGCAAAGAATTCATTTAGTTTCTCCGCAATGGCCTTATCGTCCTTGAGTGGCCCCACTGGTTGTTTAGCAGGCTTCCTGCTTCCGATGTACTGAAAACAACTTTTGCTATTACTTTTTGAGTCTTTGGCTAGCTGTTCTTCAAATTCTTTTTTGGCCTTCCTAATTATATTTTTACACTTCATTTGCCAGAATTTATGCTCCTTTCTATTTTTCTCACTAGGATTTAACTTCCACTTCTTAAAAGATGCCTTTTTGCCTCTTACTGCTTATTTTAATTTGCTGTTTAGCCATGGTGGCTCTTTTTTGGTTCTCTTACTATGTTTTTTAATTTGGGGTATACATTTAAGTTGAGCCTCTATTATGGTGTCTTGAAAAAATTTCCATGCAGCTAGCATAATATCAACAGTTCTTCCACTTGAAACACATGATTAATGAGCATTGACATCTTGCTACAAACCAGCAGCTTTTTGTCTCAAAGCACTCTGTAGGTATGATGATGAGTCAATGGCAAAATTATTTATTCCTCAGAAAGTTACAATAAATGTAATTTATCTTTTGTTAGTATAATTTTAAACCTCATTGCACATAATCTAAACAAAGGGAAAATATAAACCAGACTCTGCTAAAATATTTTTCATTAGAGATAATGGAAACTATTTCCCCCTTGTAAGTCCATAAAAGGCAATGAAAGTCCCAATACATCTAGACATTTTTCACTCTTTTTACTCAACATGGGTTTTTTTCCCTCCAAAGTTTTCATGTCTCATACAACAAACATTTAGCATATAAGTTTATATATTAAGAGCATTAGATTTTAAGGGCAAAACGGGATCTCAGTTATGCTGGTATAAATGTGGAGTAACTCTATTGACTTACATGGAGTTACTTCAGATTTACACTAGGGTAATTTACTGTAGAATTTTGGTGCTTACCATTTCTATAAACTCCTGTTTGATGTACTTTTACTGCATGGCATCATCAGAGGTATTTATTTTACAAGTTCTGATACTTATGTAATACTGCACTAAGATATTGTCTAAATTCTGAGTCTCAGTGCAGTACTTCCAAAACTATGTTAATGAGGTGGAAGAGAATAATGAAACATGCTTTCAGTATGTGCAAGACTGTAAACCAGTAGAAAATAAAGAATACTGATTCTGGTATTTGATGTATGTCACATAAAGCCCTATTCAACAATATGTACTTAAACTAAGTTTACCTAATGGACAGGAAATATGTTTTGCTATTGCTTTAAGAATGGAAAATAGATTTTTGTGTGTTGCAGTCATTAAGTGACAACCTCTGAAATAAATGCCAGTTTTCAGGATACTATCTTAAAATACATAAAAAAGAGGAGGGATTGTGTTCTTAATCCTCTTTAAATGTGAAGTACTATAAGAGATTAATATTGAGTATCACTAAAAGCCATTAGTTAATGCATAGGATTTTTTTTCTTGCTTGTTCATGATAGAATAACTTTGTAATAAATCACCGATGTAAACAAAATGAAAACACAGAACTGTACATTTGTAGGAACATGGTCCCACTGCCTTTGCTCACAACACATAGATCTTGAATTGGTTAAAGATTTGTATTACAAACTCTTCTTAACTCAAGCTGACATGAAGATTAGTATACAAATATCCAGACACAAGGAACAGCTGCCAAGTCCCCCTCTCTCCCAAAGATCACATGGGCCAGTTACTGGGGCTGGGGAGAGCTGCAGTACGGTCAGTATCTTAGGCTGGTCTCTGGCTCCCTGGGGGTCCGAAACTGGAAAGTGAAAATCTGAATGCTTTGCGAAATCACTCTGTCCTCTTACCTTGCCAGTGTCCCCTTGACACTCGAATTTCATTTTGGAGGAATGAGCAGGAGTCGAATGACGCCCTTTTTGCCTGATAAAACAGTCTCTTTAAAATTCATACACACACAAATCATTTCAAAATTGTCAACTTTCAGCAACTGTAAATTTGAACAACAGTAATAAATGCAACCTGCAGCTAGTTCACTCGTTTATTGCTTCATTCAAGAAAAGTCAAAGAGCAAAAACTAAAACAATGTTAAAAATAATAAATAAAAGGGAAATAGAAAAGAACACATACCCTGGTTATGATCAAAGGCTGGTTAAAATCTATCCCTCCTGTCAGTCTGAATCCCCAAGGAGCAGGTCCTGGGAGAATGACGTTCTGTGGCATTGTACAACAATTTTCTGACCGCTACTATTACTAGATTATTTTTCTTTTTTCCCTAGCTTGGTAAAGGGAGCTGAAGGCTGAGCTGTAGGAATAAAGGTCCTGTCAGCAGTGTCTTTGCTGGACAGGGCAGCAGATCCTTTATACGCCTAAGAAGTTTTTTCTCATCCCACAGCTGCAGAAACAGCACTTTATCCCTGCTCCTGTATGACGTCACCCGTCTCTTGTCTCCTCCACCCACAGGGGGAGTACCAACTTTGGTAAAACAAAGTCTGGATGCTCTGTGAAGTTTATGGCAAATAGATTTACTTTATTTGCTGTTTCACAGTATACCGCCCAGCCCAGCATTCAGTAAGTTTCAGGTTACAACTTCCTGTTTCTCTCTTAAAGCAACCTGGTCTCACTTTTGATGTTGTGATTGTATTACTGTACTGTCTTTGCTTTAACCATACCACAGCATCATTAACATTGCACCTAACAAGAAATATTAATATTGAGCTTTGTCCCTCCTGAACGATCATTTTGCATTTCAGTCAGCTTGTGATACAGTCATTTACTTGACCACAGAGTCTTTCTAGCCCTTCATTTGAAGTTTTCGGCTATAATGTTTTGTACAATGTACACATATAAAATGTTTGTGCTGGCTTGAAAATGTTTACCAATGTCATAGATATTTCTTATACATAGACTTGGAAACAAAAATGCAACTAGTGTAATAGATAACCACTTCTCTTTCTTTTGGCATTGTCTTGGACTCTAGTTCTTATGCAGGTATGTTCAGTTTGTGCAGCTCACTCTGGCTCCCAGTTGGTTCTGTTGCATCAGCTGATGTTTTCTTTCCATCTTTCTGCTTCATCCTGACTCACATTTCTTTTGTATCTGATTGTAAAAGAGAGACAGGATTTTCCAGTGGTGCTGTTCTTAGATGTTTCCTTTCCTATTGTGCTGGTATAGTTCCCCATGAGTATCTTATACTAGCAAAGTTAGTCTGCAAGTGTTCCTGTTGTTCCAGTTCTCCACTGACAACCTTGACTCCACATCACTTGTCTGTTATTGCTGCTAAGGGCTTAGTCCTTGTACTGAGATAGAATTTCCACTTTTCCATTGTATTTAATTAGGCAAAACATCAGCTAAAATCAGTGGGAGTTTTGCCAGAGTAAAGACAGAGAGAAAACTGGGTAAAGATTTAAGGATTTGGCTTAATGATAATAATTGTCCAATATGGATGAGTTAGTCATGCTCCCTCTCCCCTGCACCTATCCAAGAGTGTGGGACTCTCTAGCTTGGTGGGAGAACAGAGAACATTTGTGTGTGGGAATTCCCTTCACTTTATCCCCACCCCAGAAAACATGATTATAGATGTTTCCCTTTTAGGGTGGGACGTCCATTTGTACAAATTCACATCACGAGGAATATGAACTCCTCACAAGTCCCAGATGCACATAAACATCCTGGAGCTGAGAGTTGTCCAAGAGGCCTGCAAACAATTCTTACCAGTCATACAATCCCATCATATTCACGTGATATCAGACAACATGACAACACTGTATACCTCAACAAGCAAGGGGGAGTGAGATCTAACAGTCTTTACATATAGGCAGCTAACCTCTGGAACTGGTGTAGTTGCCACCAGATTACTCTGTCAAGAGCACCCCTCCTGAGACTACACAATATATTAGCAGACAGCCTCAGCAGACACTTCTCAATCAATCCCGAATATAAGGCACGCGACTCCATGGTGAAAAGCACATTCAGACAATGGGGATCTCCTTTTGGGAACTGTTTGCATCACAAGAAGACAGGAATACTATATCATAGTATACAAGATATATTGCTTCAAAGGTCTGAAGGTCAGGATTCCAGGGGAGATGCTCTTCTAATCCTGTGGAGGATAGGAGACTCCATTCCTTGGATGTATGCCAGGTGTTGGCACTCTACCTACAGAAAACAAAATCATTTGGGAGGTTGCTAAGAGTGTTTCATTGGCAGAATGGATGAAGGGACAAGCAATCTCTTCTCAGACTTTCTAAGTGGATTTCAGGCTGTATCCTGCTCTGTTATGAGTCAGTGGATACTTCAGCTCCTCAAGATGTGAGGGCTCACTCTACCAGAGCCAAAGCAGCTTCAGTAGTCTCACTTCATGAAGTGCCAGTCATTGACATCTATTAAGCAGCACTATGGGCCTCTGGCCATACTTTCACAAAACATTATGCCCTAGTGCAGTGGTGGGCAACTTGTGGCCCATCAGGGTAATCCACTGGCAAGCCACCAGACATTTTGTTTACATTTGCACAGCTGCCTGCAGCTCCCAGTGGCCGCGATTCACCGTTCCCGGCCAATGGGAGCTGCGGGAAGTGATGCGGCACAGCTCCCTGGCAGTAGCCCACCTGCGTTCTGGCTGGGAGCGGGGGCCAGCTGCCGAGGCTTCTCGGCTCCCTGAGCTGGGAGCCTCAGGGCAGCAGCTGTGAAATTGACAAGACAGCCAATGTAAATAACACAGTGTCTACACAGACACTGTGGGCTTGTCTCCACTTACTGGGGGATTGATGCATGGCGATCGATCCATCAGGCGTCGATTTAGCGGATCTAGTGAAGACCTGCTAAATCAATCACCAGTTGCTCTCCTGTCGATTCCAGTACTCCTCCAGAACAAAAAGCATAAGGTAAGTCAATGGGTGGGTTTCTCCCGTCGACCCAGTGTGGTGTAGACACTGCAAAAGGTCGACCTAAGCTATGTCGACTCCCGCTACTTTATTCACGTAGCTGAAATTGCATAACTTAGGTCAACTGAGCCCCAGAGTATAGACCTACCCTGCATCACCCTAAAAAAACCGACATATGCCTCTTGTGGAGGTGGAGTTGGATTATTATGTCCTTGTAGGAGAGCACTTACATTGGCGGGACAAGGCTGTAGTGTGTACACTGACATAATTAGGTCAACATAAGCTGCCTTATGTCGACCCAACTCTGTAGTGTAGACCAGGCCTCAATCTCTATTTTTCCAGTCTTTCTCCCTTGTGCATAGCTCCAGTGCTTGCTCCTGCTGCCCAGAGATTCTGAATAGCAAGACTGAAACTGATCAGATTCTTATTAATTTCATTCTAATGCTGGAATTCACTGGAGCAGTCTGTAGGAAGACAGCACTATATTGGTTTATATCTGGCTCACCTTTGCAACCATAGGGGCTAGAACTTTTTTCTTAAAATCCTGCAGAAGTTGAAGACTTAAACCCCCTCTTACTTGTCATGGGAAGCTTGCCACTTTGCAGTGGTGAGTAGGCATCTTGGAGTTTTTTAAGGCCTGCATTAAAGGTCTGTCATAAATTAACAAAGAAACATTAAATACAAAAATAACATTTTGCTGACATGACATTTTTTTGTAAATTTGTGAAATATATTATTTCTAAGTGATTTTTTTCTAAACAACTAAGAAGCTGGAAACTGAATTATTAAAATAAACCCAATGTTGCCTCTCTGGGCACACTGTTTTTTTGTAGGGCTTTCATGTTGTCTGAGATTTTGACACTGATTTTTTAAAATATCTTTTTAAAAAGAACACTGAAATATATGGTGAAGGAAGGGAAAGAGGCACATATAAAATATGGCTAGGATTTTTAAAGGTCCCTAAGGGAATTAGATGCCTCACTCACCTTGAAGTTCATTGGAATTTAAGCACTTAATATTCTTAGACTCCTTTGAAAACCCAAGCCTACCTTGTGTTTGCAAACAGATATAAAAATACGACAAATCCATCCATCCATCCATCCCTCCCATTATCATAGTACTGACTGCCTGAAATTTTGAATCTTCCAACCTTGACAATATCTCTGTTGTGCCTTTATCACTCTAGCATGTGTTAAGGATATAGTTATCACGTTACATGGGAATTTCCTTTCTGTTGTTAGATTGTGTTTCAAACCTGGCATCATTTAAATGTGTTTTTTGTATTTAATAACTAAATCACAAAGTATTTCTATATTTTCGATTTAAAGGGGAGATGTATTTCTACAAGGTGTAGGTTGTGAATGAATGGAAATTACATTCTTTGTCTAATTAGTGTATTGAAATGTATCAAGAGGTTTTGTTTTTATGTTCTGACAGCAAATTTGATAGAAACTATTAGGTTAGGACTGTAACGTTCGCTGGAAGTAAGGAATCGTTTGTCATTCATTCATCTGTGGCTCAGCTCCATGTTAATAGCTAGAATCAAACGTCACCTCCAAGTTTGGCAAGCTGCTGCCTTATTTGGTTTAAAGTTAAAGCCCATTCTGGCACTGGAGACTGAGCAGGCTCATTCCAGAAGAGTTAATTTGGAATAAAACTAGCAAGGGCTTGTGCCTGGGCAACAGTTCAGAATAATGTCTTTGTCTGCTCAGTGAATTAACTCTCTCTCACACTTTTTAAAATTATGTAAGGAAGCTATTAAGCAATTCTCTAAGAAATGGTACTATGAGAACTAGAATATCTCAATGTTAATTTCTATATATTTGTCTTTCAGTTATGTTAGGTTAATCTATTACATAACTTACTATAGAGGTAGGTAAAATACTCTTGAAAAGTATTAAAAAATAATTCACTATACTCCACTTATATTGCCTGTTGTTTTCAACAAACGTACTATAACATTTATAAACAACTTACTGCCTAAGAGGTTGTGACCTTTTCTTTCCATAGCGTATCCATGCTTTTGTCACCTCAAGATTAAACTATTGCAATGTGGTCTGCACCTTAAAACTACTCAAAGACTGAAGCTTGTGCTGAATGTATATGCTCTCTTATTGAAGGGACATCTCACTGGGAGCACGTGACCCCATTGCTCTGGGACCTGCACTGGCTACCCATTGGTCTCCAAGTGGAGTTTAAGGTGTTGGTCATGATCTATAAAGCCCGAAATAGCCTGGGACTAGCCTAAACTGAGGGATCACCTCTACCATTGCCATACTGCCATAGCTGTGGCCAGCAGGGCTGTTCAGGCTGGTCCCCCTCATTATAAAAGGCTGGTAGATCATTCTCTATGAGGGCTTGAGGACTCTGGAACTTGCTCCCTCTCTTGTTCTGAAATAACCAAAAGTTGGTGACTTTGCAGGCACTTTGCAAAATATAGGGTCTCTAGAGAGGACTGATCATGTGCTTCCTAGATGATGAAGGGGCAGGTGGCTAGCCAGCCACGGTCCTGTGGAATTGATTTCTGTGCTGCTGAAGTTTAATTTAATTGTCTGTATTGTATGATTAATTATGTAAGGGCACCTAGGGATAGGCATTTTTATTATTTTAAATTTAAATAAATGTTCTGAATGCTGGCATTTGTGGCCCCACATACATCTATGACAAAGGTCCTATAAAAACACATAGGTAGCTCTATGCGTATGTGCAGTCTCAATGACTTCAGTGTGACTATTCACCAGTGGGACTATTTGCATGCATAAAGTTAATCACATACATAACAGAGTGAAGGATCAGGATCTTAGTCTCTATCCCAAGACATTTATAATCCAGTTCCAAACATGTGAAATAGTAGACTGACAGGTTTGACCATCTGAGAACTGTATTTTGGCCTGTTTGAAATAAATTAGTGGTTTAAATCCAGATCCCAGTAGACTAATGTCTACATGACAAAATTATGATCACCATTGGCGTTAACTGGTACTCTTGTTGGAAGTATCAGCAAAAGGTTGACAGAGTATAGAGACCGAGGGCATGGCTACACTAGAGATTATACAGCGGCGCAGATGCACCAGTGCAGCTGTGCCTCTGTAAGTTCTCTAATGTAACTGCTCTAAACCGACAGGAGAGAGCTCTCCCATCCGCTTAACTACTTTAGCCCCCGAGAGTGGCAAAAGCTATGTTGGCGAGAGAAGCTTTCCCACTGACATAGCGCTGTTCACACTGGTGCTTATGTTGGTTTAACGTATGTCACTCAGGAGGGTGATTTATTCACACCCCGAGCAACATATGCAAATTATGCCAACATATGCTATAGAGTAGACATAGCCCGAGCTATCCCAGGTCCTGGAGATGGTCACTTCAGGTGAGAGCTGAGTGAAATTGGTGGGGTAGCGTGGGGAATTTACAGTGTCAGTATACATGCTCTACCTCTTTGTGGGTGGAGAGAGGGCTTGACAGGTCCTTGTCTGACTGCTCTTAAAAACGTCCAGTGACAGAGATTCCACAGCCTCCCTTAACTATCCTTATAGTTAGAAAGTTTTTCCTAATATCTAATCTAAATCTCCCTTGCTGCAGATTGAGTCCATTACTTCTTGTCCTGCGTTCAGTGGACATGGAGAACAACCAATCACTGTCTTCTTTATAACAGTCCTTAACATACCTGAAGATTGTTATCATGTTCCCCCTTTCCCCCCCCCAGTCTTCTTTTCTCAAGAATAAATGTGCAGTTTTTTCCTCATAGGTCAGGTTTTCTAAATCTTTTATCATTTTCATTGTTCTCCTCTGGACTCTCACCAGTTTGTCATGCCCCAAACTAAACACACTACTCCAGCTGAGTCCTGATCAATGCCAAGCAGAGCAGGACAATTACCCCCATGCCCTGTATATGACTATGGAGAACAATCTCCATAGTGTCACCCAGTGGTTGCGCAGGGCCTGAGAGTTTCTCATCTTTCCTGGTGCCCCATGTTGACAGCTATGCTGGTCCTGTGGTGGTCAGTTCCTTCTGTGACTCAGCCCTCCAGCCAGGACGTGTTTACGTCTGCCCTCTGGGTTAGGAGAGGGGAAACCTGAGTCTCCCCATGGATTGAGGTGTTGGGATCTTGACCCTTCTGTCCTCATGGCCTTGTCTCCTTTAGATTTCTAATATCATGGGTAGACTTCTGCATTCAGTACCCTCTGGGAGATAGTAGGGAAACCTGGGCCCACTCTCTCCACCAGGTTCTGATCCAGGGACCAGTGTAAGCAGCAATGTCCTCCATCACCAAAGTGCTATACTACTGCCTCCCTGGATCACTTCCTTCCAGTCCCCTCTTTCTCGACAGTTAAAGTAGACCTTAAATAACTGGAATCAAAAATAAAGTCTCAGGCCTCCTGAGAATCATAAGTCTCTTCCTTTTGGGTTTGGCAACAACAGTACAGCCAGTCCTCAGACTGCAGGAGCTCCTATAATGCTCCTTCCCAGTAACTCAGAATGTAGGCCAGTCCACCTCCACTATTTGCTACCCCACTAGACTTGCCTGTTCTCCTTTTGATCTCCTCCTCCAAGGCATGCATGCTTTGCAGGTGTGGCAGGCTGAGCTGCCTGGTCCCAGAGCAGCTGCTTAACTGCTTAGTTACTGGTGCAGAATTTGTATACCCTGTTACAGCATCCCCGAATGATATTTGCCTTTTTTGCAACTGCATCATTATGTTGGTTCATATTCAATTTGTGATCCACTGTAACTCCCAGATCCTTTTCTGCACCAAGCCAGTTATTTCCCATTTTGTTGTTGTGCATTTGGTTTTCCCTTCCTAAGTGAAGTACTTTGAACTTGTCTTTGTTGAAGTTCATCTTACTGTTTTCAGACCAATTCTCCAATTTATAAAGGACATGGTGAATTCTAATCGTGTTCTCCAAAATGCTTGCAACCCCTCCCAGCTTAGTGTCATCTGCAGATTTTACAAGTGTATTCTCCACTCCATTATCCAAGTAATTAATGAACATATTGAACAGTACTGGGCCCAGCACAGACCTCCATGGGACTCCACTAGATATGTCCTCTCTGATTGACATGTTGGCTATTACTTATCATTCTATTATCTTCTAGATGAGTGGTTCTCAACTGTACCCCTGGGGATATGCAGAGGTCTTCCAGGGGGTACATCAACTTATCTAGATACTTGCCTAGTTTTATAACAGGCTACATAAAAAGCACTAGCGAAGTCAATACAAACTAAAATTTCATACAGACAATGACTTGTTTATACTGCTCTATATACTATACACTGAAATATAAGTACAATATTTATATTCCAATTGATTTATTTTATAATTATATGGTAAAAATGAGAAAGACATTTTTCAGTAATAGTGTGCTTTGACACTTTTGTATTTTTATGTCTGATTTTGAAAGCAAGTAGTTTTTAAGTGAGATGAAGCTTGGGGCATGCAAGACAAATTAGATGCCTCAAAGGGGTACAATAGTCTGGAAAGGTTCAAAGCCATTGCTCTAGATGTTTAAAAATTGATTATTCAATAATTTGTTTCAGTATCTTTCTGGGTATTGAAGATAGGCTAACTGATGTATAATTCCCTGGGTCCTCTTTGTTTGCCCTTGTCCAGTCCTCTGGGACCTCACCTGTCCTCTATGAGTTCTCGAAGATAATCACTAATGGTTCTGAGATTACTTTAGCTAGTTCCTTAAGTACCCTAGGATGGATGTCATCAGCCCCTACTGACTTGAATACATCTAACTTATTTAAATATTCTTTAACCGGTTCTATCACTATTTTTGGTTTGTTTCTTCCCCCTAGTTGTTGATATTAAGTGTATTAAGCATCACAGTTAACCTTTTTTAGTGAAGACTGATGCAAAATAGGCATTAAATGCCTCAGCCTTTTTGGTGAGCAATGGACCTACATTTTCCTTCATCTTTTTCTTGCTCCTAATGTAGTTATATAACCCCTTCTTACTGTCTTTTATGTTCCTTGCTAGGTGTAACTCATTTTGTGCCGTAACCTCTCTGATGATGTCCCTACATAGAATCATAGAACCATAGGGTTAGAAGATACTGCCAGGGTCATCTAGGCTAACATCCTGCCAAGATGCAGGATTTGTTGAGTTTAAACCATCCAAGACAGAGAGGTAGCCAGCCTCTTTTTGAAAACCTCCAGTGAAGGAGATTCTACGACTTCCCTTGGCAGTTTGTGTTTTATTGTCTACTGTTCTTAGAGTTTCCTGAGATTTAATCTAACTCTGCTATGCTATAGTTGAATTTATTGCCTCTTGTACTGCCCTCTGTGCCAAGAGAGAACAATTTTTCTCCACCTTTCTTATGGTAGCCTTTCAAGTATTTGAAGACCGCTATCATGTCCCCCCTTAATCTCCTCTTTTCTAAACTAAACATATCTAGTTCCTTCAGCCTTTGCTCATATGGCTTACATTCCATCACTTTCATCATTTTTGTCATTCACCTCTGGATCCTTTCCAGTTTTTCTACATCCTTTTTTATACAGCAGTGACCATAATTGGACATAGTACCCATAGAGTGGTAATATCACCGCCTGTGACTTGCATGCTATATTTCTGTTAATGCAACCCAAAATTGCATTTGCTTTTTTTGCAACAGCATTGCATTGTTTACTCATATTGAAGTTGTGATCTACAACAGCTCCAGATCCTTCTCAGCAATACTGCTGCCAAGCCAGTTATTCCCCATTCTGTATTTGTGCATTTGTTTTTTCTTCCCTAAGTGTAGTACCTCACATTTGTCTTTGTTGAATTTCATTTTGTTATCTATAGCCCAGTTCTCCAATTTATCAAGATCCCTTTGAATTTTAGTTCTATTCTCCATAGTGTTTGCAACCCTCTCAGCTTTGTGTCATCTGCAGACTTGATCAGTATGCTCTCTATTCCTAGATGAAGGTCATTAATAAAGTTGTTAAATAACACCGGGCCCAGAACAGATCCTTGTGGAATCCCACTTGAGATCTCCTTCCAATCTGACATAATTCCATTAATAGTTTCTCTTTGTTTGCGGTTGTTTAACCAATTAAGTATCCACTTAATGGTATGTATCCAGCTTAATTATGAGAATGTCATGTGAGACTGTGTTAAAAGTCTTGCTAAAGTCCAGGTATATTATGTCTGCCGCATTCCCTCTGTCCACCAAACCAGTTACCTTGTCAAAGAAGGAAATCAAGCTAGTTAGGTATAATTTGTTCTTGGTAAATCCATGCAGGCTACTAGTAATCACCCCTTCATCCTCCAGGTATTTGCAAATGGAATGTTTTATGTTACATGTTTGTGCTGTTCTTCTTTTGTTCTCCTCGTTACCAGTTTGTCCATATTTCTACTTTTTGTGGGATTGCTTTTTGATTTTCAGGTAAATAAAGAGCTCCTGTCGTAGCCTCCTATTATTCCTCCTATCTTTCCTTCAAATCAGGATAGTTTGCTGTTGTGCCTTTACTATCGTCTCTTTGAGAAACTGCAAGTGCTCCTGCACTTCTTTTTCCCTTACATTTTCTACCAGTTTTCTTAGTTTGTTAATGTTAATTTTTAAAAATCCATTGTCCTTATTCTGCTTAATTAATGACCCTTAATTAATGTTTATAAAGTACTTTGAGATCCTTAGATGAAGGATTCTATATATGAGCAAATTGTTACTTACTGGTGCTATGATATTTCCAGTAGATTTACTGTGGCAAAAGGAAAAGCTGTTAACACTCACAAAGCAAACCATATTTACTGTACAAAAGCTACTGAAAACTTATTCCTTAACCTCAGAAATACTGTAGTTTAAATATTCATACTTTGAACTAGCTATTGAAAGGTTGGAAGTGCTAACTAAACTGTTCAGTCTGTCCCAGCCTGTTTTATTTAAACTGAGTCCTGCAAAAAGAGTTCTGTTTACTGAAGTTACCAGGACAATAATTCTGCTTGCCAAGCTGACTGTCTTATACTGTCAGCACTGACGTGTTCCAGTTCTATAAATGAATGGAATTAATTTTATAAATATTGAAAATATTATTTAAACATAAGTTCCTCTAAATTTACATGGGGCTTCCTTGGTAGTTTTCAGTATTCTTTTTGATGGGTGAAAAGAATATATCTTTACTTTAAACAGGATAATTTAGTCATGGCATCTCTGAAATAATACTTTTCTACTTTAATTGATATGATGATCCCCATCCCTCCTCCTTTCATAGCTTGTTGTCACAGGAATTTACACCTACAGTATCTAATATGCAGTATCTAATTTTCTTTGTAAGAGACTCCCTTAGTTATCTTTTACTGGAGGGCTGTAATGTGCAGTAAAACGCAGGACTTCTCCAGAACATACAATGAACTCCTGGATTTACATTTTCATATATATCTGGTAGTCTACTATGAGACCAGACTATATACAGAAACAAATGTTGTGATCATTTGTATGAGTGTCTTCATTTGCTGACAGCAATGTGAGAATTTTCTTATTTTTTTCTCCAAGAAGCAGGCATCAGGAATTTTGAAACTTGCAATTGTCATTTCATCTTTCATCAACAAATGGCTAATGAAAGCAGTAGTTTTTCTTTCACCTTGTGGTTTTGGTCTAACATTTTAGCAGTGGTTACTATGGAAGAGTTAGCCATGTTTACTGGGTCCTAACAAACAGCAACAGCTGAAAGACAAATATGGCTTTCTGTTTTCAGTATAAGAATGGGATGCAAGCCAGTTAGCAGCAACCACAGAATGTAACTAATCGCACTGAGACCTTTGAGAGTGCTGGTCTGCAGAGTAGTTATTCAGATTGAATTCCTGATCTTAGCCATTTTATAAATAGTAACTTTATAATTCTAATATAATCCTTTTATTAAAGGGATATTAGGGAGACTTAAGTACCTAACTGCCACTTTAAGCACCAAAGTCCAAAATTTAGATTCTCAAAACCCCCATTCAGCCACCACTTAACCCGTAGATGCCTAAACTCCCTAGGTGCCGAAGTTTCCACTGGCAAAGTCCCCAAAATTTCTACCAATGGGCATGCACAAAGTTGCCTCAGTCGTGATGCCACTGATGAGCTCTGTGCCCAGCTCATTGCTAAACCTCAGTGGTATTCCCTTGCCTATGGGGCCCAATCTAGTTGAGGTACTCAAAGGCTCCTTAAAACATGTTTACTGTATTGGACCCTGCACAAAACACCACCGAAGGCTGTGGTGGATGCCCCCTTATAAACTTTAGGCCAGTGGTTAGTGACCTCACCCTGGCTTTGGAGACTTGAGTTCAAATCCCTCCTCCACCTGATGCAGATCAATGATTTGAATCGAGGTCTCCCGCCTCCCAGATGAGTGTCATAATCCTCCTGGGCTATGTGGCATTCTAGGGTGGGTTTCTCTGTCTCATCTGTTAAAGCAGATCCACTTCGTATAAAATACTTACCGTATATACTTGTTCATAAGCTGAATTTTTTAGTAAAAAAGGGAAGCATCGGAGAAGGGGGTCGGCTTATGAACAGGTATAGAGAGGGAGAAGTGGGACACAGCCCCTTCCCCTAACAGAGGGGGCAAGGAGAGGCAGCAATGCCAGCAGAGCCAGAAGGGAAGAGGCAGGGCCAGAGTCTCTCCACTTCTGGCCATGCTGATCTCCCCCTAGCCTCTGAAGCAGCTGCAGCTCTGGGGCTGGCAGGCTGTGGCTGCGCTACCCAGCCCCACCCGCTGGAGCATGCTGCAGCCACGCCGCTCGGCACCGCCTGCCAGAGCAGGCTGCGGCTGTGCCACCCAGTCTGGCCTGCCGGAGCAGCTCTGGCCAGGCTGGAGACATCCTCCCTTGGCCTGCCCCAGCTAAGGTGGGAAGGGATAGGATGGGAAGAGTATGGGGGTCCTGGGCTAGGGGTGGGGTCATATGGGGGGTAGTCACAGGGGTTACTCCCCTGATCCCCAAAATTTCTCCACCAGTTGCTGTCCCGGCCTGTCAGGGTAAGCCGCTGGTGGGCCAGAACACTTTGTTTACTTAGGTTTACCTCCGTGCCTGTGGACGCTCGAGATAAACAAACCATCTCGGCCCGCCAGCGGCTTATCCTAATGGGCTGGGAGCCAAAGTTTGCCGACCCTGGAATTATAGGGTCATCTTATGAATGGGTCATAAAAATTTTTACTTATCCATCTTGGGGGGGGGGGGGGTTGGCTTATAAATGAACTGGCTTATGATCGAGTATATACAGTAAATTGGCATCAGAGCAGGGACTTGAATCTCTCATCTCTCAAGTGAGTGCCCTAACAACTGGGCTAGAGAGTTAATATCATCCTGTTGCTGGCCCAATGACTACTTAAGTGTTTTATACAAAGTGGAACAGCTTAATCAGAAGAGAGGTTTACCCCCAGAATACCCCTTAGTCCAGTGGTGAGAGTGCTCATGTAGGAGGTAGAAGACCCAAGTTCAGGTCTCTGCTCCACATCAGACAGAGGGGGGAATTCAAACTTGGGTGAGTGCTGGAACCATTAAGCTAAAGGTTATCGGGGCTGGGGGGGTCTCACATGCTCCTCCTCATTGAAAAACAGCTGACCCGCTTTAGGTGCATAACTTCCGGGGTTCCAGGGAAGGCTACAAATCCCAAATGAAGGGAGGTCCTCCGGCCTTCGGTTAGGTGCCTAATCCCTATGAAGGGCATGACTTAGGTCACACCCCTCTCCTCAGCATTTCCTAAAAACTTACTTAGGTGGCTCTCTGTTCAGCATTCTGGCTTTTGTGAATACATTTTTAGGCACCTAACTTTCCCCATGCATTGTAGGGGAAGCCTGGGCACGTAACACAGCGTTGTGAATTCCACTTTGTGGCAGGGCACCTAAAAATTAGGTGCTGCGTAGGTCCCACTCAGCATAAGTCCCTCTGGTGAATCCCACCTATTGTCAACCTGTTCAGACCGAAAATATACTTTACTTAAGGCAAGAAAAATATAAAATCTTCACCCATTTTGTATACAAACAAGTAATTGTGCATCTCACAACTGCATTTGAAAATGTAGGTTTTTGTGAATGCAGCAGTGTATGTATATTTCTAAGGGTACATTTGTTGCTTCACATTTGAAAATACTTTGTGAAATAAACATAAGTATGTTTTAAAAAAACCCAGCATCCCTGTCAAAGGCATTTTTAACAGGCTGTTAGTGTCTGCTCAATTCCTGCATCCCAAATTCTTCATATAAAATTATTGCATGATAGATATACATATACACATGAAAATATGTTGTGAGATTATAACCAGTGTATGTGTATCTACATCTACACACACACACACACACAAAATATTTAGACTAAAAATTAATGCATTTATATCTGTTAATGCAAGGTGCCTTTGAGGATCTGGGCCTAGATGGTTAGAAGTAACTTTCCAAAGCCATTGGATATACCTGAGTAATACCAAGTTGAGAATCTTGTGAATATCACTTCACACAACAATCTGAAGTTTTAGTTCTTGAGTTTTTTAATACTGTTGAATTCCAGATAGGATAATTTTGGACTTGAGTAGGGCTTTTCACATTGAAAGTCCATTCTTTGGAATGGGGGAATTTGATTCATATAACCGTTGCAACTTGTTATGCTGCAAAATTCAAGAAAGCTACTTCTTAGTGAAATCCCCCTCTTTAGGAAAATCCTTCTCCTTAGGAAAGGAAAATGTGGACACTAAGTTTAGAATAGTTTTGCTCATATAACACATTTTAAAAACCTGGTGACTGGGCTTTGCTATAGTTTGTCAGTAGCAGCATAAGTATTAGAATATATAGTGGATATTCTTGACAAAAGAGACACATTCAGGGCCTTCAAATGTATACTAAGGCATGTTTCAAATACACTGAGTGTTTTTGCACTGTTAAATGACTCTGAACTATAAAGAATTCAATAAACTCTTCAAATTATCCAAGAATTCAAACACTCAACTACAGGTCCTTACTACTTTCTGATTCTGACAGGTTCCATCATTTCTAATTTTCTCATAAGTACTGGATGTGCTATGATGGGCAGAAGATACACACCAAAGAGAAAATTTGAGTTGAACTTGTCAGCTGGTGGTTTCAGAGTAGCAGCCATGTTAGTCTGTACCTGCAAAAAGAAAAGGAGGACTTGTGGCCTTAGTCTCTAAGGTGCCACAAGTCCTCCTTTTCTTTTTGTCAGCTGCTGGCATGAAACTTACAGCTGCTATTTGGGTTGTGTGATAGTAGAACTCTTGTCCTGTTTGCAGCGCTTAAAATAACTTCCAAAAGTCTCTGCACATAAGAGAAAATTACATATTTTTACAGTCAAACATTTCTAATCACTGGGCATGGTCATGTACTGTATAAATTGTCATTCTAAGATATATTGTGGCTTTACAAGCTTTAGCCACACTGCACCAATGGCATTTCCTGGAAGCATGCTAAGGATAACCAAGATCCTGCAGGAAACGTGAATTAATAGATACCATAGTGACAGGCACAGTGAAAGACCCTGAATTGAATACAATAGAGTTAGTAAGTGACACAATTTACACTCATTCAGTAGTGTTGTTATTTTTATTTATTTGTATTGAAGTTGTGCCTAAGGGCCCTAATCAAAGATCAAGGCCTGTTGTGCTCAAATGTATAACAGGAAGTCAGCCCGTGCCTCAAGAGCTCACAGTCTAGTAAAGCAGACAAATGGGAAGGCAGGGATGTGAAGATAACAGTAAAATGAGCACATTTTGCATGGTAAGCAATAGTCTCAGCTGTCACCCATCTAGCCACATATTAGTTAGGAATGCTGTGCTGCTGGAAGTGCTGTATTTAAATAGAGATGGAAAATTGAAGTCCTGAACATTTTTGGTTATTTAAAGCCATTGTTTTCGAACTTGGTTGCCCAAAGTTAGGCGTTTAAATACAAGTGTGGGCAAATGAGTACAGTAGAACCTCAGAGTTATGTACACCAGAGTTACAAACTGACCGGTCAACCACACACCTCATTTGGAACTGGAAGTATGCAATCAGGCAACAGCGGAGACATACATATACACTAAAAGCAAATACAGTACAGTACTGTGTTAAACATAAACCATTAACAAAATAAAGAGAAAAGTAGCATTTTTGTTCTACATAGTAAGTTTCAAAGCTGTATTAAGTCAATGTTCAGTTGTAAACTTTTGAACGAACAACCATAATATTTTGTTCAGAGTTACGAACATTTCAGAGTTACGAACAACCTCCATTCCTGATGTGTTTGTAACTCTGAGGTTCTACTGTAACTTAATTTTCCTAGGTGCTCAGCTCCTCTGACCTCCCCATGATTTCAGTGGGTGGGCAGAGGTAGGGGAATGTGCTATTTTGTCCAAAGCCCAATTTTATTAACTGTTGTCTCTGTATTCGGCATATGAATTGACAGCACTTTCCAAGGTCATGTCTGGAGGAACAGCTCAATAAGATAATACTGTAAAGTTCCCTTGGGTTTTGCAGGTTCACCATTCTCTCCATTATTCTGGCTTTTCAGAACCTGATGCAGTTAGAAATGCATGCAAAAATGTGAAAACCTTAATTAAGCTCAGAGCAGAAAACATCTGCAAACAACTGGATATGGCAGTTGGTCATACAATAAATATGTCTCCTTTGCTTTCTCACTTAAAGAATATTCACAGTTAGGAGAAACATTTGGTTTTTTGAACAACAGTTTGTTAAGGAGGATCTGTATAAGTTTCCGTTTCCAAACTATGCAGACAACCTATTTGGAAGGGAAGTATGCTGGTACTGAGACATAATTGTCCTTGTCCATATGTGGGTCTGGCCAGGCTGAAGATGTACTACACTGTTTATTGTCTTGTTACATGTCCAGCCACCCAAGAAACAAATGTTTATCTCCGTTCCTGGCCCAGATGCCTTTTAGCTCATCACCTCAGGAAGCTGGATACTTGCTATATAGTGATAATATTTCAGTTATATGAGCTGTCACCCTGTTTGCTTGGTTGGTCATAAAAATAAAAAAACAGTATGTGAAAGGGAGGCTACCTTTGACCTTCATGAAACAATGCAGTGGTTCTCAAATTGTGGGTTGAGATCCCAAAGTGGGTTGTAACCCCATTTTAATGGGGTCACCAGGGCTGGCTTAGACTTGCTGAGGCCTGGCGCTGAAGTGCGAGCCCCGCAGCCCAGGGCCAAAGCTGAAGCTCAAGGGTTTCAGCCTTGGGCAGTGGGGCTCAGGTTACAGGCCCCTTGCCTTGGGTTGAAGCCCTTGGATTTCAGCTTTGCCCCCCACCCCCTGCCTGGAGCAGTGAGGCTCAGGCTTTGGCCCCCCCACCGAAGGCAGTGGGGCTCGGGTGAGCTTAGTCTTCAGTACCCCCTCTTGGGGTTGTGTAGTAATTTTTGTTGTCAGAAGGGGGTCACAGTACAATGAAGTTTGAGAACTCCTGAAACAATGTATTCCCAATTGTTTTTACCATATTTTCGTATATTGTATTAGGGGTGGTAATTTTAAAGGTGTATCTGATTTTAGGAAAGGGCTAACCTTGTGTTTTTAAAATTTGTGTCTTTTTTGGAGTTGTGTTGATTTAAAATTTTTATTTGTTGTGTTATGCTCAGTGGTCTACGGCTAAGATGCTATATTAAACTTCTAACTTTGTGACTTCAGTGGGAGGCATGGGTACTTGGTACCTCCGAAAATACCACTGGCTTAAGTGCCTAAATAAGGATTTATGTGCTACATTTTGTTTGAAAATGTTAGCGTACTAGTAAATATCCCCCTGCTATTTCAGTGGGGTATGATATTCTTCACTTTCTCTCTCAAAAAGTGTGTAGTGTTGTTTTATGCTATTAAATGGTTGCTGCCTTCCACCTCAGAGAAGGCTTCATTTTAGCAGGGGAGGAAAGTTTGTAGAGCTCTTTGGATGAAAGGTGCTATATAAATGTCACTCATTCTTTTTATTACTTTGCTACCTCAGACACATGTTTTGGACACTTTTATCCTCTTTTATGGTCTTTAAGGAGGGAAGGGACTGATGCTTCTCTGTTCACATATCTCCAATGTTTCAAGTAAAAATACCTATCTATAACAGATGAATCAGTGTCAGTGTAAGAAAAAACCTTTAGCAGGTTTTGAGCCAGGCAGTATCGGTACATGTTTCATATTTCAATCCAGTGTGCTAACCCTAGACCACTACTCCACACTGAAGGAAGCCTGACTCAGGGTCATTAAACACTCTGGTTTTCTCAGTGAATCACAGCTATAGATATACTTCTGTTAAATAATTCTGTGGTGATCTAACTAGAACAACATGTTCAGCAACCTCCATTGTTTCTCATTTCTTATCTGTGGTGCTGTTCTCTAGTTCATTTAGCACTAGTCTAACATGTGGAGGCACCCTGATTAAACATATGATTTGATATCTTTTTTATCGGCTTGATTCTCTATTTCACTGTTTATCTGTGTATATTTCAGTGTTTCTGCACTGATGTTGGGTCATTTTTAAAGGCGTCAAAATAGGATTTAAAATGATTAGGAGCATTGTTAAAGAATGGTTAATGGATGGGATTTTAAAATGTACCTAATGATTTAGGGACACAAGTTTCATTTGACTTTCAGTGAGATTTGTGTTCTTAAATCACTTAGGTGGGATTTTCAGAAGTGCCTGATAACTTGCTTACTTGCTCATGCTTTTGTTTTCTTTTGCCCCATATATTTCACATGTGAGTATACTGGCCTAGATTGTTTCCTGCCCTTTCTCGTGTTTGACCCATGACAGTGGGTTAAAGGGAGAGAAAAACACTGTGGTGGGAGTGGTGGATTTTTGATGCTACATTCCCTCCCCAATCTGTGGATAAATAAGACCCCAGGGAAAGGGATTCCTCTACTATGTGAAGCTCAGAGCCATCCCACAGACACAGCAGTTACTTGGTGGCCTCCAAGACACCTGGCAGTGAGGTTCCTGGTAGACCCATGCTGCTGTCACTTTGACCCACTTGCAGTCACAGTGGGGGCCTATTGGAGAGTAGTACATCTCTGACTTGTATTCCTTCACTTGTTTTATTTTGTGCAGAAATTTGGGCACAGAACAGAGTGCAGCAACCCTTCTGTTCTATCTCTATTATGTACCCCACCTTCAAAATTTGCAGTTCCAGCAGATAGGCATTTGTGGGGGTTCCCTTGTCCCCTTCCACGTGAAAGAGGGTAGAACCAAGCTCCTGTGTGCAGATCTGTGTAGACTGATCAGAACCTAGTGCTAAGAAGTGATTTCAACTACCTGACCTATCACCAGTGGTTATTTAAATACCCAGAGGCCTCCAAACGTTCCCTGTTACCTAAAGTTTGCCAAAATGCAAGATTTTGTCACTTTAGTTTTTCAGCATGTATAATGTTGCTTCTTGGGTTGTGTTTTCAGGTTACTTTCTCTGTTACTGTATTCAGTGATATTTTGTTAATGTTTTCTTACTGGAATACCACCAAAAATCCACTAATTATTATTTATTATATGCATTCCAATAGCACCTAGAGACCCCAACTAAGATCAGTGTTTGTCTCAAGAAACTATTTTCTTATATATGGTGACCAGGTGTCCAGTTTTCGAACGGAATACCTGGTCAAAAAGGGACGCTGGCGGCCATTAAAGGTCCAGTCGGCGGTGCTGCAGCACTAAGGTAGGCTAGTCCCTACCTATCCTGGCTGGACTGCGCTGCGTTCCGGAAGTGGCCAGCAGGTCTGGCTCCTAGGTGGCAGGGGTGGGCATGGGGCTCCACACGCTGCCGCTGCTCCGAGCACCAGCGCTGCACTCCCATTGGCCAGTTGCCTTAACCCTGCTGCGCCACTGACTGGGAGCCTCCCGAGGTAAGCCCATGCTCCTGCCCCAGCCCTGAGACCCCCCCCTACCTGGAGCCCCCTCCTCACCCCAAAGCCCTCATCCCCAGCCCCAGTCTAAAGTCTGCCCCCCAGCCCAGAGCCCTCACACCTCCACACACCCAACCCCCTGCCCCAGACCAGAGCTCCCCCAAACCCAGAGCCCCCTCCTGCACCCCAAGCCCCTCATCCCCACCTCCAGCCCAGAGCCCCCACCCCACCTGCACCCTAACCCCCTGCCCCAGCCCAGAGCCCCCTCTCACACCCTGGCCCCACCCCAGAGCCCTCAGCCCATCCTGCATCCCAACCCGCATCTCAACCTGCAGCCCCCTTCCGCACTCCAAATCCCTTGGCCCCACCCCTCAGTCAGAGCCCTCACCCCCTCTCACACCCCAAGCCCCTGCCCCAGCCCAGTGAAAGTGAATGAGGTGGGGGACAGCGAACCACCAGGGAGGGGGAATGTAGTGAGCGGGGAGCGGGGCCTTGTGGAAGGGCCGGACAGGGGTTGGGGCCTCAGGGAAGGGGTGGAGCTAAGGTTGTTTTGTTTTGTGCCATTAGAAAGTTGGCAACCCCATGGTTATATCTTACACAATCCATGTTTACAGTCTGTCATACACTCATAAAGGTGAAATACTAGATATACAATGTCTGCTGGTATTATAGAACATCATTAATGATAGTTAGCCAAAAATGTAACCTAGCTTGCCTTTTTTCCTTTGTTTTAGTTTCCACAATCCATATAATTTTTCATTTTTGTGTTCCTTTTCATAACGAATGTTGTTTCTAAAATATAAAAATAGTATCAATGCCAGCAGACCAGATGTTAAAAATTGGGTTTCAAACACAATACAAGATAAAACCCAGTAAAGAAAGTTCTCAAAGGATTAGTTTCTTTGCAGTAGTTCTCAGTAGGCTGTATTGTGTAATAGCTTCATCTGTATTATGCAATAGCTTTATTTGCATCCAGATAGTTTGCATGCACCACCTACAGGCCATTGCCATGTTAGAATAATTCCTGATAATTATGATATCCGGGGGGCATACAAGCATTAATCATTCCATCCATGCTTGCATATTCTGCTGATAATCTATTACATTCATGCTCTAGATCTGGTAGGAAAATGATCCTCCCCACCCCCGAAAATATTGACTTTTCAATGAAATATCAAAACCCCCAAAATTTCATCCAAAAACTGAAAACCCAAAAAAATTTGATTTGAAAACGCCACCACAGCATCTCACAGGAGTTGTCATTTGGGTGCCTCATGACTCATTCTTTTCTATGGTGTGGGTTCCACTTCCTGGCCAGACTGGGTATTCTGCTGCAGTGCATTATCAGTTTTCAGGTATTTGGTTTTTTGACAAAATTGAAATTTTCCACAGAAAGCAAACACTTTTCACAAAAAAATCATTTTGTAAAAAACATAGTTTTCTGTCAAAAAAAATAGTTCTGACAGAAAATTCTTGACTAACCCTATCGTGTTGGGCTTTTACAGTACCCCAGCTGCTACTGTTGCATTCACTGAAGATTTAAAATGCTCCCAAGTGAGTGCATGAACATTCCTTATAAAGGAAAACAATTACTTAAAACAGTAAACTTCATCTCTGTCTTATCATTGCCAGGTACTCATTGCAATTATATATAACTGTCTGGTAATTCATCATTAGTGGAAGCAGAAATTTGATATGTATTTTCTTTAAATTGTTCTTCAGGCATCTGTCGAAATAATGTGTTACATCTTCTTTGCTGGAGAGAAGACAGAATAGGGTTACCTCTGTGTGTGTTTGTTTTTGTGGGTGTGAGCAACTTGCCTATCTCCTGGAAAACTGTGCACACAAAAGTTCTCAAGTTATTTTCACGGGCAGCAAGAGACACACATGGTTGAGGTCTGGCTATAGATATCCTGGAACAAATAGTCCTATTGTTCATCTGAGTGTCTGTACTGAAGATAAACCTAACAACACATTCCTGGTTGTCAGTCAACAATTTTTTCTGCAGTACTATTTGTGATGTAATGCCAGTCTGCTCAAGGGGAAACCTTCATGTATCAAAATCCTAATTAGATATGACCTATCTGTGTAATGACTGTTCTTAATGAGCCCCGTACTACAGTTCTTCTGTGCATAAAGGCCATTCATTTAATATAACCAATGACTACTTTCTGGTGAGATCTGTACATTCTTCTGTTTTTTGATACTATCTGGTTCATATTTGCTACCACATGCAAATTACACTTTACTCTTTATATGACTCTAAGAGGTGTAGGTGTTATATATAATGCCAGAAGGCACAATTCTGTAAATTGCTTCACATATGAAGTAATTTACTTCACAAAGCTGCTAAAGATTTGGACTTGAATGCAAGCAACTACCAGGATTAGACCAACAATTACAGCTTGATGACGTTCATGTGCTTCACTGATTTCATGATTTCCTCTAGTGCTCACTAAACGTGGAAAGGTGCTGCACGAATGTTTATAGTGTTCTTTTAGAATTTTGGGGATGACATATAGCTTATGAATAGGAAAATAATGTATCTCATATGCCAGTGCAGTACACTTTCTTTGCTTTGAACAGCATTTCACACGTATACTAAGGCATCTTTAGAGACACTCATTACCTAAACTGAGAGAACAACTTTCCCCTTGAATGGACTTTCACTCTATTCTCAGTGGCTTTATGGAGAAAGATATTGACTGGCTAGTAGATGTCATTCAGAAGACTGAACCACAGTAATAGTAATTGTTCCAGGGTATTTATAAGCAGAATGTAGAAAAGTACTTTTTTGGCCAACACCAAACAAACCCAACCACTTGAGATTGCTGTAGTGCTTTATAAGAAATCTACATCTTCCAAATATCCACCTACAAGTTGGTTGCTGCCTGCTCCTTGCCTGCTGGCATGCTGGTGAGACTTTTTGTTCAGCTACTGTTCAGCTCTGATTTCTAGATCTTAGTATTGGAGTTTCAGCTTCAATAAAATGATCTTTCTTGGTAGATTCAGCTCTTGATCTAATTTATATTCACTATATTATTATGTATTCAGGGATATTTTTATGCACATCTTTTCACTTTCTGATCTAAAACACTTTTTCAGATTTGTTAAAGCTATTTCCCATGCTGAGGTCTTGACCTATTGATATTCTACAGTGACTTAAGGGGTTAGTTATGATAACGTGGCTTTTATTTGTAATATTTAAACAGATGTCAGTTGACTCCAGGAACTTATACTGTAGTATGCAGTAGGAGCAATTAAACAAGAAATCCCTATAATGAACAGATGTGCATGGTTTAGCTACTTCTATTTTGTGTTTCAATTTTTTCAGGCTAACATAGAAACTTGAATCAAATTCAACTCTATGGGTAAAGTCTTGGCTCCACTAAAGTCAATGGGAGTTTGACATTTGACTTCAACGAAGCCAGGATTTCACCCTTCCTATCTGTAACTGCTGTTAGGGAATATTTTTAGCAGTGATCTAAGGTCCTACTAGAGCTACTTACCTAATAGTTAGCTGATAGTTCTCATCTGTTTCACATTAGGTAAGTGCAGTGCTTTTTCGAATGTACAGGAAGCACCTTATGTTCCTATCACACTTTGTACATTGGCATTTAAAGGCAAGTAATAAATACCAAACATTACAAAATGGCATGACAACATGCCTTGCTTCAGTTGTTGGCAACAGTGTCTTAATAAACTGCTGAGCACATGTTCATATGCTGTCCCTGTGGCTTAGGTCAAAATATACCATTACTTGAAATTTCAACCCACATCCTTTTGTTTTTACATAGCCTGTGCTTTCCACACAAATGATCACAATAAACTCATATAACAATTATAGTTTCACCATATGCTGAGACCTGTTGGGTACTTTGTGGTTATATATCTGAAAACAGAGGATGGAGGGTTTTATTTTGGACTCGAAGTGCGAAATTTACCCTTGCATAGAGAGTCAGCATGCTTAAGTTCCACGTAAGCACAAACTGATTCATATTTGTTGTGCAGATGTTCTGCAAAGGGGTTAATTTCACCCTTGAAACAAAGTGATATGTTGTCCAGCATGTTGCAACAAGGACAATCAGAATAAGGCCTGGAAGGCTGAAAGGGTCTGCAAGATTCGGGTTTATCATTTCAGTGGAGTCTTTTTTTGGGAGAAGTTTTGGAAACTATTCCAAAGAGGTTGTCAGAACGTATAATTGGCAATATTGGCAGAGACATTACATGTCCTCCCTGGATTAGCTGTCCATCTCTCAAACTGTCTTCTTTATCTCAGGGTTGAAGTATGATGTTCAGGTCATAGCTGCTCTGTAGACAGAAGATTATTTTAGGTTGCCACACCTATTCCCAGAAACTGGAAATGGGCGACAGGGAATGGATCACTTGATGATTACCTGTTCTGTTCATTCCCTCTGGGGCACCTGGCATTGGCCACTGTCGGAAGACAGGATACTGGGCTAGATGGACCTTTAGTCTGACCCAGTATGACCTTTCTTATGTTCTTAAGTGCCAGAAGACACCGATGTCCCTTGCCTGGTTGCTAAAATTTGCAGCTTTTCTCTGACAGCTTCTACATATTAAAATCTGCAGCATATTGAAAATTTGGGCACACTGTAAAATAAACAGCACAAGGGTTACTGTAGTATTGGTACCATACTGGATCACGGAGGGGGCAATGACGACTATAGGCTATAGGGCACCCTGCTGCCTAATTCAGGTCTCCTGTGTCACAGGTTATAGGGCCTTTACAAAGGATGATTATTAGGATTATGATTGCCTTCAGATGAACAGGATGCATCTAATCTACAATCAGATGATGTGATCCAAGGAGGAAGTTTCTCTGATATCCTTAGTGTGATAGCTATTTTAGACCAGACATTTAGGAAACAGTGAATGCAGAGGATACTTTGTGTACTTATATTATCCCCTGCTGTGTCATTTGCATTTAGAGTAGTGGGCCAGAGGACAGACACAAAAACGTAGCTATCCTACTACATGTGTTGATTTAGTGTGGGATTTTCAAAAATGCCTATGGGTATGTCTGCACCGTGATAAGACCCACAGCACAACTGTGGCTGGCCAGGCCAGCTGACTTGGGCTGGAGTCCAGGCTATGTGGGTCTCAGAGCCTGGGCATCTTATACTGTAATTTTATAGCCCTGCAGCCCAAGCCCTGAGAGTCCAGGTCAACTGACCCAGGCCAGCCACGGCTGGTCTTTTATTACAGTTTAGACATACCCTCGATGACTTAGGATATTTGTATTTCTTAGGCATTTTTGAAAATCTCACCCTTAAACAACACCAGTTGAGGTTCTGGGCATTTTATAGAGATTAATGAATAGCAAAGGCCTTGTCTACACTAGAAAGAGTTTGCAAATATAACTATTACTGGCAAATCCTCCTAGTTGAGGCACAGCTTTTACTGGAAAAATAATTTGTTTGCTGGTATAGTTTATACCAGTTCCCAAAAAGAAAAAAAGCGATACCAGCAATAGGACTTTTTTGCCAGTATAACTGGATTTATACAACAGCCTTTGCTGCAATAGCTTTAGTAGTTAGGGGGTGTGACATAGCCATGTCAATATGCAAGCAAAACTTTTAAGTGTAGACCAGGCCTAAGAGAATTAATGACCTACAACAAAGCCTGGGTGTTCTTCAGAAAACTTCTCTTTGTACAAAGTGTGTGTGTCTCCAAAACGAAGACTGAGGTGTATGTTGGGGGACAGCACAAACAAAAAGCTAGATTTGTCAATAGGACTACTTACATTGTGTTGAGGTGGGAGCAATTCATACGTCTTCAGTTCAAGGTGATTGCTGTTCCCAGTGGAAATGGTCAGGCCAGGTCTCCACTACAAATTTCTGGGGGCATAGCAATGTTGGTCAGTAGTGTGATTCCTGACTGACATTGCTATGCCTGCAGAAGTCTGTAGGATGGATGCAGTGATACTGGCAAACTCTGCTTTTTACCCAAATAGCTTGTGTTGCTGGTAAGGGGTGGTTTTACTATACTGGTACAAAGCCCAGCTTTGTCAGTAGAGCTGTGTCTACAATAGGAGCGCTTTGCTGGTAGTGTAGAACCTACCGGTATTCCCATACTGGTAAAGTGTTCCTACTGTAGGCTTTGAGTTGGTCTGCACAGAAAACTTATTCCCACAACAGAAGAGTGCTTCTGTTGCCATACACTGTGTCTATGCTAGGGAACTATGTTGGCATAGCTGTGTCAACATAGGTGCTATAGTACAGTAGTTCTCAACCAGGGTTCTGGAGGGCCAGCATTAGACTCGCTGGGGCCCAGGGCAGAACGCCGAAGCCCCACCGCATGGGGTTGAAACCCAGGTCCCTGAACCCCATCAGCCGGGGCTGAAGCCTGAGCCAATGTAGCTTCGTGGGGGCCCAACCAACTTTATTTATAATTTTGTCATCTTTAAGTAAAATGACTATGGTGTTTTTTCATTTTACAGGATTGGCATGGTTTTGGCTCATCTAAGTTAGGGAAAGGAATTAAATGTAGGAACTTTGGCCAATGTTAAGGGTTGTTTTTGTATCCCCTCACACCAGCGTCTCCTCAGAAGTACAGGTAGTTCTGGGAATGGCAGCACAGTCCCAGAAGACTAGCACTTTTGGTACAGAAATGTCATTCCTGAAAATTCCTTCTGGAAGCAAATATTTTAGGAGATATTAATATGAGTAAAGGACATTAAAAGCTGGCAAATTCCATAATGTAACTTATCTGAAGTACCAGTGTGGAACAAGACTGCTATACATAACTAACATCAGAGGAAAGCTATCTGAGTGAAGTAGTGCTGTTTTTGTCTTTTTTTAAATCTAACGTGTCTGGTTCTGAAAGTGTAGGATTACTTAAATTGACAACAAATCCTAAGTTTGGTGGCAGACAAATCTCTGCGATTGTGTCCCCAGATAAAGCTGGGTTCATTTCAGTTCAAATACAAAGGAACTAAGGGTAAAAATATGTGATGGTGTAAATCAAGAAATAACAGGGAAAAAAGCTGAAGTGTACTCCAAGCAGAATTTATTAGAAGTCTATTCAAGAAAAAACACAGAGACCCTTTAAATTCTTATAAGCAAAGTCAATTACCTGAAAGCCAGGTATGAAAAACTTGTATTTTTAAAAATCAGTTACAGAGTAGAAACCGTACTTTTTTAAATATCACAGGCAACAGATATTTAAGTCTTCCATCATAAATGGCATCAAAGATCGGTATGAATCTCACAGCAAAGCTGCATGCAGATCTAAATTAAAATGGAAAGCCTTTGAAATATAAAGCTTTTGCCATGAAATTTGCAGTAATAAAGGTATGCTGCACAAAGATGTTTCTTTACCTTTGTCTTAATGACATTTTTCTGTAATAAAGTCATATGTACATTTAGATTTGGCTAGTAAAACCATTAATAAAATTTTGCATAAAATGCTATTTTACAGAATTGCACTATCCAGGTGTGCTTATGGTAAGAGGGGCAAGTAAAGAAAAATGCATTGAAGATGTTCTGTATTATGAAAAAGGCAAAGATCAAATGAGGAACTCTGATTTTTTTTTTTAAATCAACACCAAAATGGTTCTGTACAAAAAAGTACAAAATGCTAGAGACTACTTACATAGTGATAAGATCAACCCTTTACCACAAGAAAAATGCAATAGAAGCTTTTGCCATCTATAAGGTGCTGAAGAAACCAAATTTGAATTGTTTTGTATAAAGCCACAGTCATTATCATCCTGTTTCATAATTTCATATATTATTTTTGCTTACCTAAGGAAAAAGAATGGTGTGTTCAGATATTTGTTTCATTCAGAAAAAAATACTAAAATGTATCAGTTTTAATAGTTGTGACTTTGTTTTTGTGTGTACTATATTCCTAAACAAGAATGCATAATTCAGATTTTGTTAACGTATACATATATATGTAGTGAAATAAAATCAGTACATTTGTGCATATTTTTTCAGGTGGCTATGTTAGAATACAACTTTGCACTAACACTGTTTATTTTTGTTCTGTAACTTCATCTGATAAATAAAAACACTAACCTCTCAAATTTCATGTTGCTGATTATTACAACAAATTTAGATGCAGTCATGTAATGTTAGACATCAGTAGTTCGCTATTGTCGTCTATCTTCATAGCTCATTGTCTCATCATTATCCACAAACTCTCAAGATTTCATGCCTCTTGCACTTCTTTAGTTTTAACAGAAAGCACTATAGCTTATTTGAAAAAAATGAGATTTAACTAATACAGTCACACCCATCCAACACACTTGCAGTTCCCCCATTTTAACTACTCTTGCTTGAAATTTTACAATCACTGTGCATATGTTACAACGTATAAGTGCAGGCAAAAAAAAAAATCTATATTATAATTGTCATATATCGTAAACCTGTAGAATAGGCAAACTTGTGATTCAGCAAATGGAAAGCAACATAGGCTGCCAAGCTAAAAAGAAAGTGGACACTCAAACAACTTTTTATTTTTTTTAAAAAGTAAACGGCAACTTTCTCTTTGTACCAGGTGAAAGCTGAGAATCAAATTTTTGCATAGCATTTAATGCTAGTACCACAAATGTCCCAAACAATACCGGTTTTCCCATGGAGATTCACCTGTGTACCTTCCATCAAGGGTTTCCTATTTTTTTGTTTCTAATGGGGGCAGGGAGGGAGGGAGGGAACTAAAGCAGGAAAACAGGACAAAGTACTTAAATGTTGAAACAATTCCTCTTGTTTCATAAAAACTTAGTTATTCACACACTTTAGTCGTTGCTGTAATACGGCTGGAACGGTTTGGCAGATGAGGATGGGGATGATGATGAACTAGATGACCTTTATTTGAGACTGCAAAGCAAGAAAACAGAAGGCCTGTTGTAGCATGTTTTCTAGCAGCTTTATGCAGATGTGTTGCAGAGATGCAGCATAAATAAGTAGGGGAAAAAAATCACAGCCTCTTGACATAGTTTCCAGGGAAAGTACCAAAGAATTTGGTTCTTCTTGAGGTTCCTGAAAGTAGAAGTAATAAATGAAAGATGGCAGTAACAGTAAGTAATCACTACGCATGTGTGGCCTTTTTTCAGTTTATGAAATTTCATTAGCACTACAAATATTAGAACAGGAGAGACTTTTTATGCTTGTAGAAAGCCAAACTGACCCTGTGCATTGCATAGCTTGATGAATTACATTTCCCAGTCATAAACTGTTCAATATAAGGACAGGAAAAGCAACAACAAGAGGCATAGTTATGTTATTTTATTTCAATTATGTGTATCCAGATTATAATTTGTGTTAATTTTAACATATTAAAATATTGAGCTAGTACCTTTGAAAGATATTTAACAATATAATTGTAGTGAAATAATCTGGCATAAGGGTGGATGTCATCAGCAGTTCTGTAGGATTTCCAAAATAATTTAGGATTAGCAGGACAGTTAAACCCTTACTCACAGAGAGTAATACTTGCTTACATGAGTAGTCCCAGTGAAATCTATGGATAATTACGTGAGTACATTCCACTCAGTCTAGGTGACGGCTGCATGATAGTGCTCTTCATTAAATAAGTGGGAAGCTACCTATTGACTTCAGAGGGCTTTGGGTCAGGCCAGTCCCCAAAGACTTCAGCATAATCAGGGTTATGATGCGTGCCAAATTACAATCAATTTGCCACTTAGAACACATCAAATTATACAATTATCTAAATATAAGCAAACTATGAGGGTAGCAAATATTTCTCAAATTTTTAAAAAAAAAACCAACCAACCAAAATAAAACATACCCACAAACCATCCATCATCACACTTTTCCATCACATCAATGATATCTCCCTCTCTCAGCTCCAGTTCATCTTCGTTCCTAGGAGTATAGTTATATAGAGCCTGAAACCTTAAACAGGACAAACAGTGTGTTTTAAAAAAATAAGTTCTTTTCACCTTTACTTAGCTAGAGGAGCTTGTCAAACATTTAAATTAACTTTTAAAGTAATATACTCCACTAAAAACTACAACACTGGGTATTGGAAAACAGCAATGCAGGAAACTTTTGCCTGTATAAGTACATATGGGACCAGGTCCAGAATGGAATACACAGCATAGTTTATGTAAAAGACAACTCATGTGAGATTACTAAATTGTTTATAGTGGGATTCATACTGCTACACAATGTAACTGAAGACGCCAATGCACAACTCCTCTCAGCTCTATTCTGAGAAGGGGAGAGACCCTGAGGGAGAGGCTTTTGAGAAAGATAGTGGTGCGGTAGCCATGGCCTAAAGGGGAGGGGAAAAGAGTAAAACGATGTGTGGGGGGAAGAGGAAAGTAAGATGCTGGTCCCAATATCTTAGGAGAATAACTAACTTCTCCCACTTCCTCCTGTGGTGTATGTCCCCTTTGCTCCTCCTGGATTCTGGGTCTGGCCCTCAGTGTAAGTTAGAGCAGCCTCGGAGGCTGGACAGATAAAATAAAAATAGATGAAAATGGAGAAAGTGGGAGAGAAAAGGAAGGGATAAAAAGGAAAAGAGTACGATATATCCCTGGCAGAAATGAGAAGCTAAAAGGAAGGCAAAAGGCTAGTTGCAGTTACATACAAGGAGGGGGTGGAACATTAGACATTTCACCTGGTTAATTTCTTATTTTACATATAAGAGTGAATTTAGTTGTCATGAATGTGATGGCTTGAATCAGGCAGTATATAGGACAAATTGTGCTAGCTTTCACAAATGTCTTTCATTCTATCGCATTTCTACCTTACAGTACTCTCTACTTTTTGAGTCCTGGCCTTTCAGTTATGCGATGGTGTGTGTGATGGATAAATGGCAAGAGAAATGAGACCACCAAACTCATTTTCTTTCGGTGCCTGTGTTAGAGGTGAAAGAATAGTGTATTACGTTACTAGGGCTAGATACTGCTTATACAACAGTCCTGTACAAGGAGTCACATGTAGTTGCAGCAGCTGAGGAGCATCTCAGGGATGGAATTCCTTTCTTTTTTCAGGAAGAGGAATAGTCTCCTAATGGCCCACCCCAGTAGCGGATTACAACAACTCTTACTGTGCCAGTTGGCATACTGTGGGGGTATAGTCAAGATCCCCCCACATTCCACTATACTTCTTTGTCCATTCCCTGTCCATCGATGCAGGGCTGAGCATACAGCTTCCCCCCGTGGTGTACAGTAAAAATGCAGAGATGCTACACAGCAGCATGTGTGTAGGTTTTTATTTTCCCTTATGCTGAGCTATAATCTGGCTCTTAGGTTGGAGGAAGTTTTAGGCACTCATCATCCACACAAAATTCCCATTGGCTTCAAGGAATTCCAAACTGGGCGATTAATTCTTCTGGTGGTGGGGGTCTATAAATCAGTGCTAGAAATAGCCAACTAATGGAATAATGATCTGCCTGAACAGAATTAAATGGGAGTTAGGTGCCCTGGCACTTATAAAAACCAAATAGGTGTCTGTGCGCATCTTTAGGCACCTAAATACTTGTAAAAATGTGGCCCTTTGGCATTTTGGGGCTTAAGTCTCATTTCATTTCAAGTCAGTGAGACTTAGGCTACTTGGGCCTGATTCAAAGCTCTTTTTGAAGTGAACAGAAAAACTCCTATTGACTTAACTGGGCTTTGGATCAGGACCAGAGTGCCTAAGTCACTTTTGAAAACCTAACTTAAGAGCCTAAGTTACTTAGATGCTTCTGAAAATTTTACTCTTTATCTAGTTTTATCACTTGCTCATGCCAAGTTCCCCTGTAAGATGTGATAGTGCATTCTTGTTATCACTTCATTCACTTCCTACATTTTGCTCACTTTTCTAATCCTGAAGGATCCCTTGATAAACAATAATTTACAGGAGATAATTCAGGGCCAGTGTAGCAGACAAGTTGAATTATTATTAAATCTTTATAATTGGCATTCTGCTCAAGAAGTCTAAAAGTGATGGAACCACAAAATGACCATGAACTGGTTTTTAAATTAATTTCCATCTTAACTGTAAAACATGGAGAAATATAGGAGTTTTTGTGAGTAACTATGCTATAGTACATTTATTTTAATTTGTGAGATAATATACCTTCATAACTCAGTTTTGCCATCAGGGGTTTCTTGGATGTCTTCCGACATTATCTGGATAACTGTGTTATCCCATGATTCTACTAGGTAGTTTTCTGATTCCTTGGAAGATATGCTGGCTATTGTTCCCCTTCCTTAAGTGCCAGTGTTATATCTCTGGTTAAGTAGATAAGAAATATACTTACGGTTCCCCCCCACTGTGTATGTTTTCATGAGCAAACACAGGGCGCTGTGGCTGTAATGAAATGATTTGAAATGTAATAAAGATTTAAAATTGTTACTGATTTAAGTACAAGTAGGATACTGGCATGACACATATTCTGTTTTAAAAGATAAAGAAAAGAGCGAGCACTAGAACTTTTACAGGTTTAAAGACTAGACTATTTTGAAGGACACAGTGAAAATTAAAAAAAGAACACCTTTTAATTTATCCAGTCTAAATCTTTTCATGCTGAAGGAAAAGGTCAGAGTTGAGCCCGACTGCTTTTTCAAATATCACTAACAGTGCAGGGAGATACCACAAAACTCCAGTGGAAATAGCGCCTGTTGTTATACAATCTTTGTCTGAAGTGTGTTCTCAGACAAAACAGGAACCAGAAATCATTCTTCACAGTGAAATATGAGCATCCATTCATTATGATTTCTCTAGACAAACAATATTCGTACATACAGTATACACGCGCACACACACTTTTAGAAGAATCAAACTAATTATGTCAATATGTAACATTTTTAGTTTAGAAGGGAAAAGTTGGTAGATATTTCCAATGCAATGACCTTTTAAGAGTTCCCTTCCTTTTTAAATTAGCACCACCCCACGATGTAACAGATGCTTTTAATATTGCAAGTGAAAAACCTTAACTTCCTAAAAAAAGCACATCATGTTATGAACAAATAGAAAGCCATTTGTTTATATCTATATCCATATTAGACTCAATCCAGAAAAGATGGAGGATCAGCTGGTTGTAAGAGGAAAGCAATAATTAGGATTGTGATTACACTATTAGTGGAGGCTGCCCTCCCCTCACCAAAGAGATTTGCAGTCTGGAAGTACTTTGGGAACCTTAACTGGTCTTTGATACCTAGGTACCAAAGATAACTCACACCACATATTCTCCTATGAATGATTGAATTAAGTGTTCATGGACTTTTTTTGATGTCATGGACCTTATCATATTCGTCCATACTTTTATCTTCTCTAGGTTTGACTATTCCAGTTCACTTTATTTTAGGTTACTCTTGAAGGTCACGATGAAGCTTCAAATAGGGAAAAACATAATGTCTTGTTTACTTGCAGTAATGAAGAAACACAGTATGATGTCATTGCTTCTGTGCTCTGGAACTGCACTGGTTTCTCAACTGCTCCTGATGAAATTCAAGAGGTGGTCTCCTTTCTATAAATCGTTACTTAATTAGGGACCTGCCTACCTGAAGTGACTACTCAAGGGGCCAACACAAATTTGTGCTTGTTAAAGATGTTCTTCTAATAAAGATGAAATAGAATGGTACATTGTAGTTTTAAGGATACTGTGGGATAGTCTCTAATAACAGGTGATTGCCAAATAACACTGAAATTTGGACAAGATGTCACTCTATCTCAAAAAATGTTTATTCTGCTAGGATTACTGCCTCTCAACAGCTACATAACAGCATCTGGGGCACTAAGGAATAAAGCCATGGGAGACAGTGCCTTCCTGATGACTCTGTAGGTGAGGTGGTATCCTTCCTAACATAGCAAAAGTTCAAGAGAGTTCACTGCTGTCAGTTTCCATATGGGACTATTTCTAATTATAGAATGGGCACAGAACCCCTGCAAGTCTTCCACACCATGGCCAAACGGATCAGTTAGCCTGGGGTGTAGCAGGAGTTTGCGCAATCAAGAGGTAGGATCCACTTCTAGTGAGTATAACTCCCACCAAAGTTACTGATGATTCATATGTGCATTCTGTGGAAGAATTCATGTCAAAAGTTTAAATGATCCTGTCAGTGCTGGAAGCTGGTATTTCCCATTGCATCCCTCATCACAATGGCAACAGAAATCTGACACTAGCAGGGAGCATAGGGAAATCCTAATTCTTGACATAAAATGGAAGTGCTTAGAGAGGTTCTCATCCATATGCACTTTGCTGCATATAAGAACAGGCAGACAGCATGTTAAATTGTCTTAAGCTGCTGGATCATGAATTTAAGAGTGCTCCTTTAAGGAACAGTGCCCAGAAGTTTAAAAGCAAATACTCAGAATTTATGCTATTCAAAATTTCCCTCAATAACTTAAAAAAAACTTTATACCATGATCACCCTTTTTACAGGCTACTTATGTTTTATACCAGTGGTCTCTAACCTTTTTATGCACAAGATCACTTTTAAGTGCAACCCAGGATCTACCCCGCTCCGTCCCCGAGGATCCGCCCTGCTTACTCAGTCGCTCTCTCTCCCTCATACTCACTCACTTTCACTGGGCTGCGGCAGGTGTTTGGAATGTGGGAGGGGGCTCTGGGGTGCAGGAGGGAGTGAGGGGTACAAGCTTTGGGAGGGAGTTTGGGTGCAGGAGGGGGCCCCGAGCTGGGGCACAGTGTTGGGGTGCAGGAGGAGGTATGGGGTGCTGGCTCTGGGAGGGAGCTCAGGGCTGGAGGAGGGGGTTCGGTGTGCAGGAGGGGGCTCAGGGCTGGGGTGCGGACTCCCGCCAGGCGGCACTTACCTCAGGTGGCTCCCGGTTGGCAAAGCAGCGGGGCTAAGGCAGGCTCCCTACCTGCCCCGGCCCCACACCACTCCCGGAAAGGGCCAACGTGCCCCTGCAGCCCCTGGGGGAAGCACGTGGCTCTGTACACTGCCCCTCTCTGCAGGAACCGCCCCCGCAGCTCTCATTGGCCACAGTTCCAGTTCCCGGCCAGTGGGAGCTGCGGGGGCAGTGCTTGCAAGCAGGAACGGTGCATGGTGACCCCTGCCCCTCCCCGAGGGCCGGGGGGCATGCTGGCCTCTTCCAGGAGCAGCGCGGGGTGAGGGCAGGCAGGGAGCCTGCTTTAGTGGCTGCACCACTGTACATTTAGCAGCTAGAGATAGTGATTGAGTGGGAGAGTCTCCAGGATCGACCAGTCGATTGCTATTGACTGCTTGGTGACCACTGCTTTATACACTGACAACTGCTCAATCTTAATTCATTACTAATAGTGCTGCCAGAGCTAAGCAGATCAAACTAAAGGGTTCAGAGAGAGACAGCCAGCCACACCTCTTTTAAAAAAAGATAAGAACAAAACTACTTCAGTGTTCTCCTCTCACAGAGTTTCCTCACAGCCATGTCTAATTTTTCCATCTGATTTTTTTTTTTTAAACATGCATCACTAGGTCATTTTAAAGAAAGCTTTTAGGTTAGGTAAAATGATGGTCTATCACTCTTGAACCAGTTTGCAAACATGATCAGTCCTGTGATTTGACAATTGCATCCATAATAGCAACTGATATATACAAGATTTCAAACAAAATTGTTATTTAAAGGTGGTGGGTTTTTTTTTCCTTTTCTTGAGGAGCCCTCTGTACCTTGGGTGGATAAATACAAATTCTTCCCTCTACAAACACTTTGACCCATTTCAAAGCCCCCACTCCATGTCTACCTTATAGCTGAAGACTGGACAAAACTCCCTTTGCAGCCCAATTTGGCCCTAGCTGTCATGTGATTCTAGACAACTTTCTCCTTTGTTGCTTGGCACATGACTGTCTGAGTATTTTGCAGCACTCCCAGTGCAAAAATCATAACATAAAAAATAAATGGACAGCTAGCAACACTACATATTACAGTGGAACACATACAGATTTATACTGAAGCTAACAAGTTAAGCCACATTTTGATTAAGGGTTACTAACTGCACATTATAATCATCACAGTTTTTCATGTGGCTAAAATTACACATAATGTTATTGTTGCACACAAGGTTATTTTTACATTAGTGCACACAACTTATTGCAGAGAACGTTATAAACATTCTCAATTTCATGTTTATAGAGTTTATGGGCCAGATTTTCAAAGGTATTTAGTTGCCTAAAGATGCAGCTGGCATAGGAGTTAGGCACTTAGGACTTTTGAAAATCCCGCTAGGCACTCAGGTGCATATTTAATTGCCTAAATACCATTGAAAATCTGGCCCTACATGTCTGTCTGTCCTTCCTGATATTAATCCTGTTTATTTATGTGATGTGCATAAAACATTCTTAAAGTATCTTTGTTTTTCTGCCATGTAATGGTGAGAAATTCAAATGATAAAACAAAACATATTATCTGACTTTGGTAAACACTCATCAAAATCTGACTGATCAAGCAGAAATGGGAACAGGTATTAGGATTGGATTCAACACGTGCTCCCGATCTATGCTCTGTCTGCCCTTCCTCAAACCCTTGAATGTGATTTGAATACCAGGGGCAGGCTCTATACACTCTTTTAAACTCTGATTGATGGGTTGTTTTTTATTTGTTTGAGCGTTTTTTCTGCAAACAGTAAAGCAATATTATAAATGTCTGAATACCTTGAACATATGCCAAAAGAGGAAGAAATGAGTCAAGCAATGTAATACTACTGTCGTCTTCTCCATGTAATTCCAACACTATGAAGTGAGCTGTAGCTCACGAAAGCTTATGCTCAAATAAATTTGTTAGTCTCTAAGGTGCCACAAGTACTCCTTTTCTTTTTGCGAATACAGACTAACACGGCTGCTACTCTGAAACCTGTTAAATATAGTATCACTGCTGAAGTCAAATAACGTTGACACGACAGAATGTAAAATGCATTGGTACTCAAGGCAAGAGAGAATTTTACATTCCAAACTTAATTAGAAATAATAGTACATAGCAAATACATACTGCTTTAGATATTCACAGAATTGTGGGGAGGGATAGCTCAGTGGTATGAGCATTGGCCTGCTAAGGTCCCTTCCAACCCCGATATTCTATGAACTGTAGAAACAATTAATAAAGCATCACAATGCCCTTGCAAGGTAAATAGGGACTTTGATCTCCATTGTTTAGATGCAGAAACACAAAAAAAGGCTAAGCAGAGACTAGTCTATGTCAGGTCAGGAGCAGAGCTGGGATGATAACCCAGGCTGATGGGGTGCTGTTCATTGCAGTGTAGACTTCCGGGCTCAGGGGGGAGCCTGGGCTCTAGGACTCTGCAAGGTGGGAGGGTCCCAGAGCTTGGGCTCTAGTCCAAATCTAGAAGTCTACACTGCAATCAAACAGCCCAACAGCCTAAGCCCTGCAAACCTGAGTCAGCTGGCGTGGGCCAGCTGCAGGTTTTTAACTGCAGTGCAGACATACCCTTAGGCAATAGAGTGATTGGGATCACACAGGGACTTAGAGTTTCTAGCTTCCAATCCCATGGCTCAGTTTACTAGACCATGTTGCCTCCTGTGTAGGAGTAAAAGATTTAGGAGTTTAATTTCAACATTGCACAATCACAACTGTGTACACGAACATATACACAACTACACATCTCATTTGCATGTATGGTTACTGCAACTGTGTCTGCATGTAAGGCATTTTGGCATTCTGATGGCCAATTAGGGCACACTTATGGTAACTGAGCATGCAAATTAGGTGTGCAATTATGGGTGCCTCGTTCTGGGAATTAAGCCCATAAAGAATACACAACACATACTACCCAGTATAGCATCCTTTTACTGTTTTTTGCATCCCATCATGCGGAGTAACACATAACCTAAACCTTTAGTGGGAATAGAATCTATCCCCTAATTTGCTTCCTAACAAGCAATATCACTGCCGCCTACCACCTAATTTCTGGTTTGTCTTTTTGTGATGTCTCTGGTACATACCATTTCAATGGGAAATAGGGTTGCCAACTGTCTAATCACACAAACCCAAACACCCTTCCCCAAGGCCACGCTCCTGCCCCTTCTGAGGCCCTGCCCCCGCTCACCCACCCTCACTCACTTTCACCAGGCTGGGACAGGAGGTTGGGTGCGGGATGGGGCTGGAGCAGGGGGTAAGGGTAAGGGGGGGGTTCGCTGGTGCTTACCTTGGTGGGTTGCATGTCTGACAGCAGCTCCGAGGCTCACGGGCGGCCAGGCGGCTCTGTGTGCTGCCCCTGCCTGTAGGCACCCCCCTGCAGCTCCCATTGGCCGTGGTTCCCCGTTCCCGGCCCATGGGAGCTGTGGAGTCAGCGCTCGGGCAGCATGCAGAGATCCACTGGCCGCCCCTCCTCCCAGGAGCTGCTGCCGGACATGTCACCGCTTCCAGGAATGGCACGGCGCCAGGGTAGATAGTGGGAGTCTACCTTAGCCCCGCTGCGCTGCCAGACTTTTAGTGGCCTAAAATCTCCTGGATTGGCTTCGGTAGCCTCTAGGATATCAAGCCTGATTCTGGGAGACTGCTGGCCAAACTGGGAGGGTTGGCAACTGTAATGGGAAACAAGGATCCAGCAAAACTAGAGAAACACAAATATCTTGTGGGGGGAGGAGAATACACCTCCTCTACACGTAGCAGCCAGAGCTGGGGGAGACGAACGTAAAATCAAAGGGAAATTGCACAGCAAAAGATCTCTATGCTCCGTTGCAAATCCGTTCTGCTATCAACAGTAAGAGGCAAAAGCGGTCTCAGATGCTTTTGAGACAAAGCGCACTGAGTGTTAAGATACTGAATGATAAGATAAATGTGTAAAGCATTTTGGTCCTAACCAAAAAAAACAAGCATAACACACAAACTATATTTTCATTTAGAATCTTCTTGAATATTAGAGCACATAATATAAGACCAATACGTACACTCTGTAAATAATTTGATCTTTAGATAAAATGCAATAGATGTAGTTACTGACTGTTATGAAAGGAAACGCTGAAGAGAATCACAGTTGCAAATAGCAGTGCTGGGGAAAACATGATATCAAGTCAGTGCAGCACACATTGCTATAGTAACAAAATATTTTCAAAAGAAGAATATGAATGCAAAAAATCAAGGAATATTGAACACATTACAGAAGCCACATTACATGCAATAAAGTCTAGATTTTTTTGGCTATCAGAAAGGACATTTTAATAATCTGGAAATGCTTTGAAACAAGAGGAGCCATTTAGAAAACAGTTGAAAAAAATAGACTAAAGTGTGTAAAGAATTCTGTTATTTTTGATGTTTTGTGAACACTGGGCAATCCAGTGGAGATACAATATACAACAGAACTGTAACATAAGGTGCTGTACACAAAGAATTTCATTATGATTTTATGCAAATCATTTTTGTAGTTTGACAGCAGCATTGCAGCACAGCGTACTGACAGTATTCAAACATATGTTATCAAACAAAGAACAGGGAGACTAGCTATTTAAACTCCTTATACTAGGGGAGAATGCTGACATCACACACTGGGCATTCAGTACCATACCCTGTGTGAACAGCTGTGACCTCTGACAGGTGAGTTGCAGGATCTCTTAGTCATCACAGGGCTACGAGGAGGTTTACCCATAACAAATATCTCTCTCTTTAAATCAGCCTGAAAAAACCATAAAAATTGTATAAGTTCATAGCTTAAGTACAAAGCCTTACAGGGGATTTTTGCTGCTTCGTTTGCGCATACAAACTGGACATACTAATTCTTTAATTAAAAAGGCCCATGTGTTAAAATGCAAAGAACAAGCTGATCTGTTAGTCCAGCACACCTGTGCGGTTGCTATTGTATCACCTGCAGCATTGTTTAGTTGCTCTGGCAGTTGCACTGACATTTACAAGTACAACTTGCAAGATTATTCACCCATGACCCTTTTTGGGATATGATCTAGCACTGCAAATTTAAATATTGAAGTGACTATTAATAATATAGAACACTCAAAAGCACACAGCAGAAAGTTCATAGTGAACAGGGAAATACTAGCGACTGATATTATAGCACTTTGATATTAAACTGAAAGCACTGCTAAAATCTGACCCGCTTTCCAAGTGCACGTTTAAGTCAGTGGAGGATGATAAATGAAAGGGTATCAGTTAGGCTGGTGCCTATGTAAATTAGCTTTCAAAGCTAATTGTTTCATAGAAATCAAAACTTGTCAGACAAAGGGGATGTGAAGAAAATGAGAATTATTTTGGTGAAGGAAATGGTGAAGTGTAATATCCTCATTGGAAACCTGGTCCTTTGGATTTTGTGAAGAGTTGTAACTGAAATGTTTGTACTGAGAGTGAAGAATGGGGTCCTTTTACAAACTGGAAGAATGAACAACAAATGCAACAAGAAACCCAAAGAAGCCTTAGACGGGGGCCAAGAAGGGAGAAAAACTCCTTAAGATTCCCTTTGTGGGGTTTCTTCTGATTTCTTCCTTCAGAAAATGAAAGTTCCTCCACCATGGAAGAGTCTGGGGTTCGACTTCCAAGCCCTGTGGATATCCAGGGATCTGCTGGAAATCTTGCACCAGGCCTGGCTCCCTTAAAGGGGGTTCCACAATGTGACAGATTCACTGCTACATACTGTGGATGTGGAGGATGTGTTGCATAATGTTCTCCTTGTCCCCAAGCCTGCCCATTGCTCGGGCCACATGCTCCCTACTCTCACATGCAGGACTAGGAAACAGTGCTGCTTAGGAAACTGACCTGCCTCCCACTGTGCAGGCAAGGGGTGATCTGTTTGTCAAAGGACTTTTCCATATGTGGGTCAACAGGGTGTACGCTGCCTTTAAATACTTACATTCTCTCTGCAAGATAAAAGGCTCTAAAAGAATGACGACATTAAAGAGACTTTAAAATCAAAGAGCTAAAATAAATGTTCTAGTTTTGTATATTTTTAATGAGACTGGCTTAGAATTGATTTGACTTTCCACTATCATCTCCCCAATACTTTTATAATCACACAGGGAAGATTTCAAAGGAACAGAGGGCAGACAGGCACCCAACTTCCACTAAAAGTCAATGGGAGTTGGATACCTAAGACACAGAGGCCTCATCTTCCCTGTGAAAAAAGGTGTGTCCTTGAGTTTGCTAACACATGCTAACTAATTCAAGGTAAAATCCTAGTGACTCCAATAGACAATTTGTAGTTTTCACACAAGTTAAGGCCTATGGGGGAGCCTAATCTTTGCGTCAACCTGTTAACTCATGTGAAAACTACAAACTGCCTTGTCTTCACTAGGATTTTACCTCAAGTTTGTTAATATGTCAGCTAACTTGAGCTAAAATTACACCTTTTTTTTTTATAGTGATGGCAAAACCTACTGCCCCTTTAAAAATCATACCTAGGGTTTCTTAAATTTCACTGTCATTAGTCTCCTCTAAGGGTATTGGCAAGCTTCTACATATATCTGTGAACCAACCTTTTGTCTGACATGAGCAAAGTTATCACAATATTAATCTTATTATTCCCTTTACCTTGTAGGGCTTTCCCTCATCTTGTGTATTTTAGTTTTGTACTCTTTGGTGTCATTAGTTGTTAAGAGACTTAAATGCCTGGCTTCTTAATACATAACCATGCAGAGTTCAGCATGTTACCCACTGATATAGACAAGTGGAATGGGAATAGGAACTATCCCTTCTTCTGAAATCCAATTCATAGCCTAGAGATAGGGGGTTTGTGAGAGCCAAATGGATCAGTATAATGTTAAGCATTATACTTTTGACTTACTACAAGCTGCTGGGATGTTAGTTCACCTGCCCATTGCTGTGCTCAATCTTTGCTGCTAGACATAGAATTGCCTGCTTATCAGAGGCAGGAAGTGTTGTCTCCAGAACAGATACAGAGGGCTGATCAAAACTCATCAGTCAATGGGAGTCTTCCTGTTGACTTCCGGGGGGTTTGGTTTGGGCCTATACTGATGACATCCACAGAGGGAATTGCTCACTGGCCTTCAAAGATCATCTAGAGTATGAAACAGGCAGAGAACTGGGGACAATCAAGAAAGACAATTAAGAGTTGTGGATTGACCTCTGTAAGAAAAAACCCCCGTCTTCTAGTTCTTATCATTGCTTAATCTGCATTGTCTTAAAATGAGACAATAAATGTCCCTCTCTCGATAATTTGCACTTCTTTCCCTTCACCACTTCCAATGAAAAGCAACAAAATAAAATCCGAAGTCAAAATTTGTGCCCTGATGTGTATGAACTTTCAGCTTGTTGTATCATTTCAAAGAGTTGAATTTATATTTCCTTTCATTTTGGATTAATTTTCCTTGTTAGGATTTATTGATGAATGCTCAATTTATATGAAAAATCTCAAGATCCCCTAGAGCTAATTTCAAAGACTTTGTGCTAGTTGGTACCGTTTCGTGAATTTTGTTTGTTATGATTTAAAATAAGTAAAAGCACCCATCCATAGGCTCTAAGTGCCCTGTCAATTATTCAAAATTATATAACCAAAATGCAATACAATTAGTTCACCCCTTCTAGCAAGGTGCAGCACATGCTCAGTTATTACCAACCACATACACTGGCCGCTACTACAGTCCTCTCACTTCTCTTCTAAACCAACAAATGGCCTTTTTAGCATGCCCTCAAAGTAACCAAATCATGGCAATTTTTAGACCAGGGACAGGAGGTTATATCAGAGCCCCAGGGTCCCGTCGGAGTACACCCCAACCTGCAACTTCTTCTCTATTATAGGATGGGGATCTTGCATCCACATCTCTACTTACTGCAGATACTCTAGGTAGTGTATCACAGGGAGAGAGGTGGTCTCTTAGGTGAGAGATCTGAAGCTGTCAACAACATATCTCTTTCTCAGCTGGGGAAAAATGGAACACCTTAAATCTTGTTTAAAATCAATCATAGTGTTTTTATGGTGATTTTTCTCTTTTCTGTTTAAACTAAATGTAATGCTCATGAAATTAACATCTCTGGAGCCTGACTCCTTCTATGTACCCACTAAAGACCTAAAAAGCAAGTGACATAATTTCACACTTCTCTGCACTGCCCTGCCGCAGTGCTTCACCCCTGACCTGGAAATATGTCTTGAGAAGAGAAAGTTACCCATACTCTAGATCTGTTTCTTTTTTGGTTAATGAGACTGACAACAAGAATGCTACTAATGGGTAAGTGTGATGGGGTTATTGTGAAGTACACATCTGCCCCTTAGGAATTGGACTGAAACTACAAACTCATTTCGCATAACATCTGGTAACTTTTCAGCGGCCTAATGACCTAGAGCCTGATTCATCTCCTATTACAGTGATCAGCAACCACCCATTGAATTCAATGAGAGCTAGATCAAACCCCTAGTGTGGATTCAGACACACGATCTAGAGATTAAAAGCTCCCACATCCTATATCTGAGCTATCTGGCTAATCCTTTCCTGAACTATCCAGTCCCTTCATGATAGTATTTTCTTACTTGACATTGTTATTTAATCTGAAAAGGCACTACACTGCTAATATAACATTCAAGCTAGCTACATGCTTATGCTATGAAATATTAGTAACTGAGAAGTTATATTTAAAATTAAAAAAGATCAATCTTAGCATCATTCCTTCTATTTGTCAAACACACATGGAGACATGCAGCAATTCACACTCAACAAGTGCAGTTACCTTTAACTTTGGTGAGTTTATCTCCTGTCGGTAGGACAGTTTGGAAAGGAGAGGAGGTGAGTGGGGAACAGCAGACTGGGACGATGCGGAGACACACTGAGAGGGAGGTGCCTTGGCAGAGTGAAATGGAGGACTAGAAGGAAGATGAGAAGGAGAAGCAGAAGGCCCTTGTGTCCCAGAGGAAAGTGGGGCTGGCTTAAACATTTAAGAAAGACAACAAATAATCATGCTGTACAACCATCAGTGAAGGACATAAAGTGCAGAAAGAAGAGTAATACACCACTAACAAGCAGAGACAGAGAGACCCCTAGCTGCTGTACTCAGGCTGATGTTACATTCATCATAAGTCAGTAAATCTAATGTTCTGAGGTGAAATCACTCATAGTCTTATCATATTCTACTTACTTCCTACTACTACCCTGTCTTTAGGCTCATTCATTTGAAAAACACAAATATGGGATGGGAGTAGGTGTATCTCTTGTAGTATCATAACTGTATCCTTGGAGGCCCTCTAATATGTCTTAGGCTTCATTTTGAAGTGCTCCGCAATGAAAGTCGAGGGTGCTTCTCTCCCAAGAGCTCAGTATCTTGAAGGATTGGGCCCTACATGAAGTTCTGTTAAAACTTCAAAATGAAACCTGCCTTTAAATATACTATTTATAAGAGGCACTGTTGGGTTAAATTAAGTCCAAATTTTAAATGTTATCAAAAGAAACTTTTGCAAAACCTAATACTTTATGTTTTTCAGAAATTACAATTAAAGCAGTTGTTCTTAGTTAAACATTCCCTCAAATCTCCCTCTTGTTGAAACAGAGAAATATCATTCTCTGTTACATGGTACCCTTATTTTCTCCAGTTTTGCTTTCTCTGCTAGATAACTGCCATCACAATAATTCTGACCTGAAAGGCAGAATACGTGACTTTCTCCATTGGCCCACTAGTGCTACCCTTCGAATTATCTGACAGAGTGAACACTCTCAAACATTGCAGAAATAAGACCCTGAACAAGACACTGCCTATAAAACAGAGCTCAGACTGAATCAACTGATTTCATTTTGTGATATATGCCATCATGTGCCAGCAATGCCCCTCTGCCATGTACATTGGCCAAACCGGACAGTCTCTATGTAAAAGAATAAATGGACACAAATCAGACATCAAGAATTATAACATTCAAAAACCAGTCGGAGAACACTTCAATCTCTTTGCTCACTCGATTACAGACCTAAATGTGGCAATCCTTCAACAAAAAAACTTCAAAAACAGACTCCAACGAGAGACTGCTGAATTGGAATTAATTTGCAAACTGGATACAATTAACTTAGACTTGAATAAAGACTGGGAGTGGATGGGTCATTACACAAAGTAAAACTATTTTCCCTTGTTTATTTCCCCTCCTACTGTTCTTGTAAACTGCTGGAAATGGCCCACCTTGATTATCACTAAAAAAGGTTCCCCCCCACCCCGTTTCCTGCTGGTAATAGCTCACCTTTCCTGATCACTCTCCTTACAGTGTGTATGGTAACACCCATTGTTTCATGTTCTCTGTGTACATAAATCTCCCCACTGTATTTTCCACTGAATGCATCCGATGAAGTGAGCTGTAGCTCACAAAAGCTTATGCTCAAATAAATTGGTTAGTCTCTAAGGTGCCACAAGTACTCCTTTTCTTTTTGCGAATACAGACTAACACGGCTGCTACTCTGAAACCTGATTTTCATTTTGCAAGTCAAGAGAAATGCAAGGAACTGAGAAAAGAGGATACACTAACAAAATGAATTTGTAAAAAAACAACTTTCAATTTTAATAATGTAAATGTTTTAATATCTTAAGTAAATGAATGTGTTCGTTAACAGCTATAATTTTTATACTGGCAGTGTCCCTTGAAATAACCACAGCATAGTTTGTTTTCAGGGTTACGTTGTAGTTTTTAAGCCATGAGAACAAGTTATGAGGGCTGCAAAGTCTTACAATCTATCAGGGATCACCTGTTACCCATATATCTGAGTTATAGATTGGTTTGAACCAGATTAACTGCTTTAACTGTCTGACCGTTTAAACAAATTTTATAGAGAAAAAAAAAGTTACTAAAACTTTGCCTAGAAACATTAGAATTAATTTTATATAAATATCATGTGTTAATTAATTCAGGGCCATCTTGTGGCATTTAGACATTGGCATGCATTGGGGCATTACAGAGTTGTGCTGGTCCAGGGGGAACTGTGGGAGGGATCATGACTTAGAAAGCATGTGTTTCATGGCCAAACTTAATCTGGCCCCTAGTTATTAGTCATATTCTTGTGACATGAACACACTATAATTAGCTAGGTGGCCAAATGACACATCTGAGAGGTGAATAGCTAAAAGTTTCCGCAGGCGATTCCTCCTCATTCTTTCAGGAGTGCGCGGATAGCTTTGCTTTTGGGAGCTCCCATTCTGTCAGATAATTCAAAAGGTAGCACTAATGGGCCTGTGAAGAAAGCTGTGCATTCTGCCTTTCAGGTCATTACTATTGTGATGGCAGCAGAGAAGACTGGAAAACAAGGGCACCATGTAACCTAGAATGATATTTCTCTCAGTTTCAGCAAGAGGGAGATTTGAGATGGGAGTACTGTTTTCTCTGTCATTAAGAATATCATATATAATTTATTTAATATAATACAACCCTAATTATAATACTGTATGTATATGTATAGATACACAAAAATATATTAGAAAAGACTATACCAATTATACTGGGAGTGAACTGTATGAATGTAGAAGCTAAATCGTAAGAAATTAAAATACCTCTTTATTGATACTTGATGAACTGTATACTTCATAAGGTATCATATGCTCGCTTTTAATTGCTATTGGAGATTTTATTCTGTCATGTCTCAGCGTCTCCTCTATATACAGTCCTGGCATTTGTTCTGTTACATCAGGTGCACGTCTGTAGAAATTTGAATCTTGACATTTTGGCTGACCCCCTTGGATTACTGACAGGCGCACCTCACAGGTTTCCTCTTCCTGTTCATCACTTGCCTCTAGCATTCTGGGTAGGGAGCCACATTTAGAAGGCTCAGAGACAGCAAAAGCCGTGCTCATGGTTCCACATGCTTTTGTAGTATCTGATAAGCTTCTGGTTTCTTTGACAGCTGGCGATCCAATCATCTCTTTCAGATCTTTATATTTTCTTTCATTCATTTTGATACCGTTTGTTATAGGCTTAAGTGCTGTGTCCTGAAATTGGATTGTTGGAGGAAGTGATACAAAAGTACATGCAGGGAAGGGCTGAAGAGATTCAGAAGACCTGAGAGAGGTCTTTGGTGATGTAAATGGAACAAAATGACCATCCTTAACTTGGCAAGTAATATTAGCAGTGGGCATTGGAATAGACTGGGATGCTGTTAATGCCAAAGAGTTGAGTTCCTCTAGATCACAACGAAAGCTGTCAGGAAAAGGTGGAGGAGTTGGGGCAGGCGTGCTTGACGGTGGAAAACCAACAGTCAGTGACAACCATTCATTGGCGACAGCCTTGAGATTCCCTTTATTAGAATCTGACCAAGGAGAGGAATGATATCTGGGAGGTGGGGATGATGCTTTGGAAGCCAACTTTAGAAATAAGGAAAAGCATAGGAATTAAAAATAAATAAACAAACAAAATGACCTTGGACTAAGATATGAGTAGCGTAAGCAAAAAAAGTTATGTGCCATCTTCTGGATTATAGGATATTATTTCAGTGAGCACAAATGTCTGAAATCATTACTACATGAATCAGAATAGCTGAAAAGATATTTGAAAAGTGAAACTATATCAGGTTCTGGCCTAGGGCTTAAATGTCAAACATCAAGACAGATCTGAATCACGGAGTCATGAAGGGGAGCCTAAATTTGATCTGCTAGGATTATGTTATTTACTGCTCTATGCTAGTGAGCCTATCACAAGTTGTTATATAGTACACTCAAGACTGCTGTGATTTCCCCAAACCATTATTTTCAGAACAGTCATACTGTTAAAAGCACCTTGCTCACTGTGGGTGCCATTAAACACTAATACAAATAGAACAAACCAAATAATTTCTAATTTTCCTAATGTTAATATTTACTGCACCTTCTGGTGGTGATCTTAAAGAAACATCTTAAATACACTGCATACTTTTATTAAGGCATCAATAGTTACATAATGCATTTTTTATTTAAAATTGATGTAACTGTGAACAAATAAAATTACAGTTTTAGTTAAGGTACATACACTTAAATCTAATAGAAAGTAGACAGTAAACAATCCTTTTTAAGATGGTGACAGCACAGTACGTAGCAATATATTTTGAGTAGCATTACATAATATTGATTGAAGTATCCTTCTGGTAAAAGAAAAGTCCTTTTGTACGAATGATAGACTGGTGAGTCATACATACACTGCCTCTGTAGATATCCATTGCTTCAGTAAATACTGAAAATGTATTTTTTGTTACTAGTAATCCTCAGAATTAAACTGGCATGAAAAAAGTATTTTAATTTCCTTGTTAGAATAATCTAAAACAATTCTAGACTGCACATCTCTTTAGTTATCTGGCTACTTTAGATTTTAAATATTACTGTAGAAAAGAAAATAAGGCTTTACTACTTATACAGAGTTTGAACCTGAGAGACAGAGTGGGGAGAAGAGGGCAAATTACTTACCTCCTACTGAAGTTTTCTCAAGGTAGATGGGTTTATTTTTGAGAAGTTAGACAATTCTTTGGTATAGATATCCTGATATCCAGTCCTCTTGCAAAATTTAATAGTTTTGAGTTTCTTTGTTTTTGACAATGAACAGATCCCACATAACGCAAACACTATTGAATTATCTCTCTCCCCCGCCCCCCAACAGAAAGAGCCTCTAGAAGCAGAAAGTAATACAATGGGTTACATGTTATATACATGAATAGGAAGAGGAAGAATAAATAGAACCCTGAAGTTCTGATCATGCTAAACCCTAGTACTCAGTTGGGAATGCTTAAGTTTACTAAAGCCTCTCCAGCTATTGTAAGAAAAGAAGACTTAAGACACTTTTTCCACACACGTAGCCTCTTCTGAATATATAAAAGAATTAATGGATAAGAAGTTGGTTTGAGAGATTTTAGTACGGTATTTCCATTTATGTCAGTGCAGCAACTGCTGCAGAAAATTCCCTCTGTCACATAAAAGACCTTGAGTTTTTTCTTAGAAAACAGATACTCACTGACATGCATGTGTGCAGAGATCTGTTCTAGACTCTCTGGGCCTGATTCTCCACTTCGTTACAGTTTTATAGAGAAGTAACTGACAGAATATACCCATGTCCACATCCTACATACTATTGTAATAATCGTTGTACAAAGTATGTCTTATAAGGTATCATTTGAAAACTCACAATTTGCTCGTCAATACTGTCCTGATAAAATATGTGTGGTAACATTGTATGTGACATTATAAAATTCCACTGCATGGTGTTATTAACACATCTCTCGGTGCCCTATTCCCTCCTGGTCAAGGAAGGATGCTTTATCAGAGCAGTCTTAGGGGAAGATCTTCAGCTGGTGGAAATTGCCATAGTTCACTGGCATTTATGGAGCTATGACATTTACATCAGCTGAGGATCTGCCCACTGCTATGTGTAGTTTTCTATCGCAACAAAGATAATTTGAACTAACCAGCAACTAATATGAAAAAATATAGATCAGGGACAGACATTCTGTTTTCTTGTTTAAGCTCCAAGACATGGAGACCCTTCAAGACATCATCCAAACTCCTTCTGATTCCAATCTCTTCCCCTAGAGTTGGTCTTTTCAACTTCGAAGTGAGGGAAGATGTAAAGTATTTAAATATCAAAGAATTATTGGGTGATTTTAACTTAAATGTGAGTCTCATCTGAACTTAAATGCTTTGAAACCACAGCCCAGCTCTCAATGGAATGATGAGAACCTTAGCAGTTATGTGATAAAGAGTTGGAACTAGGCGGATCTGAAGTTGGCTAACTACTATAAAACTTAAATTGTTTCTACCTCCAACCCAAAACTTTTATTGGGTGTGAAAAAATAGCAGCTGGCATCAAGAACCATCTCCTGATCAAGCAAATCTCACATTTGATGCTATTAGTGTTTATCCATAGGCACAAAATTCACAGGTCAGGCTTGTCCATCAGGGACACATTTTGGTAACAATTGGGAAGCTTCTCCTATTCTAACATTGTAACTTAGCACTAATATATGAATAACTGTCAAAATATAGATGAAAAGAAGCAAGGTAATATATTACTGACATCATGAAACAAAAATACACCAATAACTGAACAAAGATAGCTTACAAACTACACACACAAACAGAACATACTCTAAGGAGATAAACAAGTAAAGAAAGTGAACATTTGAAGGGTTTTTTCTCTCCTTCATGTTCAAAAGTTTTAGACCGATAACTCTCATTAACAGTAATTGAAGCTACATACAAAAATCTTCATGCTTCTATTGCCATTAAAGAGACTGTGTGCAAATCTTTGTGAGAAGGTAGTAATATTTCAGCAACTGAGTAATTGATCAAAGCCTGCTCATCATCAAGAATAGAACTTTCAATGGAAACCAGCTTTTCTCCCATCAGTCAACATAACTTGTGATGGTTGCATAGACTGGGATGGAGGGGGGGTTCAAACACTTCTGAAGGGTTTGCAAGTGTTCATGACTAGGTGTAAGAAGCTGTAAAGAAGCTTGGTTTCAGGTTATAGCTATAAAGATCTGAACCTGAACTGTATTGCAACGTGATGACATTTGCATCATTATAGCTTAACACAAGTGCTATCATGTTACAAAATCACCCAAGGAGTCTGCTCTATGACAAAAATCCATTTCTGCAGGGTGGGTGACAAAAGGAGGCCAGTCACACAAAGAAGACATTGGCTGACTCCTTCTCCTTGCACCCAAGGATGGACAGGGAGAGCACAGGGCTATTTTTGCCCAGCTGTGTTGTGGCCTCATGCAAACTGCCCTCTCATGCTATTCTCATGGGTTCTCTTTTAGGGGACTGCAAGATCTTCCGGTCTTTGTCATAAAAAAAGATGTTCATATTGCAACATAACAGTCCGCTGAACATAACCCACGATGCTCAAATCTGTTCCAAGTTGCCAGACAAGTTTTGTTCTGGTTGATTTGCTGCCCAAACTCTGCCTGGCCATTCTCTAGATAATGTAATGGTTAATTACTAGACTTGCGGAGTTTGGGATGCATGAAGGATATTTAAAACATCTTTGGAAATTAAGCCTTTTATGTCCTAGATTTTACACTTTGAATTTTATAGACTTAGTGTAAACCAGCAAGAGTGTTAAATGCCATAGTGTATCCTAAAAATGTAAAAAATAAAGTTGTACAACGAAAATTTGGCAATGCAACTCTATCTTCAGAAAAAGACCACGTATTAAATATGATTTCTGTGGGTAGGATGCATGATTTTTTAAAAAATGTATATTAAACTGTTTATTGGTTATTTTACCAAAGATTTACAAATTGTATTAACATACTCTAGGCATGATGGAAAAACAAATCGTCCTTACCTTAGTGGAACTTAAATGGTGTATTCTATCACTAGAATAGCTTTGGGGTAATGGAGGATCAGGGTAGTCACCAGCACCTTTTGATGCATTCTTTTTGATGACTTCTACATAGGAAACAGGGAAGATGCCTTGTCTGTTGGTTCCTGGTATTTTACCTTCATACCAGTTTTGATCAACTCGCTTAAGAAGAATTACTCTGTCTCCCTGTAATGCATTATCAAAATTAATTATCAGTGGACAAGTGATAACTTTGTTTTCTGAATAGTTTATATTTTTATCTCAACATATCATAGTATTTTTCCATGGGGGTCCTTTATGGCCCTGGTCAGAGCCTTCAGAATCTCCCCCACTTTCCCATTAACTTCATATAATGCTATCGTTCCAGCAAGAGAGGGCCTGTGTTGGTCTATGAATGCCATTCCTATACCAGATACTAAACAACAATTGAGGTGTTCTGCTCAGTGGGTGTCTGAGTTCTGAATTCAAGCTCAGAACTTAGATGCCTATATGGCAGTACACTATTCTTCCACTAGACCACTGACCTGGCCCATTTCTGCAGTCAGTAATAGTGACTGTTGTATTAATTTAAATGTTTTGCTCCTCACATTGTTTGGTTTTGTATTTTTCTTGAAAATCCAGTAAAGATTAAGAAAAAGGCCATACTAATTAATTTAATCCTTCACTTCCCCCTTCCTGATTTTAGGGCATACTAAACATAGCATGGGCCTGATCCAGCAAGACTGAAGTAAATGGGTGCTGGATCAGTCCCTAAATCACCATCAATAAGGTCACGTCCTGGGCTCAGTCATATCAGAGGAAAAACAGATCAGTGTATTCCTTCCTACCAGATCATCTGGCATCAGCCTTTTTTCACCAGGAAAGTGTGAATGCAGCAGAATTGCCCTATGGATACAAATTCTTCTACGTGTTACCAGAACAAAATCTTGTTTTGTTTAAATAGTCCTAATGGCAAATGTTTTCAAGCCTGCATACCTAATGTTAAGCATCTGGATAAACAACTGATTTTCAGAGATACTGAGCACTCTTCAGCTCCCAGTCACTTACGGGTTATGAATATCACTATCATTTATTTTGGTTGCTAATCATGGCTTATGATACCTAGATTTAGGAACCAAAGTTTTAAATTTTACATTTGTTTTACTAGTCAGTGTAGTAGATTTTACGTGGAAGGTGTTTTCATATCCATATTTTTGTAACCTTTGTTCTGTATATGAATAATGCCCTTTCATCACCAGATCATCTGGGGATTAAACATCTTATGATAAAGATGTATCACTTGGTGAAATACATTAATATTTAGTATCTTGCTATGCCTAATTTGGAATTATTCAATAACTATAGTTAGATTTGTAGATTTAAGTTTAAGAATACCTACTGTATTTTAAATTACAATATGCTGTTGAACCAGCAAGAATTAGTATTACACTTAGAAAGAAAATATTAGTGTTAAATGCAAGAAGAAATAGTTCTTTAATTAGAAACTTGCACCAAATATCTTATAGCCATGATAATAGATTCAAAACAGCAGAAGTCTGTATTATAATAAAACCTCTTAAAATAATATCCAAGTGTGTGACAATAATATGAGATTAAAACTTGGAATTATGGAATAGTATTTATTTAATATATTGCTATGACATTCAGATTCCAGACAACCCAAAGGGAAACCAACGTGTCTGAACCCCAAAGTATAAGCAACTGAACTGGTTGCATACAATGTTATTGTGTATAATTTTATGTCAAGTAAGATCTTTTATGAAAGCATGTAATGTTCTGAACTTGATGGCCATACATTAGGAGATATGTATACAGGTTATGTATATGTAGAACATGGTAACTGTAGCTAGGATGCATCACTTCACAACGGGGGGCGGGGGTGAAGCAATGAGGCAGGGAGGGGCACCTCTCAGGCTAATTGTTCACATGAAACTAGCTCCAAGCACCTAGCATTGTACAACCCAGGGAAAGACAATGGTAGTCTATTTAAGTTAATGGGAAGACACTGAAACTGGAAAAAAAAAAAAAACAGCCTTGGAAAACTCAGGCCATGTCTACACTACACTACAGGTCGACTTACTGCCACTGCAGTAATTACTGTGGTTTTTCCATGTCTACACTACCCTCCTTCTTTCAGTGGCACGTGTCCTCATCAGGAGCACTTGCACTGATTTAAGAGGAGCAGTGTGAGGAGCAGAGAGCCCTGGCTGCAGCCAGGCTCCAGTTGGGAGTTCTGCAGGGAGCCCACAGCCTGGGCTCTCAGCACTGGGCAGGCGAGGCTCCGGCTCTCAACAACACTGGGGGTTCACAGCTGGAACATCCTTCCCTCATCCCCCATCCCTCACTTCTCTCTACCCCACCTTCCGCTCAGTTTCAAAACAGGAACCCTACCAGCAGTGAAACTGACATTCTTGTTAATTTCACAGCTCTGGCTGTCAGTCACTCTGAGAGCCAACAGGCAATGCAAGTAACACAGTTATCTATCCAGACACTGCATTGCCTGAACTATGTTGACCTAAGCCTTATGCCTCTCGTGGAGGTGGATTTACTAGGGTGACATAGTGGGCGAGTGACAGAGGTGGGAGGAACACTGTAGTGTGTATGTTTACACAGTTAAGGTGCCTTACGTCGACTTAACTTCGTACTGTAGACAAGCCCTAAGGAAGAAGGGAGTTTCCCTGCACTTTATAACCATGAATTACCATAGTCTGAGAGAAAGAAGAAGTAAAAACAAACCCACCAATCCTGCAAATCCTGTCAGACAGTAAGGGGTTTGAAGTGAAAGCTATCCAGAAATGGAGGTCCAGCATCTAAGTGGGGAGCTGTCCATGAAACACTGGATCCCCTCTATGGCAGGGGGTATGCAGGGAAACTTCACAGAGTCAACAGGTAACTTGGAATTTAGCTAACATAGAAGTGCAAAGCCTGAGATTGTGTCTTCCTGTTTATTTTCTGTGTAACTTGTATTCGTTTGCTCTCCCTTACTATTTCATCTTTGAATCTGTGACTTTTCTATTAAATAAACTTTTTATTTTTACCCCAAGCAGGTCTCTGGTATGCAAACTGTGTGAAGTGTGTGTGCCAAAGTGAACTGATCACTGGGGGCAGGTTTTACTCCTTCAGAGGTGCCAAACCAGAGAGGAAAAGTCTGAGTACCTTGTAGTTAAGAACTCAGGGAGACAGATCTGCGGGGACTCGGGATTGGAAGTTGCTGAGGTCATCCTGCAAGAAGTAACTAGGCAGGTGGAAGCCAGGGCTGAGACCCATTTGTAGGCTGGCTGGTGATGTCAGGGTTCTGAGTCATAGCAGCACAGTATTAAGGAACCCAAAGTTATAAGGCAGGCTGTGACAGAACCCCTTACTGGTTTGGGTAATCCACAAAATGTCAGGGTGGCTTCCAAAAATGTCTATAGACAAGCCATCACAGTTTTAAAATCTCCTGTTATATACCCAAAACAGTGGGTGCACCTATAAAATTGCAGGCCCCACAATTGTGGTTGAAGGAAGAGGCAACTGAAAAATGTGTAGATGGGTAATTTACATGCAACTTGGGCAATTAGGCACCCAGTTACCTGATTTGTACATGCAACCTGATGTTTGCATTGTGCAAATCAGGCAAGTACAACCTAATTACCTGTTTTGCATGACTACCACATTTACACCATTCACAAATGTAGTGACAGACACCTGGAGATATGAAGCAAAGAAGGTTAATTAAGTTCTCTGCAAATATCCCACTGCGAGTATTTTGCTTTGTGCGTAGCCCTTCTGTGATTTCAGAGTAGGTGAAACAATAGCATTTATGTTCAAGTTTTTAAGTTGTTTTATTTATAAACAGTTATTCAGTGTAGATGTTTTTCACTGAAGATAATTCTAGATGTTACCTTTCTCAATGATAGTTCCACATTTGTGTCTGCACTGAAATTATATTTGGCAATAGCTTCTCCGATATCTCCAACTTGTGCTGGAGGAGGTGGCCTGACAGGCTGTGCTTTTTCTGGGGGAGAAAGTTTCTGAAAGGAGAACATGAATTTTTTTGGCATTATTTCCATGTAATCTGTGCATCTATTTTAAAAACTAATCCCAGAAATTAAAACAACAGACCAACCTCAACATAAGAAATTGGGAAAATTCCAACTCTTCCATAGTGCTCTCCCTCATACCAGTTTTGATCTATTTTCCTGAGGATATAGACAGTATCTCCTTTCTTAAAAGACAGTTCCCTGTAACAGATTTATTGTAGTCAGAGCAGCTCAATCACAAATCTGAAAATGTCTAATTACTTCAGGAATTCCAGTGTTGTTTACACACGTAATTTAACAACAAATATCTGAGGAAGGAGCATTGTAGCAGTACTGCGTATCCCAGTGGATAATATATAATAAAATAATTGTAAATTGCAAATTGGCACAAGCAGCAAAGTTTGGATTCAGAATCAGATCTGAATCTGAAACTTGGGGTATTTGGGTTTGGATTCTGGTTTTGGTCCATTAAAGAGATAGGCCTGATCTACATCATAGCCCCAAATACATGTGGATCTGCATGCAAGCTTGGTGTCTTCTGTCCCTCCTGTGCGGATGCTACTTCAGCTGCTGATCCATAGCTGGATAGGAGAGCCTTTTAATGCTCCCTTTTATAAAAGCCGAAAGGTGCACATATTCCTCCCCTGTCTCCATGAATTACCCTCCCTGCCCCAGCAAGTTGGCTCAGGCACCCTCCTGCCCTGGCCCACTCAGCCCACTCTGCATGGTTCACTTGTGTAAAGGACAGGATTATGTTCTGTAAAAACAAACATTCAATTTACTGTGCATGAAGATTCAGCCAATAGCGATCTTTGTGTGAATTACTAATACAGGTGCACATAACAGTCCTTTAAATTTAGGTCAAGAAGGCACCAGAAGACATGAAGAGAGATCTATGTCATTGTTTAAATGTAAAGGGTTATTTTCAGGGTAGCTTTTGAATATCTTTTGATCTCAACTGTTTGTAATACTCTAAGAAATATGAACTTATTTTCCTTTCCCTACCAAATTTGTCTTCTCTTCTTTAAATACAAGTTCAAATTCTGTTTTCATTTACCCCAGATTAACTCAATAGCTTTAGTGGAGTTGTGTGACTATTAACAAGAGCAGAATTTGGTCTACTGTATTTTTTTTGTCCTGATTCTCACAGAATATACCCCTTTGAAACAGGTCTATGTTGAAAATCTTGAAGAAGATTTTCAAAGCTGGCTAGTGATTTTGGTTGGCTCAGTTTTTGGTGCCCAAATTGGCAAGTGCTTAGCACTTTCTGAGAATCAAGTCCCTTTAAAGTATCTCAAGTTGGACACCCAAAAATTCAATATCCAGGTATCCAATATCACTAGTGACTTTTGAAAATCTTGGCCATTGTCTTTTCTCCTATATTATCCCTCTACTTTTCCAAGCTCCACATCCCCTAACCTACTCCCCACACAATTCCAGATGCCCTTAAGTTTGAAGACCATAATGTAGGTGACATAATGTTGGCCCTTCATTTATGAAAAAAACTGAGATAAACACTGGGAATCTTATGGGACAACATGGATGATGGAATGTAGGTGCTCTTTTGGATCTTTTATAGTCTACAGGATAAAAATGTGTGCTGAGGATGCATAGCCACTCCCAGATTTGAACAAATATTATAAGTATTTCATCATTCAAATGTTTTAAACATGAAATGGCTTCTTACACAGCTTACTTATTCATGGGCTACTGCTCAGGCAGAGCAGAGTTCTGGGTAGCCTCTTTGAGGCTGGTACTCCCCAACAGAAATATACTGCTAACACTGTCACAATCTTTGACCCCTGGTTAGAACAGGTGAGACAGGTGTCTGAGACAGGTATTAAAAAGGTTGTCCTTGCATTCATACATACTCTTAACTAACCAACAAAACTTTAATACTTACTTAGAGGTCTGAGCCTTAAAGTCATATACAGCTCGTGCTGGCAGCCTCTGAAAAGCAGGCAAAGTGATTAGTACTTACATGTAATATTATCATATTATAAAAATAATGTTTAGCCTGTAAAAAAATAAACCAAGATTTTCAAAGATGGGTGCCTAAAGGTTACACTTCTTTTAAATCCATATTCAAACACTTGCATATGTGGGTTTATTTTCAAAAGCATCCAGTACCCTCTGAAGTAAATGTGAGATGCTGAGTGCTCAGGACTTTTGAAAAGAAGACCACTTATTTAGGTGCCTAAAAATAGATGTAAGAACCTAACTTTAGGCAGATATTTTTGCCTTCATATTTAAAGTTAGCAAACTCAGCATACTTCTGCAATGCTCTTCTTCTCCTCTAATCTTTTTTCATTAGAATAATCTTAAGGGTTGCTTGTAACATTAGTAGTTACCGTACATAGTTTCAGACTGAAATGTGATTTTCAATTTGATTAGGAAGGAATAGCAGAACATTGTTCCTGCCTATTTTAGGGAATGTGTCTATTTTCCCATTAATTAATTAATTAGTTCATGCTGTGGCAATTTCTTTCAATCAAGGACAAGAACTAGACTCCTCTCTACTTCTCCCAATAGGAGCTACATAACAGTAGTGTTATGAAACCTAGGACCTAGTAGATCTAATCTCAAATCTCCTAGGTAATAACATTATATGCTACCATTAAACCAGCAGATTGGCCCAAAGCAAAGGTTCTTAAGCAATGGTCCAGGACCACTCATTTCCTAAGGAGCACTGAGTGACACCCTGTAACCAACTCACCTTGTTCTTGGCTGCTAAATTACACAAAAAGGCAGTTTAAAATAAGTTAAATACTTTCTTACTACTAGTCTCCCATGTCGTGAGAGGGAGAGAACGTGGTCTGTCTCATTGTGAAGGAGAGGGTAGTCAGTCTGTGAACTCATGAGTGAGAGTGAAGATGATACACAATATACATTTCTCTATCAATGTGGCTCTATGAAAAAGTTGAACAACCTCTGGTCTAAAGACATTGTTTGCTTTATGAAAATTGACCCTCCTCCATTGCAATGGGAGAAAAACCCTCAAAACAAAGTTTGGAAAGGTTCTTGGTTCTAGAACTAGAAAAGTTCTATAACAGACTAAATGATACGTTCCATACATACATTCCAAGGTCTCCCATTCCTTCTACTATGGTGGCATTTCATGCTGCCTTTATGCTTTCTCTCTCTTTTTAAGGTTTTAATATTTTTTTTGTCTGAAGCATAAGCAATAGCATAAGCAATCACTATATAATTACAACTATAATACCCAGCTGCTGAAGTGAAGAAACAGATTGACAGAGCCAGAAGAGTACCCAGAAGTTACCTACTACAGGACAGGCCCAACGAAGAAAATAACAGAACGCCACTAGCCATCACCGTCAGCCCCCAACTAAACCCTCTTCAACGCATCATCAAGGATCTACAACCTATCCTGAAGGACGACCCATCACTCTCACAGATCTTGGGAGATAGGCCAATCCTTGCTTACAGAAGCAAATACTCACCAGCAACCACATACCACACAACAGAACCACTAACCCAGAAACCTATCCTTGCAACAAAGCCTGTTGCCAACTGTGTCCACATATCTATTCAGGGGACACCATCATAGGGCCTAATCACATCAGCCACACTATCAGAGGCTCGTTCACCTGCACATCTACCAATGTGATATATGCCATCAAGTGCCAGCAATGCCCCTCTGCCACGTCCATTGGCCAAACTGGACAGTCTCTACATAAAAGCATAAATGGACACAAATCAGACGTCAAGAATTATAACATTCAAAAACCAGTCGGAGAACACTTCAGTCTCTTTGGTCACTCGATTACAGACCTAAATGTGGCAATCCTTCAACAAAAAAACTTCAGAAACAGACTCCAATGAGAGACTGCTGAATTGGAATTAATTTGCAAACTGGATACAATTAGGCTTGAATAAAGACTGGGAGTGGATGGGTCATTACACAAAGTAAAACTATTTTTCCATGTTTATTCCATCTCTGCTATTCCTCAGATATTCTTGTCAACTACTGGAAATGGCCCACCTTGATTATCACTACAAAAGGTTCCCCCCCCACCGCTCTCTTGCTGGTAATAGCTCACCTTACCTGATCACTCTTCTTACAGTGTGTATGGTAACACCCATTGTTTCATGTTCTCTGTGTACATAAATCTCCCCACTGTATTTTCCACTGAATGCATCCGATGAAGTGAGCTGTAGCTCAAGAAAGCTTATGCTCAAATAAATTGGTTAGTCTCTAAGGTGCCACAAGTCCTCTTTTTCTTTTTGCGGATACAGACTAACACGGCTGCTACTCTGAAACCTATATAATTAGATTAATCAATCAAAATATTTTGCCATAGAAATTAGGGACAGTGCTCAAAGTACTCAAACAGACTCTTACATAGTAAAAAAATATAAGTGATTTTGGAGCAGAAATCATCTTCCTGGTGGTCCTAAAACCACCTGAGACAGTTACTCAGGATATTAGCCTGCATAGTCATTGGTTTTCATCAGAGCCTTCACAGTTAGAACTGCCATTTTCCTCTAGAATAGATTATTGTCCCATCTGCCATCTCTCAGCCCTTTCTGACATAAAATATCAGCAGACCCCCTGCAGGAGGGTCCTGGTCCATTTAAACGTCAGCAGAAAATACAATTTCATCTTAATGTTTGACATTGTTTTAATCTCTTAAAGTACTAATCATTAAATGTTGTTCTTCATGCAACATTAAAAACAATTTCTATTACCCTCTCTTAATGACTGGTTGTCTAACTGCTCCTATGATCGTCATCGTTACAGTTTCTTAGCATCACACAAAACTTTATTTTGTAAATGTTATTGGATTGCCTCATAAATTCTCTTTTGGCTTTGGATGCTGCTCAGTTATTCATTCCTGTTTAACTACCTCTCTGTCTGGAATTCCTCTTCTCTCCCGTGGAGTACATCGACCCACATCAGTCAAAGCAGAAGAATAGCTCCCAGGAGACTCCTGGTCTACTGCAAATAAAATGTCATTGCATAAATCTCAAGTCGGAAGCAAGTTAATTCTGCTACATTTATTTAAAGGGAAACTACACCTAAAAATGTAGAGCTTGGGTCTATTCATCCCCCTTTAACAGAAAAATTACATGACATAAATTATTATTAAAATATCCTTTTTAAAGAAAAAAACAAAGACACAAATGTTCATCTGACCCATAGTAGAGATGGAGTATAGTTCCTGCACTATCAACATAAACAAATACATCTTGGGTGCAAATGGAGGACCCAATATGTATAACCTGGAAAAGCAACAGTGGGTACTGTACATCTTACCTAAACATCATAAACTATACATCTAATGGAGCAACTGGAGGAAGGGAAATCTAATCAGTCTACTGAGAATTCAGAAGGGTTCAAGAAACATGTCTGAGTGATAACAATGTAAACATATAATTACATGCATGGACAGTGTTTAAAGCATGCCACAATGAGAGAAAGATGAACAAGATTTTTTTCTGCAATATGGCTTTCCCTTTTACCTGAGGCATTCATTAGGTTGCACATGGAAAATTAAGCCTGTTATTGTCATAAAATAACTCTTTATGTTAAGATATGGACTATAAATCGTTACTCACCAGGCTGAGTGGCATATTTGCTGTAAAGCACAGTTTGCTATTGTCATTATGTGCATATTTGTTTTAATAAATTTTGAAAAAATAAAATAATATGAAGAGTTCTTAAATGAAAGTCTTGCACTCAATATGGTCCTGTGGGCTGCTTGTATGAAATTAAAATAAAGGGAATTATTTCAAGCCTACTGAAATTTTGGGGATTAAATGAACCATCTCCCCTTACTCATGAGAGTTCCTCTACTGTATTTTCCTAGTGCCACACTGACATCTGCTAGTGAAGAGAACAATAATAATGTTTGCTTCTCTTTTCTCAGTTCACATGATCCGTTCCTACCCAGCCTATTCCTCTGTCAAGAAGTACTACTGGGAACACAGAACTGAAAGCATTTAATTCATCACTTTGGGGTCAAACTTCTTTGACTCTTACAGAAAAAACAGAGATCTCAATGCTCTCTGGTATACTGCACTCTAAAAAGCATAGATCTGAGGTGACTGATGGAGGTTTGTAGAGCAGTGATGGGGAGTGGGAAAGTGTATTAATTGCTCATCGTAAGTTTGCTAACAGCAGCAGGTACGTTGTGGCCACAATTCCGGAAAGCCCTTAAACATGTATAAGTGCTTTCCTGGATTAGGGCCTATGTTCCCTGCACAGGCATACAGTCTCCAGGTGTTGGGATATATGCACTATATCTTTAAAACTGTAGTAGTAAGCCACGTAGGAAGGGTGCTGGGAAGGTTCTGGGCAGAAACTCTGCAGTGGAGCAGAGCAAACACTGCATCTTAAGGAATAACATAGTTTAGTTTATTTCACTAAAGCTCCTTGTTCTAAGTTATAAGAAGGCCTTCTATGATTCTTTATGGCATGACACCAGAGACCCCGGCACAGGTGTTCTCTTCCCTTCCTTTCAGTGCAGCTGTGTCTCACAGAAACACAACTGGTCCCACAATATATAGCATGGAACAAAGCACATATTAGCATAATGCTTTGGTTATTATCAGCTTGGGTATGAGGCCAATGGAATATCCTGCTAACATGCACTGTATACTATATATTAAGGAACTGAGTGTCACTGCAATATTTCCATCTTCATCATATCAGGTCCTGCATTGTCACTGAAGCCATTATACACAATGGTTATTTTTTAAGTGTGAATTTCCTATCTGTTAAGGTTTGGATTGGTGGTCATTTTATTTAAGCAACCCTAGCAGTTACACAAAATAGCTTTTCTGTGTTGCAATTGCACACGTCTATCAGTATTAGTGGGACTTTCTATCCAGTCCATACAATGGGCACTAAACTGTCCTTGAGTCACCTTTGTGTTTGTGTGAATGCGTGTGTCTGAAGGGGGAGCAAAGCAGTAGTAGCCAATGGGAGGTTTACTGAGCCATTCTACCTGGGCAGGGAAAATGGCTGGAGGGGTTAGAGGTGGCATGCTCAGCAGTTACTTCTTACTGCTGCTCCAAAATGGAGTGGTGTGCGCTCTGTAAGGGCCAAGCTGCTGGAGGGCTGATCGTACCTCCAGGGGCTGAAGACACCCTTATAACGGGTTAGTCAGTTGTCAGCCAATATGTTGTCCTGTTCCTGCCCTGGTATTCTAGGGTGCTTCCCGTCCCCTCTTCACCTATATCACATGTATGAAAGACAAGCTATAATTTAAATCTATAAATATTATGAGGGAGGGGAGAGACAATATTTGGTAGGTCATGTTTGATATGAGATCCTGTTGACTAGGGCAGGATTCTAAATGGGGACTGAAACATTATGGAGAGACTGTACTTTGCTGCTTCTCAGAGCAAGGAGAACTGTACATGCTTGCTAGCTGGCTGGGCTGCTGGACATGCCCCTCTCACTGCAGTCCACGTCACATTGCAGATATAATGGATGGACAAGAGGGCTAGTTGTGATACCTCCTACTGCTCTCGAGTCCTGGGGAGAGATCCCGCTCTCCCTACCCTTTCACATCAGCACAGCAAAGGGCAGGATTTTGCTGATAATCTGAAGTGTAGAATTTCAATATCAATACATTCTGAAAAGTGCATTTCAAATAAAATGTATAGATCAGCTAAAAATAATGTGGATTGCAAAAATACAGGACACACAATGGTAGAGTTCCCGAGATCATTTTTTCTTCTAGAAATAACCTGTTTGGGGCTCTATTTGAAAAATAGGGACAGATTGTGCTCTCACTACTTCCCTGTAAATCTGGGGTAAACCCAGTGACGTCAAAGGAGTTACTTCCAATTTTTGCAAATATAAATGAGAGCTGAATCTAAAGCCTTTTATACACATTTCTGGTTCTTTTTATGATGACTCATTGTGATTCAATGCCAGTAAATAATTAAAGACATTTCAAAACCATAACTGATGAAACTAATGATGTTTTGCAAGAGAGGTTTTATTGACTCCATTGTGTATTTTATTTAACTCATTAAGATAACACACCAGCAGTCTTGCAGAATTCACTTGATATTTTTTGGCAGATGTGGCACTAGCAAAAATTTCAGCACGGGACAAGAACATTAAAGAAAAAATAAGAGGAGTATACTCCACAATTGATATAAAAGCCATAGATTTCCCCCTTCTTCAGTTACATGATTTCAGGAAAAGCCTTATAAAGCGATCATCATAATAACTGAAGAGACACCTTTAAAGAGGGTATGTCTAAACCCAGAATTCTTTGGCAGTCCATTTTGACATTCTTACCTTGAGTAGTCTGATCACTTTTTAAAATAAAAAACTCAGGTTTGAAATGTCTTTACAAAAGACATTCAACTCTCGGAGTCTGCCAGTAGATACATCTGTGCACACATGCTATTACAGTGTTTTGCTTACTGTGACAATCACGGTCAGTCAAACTTTTAAAAATATTTTAAACTCAAGCAATGATTAAAAAAAAAGAGAGAGAGAGAGAGAGAGAGAAATGGAACAACAAACTCCGCATGGTATGAACTTTAAAACAGGATCCCTGTCAAGAGAGATCAGTTTCTACTCGTATTCACCTTGACAGTATCCTTCAAGTTTTGATTATTTTTTGTTTTCTGTTTGCCATTTCGAAGGGATAGTGTCTCTCTCAAAATTTAATGGAGACATTTTACATTCAATAATTTTGCTGCCATGGAAATTGCAAAGTGTATCATTTGAGCAGTGGAAATGGAACCTTCACTATAAATAGCCTGGAGGTCTATCCACAAAAAAGTTGCATTGCTCAAAGGTAGCATAATTTTGTGACAGAACTGAATACGATTTTATAAAATGGACAGAATTCATTATAAAACATTCAGATTTTCATCTGTTGTACATAAAAATATTGTTAGTATGACATTATTTCTTAATATTATTAATGTGCAGTGCACATTTGTTATTATAAACAAAATGGAAGAGCTGCTCCATTTTCTCCCCAGTGGTCATCACATTATGATGCATATATTTATTATACCATGAAGCCCTTTAATTATCAGAAAACCTTTGTCCTTGTAAGGCTCCAATTATTGAAAAAAGGGATTCTCCCTTAATTTTTTTATTTTACTGCATTATATTACTTTGCTGTATTGATCACCTAAGTGTAAAATAATGCTGTCACCATTTTATAACCAGATTACTACATTGTTGTGGATAGACACTCTATCCATTTTATATTATTTATCACATATAGTTATGTAAAAATAATACCCTTTCATCATACCTTTTATATGGTAAACACTTATTCTAAACTGCATAAATAAATATTCAAAAATGAAATGACACAGGGTTGGAAATGAAAGGAACAAGGGTGGATGATTCAATCACAAGAATAAAGGAAAGGAAGGTAATCCACCTTGGAAACACAGTGCACTATCATTGTCTTGCTTGTTGTTGTTGGTTGTATCCATGTCCTGAAAAGAGGCACTAAGAGGTAGTCTTCCACAATCATTTTGGTACAGTGGACAATGAATGGCACCATCTTGAGGCAGTGGATGAAAAGGCTGGTGCATGGGACTTTTTCTAAGAGTTTTAAGTGATGAATTCCTTTCAGGTATGTCTGGAAGCAATTCAGTAATAAGTCTGTGTAATATACTGTTGTCGGGCAAGCTTCCCCTTCTCTTTTCTGCTTTAATTTGGTCACAGATATCTTTGAGAGCAGAATCTAGTGCGTTGAACACAGATGATTTACATTTAGTCTTCTCAGACTGTTTTTTAGGGGCTGAACTTTTTTTCCTCCGGAAAGGCACTGGACTGACTAGGAATGCTATCTTAGAGAGGCCAGATTCTGCTTCTTGTTTCCTTGGATCTTCAGTACTTTCCTGTTTAGCCCTTTCATGTTTTAACATGGTGGTGAAGCGGGTGTAGGATGCTGGGCATCGCCCCTTGCAGGAGCTGATGAGATGCTTGTGGTGGTGGTGGTGATGGTGGTGATGATGATGATGGTGGCCTGATCCATAAAAACTCTCAGAAGATGTAAAGGAAAAGTGGTCAAAGTCACTTTCACTACAAAAGGATGAACCTTCTATCTGGATAAAGTCACTGAGGTCTGAGACCACTCCATCTTGATCACTGTCAGAAAACTCCAGATGTGATCTTTGTGGGTCATCACTGGTCACTTCAATATGAATTGGCACCAGAGTTTTAGACTTGCAGTTGCGTTGTACTTGAATGGCGTGTCTACCTTGATTTTCCTCCTCCAACAGGGACTCGATAGAAAATCGCCGCTTTGAACATAAGCCATTTTTAGGAGGCTCTAGTGTTACTGTTGATAATGTTTCATCACCTAAATTCGGCATTGATTTTGATTTTTGAATTAATTTTTCAAATTCAGATATCCTCGTAGGCACCATGTCCCTGGGCACCTCTTCAGTAGAAGACTCTCTCCAGCCCTGAAGGATGCCTTTGTGCTGTTCTTTTTCATACTGTAATATTCTGGACTTTACAGAACAAATCACCTCAGAATTCATCAAGTCCTTGCGATTGATGCGGTGCATCTTCTTGTACATTTTTAGGAACCCTGGGGTATCATGTGCAGATCTATGACGAATTCTTGACCGACTAGTACCGTGGCTCTCAGGAACATATGGGGAGGCCCAGGTCAATGAGCAATTGCCTTTGGAATCCTCCTCGCAAATGAGCGATACCATACTTTCAGACTTGGCCTGTGCATCAGGGAAGCTATCATGATCATCTGTTAACAGATCATCACAGCTACGAGATTTCCGCTTAGGAGAGGCAGTTTCTTCTGTGCTGCTCCAGACTTCTGCGTTCTGACGAGTCATTTGCCAGCCATTCTTATAATGGATTGCCCTTCTTGAATCACTTGGAACAGCCAAATGCTGTCTATAAGTGCTACAATAATCTAATTCATTTGAAGTGTTGTGGTTGTACACTGAATAACTGAAAAGGGATGGATACACTTGGCTAATATCTCCACCTTTATAATCCATTGAGCAGCATGGTAAAAAAGAGACATTGCCAGAAATTAACAGGTTCAAAAAGGTGGAAATAATGTCAGTAAATATTAGAAAGAACAGAAAAGAGAAAAGCAGTTACTGTATCTAATCTAGCAATCAAGTACAGCATACACATTGCTAAAGATTAGAAGAGAAAAGCAAATAATCCATGCTAAACAATTACTTAATTTTCCAACTGTAAAAATTTACTTTATATAATTTAAACATCAGAAAGAATTCAGTGCCATACGTTTCTATTAATAATAAAACGCATTTAAATACTAGAGTGTTAAGACAGTGCACATCTTTACATTAAAAGTGCCACATATAAAAAGGTACCATTGGTTCTGAAGCTGGTAGAAAGACAATACAACTACAAAAGATGTAGAGATGGGGCCAAACCAAAAGTCTGGATCTGAAGACACCCTACTTCTGGGAAAGCATGAATCCAGAGGCAGAACTGAACTTTGTCTCAGGCCCATCTCAGGGACAGGAACCATAATCTATTGTTTGTACAGCACCTACCACTGTGGCTTTCAATCTGGTCTGGCCTTTAGGTACTACCAAAATATAGATGTTAAAGAATAACATCAAAAACAAATGCGGAAAATGAGCAAATGTAAATTTATGTTTGACAAAAAGTTCCTGTTGTACACTTGGATTTTGACTTTTGCACACAGTTGTGTTTGGTCCAGGGAAAACAATGTTGTGTATGCAAATCATTTACCGCAGCTGCATATTTAACTAAGATGACTAAGAAAAATCTCTGTATAGGAATGGATGGGAGATTTCTTGTCTCTCAGGTAGCATATGTGTGGTAAAACGATGTGATGAATGGATCTTGAATGGACTAGGAAGGAACACTACAACAGCATAATATGTGAACAATGCAGCAGCCTCATTAGACACATTTCTCTGTGTACTTGTGGGTATGTTTCCTGCAGAAAGCCTCCCAAAGTTCCAACCATTTTTCCTTTTATTTCCCCTACTTAGCTGACTGTCCTTCTGAGTGAAGCTGGATATGGCTGTCTCTGTAACCCATCACTCTGCAGTGCTCTTGCCCAAGTAATGAACTGATTTTGAATCCCAAATGTGGGCAATCCACATGACACTATGTCACAACTACCTTGAGATGCTAACCTGCTCTTAAGCTTTCTGATGTGCATTAAGGTTACTTGTCCTGCAAAAGGTTCACTGTATTAACAACTTAAATGTAGAACCCCACAGTGCAACTTCATAACTCATGCCTTGTTAGAAAACCTGCTTCTTTGCTATTAAGAGCAGCCTCTCTGTAACAATGGCTCCTACTTACTCAACACATCTTATTCAACACATCTACACCCCTATTTGCTGTAGGTAAAATGTTTTTACTATTTTTTACTCCTCTTACACTCACAAGACCAACAGAAGAAATGTGCTGGATTCTACTTCATTTGCATTATTAGCAGAAATGATAGCTAAATTCCAAATGAGATATTTTCAAAATGCCCAAGGACTTATAAATAAAAGTCAATGGAATTTGTGCACCTAGATGGTATAGGTGCTTTTGAAAATCTCTCCCCAAGCTGAAAGGCCAGTCATTTACACCCATGAAACCACAATGAAGGAAATGGGTTTACACAGGTGTCACTGGGGGCATAATCTAAAAACAATAGGGTGCATTGCACTGGTGTAATTGAAGATATAATTTAGCCTGCAGAATCTGGGGATGATGTGCAAGAACCAAAGAATTCAACTTGTTTTTCAGATACAGGGTTGAATTTTCAGGGCTGAAAGTTAGAAAAGCCATACTTTTACTTCTAACCTGAGCACATTTGATCTTGAAGTCACTGAGAGTCAAGTCAGAGTCACTTTTCACAACAGAAATGCTACAAAATTCAGTTCAGGATGCAGATTTCAAAGAGCCCATAGTCTGGGTTGGTCAAATTTGAACAAAACAGAAATCACCTGCAAAATTAAAATCTGGATCTGGATTTCAAACATTTGCAGAGTTCAGGATGTTTGGATCTAGGGTTTTGGTTCAGACTTCTCTCCACTCATTATTTTTACCTAAAATACATTAACTTCATATGCCTTTTAAAGAGACAATCTGAAATGATACGTTGATCAAAAATCTTCTAACACACTTTTTACTTGAAAGAGTATTTGACTTCAAGAAATGTAATATTTTAGTAGGTTATCATTTATTTATGAGAGAATGGAATATAGTGTTGCTCCAGGCTGGATACCCATATAAATAATACTCAATTTTGTGGAAAATGCTTTACAGTGATCCATCCCGCAATACAGAGAATACTCGTACCTTAATGCTTGCTGTGATTAGCTATGCTTGTTTTCCTATTACTCATCCTCCAGCATCTTCCCTACTATTTGTTTGCCTTGTCCACTTGTTATGTTCTGTTGTAACCTAAGCTGTAAGCTCTTATGGGCTTTTACAAGTTTATACAGTGCCTAGCACAATGAGGCTCTGATTGGAAATGTTAGCCACTACTATAATGCAAATAAATGAAAAATAATAAGAGGATCATGGGGGAGGTACAGAATTATATATGCACTCCCAATGTAAAAAATCACTAATACCTTGAAACCTTTTGTCTTACTTTAAAGAAACAAAACCCGTTTGCAGGTAAGAAATACTAGACATATAAGAAGGAGAGGTTTGAGTGACTGGCAATTAAAAAAGAATCATCTTACATAAAAATCAGAAACTATATGGGTTGTATCTTACCCACTAACTTGAATTTTTGACAAAATCCATCATCTCATTTCATACTGGGGCACTTTCTTTTTTGAATTAGATTCCTAGAACTTATCAGCTGCCAAGAATCAGATGTAGGTTTGAAGGAGGAAAGGAAAGTTTTAAGGATTTATTTGCATGGCAGTGATCTTTAATGCTGTTTCTCTTACTTCACGTTCTGGGCATACTAGAAGAGTTTTAAAAATTACAAATAATCTCGTAAGTGCTGGCAAGAAAGCAATGTATGAAATGTAATTTTATGAAATTATGTAAAATTTTACAAATCACATTCTTTTTTGACTGATTTTCTTTGAATACATATAGAGTAGATACTACATAGGAAAAATAAATCCAGGTTTGAATCAGCCTGAAATAATAGAGTCAAGAACGAACAGGTTAGCCTTTCATTAGAAACTAAAGGCTGTTGTTTTTTCTTCAGTGAACTGTGTCTGAGCAACAGCATATAGTACCTGGCAGTTATTACTAACATTTAATACCGTATGCGATAAGAACTCAGTATTAACAAGGTTATTGTCTGTTCGCTAATCTGCTTGTCTCTTACCTTTTGCTCTTGACGGAGAAGAAGGAGAAGAACTAGTTAAAGGTTTTCTAAGGGTAGTGTATGTGCCCTGCATATCTGCATGGCCCAGGCTAGTCCTGTTTGCATTTTGATCACTGTGCACCCTCTGATGACTTACAGCAGGCTCCGACTTCCTCCTTTTTCTGTAGTCACTTGCAGAACTAAAGAAATAATCAATATTAGTGCCAGTCTAAACCCTGTGAGCAGGGCTCATTTGAATACTTTCTCTTTAGGGATCAATAAGCAGGCCCCTTAGCTGTGACCCACTTAACAGTTCCAACACTGCGTGAATGAATAGACTAAAAATATATGAAGACACTGTTCGCAGCTCCCCCAAGAACTGCATACTTTGCAGAATGAAGCCCCATTTGTACTAAAGCTGACAAAAAAATGAAAATCTATTTTCAGGAAAAATTTCAGAATTTTGAAGCCATTTCATCTTTAAAGGTTTTGAAAAGGTCTGACCCCTTCTTTTGTTTATCCAAAATTTTTCACTTTCTTCCCTGATATTTTTTATCTAAAACTTTATCAACATGATCAAAATGTTTACTGAGACATTTCCATAAACATTTTCAAGGTTATTTTAAGAGACACTACATTACATTTTCTGTGAACAAACTTTCACCGTTGTTGACAAATTTTTGCACAAAAGGCCATGTTTTGACTGAAGGACTTTGTTTAAAAAATTTCAGTCTCTAGTTTTGGTAGTTTGCTTCTTCCCAGGCTTTGCTGCTCTGCCAGGGGCACGGGCAGCTTTGCCCCCACAGCATCTCTTGGTGCTGGGAGGCTGCCCTGTGTGCTGTAGGTGGCACAACAGCTATGTCCACTCTCTGACCGCAACCCAGTCCTTCATCTTATACAATGGTGGAAATGTTAGCTTTCAACAGGGGATGTGGGTGTATGTCCCTTGATTCCGTCCAAAGAAAGCTCCTCCCTCTGCTGCATGTTGCTGGGCATGTTGGCTTGCTCTGGCCTCACTCGGTGTCTCTCTTTGTCCCCACCCCCTTGCATTGTCCCACCCTTGGTTTGCAATGCCTGTTCAGAATCAGTAAGCAGAGGACTGAACTGCTGTTGGCACTGAAGCAGCCGTAGGCAGTTCCTGGGCTGTGTAAGTGACTCTGGCCTTGCTTGGGATAACTGTCTAAGACAGCCTCTAGGCTTCAGCACCTGCAAATGACCAGTCCCCATGCTACACAGGCTTGAGGTGACCAAATTTCCCAAAGGGAAAACAGGATATCATGTGGTGCAGGCTTGAGCTCTTCCCCCAGCCCCTCCCTTTCAAGGGAATGGCACAAGCCCCTTACCCAAGACCTCCTGCCTGCGGGTGCAGGACGGGGGGCAGGCAGGGCCTGCCAATCAGCGACGCACATACTAGATAGGGTGACCGTATTTCCCAACGGCTGGGGCCACCAGCTGAGCTCTGCCTGCTCTCCCCTCCCCCTTCCCCCGTGTGAGGCTGGGGCTGGCGCTGCTGCTCGCCTGAGCTCTGCCTCCCCCCTCCTGTGGTGACTGGCATTGCCGCTAGTCCGTCCCCCACCCCACACGTTCCTCCACAACCCACTTTTTTGACAAAAGTGGACATTTGTCCCGTTTGCTCTTGCCAACTGATCAACTCGGCAAAAGCCAACGGGACAAATGTCCACTTTTGCCAAAAAAGTCGGGACGGCCGGGACAGGGCTTAAAAAAGGGACTGTCCCGGCCAAAACAGGACATATGGTCACCCTACACAGGCTCCTTGCCTGAACTGTGCTCTTTGCCCTATCACTCTCCCCCATGATTTGTTCCAAGCCCTGTAGCCGCCCTTCACTTTTGCTGCTAGCAATGAGGAGCACCAAGGTGCAGTGATTGCAGCAGCAGTAATCAAGGTTCCCATGTGAATAGCACAATCCTGCCCTGCCAGGAAAGCTTCAGGTTTCAGAGCCAGTGACTTGAGGCTGGAACAGATGGCCAGGTACATGGAGCTGAGTACACCTACAGCCAGCAAAACTTTCCCGGGCTGAATGCTGGGAAGGGATGAGGGGATTGCGGAGTTCCTTTAGGTCAGGAGCAGTGGTAAGGACATGAGACGTTATCATCCACAAGAGACGTCATGTTATCATCATCTTCCACACGAGCCTTAGACCCAGTGCAGACCTGTCATCACCTCACATCTTTGCTCTTTCCTACACATTTTGGCAAGCCCTCTATATATTTGGTCTCTATGGTGTGGCTACACTAGAAAAATTTGCTGGCATAGCTATCTCATTTGGGAGTGTGAAAAAAAAATATCCCACACTCCACTCACATAGCTACACCAGCAAAAACTCTAATGTAGACGCAGTTATACTGGCAAAAAAGTCCTTTTATCCATGTGCCTTATTCTGCTCAGGGAACTGGTTTAAACTATATTATCGAAAGAACTCTTTTGCTGGACTAAGCTGTGTCTACACTAGGGGGGTTTGCCAGTATAGTTGTCCAGTATACTTATACTGGCAAAGCCATTTTAAGTATAGACAAGGCTTAGAAAGCTGAGCTGTGATACAGGAAATAAAGAGCAGTCATGGGGTAGGCCTAAGAAAGGACAGATTAGAGGAAACCCTTGAAAAAGGTCAGTAGAAAAGAATGGGATCTCATGCACTCAAGAGCACAGGGATCTTGTTTCGGGATCCAGTGTCACCGCCTAAATAGACAAATTATCAAACAGCCACAGATTGTTTTGCATGATGAGGAGAAAGTTAATTTAAGGTGTTGCAGGGTTATTCTTTTTTCATTTTTAAATTAGGTAATAGATTTAATTTAAGGGTTAACACAAGTAGGTGTTGTGAAATAAAGGAGTTTTAAAGAGGGATTTGAATGAAGAGAGTCTGGTACTTTTGCACACTGGGATGGGAGTTCCAAGCACAAAAACGAGAATAGGAGAATGATATGAAGATAGAAGTGAGGTTGGATGCTTGGGTGAAGGAAAGAAGAGGCGTAATAAAAAATGAGCACAAAGATGTTGGGAGAGGTTGAGTACTATATGCAGTGCATTGAAAATGAGGGATAGAGGCTACACATTAATACAGACGGTGAGGGATGCCAGTGGAGGGGTTTGAAGGATTGGGTGGCATTCTGAATAGCAGGCACTATCTCCTTCTAAAACAAAAGAAAGAACTGCAAATCTCAAGAGAACCCACACTCAATATTTTGTCATTATCTCATATGTGGGATGCTGTAGGCTGGATCCCAAGAAGTGCTATGCAAGTGAAGAGTGCTCTCAACTCCCATTGACTTCAGGATGCTCAACAGGCCTCTAGCCTCTGTGAGACTGGTTAGCTTGTCTACTGCAAGGACACATCATGTTTCTTACCTAGAAGGTCTGTCCAGGCCTTTGTCTGGAGAAGGGTGATATAAGGAGGTCTGTGAAAACAAATAGGTCAATCTGTTAAACTTTTGCACTGGAAAAAAGTGTGACATTTTCCACGGATATTGTCTGGGAACATTCATTAAATTAGTGACCCAATGATGAGCCCCATAAAAATCAGACTATCATGATTAATGTCCTATGCACTGCAGACTACAGGTTCAATGATATTTCACAAGAGAATTTATACTGTTTTTAAAAGAGCTCCATAAAATTTCAGTTATATCTTTCCATTTAAAATACCAGTGCAGGACTTTCTATTCGCTTTTGCATAATTTGCTACATTGTGGTTGAGATTGATTAAAAGTGGAAATATATAAAATCTAAAAAGAAAATTTTCATCTGCATATAAAAACCCACAGAATTTCCTCCAATTACTCACCGAAGTATCAGTGTCAATTAAAGCTGGAAACTCTTCGTAAATGTAGCTGAAAAAGCCATCATTTGCTGGCTGTTCTAAATTAATTTTAAGAACCGTTCTTTTCACAAAGGCCTAATGCCTTTTCATTGCTTTAACAGTAGCTATTGCATAACCCTTGGAAGATGGAATGCAGTGCTACCCTGAAATATTTTTAACTTGTCAACGTAAATTCCATCTTAAGTGACAACTACTTTTAAACCACTCACTTAATAGGTTTCAAGACTGCAGCCAGAATTAGAGTTATGTAGCATTAGTTTGTGGTAGCTAGAAAAGGAATCGTCTTGTCCCCATGGCGCCTCTTCCTGGGCACAAAGCTAGGTCAGTGAAATGTTAAACATTTCATGCTATATCATTTCAAAGATGACCCAGTGAACTGGAAATAGAATTTTCACATGGCTTTATATGCTGCAGGATCCACTTTTCTCTGTATAGAAAAGTGTAGGGTGGGCTGAAATCATATAGAAAAATTATGGTCTTAAATGCTTTGTCATTGCATATATCACTTTTTAAAAAATGATTGGATTCAAAGTTCATTAAAAAATATAGCCCAACTAATTTTTAGTAACTGACATGTAATCACACTTCTAGAGGTCGTCCTTGGTTTAAGAAACATTTAGGAATAGATTTTGCATTACTACAGACATTCAGCACAACATGTGCATTCTATAATCACAGTCAACAATACCTAAATATAATGGGTTCTGTAAGGACCAGATATACCCGAGACTCTTCAGAGCCAGTAGTCTGAAATTAGTTTTCAATAGTCCTCATTCTTTAGATTCAGATCACATACTAAACGATTCCACGAAAACACAAACAAACATAATTTACTAGATTATTCACTAAACTTTATCACATTTTAAAAGTTGAGGAAGCCACACAAATTTGGATAAAATATGAATATAACATTGCTTAAAACTTGCACCAAACTGATCCCAATTTTTCCCAGACATTTTAAACAGCTTCATTAACGTGATTCAGAACTTTTTGGTTTTAGATGGGAATGGAAGTCGAGATGAAAGTAGCTGAAAGTAACTGAAGCTTTTTCCTCTGAAACTGATCTTGCAGATTAGCGCTGGATGAGGACCAAAACTTGTGGATGTTTATCTGAAATGAACTTTTTGCATTACTCATCAATATTTATTTGTATTCATCATCATTATTAATAAATATCTATACTACTGTAGTGTCCAGAGTCCCCAATCAGGATCAAGGTCCCATTGTGCTAGGTGCTGTACAAACACAATCTCTGCTGCACAGAATTTACAACTGAAGACAAGGATGAAGAGAGATGATACCATCTACTATATATATTTTTTATGCATTTGAAAAAAGTTTTGATTACTACAAATACATAACCTAAGTGCCAGCTATCATCGTCTTGCCCCATAACCAAAAGACAGTTATTGGTTTTGCTCTTATATACATTATGGCAGAACTGGATCCAGTGGAGACCTTTATTATTTACAGTGTATAATCTAAGGGCAATATCCTGCTATCAGTTTTTGCATGCTGCTCTTGGTCAGCTGATTTCAACTGGGAGCGCCACAAATGGCAGGATATAATGTTAACAGACATGACTGTAACAAGTCTGAGGTTTCACTGGAAGATAGCATAGCCTTGTGGATAGGACATTAGGTATGGACTCAGAAGACCTAGATTATATTCTCAGCTCTGCCACTGGACTGCTGTGTGACCTTGGGCAAGTCTCGTCGCCGCTCTGTGCCTCAGTTTCCCCTTATATAAAATTGGGATAAAGATAGTATCTTTGTAAAGTGCTTGGATATGTACTGATGAAAAGTGCTATAGAAGTGCTATACTGTTATTTCTAGTCACTGCTAGATTTTAATATGCTGTGGTAAACCCAGGACAAAAAGCTACAAAAGCGGGGGAGGGGTAGTAATTAGTCCCAGGGAATTAAAAGGCCCCTCCCTATCCACTGAGGAGAGAGAACCAGGGGGCAATAAGGTTCAGCTGGAAAAGGGGTTGCTAGGGAACCAATTAGGTTCAGCTGACTCCAACTACTTGGGACCCTTTTAAACCCTCCCCTGGGTGGAAGGAGGGGAGGAGTGAGGGAGCGAAAGGAGCAGGGAAGCTGCCAGTAGGCTGTTTGCAGCAAGACCCCAAACCTTCCTAGTAGGGAGGCTGCACTTGCTCCCCAGAAGGGAAGGAAACAAGCAAAAGGGACTGACTGAGAAGAGGAGTAGCAGGATCCTGTGCCACCTATAAGGATTCGCCTTGCCCCAAACTTGAGTCTCCAAGGCTAAAAAGGACTGAGCCTACTGAGGCGAACAAGCTATATTGCCACAATGCTTATCAGCTATTGAGATGAACTTGTTAAGAGCAGGTTGAAAATTTTTCTCAAAACTTTTTTTTTGGATGAAAACTGGCTTTTGAAAGGAAAAGAACATATTTGTTTCCCTCACAATTTTCTGATTTTTCAGTGGAACATCTAAAATTTTTAGTAAAAACAAAAACGTTTTGATTTTCAAAAAAATTCCCCAAAATTTGCAGAAAATTGAGAAAAAGAAGTTTTAAAAATTCCCATTCAAAATGTACATTTTTGACCAGCTTTCAAAATATATACACTAGCTGTTCCCATTTTGTTCTCTTTCAATTCATTCTGAAATGAAATGAGCTGTGAGACTAAATTGGGAATCCTCCACGAAAACTGTTGCATTTCAAAGTTTTCACTATTTCTGTGTTCACACCAACTAATCTTGCCATCCATGCACAGGCAAAAAATACTGCCAAACGAAGAACACAAGTTTTCTACAGGCCATATATTCCTACACTGGGGTACTCTTGGGGAACTGCTTGGAGTCTCTTTGTTAAAATTCTGTCACCACACTGAAGGGAGACCTGGGATGATTTCACTACCTGTGATGGAGTTTATCCCTCTGGACACTGTTATAGCATCTTGACAGCGATGACTTCTCCCTAGGGCTCTTAAACTGCTTCAGAAGAGCAAATGGCATACTGTTGACATGCACCAGATTGCACCTAATGGCAGGTATTTTCATTTATTTTAAATTGATGGGGAAAAAAGAATTGAATCCTTTGTCCCTCATCCTTCCTCTCTGCAGTGCATGCACCATTGGAAAACAAGGTTTATCAAACTAAGGGGAAATATTTTTGTGGAAACCCATGTTAAAATACTGGTGGCATAGCACTGTGCTCCTGTGCCACAGAGAGAAGAGGATAGCTGAAAATGAAAACAAAATAGGATGCCTAAGCACTTGTGCTACACAAAGGGCCTTGCTGGCATGGTGTTATGCCCAAAACAACCCCAAAACATATGCAACACGAGAGCATGATGGATGTACATGCAACCAAAAAGTGCTGATACACAATAGGAAGTAGTAGGTGACAGCAAAAGTAATATATATGATACCACTGATATCTGGAGTAAGTTATTACAGGAGCTAGGCTTTGCACATTAACATTGCCTCAGGCAACATTAACTTGCAATGTGTGGCTTATACATATAGCAGATTTCCCTATTCCTCATCCATTGCTCCTACCAGCTTTGGTCATAAGGCACTGTGCGAAACATACACATTCATGGAATGATGGATGGTGTGGACCACTGTTCCCAGAAGTATGGCTCTGTCCACGTGGCATGACTCCTTTAGCAATGGCCCTTTCGGTGAACGACTGTGCCACTATTGCTGGCATGTGCCTGGCTTTTTCTAACATTAGGAGCATACATCAGCAAAGATGGTTTGCTACAAATTGTGTCCTTTTCCCATGAAGCTTTTTGTGTACCCCATATACACCCTTTCCCATGAGAGGAGAGCTTTCAGCTCTTGGAACAGTCCTTTTTGGACATGACAATACAAATTATGTTTTAAATTAGCTTCTCTTTTGTTTCTTACAGACACACTTTTTTCTGCTAACAACGGAAAGACATTGCTTGCAGGTTTCAACGTCCCAGAGAAAGATGGGTCTCCAAATCTTTTTGTCATCTGGCTTGCTAATGTGCTAATTCATTACTTTATATTGTTGCCTGCTGCTATCTGATTAGTGTAATGCATTTTGGAAGAGATAAAATAATTAGTGAATTGGATTAAAAAAATGAAAAACAGAAATAGCTGAATGCAGACCTAAGTCTCCGAGGCCTGGTAAGCCATATGAAGAAATCATTTTATCTGTAGATTAGAGTGAAGCTTACAGTGAGAAACTAGTTCCAATAATCCATGTTTTACAGGGAACAAAGCATCACAATACAACCTCTCTATATGCTGCTGAAATAGAGGACTGCATTTTTGAGCCAAATCTGCTACCAAGCTCTATTAATAATACTTTAGTGTTTTCATAGATATTAAACCTGTTTATCGATCTCAGGAAATTGTCCTTATTTCTTTTTCTAAAGATTTGGAATTAATTTAGGGCTCATGAAGAATGCCACCCTGGCATGTTCAAAAATCGTGAGTCAGACATTTTAAAAACATTACAAAACTTGAATGCTTTATATTTGCTCCCTGGCTTTTGAGCCTTTATGATTCATGTTTTCAAACTTTTTTCTGCAACCATGAGGGCTAGAAACTTACTTATTAAAAAAATGGAGGTTGAGATTCCCAAATAAGCTGCCTGACTCCAGACGCTGGGATTCTAAAACTAACCCCAAATATAGCAATGCGTGGAATACAATTGTGAGAATTTGCCAACACTGAGGAAGTTACACTGATAGGCATAGAAACCAAAGTTCTCTGTTTATTTGCACAACATAACAGAGCAGGGTCCTCAGCAGTTTTGTATGCTTTTCCATACTGTCCCACTGATGCATGTCAAGCATGTGGAGGGACCACATTTATATGAGGTAAATAAAGGTAACTTAGCTCCCACACCCAGTCTTGGTCTCAGGACTGACAACATGTGGCTGTCTAATCTGTATTGCACCAATCATAATCATACAGTAGGCACTAATACAAAAGTTTGAGCTTAAGTGTGGTCCTAGTTAGAGCTATGTTCACTGACATAACAGTTGCAGATTAATACTAAAGGTGGATTTTCTTGTGATATCCCCTTTCCTCTAGAAATCAGAGTGAGACCATCAATTCACATGGTATTAGCCACCCAACAACAGAGAGAGCGATGACCTTAGATCACTTGTAGTGGCCCTTCAAGGAGTACGTACCGTGGGGACTACAATATAAATTCTAGCCAAACCTGAACCAAGGAGGACAGAGCCCATTAAAAATGTAAAGAACTGCTATGCTAGCTGAGGCTGGTAGTTGAACAACAATTTTTGCTACCCAGCATTTGGGCCAGACTGATTGGATGTGACATAGCCTCTCAGCCCCGCCTTGATTCACAGAAGGGCCCATCACAATAGTAGTCCCTGTGAGTAGCGACTGCTCAGTCTTTGTTCTTTCCCATGAGCAAATCATCAGGGCTGGGAGGAGGGAGGGCCTTGTCCCCCAGTCAGCAGCCTAACGAGTCAGAGCCCTAGTCTTTATGAATCCTAGCGGGATTGTGCCCCCTGAGGTACACTCTCTCTGGGTGCTCTCAGGGGCAGCATGACTTCATCCTGTCTCCTATGATGGCCTGTGTGTAAATCACACAATTGAACCCTTACCTTTTAAGCTTTTAGTTTATTCTCCAAGAAACTCTCCAGGCTGGTAAACAAGTACGTGAGTGTGATCAAACTAAGACAGACAAAGGTGCATGCTGGCTGCCTTATGTGAGCTCTTTCCTATCCTCCGTTCAAGACACTGAATCACTTTGATCTTACCCTTCCTTTTCTCTTTGTGTTTGACTCCCTCTTTGAAGCATTTTGTGCGTATGAAGGATGCTATAGTACACTGCATTGTACTAATTTACACCATAGTTTTACATTTTCATGTACAGGATCCTCTAAAAATAAGTGAAGAGCGTATACATTTGACTGCTTACAAAGCTCCTACAGGTGAAGCTGTGTAAAAGGTGGCTAAAGGAGGGAGGATGCGCCCTTTGTGGTGGAAGGCATTATGTCTCGGAAGGACTGGAGCTGGTATCAGTGTTTCTAGCAACAGTGTAGGGATCCTGTTCATTAGTTGCTACATGCCATTGTCCTTTCTGCCACCTCCAGGAGCTGTCCAATGCACAGCAAGCCACATCCATCAACCCACCTACACATACTCTCAGTACTACCTAACGTTCTTGTGCCCCTGCTCCCTATACTGCCAACTAATAAAAGGGTAATTTGTAAAAGAGCTCAATATGGGAATTAAGCTTCACAAAATGTTAATTTTTTTTCAGCAAAGCACTTCAGCACATTCTTAATTCCTCCTTATTCAGAAAAGCACGTAACCAGGTGCTTAAAGTTAAGCCCTTATCTGATTGCTTTCCTGACCAGGGCATGTTTTGCCAAATCAGGGCCTTTATGGTGACTGATACCAGAGCTAGGAAAAATTGGTGAAAGTTTTTGTGTGTCCTCATGAAACTCAGTGTAAATTTTTGGCCATTTATTTGGCATGACTTTGCTCCCTGAAATTTTATTTAATCCACTAAATTTCACAAACATGGTATTTTTGAACAAAGTATTGTTTTAAATATTTTCATGAACACCTAAAGTAAAAAATATTTGAGGAAATATTTTTTCAAGAATCACTGCAATTTCACAGACACTCACTTTAAAAAACAGACAAGTTTTGTAAATTAAATAAACACAAAACCAACACAGTAGTTATAAATATTTTATCCAGCTCTACTGGACACAAACCCCAAAAGATCATATCCTGGGCGATTCAAATGGCTTCCTCTGTTATTGACTGAGTGCCCTCAATTCTCATTTGAAGCTAAGGAGTTGAGGTTTTGCCAGGTTGCTGAGACTAAAAGCACACTTGAATAGTCTGCAATGCAGTGAACAATGAGGGGCCTTGTTTTTCTTGTAATTCTTGAAGACATTAATTTTTTTGGGATGGGGGAATGGAAGCTAATCAAGAATCATGAATGACTTAACACCACATTGTGACAGGACACTGTCTTGTGCTCAAGTATAGCATGACATGGGACAAAAAATGAAAATCTGGATCTGTCCCATTTAGTGCAGGGAAATGGCAGTCAGTCCTATACTTAATTCCGATGTTATTTAATCAGAATCATGACAACTATCAATTCTTCAGTTACTAATTTACAGCCACAATTCATTGCTGGTTTTCTCTGCTAGGAAACCTAATTATAAATATTTCAGTGAAAAAAAGCTCATCCAACATGACTTTCACTTGAAGGCTATAATTTGCCGCCAGATATATCAATCACAAATCCTGTTCTTGTAGACTGGTTAATGGGTATCTAAAATCAATGTATAACTGAGGAAGCAGGAATATATCAAGATTTAGAAATGTATGGTTTATTTTGTAATTTTGAATGTGACTCTCAATGGTTTTGGGATATGGATTCAGTTTCTATTGTAATAAGAGCAACATCCATATGCACTAGTGATCTGGAAAGATATGAAGACAAAGATAAAATGATACCGAATTATGAATGGCCCAGGAGTTATTGGTAGGAAACCACTAAACATTAACAAACTCAGATATTACTAGTGAGTGTCATGCTCTTGTTTCCCAAGCAAATTGTCTGAACAAGAAAGAATGCTTCATTTACCTCATTGGAAACACCAGGAGAATTGTCTTGAACATAGTCCAAAAGCTTTTTAGGAGGCTGCACCATATAAGCAGAAGTGTAGAGATGAAATGGAGTATCAATGGCAGCAAGGAATGAAACATGTGGAGAAGGTGACATAGTTAGAAACTGAGTGTTGACAGCATCAGATACAAGAGTGACACATATGCAGCAAAATGGGGGTTGACTGGAAGGAAGAGCGTGGTACAATAATTTTGCAATAATATCAAGCATCTTAATAAAATATTAGTAATTTTAGTGAGTAAAACTTCCAGCTTAAAACGTGGATAGTTGAATTAATACCAACAGTTTAAAAACAGGTGAGACAGAAGAATGCAGAATAAAGGATAGCTCAGTGGTTTGAGCATTGGCCTGCTAAACTCAGGTTTGTGAGTTCAATCCTTGAGGGGGCCATTTAGGGATCTGGGGCAAAAATTGGGGATTGGTCCTGCTTTGAGCAGGGGGTTGGACTAGATGATCTCCTGAGGTCCCTTCCAACCCTGATATTCTATGATTGAGTATTTATTGCCTGCTGGTGAAATTTCTATATGGGAAGCCCCCCCTCTCCCAGTGCCTCCCGCCCACTGGCAGCCCTGCCGATCAGCACCTTCCCCTCCCTCTCCGCACCTCCCGATCAGCTGTTTTGTGCCATGCAGGAGGCTCAGAGGGGGAGCAGCGAGGGCACGGCCGACTCAGGGGAGCGGATGGGAAGGGGTGGAGTGAGGGCAGGGCCTGTGGCAGAGCCAGGCATTGAGCAGTGAGCACCCCCTTGCACACTGGAAAGTTGGTGCCTGTAGCTCCAACCCTGGAGTCGGTGCCTATACAAGGAGCCGCATATTAACTTCTAAAGAGCCGCATGTGGATCCGGAGCCACAGGTTGGCCACCCCTGTTATAGAGGATAATAATGACAACTAGTGATATTTTTGTCTCTAGATAGAAATTTTTTAACCTGCCTATGCCCTGCCTATATATGGATGAATGATGATTAAAAACAGTTTTAAAAGCTAGATAAAATGAGGTTAAAGTTAGTCTGTTTGATGAAAATATGAGGATATATTGCAGACTGTTGAACTACAAATTAAAAAAAATACTTAAATATCAAATGCATTGTTTCAGTGAAAAAGAAAAATTAGGATTATATATCTAAAGCTTTAAAAATAATGTAATGGTTTGTATTAATATATATAGGTTTGCAGTCCTTTTCAGTTGCATACACAGGGCTTGCTTCTGCTCTCATTGAAGTCAATGTGGGTTTTGTTATTGACTTAGCCCTGGTCTACACCAGGGAAGGGGGAGAGTCGATCTAAGTTACACAACTTCAGCTACGTGAATAATGTAGCTGAAGTCGACGTACTTAGATCGACTTACCGTGGTGTCTTCACCGCGGTGAGTCGACTACTGCTGCTTCCCCGTCGACTCTGCCTGCGCCTCTCACGGCCCTGGAGTACATGAGTCAACAGGAGAGTGCTCAGGGGTCGATTTATCACATCTAGACTAGACACACTAAATAGATCCCCGCTGGATTGATCGCTGCCCTCCGATCCGGCGGGTAGTGAAGACATACCCTTAGCGAAAGCTGGAGCAGACCCAAAGAGTGTGCAGATTCAAGTAGATGTCTAGTTTAAATTAAAACTACCACCACCTATTTAACTATAAAATTATATACCCTGCATGTATGTGTGTGTGGGTGAGGCACACGCACACAAAACAGGCACCATTTAAAAATGCAACGTTGGTGTATTTGTCACTGTAACAGTGCAGTTACTGTAGGTGCCTGTGTCAATAAATGTTGAATCCCACACACCTCTCTTTCAACCCCTACCCTCCAAAAGTCAACATTTATTGCCACAGACTCTTGCATTAACTGTAGTATCTACTATACTTAGGATAGAGATGCCATAGTGACAAGCATACCAATGTTGAGTTTCTAAATGGCGTCCACTGTGTGTGGGTGTGTATGTGTATTAAAAGTAGACACATTCCTTCATACAAAACTGAGTGCTTTTGGCTTTAGTCTGTTTGGAATCTATAATTTTTAAAAATGTCTTCTACTCTTGATAATTTAATTAATCTAATTTTTCCAAATGCAAAAATTTAGTAAAAGTCGTAAACAATTATGTTTCATATACAACTGATATTACACTTAGCAACTTGTATATACCACTTATTTTATGTAGTCTATGCACCTTAATTAGTGATTAAAATCAGTGTTTTGGCAGATTAAGCACTCAATAAAGAAAATGGCCGAATGTATACACTGGACCCAATTCTGCTGTTCTTTCTCAGGTAAAACTCCTGCGGACTTTAGTGGGCTATTTTCCTGAGTTGTGAATCAAAAATTGGGCCCATATTACATAGAAACAAATGTTACCATACACCGATGAAGATGTAATATTGATGAGTTTAATGTAATGAGAAGATAGACACACGTCTCTTTGGTATTTGGTGAATTGTATTTTAGCAATATATTATCCTGATGTTTAAATATTAATATTCTATCCTCACTTACCGGACATCCAAACTCCAGTTCTGAAAAGAATTTATACCAGGGTTCATTTTCTAAATCTATGTCATCTGGGTTTATATGATCAGTCTGGAGCCGTTGTGAAGGAAAAGGGAAGGAAAAGGCACACACTGAGCAAAGTGCTGGAAATGTCATGTCACATTAACACGACAAACACACACACAAAAAACAAATAATAGGGGGAAAGGGAATGAAATAAACCCAAGAATGAAGATGGGATTCTACATGGAACATGTTTGTTTTTGTCACAGACCACTTGTTTTAAAATGCCTCCTTTTTCAGCTTGCTCTTCCAGTGGTCATTGCATAATGTTACACAGAATATGGAAAATGTCAAGCACTTTAAAAATAATTTTTCAAAAGCTGAGTATTATCTTTGGCAGCATGAACAATTAGGATCTAAAACCTATTATGTGTCCTGTAAAAGAAAGGATCATAATTATAGAACAAATGTAATGGCTAGTTGCTTGTTTTGTGTATAACACTTTGTTCAGTACACTTAATGCCAGCATATGAAGATTCCTTGTTAAGAAAACATTTAAATCTGTTTTCTTCTTTAGTGTGTACAAAAAAGTACCCAAACTGACCAATGGTAGATAGACACACATGATTTTAGCAATGTTGCTTTCAGCCACTCTTGGTCTTCTTACGAAAGAAGGCATGTTAATTCTGTATCTTTTCAACCTTAAGCTAAGCACACAGCACAGATAAGCAATATGTATCATGCAGGCATGATTATGTTAAAAAGCCATTTCAGCCTCTGTAATGAGCCTGCTATCTATTTAAATCATCTTATTTGAAATTTATATTAATAGTAATTATGGATTCTGAGTGCTTTTGGTTTTTTAAACAAATCTTTTGTCTAATGCAGACCTTTTGATTTCATTATTTTTATATTGTCAATGCATTAATTTCCATATGAAAATGTTTACATTTTGCAGCAAAAAATGGGAACAAGTATGAATTACAGCTAGTGAGCTGCCACCTTGGCCAACACATCTGGGACTAAAATGAGGATCTCCAAAGTTAAATACATGAGCTGCTACAACTTGAGCTAAAGAAGCAAAGCTCTGTAGCTTGGGGCTGTAACACCTCATGTCCTCTGTGGATTGGCACCGAATGGGACCCTGTACCACACACCCCAGTGGTAAAAAATAGCTTAAAGGAAACTGTCCAAGGAGCAGAAAAGTAAGTGACAGAATTCTTCATGCAGCATGAAAAAACAACAGTCCAAAATACTGGCAGCTCCAGTGGGATAAATTTATTTTAAACTTTGTTTTTTAAAATACTTTCCAAAGGGTATTGGATTCTTTTGTGCAGCCTAAAGTAAACTGTCATTTGGCAGAAAGGTACAGCATACCCTTAGTTTAAAGTTTCTGAAATACAGCCCCCCCTTATTCTTAAACTCATATGATTGTATTTAAAATGTAGTAATGTGTAGCTATAATATGCCAGTTTATCATATATCATAAACTAACGTCAGAGGGGTAGCCGTGTTAGTCTGGATCTGTAAAAGCAGCAAAGAGTCCTGAGGCACCTTATAGACTAACAGATGTAGTGGAGCATGAGCTTTCGTGGATCATCCAACGAAGTGGGTATTCACCCACGAAAGCTCATGCTCCTTAGTCTATAAGGTGCCACAGGACTCTTTGCCACTCAGAAACTAACTAACCCAATGCCTGCCTGAAGAATGATGTTGGTGATTCGGTAGGCAACACTGCCCTGAATCAAGTTGGAGCCAATGTCTCAATATGATGTTATGGGGCATAGTTAGGTTGACCATATTTCCCAAAGGGAAAATGGGACACCGCATGGGGCTAGCCCCTGGCCTGAGCTGCTTGCCAGAGCCTTGCCCCCCGACCCCACACAAGGATGGAACTGCTGCTTGCCCGAGCCCTGCCTGCCCTCCCCACCCTCACAAGCCTGGTGCAGGCATCGCTGCTAGCTCAAGCCCTGCCTACCCTCCACCCAAGCCCTGCCTCCTCTCCTGCATGGGGCTGGCATCGCCGCTCACACCCTCCTCTCCCCGCATGTTCCTCCACACCCCACTTTTTTTGACAAAAGTGGGCATTTGTCCTGTTTGCTCTTGCCAACTGATCAAGTTGGTAAAAGCAAATGGGACAAATGCCACTTTTGTCAAAAAGTCGGGACAAGGCTTAAAAAAGGGATGGGCCTAGCCAAAAATGGGACAAAATACAACATGGTTTTACAAAAGGTAGATCGTGCCAAACCAACCTGATCTCCTTCTTTGAGAAAGTAACAGATTTTTTACACAAAGGAAACGCAGTGGATCTCATTTACCTAGATTTCAGTAAGGCATTTGATATCGTGCCACATGGGGAATTATTAGTTAAATTGGAAAAGATAGGGATCAATATGAAAATTGAAAGGTGGATAAGGAAATGGTTAACAGGGAGACTACAGCACGTCCTACTGAAAGGTGAACTGTCTGGCTGGAGGCAGGTTACCAGTGGAGTTCCTCAGGGATCAGTTTTGGTACCAATCTTATTTAAACTTTTTATTACTGACCTCGGCACAAAAAGTGGGAGTGTGCTAATAAAGTTTGCGGATGATACAAAGCTGGGAGGTATTGCCAATTTAGAGAGCGACCGGGAAATCATACAGGAAGATCTGGATGACCTTGTAAACCGGAGTAATAGTAATAGGATCAAATTTAATAGTGAGAAGTGTAAGGTGATGTATTTAGGGATTAATAACAAGAATTTTAGTTATAAGCTGGGGACGCATCAATTAGAAGTAACGGAGGAGGAGAAGGACCTTGGAGTATTGGTTGATCATAGGATGACTATGAGCCGCCAATGTGATATGGCTGTGAAAAAAGCTAATGTGGTCTTGGGATGCCTCAGGCGAGGTATTTCCAGTAGAGATAAGGAAGTTTTAGTACCGTTATACAAGGCACTGGTGAGACCTCACCTGGAGTGCAGATGCGTGCAGTTCTGGTCTCCCATGTTTAAGAAGGATGAATTCAAACTGGAACGGGTACAGAGAAGGGCTACTAGGATGATCCGAGGAATGGAAAACCTGTCTTACAAAAGGAGACTCAAGGAGCTTGGCTTGTTTAGCCTAACCAAAAGAAGGTTGAGGGGAGATATGATTGCTCTCTATAAATATATCAGAGGAATAAATACCGGAGAGGGAGAGGAATTATTTAAGCTCATTACCAATGTGGACACAAGAACAAATGGATATGAACTGGTCATTGGGAAGTTTAGACTTGAAATTAGATGAAGGTTTCTAACCATCAGAGGAGTGAACTTTTGGAATAGCCTTCCAAGGGAAGCAGTGGGGGCAAAAGACCTATCTGGCTTTAAGGTTAAACTCAATAAGTTTATGGAGGAGATTGTATGATGGGATAACATGATTAATTGATCTTTAAATATTCATGGTAAATAGGCCCAATGGCCTGTGATGGGATGTTAGATGGGGTGGGATCTGAGTTACTACAGAGAATTCTTTCCTGGGTATCTGGCTGGTGAATCTTGCCCATATGCTCAGGGTTTAGCTGATCGCCATATTTGGGGTCGGGAAGGAATTTTCCTCCAGGGCAGATTGGAAGAGGCCCTGGTGGTTTTTCGCCTTCCTCTGTAGCATGGGGCACGGGTCACTTGCTGGAGGATTCTCTGCTCCTTGAAGTCTTTAAACCACGATTTGAGGACTTCAATAGCTCAGACATAGGTGAGAGGTTTTTCGTAGGAGTAGGTGGGTGAGATTCTGTGGCCTGCGTTGTGCAGGAGGTTGGACTAGATGATCATAATGGTCCCTTCTGACCTTAGTATCTATGAATCTATGAAAAAGGGACATATGGTCACCCTAGGCATAGCGCTATTTTTTTCATGAAAAAGAACGCTGAGGTCTTGACCATTTACAGTAATTAAACATCCCATGGCAGTTTTCTAGCAGAAACTCAAAGGGTTTGATTTAATCACAACAGATCACCAATCTTGATCTGTTGAACAATTAAGAGCACTACTGAACTATCTAGATCTAGGTATTTATAAGATATTACTATAGCACTTGAGCACTACCCAAGACTACAGATTTATTCTCATAGCACTCCTCAGATGTAGGGGAAATATTATTCCAGTTTTACAGATGGGGAACTGAAGCCCAGAGATAAATTACTTGCCTATATCACGTACCAGAGAAGGAAGTGACTTCAGATCTCCTGAGTCATACTCTTATACTCCAGTCATAAGATCATCCTTCATCTCTACAATATTTATAGTTCAATATTACTATGGGCAATCTGCTGTGATTCAATACAACATACCTTCCAAGACTTTAACAGAAAAATTACATTGAATATGGCTTCGTGAATTGCCGAGTCCAGATTTGCTACTTTATTAGTCTTGAATTAAATGTCTATTTTAGAAGAGCACACAAACTACAGAAGTCTAGTGTATGATAACTGAAGAGAGATGAAGACAGTACAAAGGAAAACATCTGAAAAAAGTCATGAATGCAGAGAACTAATCAGTAGTACTTCCTAATCTTCAAATTACAATATTTGGACTATTCCATTTTTTGCACACCTTTTTGAAACACACCATGATTCTGAACTAGATAACCTGGGAAAAAAGTAAAAAACTACTGGTTTGTCCTCATTCCCATAGCCTAAGGGCTTGTCTACGCAGTGGGGTAATGTGCTCTGTAGGAGTATGATTGCTAAAGTGCACTTACTGTGCATTAATTGGGCCATGTAGATCCTGCTGGTGCTCTAACACAGTGCTGTTTGAAAGAGTACTATGTTAAGGTGCACTAGGGAACCTTTAGTGCACAACAGGAGAGTCTGCATGGACCAATTAATGCACATCATGTTAGAACGTTTTAGAAAACACACTTCTGTAAAGCACATTACCTCATGGCGTAGACAAGCCCCAAGTTACACTATATTTAAGACAGAAGAGCACTTTATATAGATTTTCATACCAAAGAGGGCATTTTCCTTAAAGTCACATTGACATATGGAGTAGCCTAACAGTTGGTTCAGGAATTCACAGAGTTAACCTACAGTGAATCAGTGTGTCCTGGATAACAACATTTCCGGCTACACCAACAAAGAAGTCAGTGGTGTTCCTTACAGAAAATGGATCAGTCAGACACTTGGGTTCTATGCTGCATCTCCTGAAACAGGGCGGCCGGAGGGGGCAGTGTGGGGCCACGTATGCCAGCCCAAAGCAGCTTCAGGGATGGTCTTCCAGACTCTTATGACCCACCAGAGCAGCCCATAGGGATTGAGGTGGAGGCCAAAATCTTACCATTCCTTCTCGCCATCCTAAAAGATCTTGATTTAAAAACAAACAGAAAGCTGTATTTCTGTTTGTTCAGAGAAAGCTGGAAATGACAGATTTGTCTGGAGTTTCACAGTCTTTGAATTGTTCAGGACGCTTATATAATATCCTGCGAAGAATAGCATGAGTACACAAAGAAATAGAATAACACGAGGCTTTCTCCATGGGGGTAAGACACTTTGTTTTGTTTACATATTCAGCAGCAGAGGGCAGCATATTAAACCAAAAGGGCATGGTGCAGGTGGTGCAACTATAGCGAACATGGTTACAAGTTTTTTGTAGCAATCATAGTGAGTTTGCTGGACGCTGAGCTCTTCCTCTTTTCAAGTACTGAATAGAGCTTTGGCCACATGACTCCCACTGACTATAATGGGAATCATTTGTCTGAAAAGTCTGTTTGGGGCTTTGAAAATGTACATCTTAAACTACATCCTGCATTTCCTGTGTTAGGATCGTATAAGGCCAATTGCTTTCACCTGGCTGTCAGTACCCCTCCCCTGCTGAACAGATCTTTTTTCTTTGTTCTTCTCACTAGGATTCATAGAAGGGCAAATCTATTTTGACAACAGAAAAGAAATTTTGGTTTTGTCTCCTAAACTAGGTTTGAATAGATCCAGGGGTAACAAGGACATGTAAATCCAAGAAGAATGCTATTCCCTTTATGACATGCTAGTTAACACAGATAACACTGAATACATTTTTAATTACTTATAGCAGGTTGAGAATTTCTCCCACAATGCATAACGATTTAGGAAGAATCTTTATTCTTGTGGCCTTTACAAAGAGTATTCAGCACAACATTCTATCAATGTATTCAAAACATAGGAAAAATTAATGGACAATATGGACTGCATTTTCAAAAGTGGCTCCTATATTTTCATTTGGAATTTTGCCTGGGTGACTTTGATCTACATAAACATGCATTTACAGCCACAAACCATGTGTATATGTGAAAAGTGTGCAGTGAAATGGCTACTGACCCAACTTCCTTGTGCAAAAATCCAACATTCTGTGGATGGATATTCAGAGGCAAGGTTGAGGTCTCTTTGGAAATACGGCCAGTGTGTTTATCATGACTTTGTCTTAATTTGCCCCGTCTATTCTTGGTCCCTAAAAGGAATCACTCTACTTGTTTTCTTATGGCTGTTTTGGCTCCAGGTCCATTACAGGTTGGTTAGTTCTTGTGTCTTTGTGACAAGAAAGCATCTCTTTAATGAGTTAGAGAGCTGAATTTCTAATTCCAGCTTCAAGGAATTTAAAATAACATTCCTGGTTGATACAAAGGACCATTCCAGTTCAAACGCTGATTTTGTGTGTTCTAATAACAAGCTTGTAAAGTCAGAGCCAAACAAATCTGAAAGCTGTAGGTTAAAAATCAGACCCAAATTTCTCCACACAGGCACAAAAAAGTTTACAGCTCCTTGCTGTTACTGCTAAAGTACATATAGTAATACTTTTGTATTTCTGTCCATATTAAGATTAATGAGTCCCCTTGCATATGAAGTCAATGTGAATTTTGCATTTAAAACAACTGCAAGATCAGGCCCATTGTAAAAAAGTTCAGACTTGAAATTGATCTAATGTGAAATTATCAAACTCTGGTGTTGATTGCCCTTATATAATATGCATTAAATACCTACTAAAAATCTACCACTTGTCACATCAAACATTTTTATAAGCACCTTTTTGTAGGACCACCAAAAACTTTCTTTGCTGGCTTTATTGCAGATGTAGACTAATACCATGTTCCTAGGCCTGGCATAACATCAGTGATGCTGGTGTACAAATAAGCAAAGAAAATCACCTTTAGTTCCATTAGAAACCTGGGAAAATATATTTGCCAAATGCAAAAGGATTAATTTGGTAGAGAACAAAATTTTAAGTTTGTAAGAGTAAAATAAATCCGAAGTATTAAATACTAATTAACTACCTTATTTTAAATTCATAAGTAAGTGATAATTCTATGTATTTATTAGGCTACTGAATCAGATACTACCTTACCTGGTATTTAGCTGATGGGAGACTATTCCACAGCCTAATACGTTTCACTGTCAAGATGCTTTTCCTAAAATTCAGTCTTTTATTTTTCTTTAATTTCATTCTGTTGCTCCTAGTTATACTCTCCAAAGCAGCATCCTAAATAATTCCTCTTCCTCCTCATGGTTTATACACTTCAATATTGGTAGACATCCTCAATAGTCTCTTACCAAGCTATGCATATTCAGTCATTTTATCTTTACTCATAAGCCAATCTGCTCCAATCCCCTTATCATTTTTGTTGCTGTTCTCTGGACTCCCTCAGCTTTGTCAATATCTTTCTTCTAATGTGCCTAGAATTGAAAGCAACATGCCAGGTATGTCACAATAGAGTCACACAGAAAGGACCTATTACCTCCCTCCTTTGTGATGTGAGGCTGCTGCACACATGATGCTGCAGCCTTAAATTGCATTGGCCTTTTTTGTATCCATAGCACATAGCAAATCAGACATGATTTTGCAATCTATCACTCATAAATCTTTTTCAGCATTACTGTTTCCCAGGCTGCTCCCTACCATTCAGTACATGGCTTTTGAATTATTTGTCTTCATACATATTAGTTTGCATTTTTCCAAGATGAATCTCATTTTGTTATTTTCTTCTTATGTTTCTAATCTCTCTAGGTCTCTTTGAAATGGTCACAATTTAGTATCACCTGAAAATTTCACTAGCATTCTGTTCACTTCCTCTTCTAGATCACTGAGGAAGATGTTGAATGATACTGAACCTAACATAGATTTTAGCAGACTCTTCTACTCTTTCTTAACTTGATACACTGCCATGTATCATTTTCCTTTGTCTAGTTTTTTAGCCAGTATTCAATTGAATTTGCCATGTAAGATTTAATTAATACAGTATACAATGCTTTAATTAAATCTAAATGTATTGTATATTGCATATTGCCTTTCCTTCATCCATTAATATTGTAATTCTGCCAGAAAAGCAATATATTACTTCATGTAACTTAACTTTTATAATCAATAACAGTTACTCAGTGGAAATTTCTAAACTGATGTTAATTCTGATAGCTTAGCACTTGTGTGGATTTAGAATCTGCTCAAAAGGAAGCCATCTTAGGGGCAGCACACTGTATTTGCTACTGTATTTTACATAAATTCCTCATTACCATTTTGAAAACTGAAATACATAGCATTGAAATGTTCCCCTCCCCTGAATTTATTAATACTGTAGCTGTGCAAAGAGATGATTGCCTGTAACTACATCAGCCATGTCTGATCTTGCAACCTTTGGAGTAGTTCACTGACTTGCAAAGAGTCTGTATAAGGATTACTTGTGGAAGAAAAGGTTGCACGATTAGGCCCCAAATCCTCCCCATCCAATCAGAAAAGAGGAAAGCTTTTCTACTGGAAAAGCTTATTTTATTTGCTTAAGAAATTTCCAGCAATGGTCAAATATTTTTAGAAAAAAAATCTTATTTTCTTAAAATCTTAAAACTTATTTAATCATATCTCTATTAAAGTTGAAAAATTATATTATCACATTCCTCAGCATTGCAGGCCCAGTATGAAATTACTCGTTATTTATTTTTCATACCAGAAAATCAAATTTATTAGAGATGTGTGTCCTCACATGAAATATCTCTAATTTTCAAAAAGTCAATTTTTACCTTCAGCCTGCCACCTCTCACTTGCTGAAGACTGTCTTCAACTGAAAAGTTTGGTGAATGACCCTATCCGTAATACAGCCACTGTGATAGAAAAATCACTCAGCAAAAATATAATTACTTTTTCACAGATTTGTAAATTCAGCTTGACAATAAAACTACCAACTCTCATAAGTCAGGGACATTTTGGTAAATCATTGGAACTAATAATTAGTTCAGTCAGTTTAAATGGCCTGTGCTGAAAAGTGAAATTTCCCTTTGAAAGAAAGTCCCAGTTCTGTAAGAGCCCTATTTCATGGAGTCACACAGCTTGCTATAGAAGCTAGTTAACTGGACCCACATTATTACATAAACCATAGAGAAATATGATGAAACAGAGCCATCAGTGCAATTATTTAACATACTGTTGACATACTATATATGCCACAATCCATGCATGCGATACATTTATTTTTCGATTAATAAAATGAGCCCTCTGAATTTATGTATAATAATACTAATATAATAATTATATTATAATGTTATAATACTATGCATAATAATTACATAAACTCCCCCTTAAAACATGACTCCATCAACCATTGCATCTCGCAGAAAAAAGATAACATCATATGCATCGATCTCCATAAATGACAGGGTATTGGAACACGACCAGGGTACAGTAGAAGAGCTGGTTGCATATGCCTTTTCAGTGAATGGAAACTTAGATTAGTGATCATTTTGCAAGCATTAGATTTCAGCCTTATTAGACATGCTTGTGGGGAATCTCACAACTACAGACATATGGCTCAGAAAACAGCAATAAAAATTTTTTAGTCACAGGTTAGTGTACAGGCAACACAATGTTCTTGAGATGATGCCATTAGGCACATATCCAGAAAATACACTGTAGGATTTTTTTTCTGGACTATCTAGTGACTTACCACCACAGGCAGGTGCATAACTCCTATGTTAATCATATGTGTTGATAAAATTATTGTAACCAGGTGACAAACTGAGTGCTGGATATGCATTCAAATTGCAACAAGTAGTTTCCATGAACTTACATCTAACATGTGAAATCTAAAAGGAGGTTAATTTCTCACGGTGATTCTTTGACTTCTTTTTAATGCCAAAGAAGCTAAATTGAACAAGTAAATCAAAACAATCCCAAATTATCTACACAACTATCCAGGAGAATCAAGGCAGAATTTTCCATGTGAGCTGACCAAACTCCAAATACAAAAGTGGATACTCAATACTAACTAGTTATAATTTGCAGTTAAAATAATAAGCACAGATTTAACTCTCACTAAGCCTTTTGTTGTGGGAACACGTTTCATATACACCTCTTACCGGTCTTTCATGTTCAAGAATTGATGACTTCCCCGGCTCGTATTCAAAAATACTTCTTGGTTCAGAACGGAATTTGCGGGTATCTACTTTTCTGTCAGGGGGATCCCAGTCATTTCTAAATAACAAACATAAACAGTTGAGCGGGATTGTCTTTTCCACCAACACTGCAGCTCTGTAAAAGGCATATACATATGTCAGCAGTTACACTGCACCATACAACTTGCTCTCTCTTCCCACCCTCAGTCATGAAAGTTACAACCAACCTCACCAGGTTCTGCAATGACAGAAAACATGCAGATTTTAGTCTACTGGATGTGGATTTTATTCTACATTTTTAGTACATACTAGAGATAAAATCCTGCTTGTCTTACTCACACAGTGAGTCCATTGACTTCAAGGGGCTATTCACAAGAGGAAAGTGAACAGGATTTGGCCCAAAATGCATGAACAGAATATTAAGACAAAGACATAACCCTCAAAGGGAAGGAATATGAATTAAGCAAAGCTTAGCCCCCTTAACTTACTCCATGTGTCTATGCCTGTATCTACACTGGCCTTTTTCTTTCCTACTATTGCTAGCACTGGTGCAGCTTTACTGGTGATAGCAATAGTGGAGATGCTAGCATAATGTTTGTTCCACAGTAAATCTGAAATGTATATAGAAAGGTTTTTATGCATTTGAAATGTACAATAAAAGTAGTAAACATGACTAAATCCCCTCACAATATTATTATAGATATTGATATCAATTATTGATATACATTTCCCACCACTGCTGTTCCATATGTCATAACAATGGTGGGAGTGGTAATGTAAATGGATACAACCAGTATTTTTACCACTATATTGGGTGTATCAGCTCTGAGCAGGTTGAGATGACACAGTAGTTAAAATGCTGGTGGCCATCCGAAGCATTTATTGTATCATACATATAAATCCAGTAAAACTTAAAGACGCTTTAATTGTATAGGTAAATGCTAAATGCTTTAGTCACTCGACAAAGCTTTCACAAATATATACTGATTAAATTACATAGTTAGCAAAATGTTTCATGCTCGATAACTTCAGGAACAATATTTAAAGAAAATAGTATAATGGATGCTCTGTATGCTGATCTGTAGCTGTATTCTTCTCACTTGTTTGTGTCCAGATACACTGTTCAACTGGAAGTTTGCTTAATCAAATAAATGATCATTTCAGTTCATCTTTTATAAGCTCTTCACGTCAGGCACCTGAGTGCAATTCTGGTCTACTTATTCAATGGGAGTTGACTTCAATAGCACCAAGATTTCATCCATTATCTTCATAACTATAAATTGCCTAGCAGCTTGTTGGTGCTATCCACTAAAAGAAATCACTTGTATTCTATTTTAATTAGTTTCTCATATTGCATCCTCACCATAATATCTCAGCACTTATTTGGACTACATTTCATTTGTGGTTGTCAGCTAGTTGTTATAATGGCAGGAACTTTCATTTCAGGGCAGTTTTTGCCATCGCTAGCCTTATTGTATTTAGGATGACTGCAGCCTACGTGTCTTTTTAATTAGAAATGTGGCAAATGGCCCATCAGTAACTCATGGGGGAGAGTCGCTGGTAATTGCTGCATGTGTTCACAGTAAAAGCTAGCAAACCTTGGTAAATTATGTCAGCCTATGTTGCATCATATGATGTGACATAGCTTGAAGTGACCTGACAGTAAGCAAAGCACATGTCATGCTTTATCATGTGCTTAAAAAAAATATCTATACAGTAGCTTTTCTGTTGAAAGTACACAGCACAGGTATGTTTGCAGGAGCAAGTGCTGGGATTCAGATATCTCTGCTGTTGGATTATTGTACATTTCAAGCAAAATAAAACCATCTTGTTCACTTACTGTATATTTTAACTGGGAAGAAATTATGGTTTCAGAGCAGAAAACTGAAATTATGCCTCCCAAGAATGTGTTCTGTATAGGCTGCATTTTAAACAAAAAAACTCAGAGAATTTAAGTCATTTTAAAAACTAAAAGATGCCATTAAAATTTACATTCATACTCATTTTACTTCATTTACAATTTTTAGCCCTGAAACCCTTATGTGCTGTGACTTCTTCTGTTTAACTGATAATGTGAAGCATACCATATCTTGCCTCCCAGCTCCAAAGATGTTATGCATGTGGACCCTAAACCTTCTTAGGTGAGGGTTTAAATGCTTTGGTTTCATAGACAATTAAAAATCTCCTAGTGGCAAGAAAGACTCACTCTTTTAATGCTGGTGCCATGGCTGACTGGGCATTACAGCGGTCATGAGTACACAAAGCTAAAGACTTCAGAATTCCCCAATCTGGAGAACTTGGATTTCTTCTGTCAGTCTCGTCATCCACAAGATTAAAATGGAGAGGTGACATATGCAAATTAATGGCTGGAATCGTTTCCTCCAGGCAGAATGAATTGCAAGAGACCTTGGTTCCTGGTTCCTAAAAGGATCTTGACTCTATCTGGCCAGGTGGCAGGACTATCACCGCAACTCCAGAATTTGGGTAGAGGTAAGCGGTTCTACATTTCTGTACGGCATGCTAACAAAAGCCTTTGTGAGGCACCTACACTGTAATCGCTAGTAGAGGTTCTTATCCTGCCCTGGCCAACCAGACCATGGCAACAGCCATCAAGCTTAAACAATGTATCCAGTTCTGGGAAAAACTAAGGCCCTAAGGTACAGAAGACAGACAGGAAAGCAAAAGCAATTTATCTTCACCTGATATAAGACATTTCTTAAAACAGAAACCAAACCAATTAAACTTGGGTCCAAGTGCTTACTCCTGAGTGGTTCATTCGAGCTATTAGAATCATTATTATATGATCATAGAATATTACAATATTATGAGATTAAAATACATTACATTCTACTCCTTGCTCACATTGATAATAGAGTAAAACAAATTAGTTATCTTTTAGAAAGTATTTATATACAGGTATTTTGAAAAGCTGCAATGATAGGATCAATTGGTTGAATGTTCAAAAGCTCCTAATTTTCTTTTCCTACAATACATTCTGTAGGGGATTTTTTGTTTGATTGTTGTTTTTCAAATTCAGTGTCTGATAAAGTTTATTATTCATTGCATAGCACTCCTTTTATAGATATAAAAGACATTTCCTGCTATCAACAAGACAGAATGGGCCAAATTCTGCTCTCATTTATATGGTGCCTCCAAAATACTGGAGCTTGCATCCATAACTTGGAGCAGAATTTGGCGCATTTTGTTTTCTTAAAACGCATTGCTGTTAATATTTAGAAATAGTTAATGTAAAACTGGATTTTGAACTAGTACCTGCAACTGTGCTGAAATTTCTAGGGTCTGCATGTATGAAAATAAAAAGTTTGCTCCAGCAGTGGAACCTGTAATTGCAATAAACAGTACAGCACTTTTCATTTAATCTAATCTTCTTTGACTAAAGGGAGAGGGGATTCTTTCCTGAACTAACAGGATTTAGCTCTTGGTGGGCTGAATATTAATTCCAACACTATGATTTGTGCTACTGCAGCAAGAGAGGCAGGAAAATGGGGAGAAAATGCCCAAGTCCCTTCAATCTGAAACCCTTCTTCTGCTTCAAAAGAAGAGATAGGGAAAGGGGGAGGAGGATATGGAATTTTCCTCATCATGTCTCCAAAGATGTGCCCCACAAACATCTCAGATGGGTTCACACAGCTTGTACTATGGGGCTAAAAATAGCCATGTAGACATTTGGGTTTGGGCTGGACCTCTGAGTCCCACCCATCTCACCTCGTTTCAGAACCCAAGCTCCAGCCTGAATGGGAACATCTACAAAGCTGTTTTTAGTGCTGCAGTGTGAGCCTGGTGAGCCAGAGTCTGTAGACCCAGGCTCTTAGACTTGCCACCACTGGTGATTTTTTGGAGTGCAGATGTACCCAAGGTCTCAAACTACTTTTATGCATCAGCACAAAGTCATAGTGAGAAACGGTCACTACAGCTTGCATCATTCTGAAATACAGGAGGCAGGTCAGTTCCATGGAAAAGAGTGGATGTTCAATAGGCTTTATAAGGTATCATTTGCACAAGACTTCCTAGGCTCCTTAAATACCAGTGCCAGACAAGACAGCATCAAGCATGGTGCCCACACTGGAACAATAACATCATTTAATATCTGAATGCCCCATTGAGTCATGGCCTTGTTCTCATAAGAACATAAGAATGCCATACTGGATCAAACCAATGGTCCATCCAGCCCAGTGTCCTGTCTTCCGACAGTGGCCAATGCAAGGTGCTTCACAGGGAATGAACAGAAAATGGCAGTTTATCAGATGATCCAGTCCCAGCTTCTGGCAGTCAGAGGTTTAGAGCATGGGGTTGTGTCCATGATCATCATGGCTAATAGCCATTGATGGATCTATCCTCCATGAATTTATCTAATTCTTTTTGAACCCGGTTATAGTTTTGGCCTTCACAACATCCCCCGGCAATGAGTTCCACAGGCTGACTGGGGCGTTGTGTGAATAAATACTTCATTATGTTTGTTTTAAAGCTACTGCCCATTAATTTCATCAGGTGACCCCTGGTTCTTGTGTTGTGTCAAGGGGAAATAACACTTCCTTATTCAATTTTTTAATACCATTCATGATTTCATAGACCTCTATCATATACCTCCTTAGTTACCTCTTTTCTAAGATGAACAGTTCTAGTCATTTAATCTCTCCTCATATGAAAGCAGTTCCATACCCCTAGTAATTTTTGTTGCCCTTCTTTGTACTTTTTTCAATTCAAATACATCTTTTTTGAGATAGGGCAACCAGATCTGCAAACTGTATTAAAGGTGTGGGCATATCATGGATTTATAGTGGCATTATGATATTTTCTGTCTTATTATCTATCCCTTTCCTAATAGTTCCTAACATTGTTAGCTTTTTTGACTGCCGCTGCAAATTGAGCAGAAGTTTTCAGAGAACTATCTACAGTGAATCCAAGATCTCTTTCCTGAGTGATAACAGCTAACTTAGACCCCATCATTTTGTATGTATAATTGGGATTATGTTTTCCAATATGCATTACTTTGCATTTATCAACAGTGAATTTCATCTGCCATTTTTTTTGCCCAGTCACCTCGTTTTGAGATCCCTTTGTAACTCTTCAGTCAGCTTTGGACTTAACTATATACATTTATTTTGTATCATCTGCAAACTTTGACACCTCTGGCGTCTTTTTTAAAAACCAGAGTTACATTAGCTATCCTCTAGTCATCTGGTAGAGAGGCAATATGTACACTATCACAGTTAGCAGTTCTGCAATTTCATATTTAATTTCCTTCAGAACTCTTGGGTGAATAACTTCTGGTCTGGTGACTTATTACTGTTTCATTTATCAATTTGTTCCAAAACCTCTTCTCTTGACACCTCAATCTGGGGCAGTGCCTCAGATTTGTCACCTAAAAAGAATGGCTTAAGTGTGGGAATATAAAAATTGTCAATATTTAGTCATCTCCCTTCATGTAATGTAATTGAATGGGACTCTTTTTCAGTTGACTATTTCTCTTCAGTTCCTGCCTTTCCTGCCTGTACTTTATCAACTTCTATCCAGTCCTATTTACTAGGATACAGGATATCCCCTTTAATAAATCCCTTCCTAAGGAGTGTCTCTGTCTGATTCATGTGAGCCCTCTACAACCTTTTTAATTTTACATGCCAGTAATCTGGTTTCATTTTGGTTTAGGTGGAGCCCATCCTTCCTGTACAGGCTGCTCCTTTCCAAAAAGGTTCCACAGTTCCTAATAAACCTAAATCCCTCCTCCAAACACCATCATCTCATCCACATATTGAGACCCTGCAATTTTTCTGCCTCTCTAACTGAGCCTGCGGATGGAACTGGAAACGTTTCAGAGAATGCTATCATGGAGGTCCTGGACTTTAATCTCTTACCTAGTAGACTAAACTTGGCTTCCAGGACCTCTATCCTCCTTTTCCTATGTCACTGGTACCTAAATGTACCACGACCACTGGCACCTACCCGGCACTGCATATACGTCTATCTATATGTCTCAAGAGGACCGCAACCTTTGTATCTGCCAGGCAATTCACCATGCAGTTCTCCCGATGATCACAAACCCAACTGTTTCATGCTACTTCTACAGCCATTACTTTTATTAGTTGATTGCAATGTTGTATTTACTATAGACTGTTTCCCCCTCCCAGTAAATCTGCTTACTTTTCGGGTGTAGACCTCTCTCTTGGACGAAGTGGTGGGACCGGAGGTGGTACATGTGGAGGAGGTATCGGGGAGGAGACCTTAAAGGCATCAGTGCCATTGTCAGAAATACTTTTAGACAATGGTCTGTATGTCTGTGTCTTTGCAGCAGGGTGTGGCTGAGTGGGGAGGGATGGGCTGTAGCTACCTAAAGTAAAACAGAACATAGAAACAACCAAAATGCATCTCAGTAAAACACAAAACATTCATTTAACAAATCTGGGACGTCGAAACCTTGTAAGTTTTAGAAACACATCGGTGAGTATTGTGTGCATTTTCAAATAATTATTATAGAACTATATATGGCCCCTCTTACCTGCCCCACCCCCAGAGGCTCAGGACATTACATGGGAATTAATCACCAGCTGGGGGGAGATAATGTCTGAGGTGCAATTAACTGCAACCTGTTATTAGTCCCCCAGAACTGTCCTGCCCTCAGCTGTTATTGGTGTCATAGGCTGAGAAGGAAAAAGAAATAGACACGCCTTTTTCATTCTTTTTAATGAATGTTCTTTGGGTTTGTATGTAAGAGCATCTCTACATAATTAGATTTGTGGACAATTACCCTGACAAATGTCTTGGCTAAGCTCTCAAGAGTCCATTTGGGTCATGAACCTTGGATATACACACATGTTCTTGATAACACATAAAATATCAGCATGGGAGCCCCATTGAAAGCAATATGAAAATTTAAATTAAAGAACTCTTAAAAGTGCTTTTTGCATAACATACAATACTATGTGTGTGTAAATTTCATTCACATGATAAGGAGTTTTTGTTGTAGTAAAATATCACTGCAGTATGATTCCTGTCTTCTGAAAGATTTGAAATTTATATATCTGTTATAGGAATAATATATTACTTTTTTAGTGCTAAATAATGTCAATTCCAGTATGAAAAATTAATAAGATAACAAAATATAAACATCATAAGTTGGTATTCTTAATGTAGTATAATCTAAAAATATGGCAGTTGTATACAACATAGTGCACTGTGCTTATCTTCATCTGTATATGTATTTACAGTTAACACTTTCATACTGCACTTTACTCTTTAGTTTAATATTCAAGACAAACTGTTCACTATCATTAGTGAGAATAAATATAATTTAGTCAGAGATTACAACGTTAAAGTATATCCCATCTGCACTGAGAGGGCCACATCTGCAGTACATGTCTGATTAATTCTGTAGTAAGAAAGAAACCAAAATGAGGCTTTGCCACATTTGGTGAACAAAGACACAAACATGCACAAACAGAAATAAAAAAGAATGATGAAATTTTGTTTGTTACACAAACTTAATAAGAGCAGGCCTAAGTGGTTAGCTACCATTGTTGCCTGCTAACACTAACAAAAGACTCATTGGAAGTGAGGGAATAACTCCTACCAGTATTATATGCATATGCAGCATTATACATGTCTGTGCCGTCGTCTATAAAGAGAAATATATATGTTACAGTAGTGCAATAGCTTTCAGTATATCATAGTAAGCAGCTTTGTCTTTGCAAATACAAACAGAAGATTAGCAGGCAATCAGCTCTCATCCCTCGTGTTTTCTGGAGTCTGTCTTTGCCCTTTACACTTATCACAGGCTATTTTTATCTTCCTATCTGAATGGCATATTGTTGCCATGACACCCAGATTGCACAGTTACTGGTTCACCCCAAACTGTGAGTTATACTCATTCTTTTCTATTCAACCCCCATCTCATCCCAGCCATTCCCTCTCCTCTCTCTTTACCCTTATTACAGGACAGCAACATATCATTCCTACTATGAAAAGCAACTTCTTACATCTAGCAATGCTGTCCAGTGGCTAGAGCAGGGGACTGGGAGACATAATTTTGGTGTTTTTCCATTCTTGATCCTGCCATTGATGTCGTGTATGACCGCAAGCAAATCAACCTACCTACATCAATTTCCCAATCAGTAAAATTGGAATAATATCAACTCCCTCCCTCACTGAGGTATAATGAAGCATAATTATTGTTGTAAAGTGCCTTGACATCCTTGGATAAAAGGGAGAGTAAGCAAAAATATGATATTAATAAGACTAATCATATGTCAAAGGCTCCTTTTCTTCAAAAAATAATTTATTTAGAAATTAATAGGAGGAGAGAGGAAAATAAGTGAAGGCAGCATATTTCCTCATTCAGTAGGCCTCACTGTTCTAGCACACAGGAGCTCTGTAACAGAAGGTAGCAATGACCACCCTGTACCCAGCCAAGTCCTGGTCACTCAGACTGAAGATGGGTACAGGCAATGTTCCTTGCTGCTCAGAACATCTCACTGACCTCTTGTGCTGTACATGATCAGATAGGCTTTTCTCCTTTATTTTTTGTTAGTATTAAAAATAAATCCATCAGAAAAGTACATAGCCGTTTGCTGGAAAAACATTTCTGCGTAATAACATTCATCACATTGACTTAGCTTGGAGAAATTCCCATTGGGCTCTTTTCAATATCTACAAGTCAGTGATCATAAGCTTTGTTATTATCAGAAAGCAAGCCACCAGAATGCAGGGAAAGTGCATTTCTTAATGCTACGAAGAGTTATGTAACAAATAGAAAAATGTATACTTACCAGGCTTGTGAACCATATGGATTTGCTTGAACATTGTCTTATACCAATCCTTTGGCCGGTCAACTGTCTAAATAAAATACAGTTTACAACAATTAGCTAAAGAAACAAAAAGATCAGTGGTGTCATGTTAGATCAAATTCATCTCCACTGCAATTCCACTGATTTGTAAAGAGATTCAGTAGGGATGAATTTGGCCCATTGTGGTCAGTCCCTTATTGATCCCTCCCACACACACTCTTTCTCGTTCACTGTACAGCTGCAAGGTTTCCTATGAATCTTTGACTCAGCCCTAAATATCTTTTGGAGTTTGGAATCTGCTCTTGGATACAAAGACAGTATTTAAGAATATATGAATTGCCATTCCAGATCAGTGGTCCATCTATTTAATGCCCTGCCTCTGACAGTGGCCAGTACCAGATGCTTTATAGGTAAGGCCCTACCAAATTCACACCGTGAAAAATGCATCACGGACCGTGAAATCTGGTCTTTTGTGAACTTCTACCCTATATTATACAGATTTCACCCTATATTATACAGGTTTCTCAAAGTGGGGGTCCTGACCCAAAAGAGGACCACAGGGGGGTTGCAAGGTTTTTGAAGTGGGGGGGCAGGGTTGCAGCATTGCCACCCTTACTTCTGTGCTGCCTTTAGAGCTGGGTGGCCGGAGAGTGACGGCTGCTGGCCAGGCGCCCAACTCTGAAGGAAGCACTCTGCCAGCAGCAGTGCAGAAGTAAGGGTGGCAATACCATATTATGCCATCCTTACTTCTGCGATGCTGCTAGGGACGGCGCTGCCCTTGGAGCTGGGCTCCCGGCTGGCAGCCACCACTCTCCAGTAGCCCAGTTTTGAAGACAGCGGAGCCACCACTAGCATCGCAGAAGTAAAGGTAGCAATATCAAGACCGCCCTACAATAACCTTGTGACCCCCCGTTCCCACAAACCCCTTTTGGGGCAGGACCCCTACAGGGACAACAATGTGAAATTTCAGATTTAAATATCTGAAATAATTAAATTTACAATTTTTAAAATCCTATCACCATGAAATTAACCAAAATTGGCCGTGAATTTGTTAGTGCCCTATTTCTAGGAAAGTGCAAGAAACCTAACAGTAGGCAATTACCAGCCCACAGGAAACATTTCTTCCTAACTCCAGGCAGTTAGTGGTGAACATGAAATTATCTTAAAATAAAATTGCTACTGAATACAGCTGTGGAAATTTTAATTACCTGTATAAACATCTTTTTTTAATGCTACTAGGAATTTGACCTTCATGACATATTGTGGCAATGAGTTCCATATGTTACTATTTTTACATAATGCATAATTATTTCCTTTTATCAGTTTTACATTTGTTGCCCTGGTCCTTGTATCAGGAGAAAGGATAAGCAGGAACATTCAATTTACCTTCTGAATACCACTCATTATTTGGTACACTTCCCTGACGTTTCCTCTCATTCTTTCCTCTGAAAACACTGGGACTATTCAGTTTCCAATCTTTTTTCTTATGGAAATTTCTCCAGGCTTCTAACTACTTTCACCATCCATCTTTGAACCCCTTCTATTTCTGCAATATCTTTTTTGAAATAGGATGACCAGAACTGAAACAGTATTGTAGGTGAGGAGAGCTCACTGATTTATATAATAGCAAAATAACATTTTCAAGATTATTTTCTATCCTGTTCTTTTTATATCCTAGCATTTTGTTTGCTTTTGGTGACCACTGCTGAGCAGTGAGCAGAGCTTCCTATTCAGATGTCCGCAATGAAGCCCACATTGTTAGATGAGTGGTGATAATTAATTTAGAGCCTCACAAAAGTTCACTATATACCTTGCAATGCGCACTACTTTCCATTTGCCATTGTTGAATTTTATCTGTTACCATGCTGCCCATTCACATTCACCCACTGAAGTTCCCCAAAGTCTTCTCTAGTCCAAATTAACCTACAGAATTTGGACATCTGAATATTTATCACCTCACTGTTCACCATCTTTTTAAAGTCACTAATAAATATTTTAAAATAGCAGTTTGCTTACTTATGTTAAAAGAGGCACTTTTTTGTTGTTTTAAATGCTCCTTGCTATATATATATTACCTTATATTTAACTCCTCTAATTTGTTAACCCCTAAAACTGCACTTTGAGGAGCTATCATTGTAAGTAACCGGACAGAAACTACTCCCTATCACAAAGCTTATCTGCAAGACTTTTTGTGAAAAAAATATTAGGTCTCACAAAATTGCTAATTGCTAACTCACAGGGATTAATTCTGATCTTGTTAACATTAATTCCCAAGGGTTGGTTATATCTCTGTACTTGCAAGACTCTGGGGAGAGATAATTGAGCTTGATTTATGAAGAAGCCAATGGACTCATGCTATCAACATCTCCCTGCTTGTACTGGGCCAGAAATGATCCTCCAACTGAGTTTGAACGGATGGTGGTGAAAATCTATGGGAATTAATGCAAAAGTGTTACCATTCATCATTATGGTTATGTCCTCACAGTTTGCCAGAGAATGAAGGTGCATAGATGTCCCCAGGCCCAGTTCCCTTGCTGACAGTCACATCCCCTCCAAATCTATGGAAATCCAATCATGCAGAATACATGTGGAGAGGCTTTCATGGGGCCGGGAGGGGGTGGGGGGGAGAACGGGACAGGACATGACATCATATCATTAAGTTTCAGTTCTCCTCTCCCAAACATGTTTTTGTTTACTTGAGCAGGTTTTTCCCTTCAATTCTCTGACCCTATGTTTTGGGAAATATTAAATGAGTTAAGGAGGGATAAATCAATTTTTTAAAACATAGTATTTCAATTTACATTAGCTAACTCCACAAGCCATGCATTACACTGCGAATTATCCAAGTTCACCCATGCATCTGGTCATTTTAGATACCATGCTGATTCATATGCACTGCATTTATTGCAATTAAATGGTGAGACACAGTTATTATATTTGAATGAATAATCAAGGAAAAGATAGTAAAAGAGAAAAGAAAAATCTACAAGTAGTACTTGGGAGACTCTAATCATTTTCAGTGTTGTAACAATCCATCAGAAAGCGCACAATTAAAGCAGGCATTTATGATTCTCAGTGGAGCTTTTTTCATTTTGCCCTACATTCTGTTTCACGTATGAAGCAACCCATAATTAAACAGTGCTTTGTGTTAAAATGTTTCCTAATTATCAGTGGGTAAAATCCATTAAAAGAAATCAGTTCTAGCTGGAATGTTCCATCATTGCTTAAGTGAAGGAAATCTGGTCAGACTGCATTTTGTTATTTACACACAAAAGAAAGGCCTCTTTAGTATACAGAATAATTTGATAGTTAACTGTGAAACAATTATTTTGGATACTGTGGTTAAAAAATATGCAGTCACACTGCATTTTAGTGACTTTTTTCTTGGTTAGAACCATAGTAATGGTATTTAAATTTAGTGATGTCTAGTACAGTACCACTTTAATTTCTGCTTGTGGATACAGTTGATACTGCACATATTATATTTATTACTGTATTTAGGAAAATAGCCTAATTCACTTACTGCTTGATTTAAAAGTTCTGTTTCTTACTGATATAGAAACATTACATTTTGTGTTTGTAAATTCTTATTCCCAAATATTGGTATATTATAGAAGCTGAAGAAACAGAGATCTCCAACAACATAGCTAATGCTCAAATTTGAGGACACACATGATTAGATTCTTACAGCTATCTTGTTTTTCCTCATCCTCAAAGATTCAAATGCTTAGCAATAACACAGTATAGATACTATTTTGCTCCCAAACTAGCTGGATAATTTGAAAACTGGATTAAAATCACAGCTGACAATTTGACGGAAAACTCAACTTCCAAAGTTCCAAACTTCCAAAGTCTAAGTTTTTCTGCCCTGGCACTTCAAAATGCCGGGGGCTATACTGGTAGTTTGGTCGTATTGCAGTACCTTAACATGCAAGGGTCTGAGTGCCAGAATTTGGCTTACTCCCATGCTTCCTGGTTTGGCAGGGGCTGAAATACTATCAAGGCAACAAGCTCTGATGCTGGGAGTAAGGAGAGCTTTGCAGTGATTGCTTCCAGTTTGAGAGACAGAAATGTGAAGGATGGATTTTGAAGACAGCTTCATCCAGCCTTTCTTGGCAGGACAGCACTGAGCTTTGAGGACTGGGGGCATAAAGGGAAAACGGGAGGAGATCATCAGCACTACATTCTGCAAAAAGTTTGTTTCTAAACCCTCATTTGAAAGCCTCTCTTTTTGCAGCACAGTGTCTCAATATACAATAGTTATGTTATTTACAATGAGGTGCAGTAGCTGAGCGGTCAAGGGGCTTGAGTACAATCCTGGAGGTTGTGGGTTCAAACTCACACTGAAAGACTACCTCAAGTTCACCCAGCTACAAAATGGATACCTGATCCATAGGGTTAGAGAGATAAGGTGGGTGAGATAATATCTTTTATTGGACAACTTCTAACCACAGAGTTAAGAAAGTCAAAGACGGTTGGATGCAAGGCTAGTCACTTAACTCCCTCATGTACTGTTAGCTTTGGAAACAGATACAGACGCACATTAAACCACATCAGCGTGATGAGCCATCTGTGGCTTGGGGCAGACTTTTTTAATGTTATCTACTACACTGGAACTCATGTTTACTGCACTCTGCAGGCAGCTGTCTTTTTAACCTGTAGAAGAAACTCTGAAACTTGCATTGTACTGCTGAGATAAGCTGAACTGAAACATCCAGGTCCCTCCAACAGAAGACTGAAGGGCAAGCTGGATATTTGGGTGCCCAATGACCCTTGGAAAACAGAGCAAGTGCTACTCTCCTGTTTTCCCTTGTTCACTGAAAACGCTGCTGTGGCACTTATGTATGTTCCTGGATGGTGCTACATTTCTGAGCGATGGGATGGTGCAGCATGTTTGCTGACACCATCACCACTTTCATTCTCTCACTGCTGGGATATGCTCAGATCTACACATCACCCTCAGTTTCTTTAAAGTGTATGTTCAGATCAGTACCTTGAGAACTGAATCTCATTTCCAGCTAAGTCCTGTGGAGTGTGAGGGAAGTGACAGCATACACACACACACACACACACACTCACTCTCTTATTTACATGGTATATTCCTAGCAGACCGTAACTTTTAACTCACTCTGGTCATGAGACTCATTTACATAGCAGTAATATTACAAGCTGCATAAGTTTTTGATGCAGCAGCACAGAGCTGAAAAGAAAGCAATCCCAAACTGGAAAAAAAAAAATCCAAATGGCATACATGAGTTTCAGAGAAAATCTTAAGAGTCTGAGACTATCAGATCTGGAAGTTAAATACACTGTTGGCAACTTGCCAGCCACATTAAATACACTTGGGGGATTTCAGTTATACTCTTATATAACTAATATCCACCCTACGGAATCAGTCTGCTAGTCTTAAAAAAGCACAACAAAACAATAACTTCCTACACAAAAGGCAGGGCCGTCTGCTCAGTAGGGATGGGAAGCTATAGCTTGGCTCTATACGAGTTACTCATTTTTTAAAAGCTTTCTATTGTATCATTTGTATATACCAAAATCAAAGGAAAGGAAAGCAAGAAATGCTAGAGTTTCCTCCTCCCCCTTACACAAAATATCCCAGTCTTACCACTTATTCTGAAATCTTTCCTATTGCTTTTCTCCATCAATTCCTGTTTTCCCCCTAATTTTTCAATCCAGTGAAGCAGCTCTTGGCAATTACACAACCCCATATGTCGGTGTTGGCAGGCAAAGTATATCCAATAGCTGCTACATCCGTGCACCTCACAAAGATTTCACCTGCAAGGGCTCTGCTGCTTTCATCCTGGCTCCCACTCTTCTTACTCTCTCCGTCTAGCACAACACCTCTCCTCCAGCCAGGAAGGCCAGTGAGCTGCTCCTTTGTAGACTCACTGCTGCTGTCTGGACCAGCCAGAAGGGGCTGCCCTGACAGCAGTGTGGAAAGAATGCTTCAGCATAGTAAAAACAAAACCCTTCCGTCTGACATCCTGGGACAGCTCAAGCAGTGATTAGTGGCAAGTCATCAAACCTGGACTAATGACAATGAGAGGGTTTCCATGCTGCTCATTTAAAGATTGTGGAAAAGCATGGTGGGTCATGCTGCATTTCACTGGGATAGTAGTCAAAGGGGTTATTACTGGATCAAGTCTGTTAATTTCAATACAGGAGCCATAGGGAAAAAATAGGCACCTGAGGTTTATTTGCTAATGGCAAAAATTAGCAAACTTTGCAGGTTTAGAATGACAAGACAGACAGGAAATGAAATTACAGCGTAACACCACAAAGGGCAGGGAAAATAATAGAAACAAGAATGAAAACTGCAGTTCTGATTATTTATAATGAAACTAGAACTATGAAGTTGCCCAGTTATGCTTCCTGCAACACACAGTATTATATTCATGAGCCTTCTGATTACACATACTCTATTCCACATTATATAAGACTAGAAGAATGTGAAAAACCCATTACCAACAATCAATTCATTGTCTGAGTTCTCTCTCTGTCACACACTCTCTCTCGCTCTCCTTCACACACACACACACACACTCCCTGGCATTTCCTACCGTTCTAATTGCTGTTGGGATTCCAGATTCATCTACCGGGCCAATCCCTGCATAATGTGGTGCTCTAATGACTGTGACTTTCTTCTCTTCCTCTGAAGATCTACAGATTGGTATTGTACTGGGAGTGGTGCTGCTGCCAACAGACTGAGCATACTGTGAGTATGTTTCTGTGGAGTCTGTAAAGATAATGCGACAGAATGTTGTATAGCGATAGAATAATCATACGTAGCACTTAGAGCACGCTTTACATTTTCAAAGTGCTGTACAAGCATTAAAGGAAATTTGATAACCACATCCATACAGAATACCTGATAATACTACACGTTAGCCTGAGCAGCTGGGTTTAGTAGGATTTCCGCTGCAAAACCTTCTACTCAAAGAGTTACACATATGTGGATTATTTTGTTAACCTCTGTGCTGAGCTCAAAATCTCTCAGGTTAAGAGAGATTTTTTTTTTTTTTTTTTTTTAAGAAAAAACTTACAATATTTGAAAACAAAATTTGCTTCGCTGCTTTTAAGGGCTGGCTGAGGGAAGAGAGAGACAAACACACAGACAAACAAAACTCTTAGCGAAGCTAGCAGAACAGACTTTTTTTCTGTAAACTAAACTTGCCACTTTGCCATCCATACTATGAATGAGTGCTCTGCGGTAATGTGAACTCTTCTGCTCCCAGAAGCATGGAAGAGTTGAAAACAATTTCTATTCTATATGTGTAGTAATGAATTTACTCAAACATTCCACAGAGATTTTCAGTACATATGTTGGATCCTGCTTTTCTGCTGTGAGAGAATTACCCAGGTAACTCCCTTTAATGTTACCAGCTTTGGAACTCAGATGAATTATGAGGTCTATAATGTGTTTTACAGATACTTTTCATCCTTACATTTATATTAGTACCTTTATTTAAATAGCTTTATATGGCTAATATGCCATGTGCACATCAATAACTCTGCCTCTCCCTGTAGCAGACATGCCAATGAGCCACCTACATTAATTGAGGTGAAAACTGCAATCTGCTATTGGTTTTTGGTGCTGAAGATAATTTTGCAACTCCCTCCCCAACTGTTCTTTTAATTATTGAAATTAATACTAGCTACCACTACCTACCTCTAAAATTCACAGCAAGTCATTAACAAAAAGACACAATGTTAAGATGCTGGGACATGTCATATGAAGCCTTGTACTGTCATAAGGTGATGTGCTTAGATGCAATCTTGCATACAGAAGAAACATAACAAGATTCTCTAGTCATTCAGGCAACAGATTTCGGTAGCTAATTAGTGGGCAGTTATGACTATATAAGCATGGTTTGCAACAGCAGGTACTGTACTACCCATGTTTCTGCTGCAGGATGGCTGAAATTAGGCATAAAGCTAGATTTCTGGCACTGCTGGTGGAGACTATGATTTCCCTCCAATGCAATAGGTATTGCAATCTTTAATGTTTCACTAGAAGAACTGTGATATAACACAACAAAAGAGACTGTGATGATTTGCGGCTCTGAGTGCAATGTGAATATTTTCTCTCCCTCTTTATTGGAAAGAATTTGGATTTAACACAACCTTTTCAGTTACTTAGTCTGAAAGCCTGTAAATATTCCAGTACTACACATACGTGGTGAGATGCATCTGTGTGTGTCAAATGTCTGAATATCTGGGCTTTTTTTCAAATATATATGATGCTAAATTTAGAAAACTTTTGAAATCTGATCTTACGCTCCTTGCAGGGCCCAATCTGTTAGCATCGAAGGGTTTTTGAGTGTACAAGGAATGTGAGATCTGGCCATTGTTTTGTAAGTCTCAGAAACTCAGAACCACCCTGAGATAATGCTCTTAAATATCATGTTCAAAAAGGACTGGCTAGGAACAATTTCTGAAGCATAGTTAATAAACACTCAGATCTCTAAATCAGAGATCAGGTGTTTTTAAATGAACCTGTATTTTTGTCTGTGCAGATACACATGCTCAATTTTTGCTGTTATCACTTGTACACAGATGATATAGCATTTATACAATTCATAGATTTTAAGGTGAGAAGGGACAATTTTGGTCATCTAATCTGACCTCCCGTGTAACACAGGAGCAAACTCATTATGCATATTCAAATGTTTTTGTGCATATAGATTCTGAGTATGCAAATGTTGATGAGAAAACTGGAAAACCCACATGATTGCACATACAAAGATTAATGGAGAGACATTATGTTTGGTCTTATATGTGCTTTTTTGAAAACAGAAATCATTTTAGACTAAATTCCATGGGGCAGAGATCTTGTCCTTATGTTTGTAAAGTGTGATCTATTCTTATGACACTCTAAAGAATACACATGAAATTTTATTTGGCAAAGCTTTAAGCTTTTAAAATCTCAAGACCTCACAACCTGTGAGGAGGTGACTTCCACTGAAGATAGTACAAATTGAGGGACCTGTAACTCAGCACCATGCAAAACTGGACCCTAATGCCTTAATGAGGATAAGGGACACCTAAGGGGATTTTGATACACATTCAGGAATATCTGAAAGTCGTGCAGTTTTAATATACTCTCAATATAACCAGTGGAATTATTGCAAGAGTCACATATGTGTAAGAATCTTGCTTTAAAGTAATAAGACTGTAGTACAGCCAGTTTAGGAATGTTATTGCATCTAACAATAAATTGTATTGTTGCTTGTAATTTTCCCAAAGTACATGAATTGATAATACCTTTATTTACGTGGAATGCTCGGTAACTGTTTGCAGTCCTTGCCCCACAAATCAGAACATGTTGCGTGATGTATAAAGTAAACATTATATGAAAGGCTTACCCATCTTCCTGCCATGCTGCATGATAATGTTTGAATTAAGTGAAGCTGGTGGAGAGTAAACTGAAGAAGGGGAAAAAGGCCTTTGAAAGTGACTCAATGGACTGGCAGCAGTGCCAGCGTTCCCATTCACTGTTATCTGGGCCTGAGAGAAACAAAACAATATCCCATTAAAGTACACACAAAGCTCTCTGAATACCAAAGCAAATAAAGGGTGATGCAAGACCATCAACCACAAGACAATGCCCAGTTGTTAGGTACTTAGCCGCAACAGGGATCAGTATTCACTGAAATACAAAACTCATCATAGGAGGAGTGCAATGTGCTCTGTATGAATCTCTGCCTCCCCCTTTGTCCTTATAAAGGTCTTGTATGAAGAATGCTGGAGTCATGGGAAGGGGACAGAAGGACTATGGTCAAGGCAGCAGGATGAGCTGCATAAAAAATATCTGCATGGATCTAATGTCAGTATAAAATGAAGGTGGCAGTGAAACTTACTCTCATCATGTAACAAAGGCTGCCTCAGATCACTCACTTTAAAGGGACAGCTTGTTCCACATACTTAGCTCCCATTGACATTAGTGGAACTGTGTGTGCAGACTGAAGGGGAAAGGACATAGTGAGCTGAAACTTCTTTGAAAGGTGGCACCCAGCACATGGGCAACTGTGAGATGCTTGTGTGTAATGTATATTATAGAAAAAAAAGTGCATCAATGCATCTTGTAAACAAAAACCAAGTAAGCAATACAATAAGGGATTCTGTTGACATCACAAACAACTTGAACTTTGCTCTCAGAGAGTTTCTCTAAAGCAATGTGTCCTATTCCACCACCACATGGCTTTAGACCTCCACAGCTGGGCTGCCACACTACAGTTGGAGAGTTCTACAAAGATTATAGAGTCGAGAATCTGAGAAAATAAATCCATTTATAATAGCCAATCATTAATTTCATTTTAAAAAGATGGCAAGGCTGCAATCTTCTAGGTCTCTTTTTCCATGCAATTATTTTTAAAACTCTAAACAAAATTATGAGCATTGAAAACTACCTTCGTCTAGTTTTGTATAATAGAGAACAATTAAAGAAGAATGGATTTATGTTCTACTTCTGTTGAAAGCTGTGGTTGTGAAATATGAAGGTAAGGGTGTGAAGCAGAAAAGCAAGGAACAAGAAGCCTCAGTTTTAAAAAGAATGTACATTATTGCTAGACTCTTTATAAATGAAATGTGGTTCATTCTCTCCTGTGATATAAGAAGTGACCGGCTTCACTCTCTCCTGTAGTTTAAGAAATGGGCATTTTGGGGATCAGTAATTTTAGGCTTCTTTTTACATCTCACACCCCCATCTCTCCTACAACCTCAATAGGAATTGCAGTTGTGTAAGAAAAAGAGATCTAGCTCCTAAGTATATGTCATCAGAACTCCTGAATGCATTCAGAGCATTACATTTTATGGAGATCTTTTAGAGGTAAATTGAGTAGGTAGCTGAAGTTAAGGTTGTGCCAATGTGTCCATTAGAGCTTGCCTGCCCAGATTTGTTCCTGTAGAAATGCAGGAACATACATTTAACAGATTTAAAAAAAAATGCATTGATTTATTGTAAATGTGTTTTCTTCTAAATTCTTTAAAAAACAGTTACAATGAAATAACTCAAATAAAGGTCTGATTTTCAAAATATCAAAATCCTAGTGCATGTGTGTGCATGCTTAATTTGAACTCACAACTGTCACATTTATTCATACACGTCGAGTGTTTACACATGCAACTGTCCAGTAGGGTGTCCGCCCCTTTATTGTCAGTTGTCAGGGCCCAACTGGCTGAGATGACTATTGAACATTCTAGTATCACGTGCACAGCATTGTGTTTTAAAAAGAACCTGAGTATGGTCACTGGGATATAGGCCATTATCACTTTACAGAAACACTCTCTATCAAAAATGTCCCTGGCCTCAGCAAGTTGTAACCCAACTCCAGATAGGACACCTGAGCAATAGTATTTCACATTGGTGCTTCGTGCCATTCACTAACTCTTGATAGGACTTCACATTCAGTCTAAGATCCTACACCTGAACTACTGCACTCTATATAATCCCTCAAAAATACTTTCAGCCATAGGAACGCAAGAGCTGGATGAACCCTGGGAGACTATTTCAGGAGCTAGGGAAAGGTTATTTTCAGCTGAGGCCCACTGGATGTGAGGCACCTTCCTTTTTCCTAAAACCAGAGCGTGCCCAATCTCTCCTATTATAGAACTAAATGTAACTATCTCTTTGAGAAGACCCGCTCCCAATAGCGGAGGGTATGCACACATACGCATGCCCACAAACATCTACCCCATATACACTTCATAAGATTTTCTCCTTCTGGTTGGAGGAACAGAATTAACAGATCATTTGTGGACTGGAAAAATTATTCCTTTAAATTTCTGTATTAGGCACTTAGGTTCTACAGTGATGGACACTTTACAAATGCCTGTGACAGACAGTGAGATAAGACAGATTGGACAGATGCCTCGATACTATTTGGTAGTCAGATATGATGATGGGGGCCTTACCTAGCTAGATAGACATCAGGAATGACTGTACATGACAGACATAAAAATGTGACATTCTTGTTCCATTGTTACCAGGGAAAGTGGTTGCCTTGCTGACATGAAACATCAAATCAGCAAGTTTATTGGTGTTGTGCAACCTCTCTGGAAGCCTCTATGGCATCAACACCACATATCAACTTGAGTAAGATGTGAATCTATCAAACAGCACTGGCTTCTGTCCTTTTGTATGGCTCTGAAACCTAGGCCACCGCAGAGGTGCAAATGGGCCAGCTGGACATTTTTGATGTGAAACAGCAATGATGTATTGAAGACATATGGTGGTTTCATCACGTTATGAATGAGGATGTCAGGCTTTGGACCAACCAGCTTCCAATGTCTTCCCGAGTGACTCAATGCCAGCTCAGGTAGCTTGGCCATCTGTTCCATATGTTGGAGTTCATACCAGCCTGCCAGCTTTACACATTTGATCCAGCAAAAGCTGGATGAAGAAGACATTGCATATGCTGGAGGGATGGCATGGCTTCCATCCTTGACTGCCTCAGCCTTAATATAGACCAGGCTGCAACTGGCAGGAGACCAGGCTTACTGGAAAAGGGTGATCTGAAGTAAACACTCCAAGAGCAGGAGAATGAAAGAATAAATTCTTGTTCTTTTGTGCTAGAAATCTTACAGGATATTAATATTTGCTTATATCCCTCAGCTAAAACCACTTGTTAGTGATTAACAGAATTTCCCTTTGAGCAAATACAATGTGAACACTGTCATTGCTATTGAGCTTCAGCAGCTGATGTATTTTACACCCATGAGAGGGCTTGTTTTTTAAAAGCTAGCTCTGAGAAGTTGCTGGTCAACAGTGCCCTGCCCTCAGAATCACTGAGTAACCAATGATGCTTTTTCTGATATGATGCTTGTATTTTAGGGCCCAGTCCTGAGTGGTGGTGTGTGCCCTCATCTCCCATTTAAATCAAAGTTTGTGTATGCTGTCTCGTAAATTTTAGATTTTGTACTCATATGTATTTTTTTTAGAAGAGTGAAAAAGGCAGAGAAAACAACCAATTTGTCACCAAAATACAGAGGTAGCTGGGGCCTGCTAGAATCCCATATTCCAAATTTATCTCAAAGTTATGCCTTTTCTCACTCTTGCCCAGTTCACTCTTTGCCCCATTACACTACACTTGGGCTCTCCTTGTGGAAGAGCTTTCTACTTCTGTTGACTGGGAGCCAAACTGCCTAGGTGCAGGAACCTCCCACCCAGGTGACAGGCAGAAGGCTGATCATCTCTTCATCCCCTGAGCCAGGCACCTCATTAGACTCTTACGTTCAGGAGGAGCAGCTGCCTTCAGTTCCCACTCAGAACAGCTGAGATGGAGCCAGGTGGGACAGGAGCCACCTGCTGATTCTTAGAGGCAGCGAGCAAAAGGAGAGAAGACTTGATTACAGAGGTCTGAGCAGCTGGAGAGGTGTTGTGCAGCAGTGCTACAGCCACCCCGAGCATCCAGGACATTGGCTATGACTGAAAATACTCAGGATCAATTCTCCAAGCCTGTGATAGTCTTAGCTAAACTGGGTTTTTAGCAGCTATGGTAAGATATAACAACTCTCATACATGTCACTTACAATTTCTTTTGTTTTCATATTTTAAAACTACACAAAAGATAGATTTCTGTGAAAAGAACTTTAAAGAGAAATCTTTATAATAGGGTTAAACTTGAGAGAAAATTTGCAAAGCCGTTTATTTTGCCAGTTATTCTCTGTATTTGTTACTACAATTCCAAATACACGCACTTGAATAAGAGCTTTGCTTTACAACTCATCTCTTGCCTTAGGCTTTCACAAAGACCTAAATCAGTGGCTAAAGCAATAGTTCTAATTTAGCATTGTGTTTGCTGCAAGTTTATGTAGTTAGAGAATACAGACTGTAGGTGAGAGATTTCAGAGTAGCAGCTGTGTTAGTCTGTATCCGCAAAAAGGAAAGGAGGACTTGTGGTACCTTAGAGACTAACAAATTTATTTGAGCATAAGCTTTCATGAGTTACAGTTCACTTCATCGGCTGCATTCAGTGAGCTGTAGCTCACGAAAGCTTATGCTCAAATAAATTTGTTAGTCTCTAAGGTGCCACAAGTCCTCATTTTCTTTTTGAGGTACTATAGTTTTTCACTGTACTTTGAATAGCAAATAACTGTGTGGTATTTGCTGGCTACTGTGGACTTTATAACATTGACCACTTTAGACTTACTGAGAGGAGGAACAGGTTCAAGTAAGATATACAGTGGTCACTATTAAAGTCTGCTTTGCCAACAGTAGCTATATAATGGTGTTTGAGATATTACAGCTTTTCACTACATGTAGAATAGGAAATAACTGCTTTCTCAGAGACCATTTTGTGGTAATATTGAGTAAATGCTGAACATACTGGGACTGGACACAGCAGCTGTCAGAGAGCTACAGAACTTCTTGTAAACTGTTGGATGGTGTAAGACCACCCAATCCCTACTGTTCCTCCAGTGATTGTGTCCTCCATGAAAGAAAAGAAGTCACCCTTGAGCAGGTTAGTGTCCCCACCTCAGGGGATGGAGTCAATGCTAGAACACCCATGCCTGCTGCCAACCTTCCTATCAACTTCCCAGCTCCTGGAAACATTTCCAGTCATCTAACCCGCTTCAACAGGCGGAGAAAAGGCGGGGAGCAAAGGTTAGTAACAGAAGCAGTGGCTCCTCGTCATCTCAGTAGTGGCTCCTTGCAGCAGCCCGCTCTCCCTGTGGGGCTCCCAGACTGGTTCTTCTTTATGTCCTTCAGAGGGAGGCTCCTTCTTCTCCCTTCCCCATTAGGGATGAGTAATTTTTGTTGGCAATTAAAGGGACAGATGGCACTGAAAAGATGTCTATCCATCTGGCCTCATGCTAACAAGGATGACTGTGGCTAAGGGTGGAAGTGGCTGCCAGATCACAGATCTCCATGAGGGAAGACTGGCCAAAAAATAAGAGGTGGTAGGGCTAGCAAAAAAACAGATCATGATCTTTTTAACATACCAAAAATATTGTTCAAAAAGAACAAATACAATTGTTTGCACACAAATGTAGGCACCTGACATTCTCCTGAGTTGGTTGGTTAAAGCCTGTGTTGATGCTCTTTTATCTGTGTATTCTCTAATCTTTGCTTACAACTAGGAGGCAGTAAACAGATTTGTAGATCCAATGCCTTGAAATTTTTATGTTTCACGGGTGGGAATTACTGGTTTTACTTGACATGTCCATAATTTTGTCATATAATATAAAAAGCATTCAGCACATTGAACCCCAACTCTTCAAAGTGATTATTTGCACCTTTGGGGTAAAACTGTTCTTAAAAAGACATATTATTTTAGTTTTAAAGTGACATTTATAGTAAGTTAAAATTTGCTGTTGTTACTACATGTAAATGATAAAACAAAAAGCTTTGGTCAAAGTTATAAATATGGCAACATTTTGACGCAGTAGAGCTCTGGTCTCAGCTTATCATCATGTCCTCAGCTTATCATCATGTCATCAGAGAACCCCCACTAAGAATATTTATAGTTTTGTAATTCAGTGATCTGTTATTTAATTGAAATATGGGACCAATTCTGATTCACCTTAATCATACATGCAGTTCCCTTGAAGTAAACAGAAGTACTTACATGGGTAAAGTGAGCAGAATTTGACCCATATTCTATAGCTTTTTGTTTATCTATACATATATAAATATACATATACTATACATTATATATAAACACATATGTATTTAGACTTGGTTATTTTCCTTGAGTTACCCAGAGAAAGTGCAGCCCTGAAAAATAACAGAATTCCTAGGATCCAAATCTAAGATTATTTATACAGTTCATTCCTGTAAAACAACTGTGCTTAAGAAAGGGAACTGTTAGTTAGAGGAGATAAAACAGAAACAGCTTCATGCAGTCAGTGGTCATGGCTAGGGGAAAACAAGGTTGAGTTAAGTATTCTCATCAACCCTATTAATATGAATCTCTGAGGTATATTAGTGCCTGACAGATGTACCTCCATGATAGCTGAAAGCTAGTTTTCAGCCTCTCTCAAAATTCTACCTGTGCATTCTTTCTGTACGGCAACTAATTAAATATTTTAAAGTAAATCAGCTTAAATTCCTCAGTCTGCTTTCCTTTAACATATTTGGACTGAGTGATAAGAGTGAAGTTGGCCATTTGTTGTAAACAAACTGCTCACTATATCTTAGTTGAAATTAGAGTTGCACAACAAATTGCACAATTTTGAGTGGCTTTACAGAATCTGTCATTACTATAGTAAATTACTGTAGTAAAACATATTACCAGACTGTGCAGAACCTGAATAAACAACTGACACCGTTCTCATACGAGTAATGGGATAACAGACAAGAATTAGTTCTTTTCCCCTTTGGCAACCTGTTTGAACAAACTGGAGGAAAAAGGAAGGATAATTACATGAGAAGTGGCAGCAGTGGTGGTTAAGGTGGTGCCATCTGACACAGCAGACATCTGGCTCAAGGTTGGGGAAGGTGATTCAGAACAGTCAGTAGTATCATAGTTACAAGTCTGCAGCTCATCTAGAATGGCTGTGGAGGACTCGCTCACCGTGCGAGAGGAGTACTCACTCATGGCAGAGTCTGTGATTACAGAGGCTGTTTCATTCCTGTGGATAGTATTTTCAGGAGCTAGGAAAGGGTATTTATATGAAAAATGTGAGAGGGCCAGGGTTTTATAAAAGCGTGAAGGCAAAAAATCATCAAGCGTTGGCAAAATAAATGATGCTAGGTGGGTGCCACTGTCTGGTGAGAAAGAGGTTCTGTTAACTGGTACCACAGAAGGAGGAGGCAGTGAAGAAACTTCTGTTGCTGTTTGTCTGTGTGTCTGTGAAGCATTTACCTCCATCACATTGGCAGTTATTTTCTGGTTTCCAAGCTGAGTTATGAGAAAAAAAATAAGAAAAGAAAACATATTACCAAATTAATACAAACTTTCCCTTTGCCTTTTGCTGCGTGTAGGCAAGCTGCAAAACACATGCTGTTAGCTGTCCTAGGAAGTTCACATTCACATGGATTAGGAAATAAATCAACCACAGTCTATATTAAAAAAGGAAAACATGAAGAAAATGAACCTGTCAAGTATTATTGGAAGCAAAGCCAGTAACCAGAGTGTGCTAGGATGAATATTCATAATGTGTTCCACGTTTTCATGTTTTGAGTTGAGATTTGAATAGGGTCACACTTATATACATTGGAGAGTGTCACTGTTAATTCATCAGCTTGTTTGATTGTCACAAAATACATCTTTCCTCCTCTGAAAATAATAGAGGTTTCCATCAGATCTTTTGGAAACAGAGCATAATATGGATTAAAAGGGGACAGAATTAATTCAAACACTAATATCAAACATTCACATTAGTTGTGAGAAATGGATTGTGGAGTTTTTGTTTCTTGGAACCAATTACATTTTTTTTTCACTGCCTCACTGACAAAAATAAATTTTGATAGTACTTGAATATCAACCCCCGGAGGCACCCTGTAAACCTACTGGAGCACCACATGTATAAAGGAAAAGAGCCCAGTTGTTAGGGTTTTCTGGTTTAAATGTGAGAAGAAGCAGGAGGGATGGTGAAAGAGAGCTGGATAGGGAAGGTTTAATATCAAAACAAATATATTGCTTGGTTGGCTTCAAAATTATAGTGGTGGTATTCTTAAGAAAACAAGGCAACATCTTTAAATGACAGTGCTTCTGCAAATTTGCCACATACTTGATGAGCTTTGTTTTCTGATGATTGGTAACAGACATAACATATTGGGCTTGAACTAATCCAGAAACTCACTTTTTGTACCAGCTTCTCCCATCTCAATTAAAGTTGCATGAAAATCATACTGGCAACAACCCCTTGTTAAGCAGGCATACAAAACCTCTCCATGCTGTCTGCCAACCACACGTTTTCTATAAGTTAGTGACATGTTATATGTGAAAGTGAAACATTTTAAAATAATGCTGCTTATTTCAACACTAATGATTTCACTTCTCAGAGGGCTAAGGAGCTGCTGAATCACTCTAGAGAAAGGATGCTGAGGATATTTAAACAATATACATTTTAGGACAATATTATACCATACACTGATTACCATTAAAAATAATCAACAGTTCCCACACTGTTGTCAGACATACACAGTTATTTCCTATCTACAGGAATCTGTAACTCTCATCTTTTGAAAATGTTTTAATCAGGCAGATTTTCGTGCGCATTTGAAATGGACTTTTTATCCACAGTCTGAAAATATCATTTAAAGCCTTTATAGCATACTTGGTACGAAACCCAGATTGTGCTGCTTATGAGAGTTCATTAAGAGTCCAGTTCTATAAGAGGAAGTTACTCACTTTGTGCAATACTGATAGTTCTTCAAGATGTGTGTCCCTATGGGTGCTCCACTGTAGGTACATGTATGCCCCTGCACCTCTAATTGGAGAATTTTGGTAGCAGTGTCCGTTCAGCCTACACATGTGCTCTCCCTCCCTCGTGGTCTGCCTTGAGGCTAACTAGTGCTGTGCGGGCAAACCACCCTCAGTTCCTTCTCCACTGCAGAGCCCCTTGTCAAGACCTGTGAAGTAGAAGGGAGGAGGGCAGGTTATGGAGCACCCATAGGGACACACATCTCGAAGAACCATCATTACTGCACAAAGTGAGTAACCACTTCAAGTAGTAGTATCCCGTTGGGTGCTCCACTGTTGGTCACTCCACAGCAGTAGCCTCCCTGGAGGGCTGGGGCTTCGGAGTGGAGTCTGTTATTGACAGTAGTACTGTGGAGCGGAAGTTGGCATCAGAGGCGGAGTCTCGGTTAATTGCGTAGTGTTCTGCGAAAGTTTGGACAGAGGCCCAAGTTGCTGCCCTGCAGATTTCTGAGATGGGGACATCATTAATAAATACAACTGGAGGTAGAAACGGATCTCATAGAATGCGTGCAGATCACTGATGGGGGCAATAGGTTACGCTCATGGTAACTGTGGTTAATTCAAGTGGAGACCCAGTTGGAGAGTCTTTGAGCTAATATTGTGGAGCCTTTGAATTTTTCTGAGAATGGAAGGAAGAGTTTAGGGGACTTCCTAAAGTCCTTAGTCCTGTCCAAATAGAATGCTAGGGCTCTCATAACATCAAGCATATGAAGAATTGCCTCCCTGTTGTCACAATGTGGTTTTGGAAAAAGGTAGGGAGGTGAATGAGTTGGTTCATATGGAAGGACAAGGTTATCTTGGGGAGGAATTTCGGTTTTGGTCTCAGGGTGATTTTGTCTTTAAAAAAAAAAGACTATTCATGGTGGGAGTACCATCAGTGCCACTATTTCTCCTATTAATAGAATCACAGAATCATAGGACTAGAGGAGACCTCAAGAGGTCATCAAGTTCAGTCCCTTGATCTCCTGGCAGGACTAAGTATTATCTAGACCATCCCTGACAGGTGTTTGTCTAACCTGCTCTTAAAAATCTCCAATGACGGAGATTCCACAACCTCCCTAGGCAATTTGTTCCAGTGCTTAACCACCTTGACAGTTAGGAATTTTTTCCTAATGTCCAACCTAAACCACCATTGCAACAATTTAAGCCCATTGCTTCTTGTCTATTTGTCATACAGAGATAATAGCCATTAGAAATGCTTTCTTCATGGACAGGTGTGGAAGGGAGCAAGTGACCATAGGTTCAAAGGATGGTCTAGTCAAGGTTCTTAGAACCAGACTGAGATCGCACGTTGGTGTGGGTGGTCTAATGTGTTGGTAGAGGTTTCCCATGCTCTTAATGAATCTGCATGTTGTTGGATGGGCAAATACTGAGCATCTGTCTCCCTGATGGTGGAAGGCTGTCGAGGCTGCTAGATGTACTTTAAGTGAGGTAAGAGAGACCAGTCTTTCTGATGCCTAGAATATAGTCTGGGATCAAAGAGAGGGAGGAAGATGTCAGATCCACTGGTTTGGAAGTGCACCAATTTTGGAATTTTCACTTCTGCAGGTAAGTACAACAAAGCAATTTCCTACTGTGCAGTAACACCTCTTTCACCTCCTCGGAGCATTCGCTGTCTAAGTGCTGGAACCATGAAGAAGCCAAGCCTGGAACCGAGGATCTGTAGGTTGGGGTGAAGGATCCATCTGTCGTTTTGGCAGAGCAGGTGAGGAATGGGTTGAAGAGGAATTGGAGGATATGCTGTCAGCTGTGCCAGGTATGGGTACCACACTTGTCTTGGCCAGGAGGGGGCAATCAGTATGACTTTTGCTCTCTCTTGCTGTATCTTTAATAGGACCTTTGACATCAGAGGGAATGGAGGAAAGGTGTATAGCATCTCCCTGACCCATGGAAAGATGAAAGATTCCCCTAGAAACTGTTTCCTCAGTCCAACTCTGGAGCAGTATTGGAGACATTTCTTGTTCTGGTAAGTAGCAAACAGGTCTATTGCTGGGGTTCCCCATAGGTTGATCACTATGAAGCGCTGTTGGGTTCAACTCCCATTTGTGGTCATAAGAGAAATTCTGATTCAGACTGTCTGCTGTCACATTTTGTATCCCTGGCAGGTAAGTGGCTGAAATGAGCACATTGTGGCGGATGCACCAATTCCAAAATTTCAGTGCTTCCATGCAAAGGGAGCGTGATCTGGCACCCTGGTTGTTGATTTATGTAAAGCACGCATGCTATATTGTCTCAGTGTTGAATCAGTGTTGGTGGGTGATGCCTGTGCAGATGTTGGATGGTTCTTTCCACCAATCCAGAGAGTGTTTGACCCTGGAAGGCATTAACAGTGGCTTGTTAAGCCCATCCTTGTTTAGAGAGCAGACAGATCTGAGCCATATATGTAAACATCTCATATACAATCAGGTGTGTGGGGTCACAAATGTGCATACCACCATGTCCCCAAGAAGCTGTTTAGTGCCCTTAGATCTAGTCTGGGTCTCCAACCTCCGTTTCTCTTGGGGATCATGAAATATCTGGAATAAAAACCCTTGCCTCTGAGGTGAGTAGTGACTGGTTCTATAGCCCCGAGACATAACAGGTGATCTATTTCCTGCCATAATAGTCTCTCATGAGAAGGGTCCCTGAAGGAGGAGGGGAGGGAGTGTTAGGAGGAAGAAGAGATATAAAGTTAATGGAGTAGCCCTTGAAGATATTCTCCAAGAACCATATGTTGAAGGTGATGTTTTCCCAGCTCCTGTGGAAGAGTGTCAGGCGACTTCCAACAGGATGTAGAAGGTCCGTATGTAGCAGCTCTTGTTGCAAGGAATGGTTGCTCAGGGCTTTGACCAAGGCACAAAACTGATGTTTTGAAGAGGATGGTTGAGAGGCTGAGGATTGGGAAGTTGACGATTTCCATTTTTGCATCCTGGGTCTCTTACGCTGTGGCTCATAATACCACTGTGACAGGGGAAAACAGGTTGGTTGAGATCTGTGAGACTGTTGTGAACTAAATTTTCTTTTCTGTCCTGGTGTGTAGATTTCTAGAGAGCACAGTGTGGCTCTAGAATCCTTTAAAGTGTGGAGTGATGCGTTCGTCTTACCTATGAAGAGTTTAGGACCTTCACATGGGAGGTCCTCAACCATCACCTACACTTCCTTTGTCAATCCCGAGAGATGTAACCAGGATGCCTGTCTCATGATCACCACTGTCGAAACTGAACAGTCTGCGGTGTCTACGGCATTCAGTGTGGTTTGTAGCGCTGTTCTCACTACCAACTGGCCCCCTTGGATAATGGCTTGCAATTGCTTTTTTTTGTATATCTGGCAAGTGGTCAACAAAGGCATTGAGTTTGCTGTATTTCATAGTGTCATATTTAGTCATTAGGGCTTGGTAGTTTGACACACTGAACTGTTAAGTCACAGTCAAGTATGCCTTTCTCCCAGACAGGTCCAGACTCTTCCAGTCTCTATCATAGGGGGTTGATTTGGTTTAATGTTGCTTTTCTCATGTGTTAACAGAATCCACTATGATAGAGTTAGGTGGAGAGTGTGTGAAGAGAAAGTCTGCCCTCTTCACAGGCACTTTTTATTGTCCCTTTTACATGTTGGTGGAATAGAGGCTGGTGTCTGCAAGATGACCTTGGCAGGGTCTAAAAGCGCTTTATTGATTGGGAGGACAATTCTCAAAGAGGAAGAGGTGCATATTATGTCCAGCAATTTATGGTGGGAATCTTTCACCTCCTTCAGGGGAATTTGCAGAGCATCAGCCACCCTCTTAGTGAGATCTTGGAAATGTTTGAAATCATCAGCTAATGATAGAGGAGGTGGCATTATCGCCTCATCCAGTGAGGAGATGTTAGTCAGTGGAGTGATTTCCACCTCTGGTCTGGCCTCCTGCTCCTCAAAAGTGTCTTCCTGGGGGTCTGGGGCTCTGGATACAGAGGCCATAGGAGAACATCTGGTGGGCTCCCTGTTGGAGTCACTAGAAGGGCAAAAAGTATGGGGCCTATAGGCTGCCCACTGATCCCAGTATGGCCACTGGGGAGGGGGGAAGGGCTTGGGTGGTGACACCCATGGATTACCACCCCAGGAAGACTGGGGATTGGAGCGTGGGTGTAGCTGAGGAGGTCCCAGATGCTGTAATGGCATGTTGTGATATAACACCAGAGAGAAATTGTCATCCTGATCACTGACTCCCCGCTGGAATAGGGCGGGGCTGACAGGGTCGCTGGAGGAGAGCTCCCTGGTGCTGATGGTGATTCTGGGGAATGAGACATGCTCGGTATTAGAACTCTGGTACTGTGTAGCAGGGATTCTAGTTCCTCCATGATCATAAGGTCCCTAGGGAAGCAGGAACTGCTGCAGTCCCTAGAGAAGCAGGAACTTCTACAGTCCCGCTGTTGCGCTTGGTGCTGTTAGTGATTGCCGGTGCTGACTCATTGGCACTGATTTTTTTTGTGAGAGGCATGTTCCAACAAGGGCTGCTTTGAAGCACTCAGTGCCAAGGATGTTTTTGTGGTGCTGATTTAGTAGAGTTGGTACGGTCTCTATTCTTGTCTCTGGCAGGTGGTGATGCTGCTTTAGAGCCTTTGAATCTCGGGTCTTTAGGCATTGTGGCAGAGCTTGCACCTGGGGGTCTCTGTTTCTTTAGAGTCCTGAGGCCCAGAACCGTTGGTGCCACAGTGACCGAACATGCCAGGGATCTCTTCTGGCTGGTCAGGAGCTCTGTTTGGGGGCCTGCAGCCCTTTTCCTGGAGGCTCTGTGGGGGGAGTCAGCTGACTTTATCTGCAATTCTCCCTCTCTGGAGGTTGATGGGTCTGGGGACAAGTCTTTTCTGGGATGCAGATCAGGACCGTGGTCAGGTGCCCATTTAAGAGCACCCTCCACAAGGAGTTTCAGCTTTAGCTCCCGGCTCTCTAGGGACCTATCTTTCAGCTGTTGGCAGAAGTTGCACTTCTGTGGGATGTGTCCCTCTCTGAGGCACCAGATGCAGCAAGAGTGTCCGTCTGCCACAGGAGTTGCCTCCCTATAGGAGAGGCTCCTTTTAAAACCGGGAGAAATGGGCATGCCCCTAGGGGGGCAATCCCAAAATAAAGGTGGGAAAATGGGTCGAAAAAAAATTTTTTTTAAATAATTGAAGAAACTTTAAAGATACTGCAACAAAGAATGGAAACTCTAAAGACAGCTATAAACTAACACTATCTAGATATAAAGTAAGTGAATAAACTGGACTGAGACTCGCTCCGTCTCAGGCCAAGGGCAGTTGAGAAGGAACTGAGTGCGGTTCGCCCATGCCTTGCTAGATAGCCTCAAGGCAGACCATGAGGGAGGGAGGGTGCATATACAGGCTGAAGGGACACTGCTACCAAAATTCTCCAATTAAAAATGCAGGGGCATAGATACACTCACAGTGGAGCACCCATAGGGACACTACTTGAAGAAGAACCCTTATTCACACTGACAAGAACTTACCTGAGCAGTCCCACTAAAGTAAGTAGAACCACTCCTAGGAGTGAAGGTTACAGAACTGATTCTTAAACAGACGAAAGAATTTACTTGTTCCAAATGAAAAAAATCATTTGGCATTATTGGATTAATGGTACATACAAAAATAAGGAGTTATAATAGTGGAGCATTGCATCATATTAAGTTCAGAATCATAGCTTATTCTGAGCGGTATTTCAGGGCTACACTCAAAAATGAAATCAAAATTCTTTCATAAGCTAACTTAAAACAGAAAGTTTCCTATATAGAAAATCCATGGCTGGCTGAGTGACTGTAAAGAGAAACTTGATTTTTAGAGATGATTGATTTATCAATGAAACTGTCTCTCACAGAAAGGAAGCCAAAAGAATAGCTAAGGCAATTGTGAAGATTAAGCTATATTAACACCCTGTCCCAATAAAAACATTCACAAGCAAACCTGAAACAATATGTTACACAGCAGAAAAATTTCAGGTGTTAAAGATATATAATTTCATTAATGTGTTTACATAACTTTCTCCATGCACTGTTGGATACAAAGGCAATAATGGAAAGACAGATCCATCATTAGTGCTGATGAATACCGGGCAGGTCAATTCAAGACCCTTCAGAAAATTTAGATAGCACAAGTAATAAATCATAAGGCCCTGAAAACAGGGAGCCCTAAGGTCCATGAGATTAGGTGTCCTCTAAGCAGCCAAAGCAAAAGAAATGGTTAAATGTCTTTGTGAACTAAAAGGTCTACATTACTGTATAGGCGATAAAGGCAACTTTGGGTACTAATCAATCTAGCAAGTCTTCGGACTCCTAGCTGGGATCACTACAAGCATGCCTGAGAAAAGGAGAGGTCAGAGGTGGACAACACAAGGAAAGACATTGAGGGTGCATCCAGAGAGAAGATGAAATCAGTCCAAAAGAGGTAAAATGTCTGACAAATGATCATAGATTTCATGAAACAAAAATGTAAATATGACTATGCTATCAAAGAATGTAACGGTGTCAATCTTACACCATTGGGTGCAGAAGGAGCCTTGGAATTCTAAGTACTGCTCTTTAGTGAATTCTCCCATTGTGAAGTTTCTCAACTCTGTGAGTGAAAACGTTAACGTTCTGATCAGTACTAGAGTTCATGTCATGGGAAAGCCATTACCCTTCTTCCTTTTCAAATGTGTCTCAGCTGATATAAAAAACAACATTATTTTTGAAGATGGACCAAACAACTTCTAAAAGTCATGATTACCCCTCAACATGGAGTGTTGGTAAACTCTAAGTATTTTAACTACCCAGACTACTACCTACCCAAAGCACATTGTCATCTTTTTCTGATCCTTCATAACTTGTGGACATGCTCCCCAAAGTACCATGTTGGGGACAATACTTCAGGAAATTACTGATTTATTGATAAGTAAAATAAATAAATAAATAAATACTGATTTATTGATTTGGACTATTTATTATTTATTATTTTATTATAAATAAATAAAATAAATAAATACTGATTTATTGATTTGGACTATGGATCAGGCCCATATTTGGACTATTTATTATTTATTATTTTATTATAAATAAATAAAATAAATAAATACTGATTTATTGATTTGGACTATGGATCAGGCCCATTATGGCCATATCCAAGAAGTATGAGAAGAAGTTCCGTTGGGTCTATCACTGGGCAGGTATTTTGAATATGGAAGTTATAGATGTTGAAAAACCATGTGTGTGCAGAACGAGATAACTATCATGGGTTGTGGAGCTACTAAATGTGATCTTCACACTCCTGCTACTTATGAAGGAAAAAGAAATGTTAACATATTCCTCCACCTCCCCATTAAAAGTCCCAAATAAAGTGTTTTTTACTTTTGTTTTCATGTGCTCACTCTAAATGGCTACAGCAGATCATCTTCGATATAAGAGTAATACATAGCAAAATGTCAGGCATGAAATTGATAGCATTTCAATAATTAATATAAAATAGGCAGATGTTAACTACAGTATGCTCTTTGAAGACAGTCACCTGGTATTTCAAAATGAGGTTTTTTGTATGGTGCAAGTTTAATAATGACACCAAATTGCTGGCCTTGCTTCAACAGTCAAGAGACAAATGAGAAGATTCAAAGATAAATAAAATGAACTCATTCTGTTAATTTGTAAGACAGGATAGTACACAAAAATAAAGTTACACCCCTACTCTTACAAATGGGTAAAAATACCTCTTATTTTTAATTGTTAAAAACTGAGGCCAACATTTTAAAACTTGACTGCTGAAAGATATGCTCCTAAATCCACATTTGGATACTTAAACTAAATGAGAATTGCGTGTTAAGCACCTCTGAAAATCAAGTCAAGTTATTTAGGGATCTAAATATGATTTTAGGCATCCAATTTTGAAACCTTTGGAGAGACATTATATTTGAATGATTTTTTGCAGAATTGCTGGTAAACATCAAGGTAAGTGTTGCCATCTGCAATTAAATGCATTTTAAAAAGCAAAATCTGATTGGCGGTTTCATTGTAATAAAACAGTTATTTTAATCTATTTTACTGTAATTGGAATTCTTAAAAATTACTGATTATGAAGCGGTTGGAGATCTACTCATTACAAGCACTACACAAAAGCTAGGAATTACTATTATTAATGTCATGCATGCTTTTGAAGGGATCATTCTCCACACAAACATCTAATCATATTCAGGAGCAGCAGTCAGAGCTGTGTGAAACTGCCAGTTATTCCCTGCCGAATTTACTACTGCAATAATAGTGAAATATTGCTTGTGTGATCCTGATACCCAGTGGAAAATGTATACCTTAGGACTGGTAGAAAATTTTCTGTTAAAACTGGTTTTCAACAGAAAATTAGGTTTTTAACCTAATGGATTTTTTGTTTGATTTCCATTGATTTTTGTAATTAAAAAATTTGTCCAAAACCTGAACTATTTTGATTTGGAATTAATGCTGCAGTGCCTCATGAGAGTTAACAGTTCAGCTGACTACATCTCCCATGCTGCACCATGGCCAGGGACTCCAAACACTGCACCACCTTCCTTCTCCAAGAGGGGGAGACTATGGTGCATCAGGAGAAATATAGTGTTACCATTTACCAGCCTACAGTGGAGATTGGGAGCATGAAGCACTCAAACCACAGCTCTCATAAATCACTGCAGCAGCATTTCCAAAGCAAAATATTTCCATTTTCAATTTTTTGCCAAATAATTGTAATTTTCCATAGGAAAGATACTCATTTTCTGACTAGCTCTATTATACATATCATGTGCTTTGTCAGCCTGTTAAGATATGATGCTGAAGAAAAAACTTTTAAAATGTTAAATCTTCTCTGCAGACATTGTGTCATCCTAAAGTCCCAGTTTAGTCATCAAGCCTCCTTCTGGGCTAGTTGAACTGAACTGAAGCCAGTAGTTTAGCATGGAATTCTAATTAAATTTCTTGCGAGTCTTCACTTCCAGGAGTCTCAATGAATGAAACACTCTCCTCCATTGTGCCACATTCTTTGTGTCACTCTCTAGCTTCCCTTCATCTCTCTCATACAAAAGGATTTGTAATGCTTTCTAAGCATGATGCCATATACGATTAAATTGTTCAGATGGTGAGAATTACAGGAATTTCAGCCTGTTGCTTCTTTGGAACTCTCTTCTAGATGCACATGTTCTGAGGAATAATGTAGCTGAGAAGTTAAATGTACACTTCTTGAACTGTGGTGTTTTATCAGGTTTTCCAAATGAATAGGGAAAATGCAGACCAAATAAAAGAAAACTAAACACGGAAGAAATAGTTTAGGCTTTGGGTCTCTACATTTGCCTTATTTCAGTCCTGAAAACGAGCTTCATCCAGCATCTGATTTTTGTCGCCGAAGTGGCCCTTAGGTAGCTCTTTGGCTTGCATCAGATAGCATCAATCCCACAAACAGCTAATACTGAACTTTGAGCACTGGTGCTCGGAGCCTATGATAAGCCAAGATTTTAGAGCTCTGAAGGCTGCTAGCTGTCTTTGCCAGGGCTTTACAAGCTCACAGGATGTATGGCCCTTTTATGAAAGCTGCTCAAAGCAGATGAACTATCACTTGCCTCCATCCCTCTCCTCCATTCTCCTTATCATTTGCTTTGGCTGAGTTAAAAAATTAAACAAAATACCTGCAGGGAAATAAAACTCTTTTAAAAAAATGTATCTTTTAAAAAAGCTAAGTAAGCATTTATTTATTTTTGAGCCATAGATTCACAGATTTTAAGGCCAGAAGGGACCACTATGATCATCTAATTTGACTTCCTACAGAACAGAGGCCATAGAATTTCGCCCAATAGTTTCTGCATCAAGCCCATAACTTCTGGATAAGCTCTAGCTTATCTTTTAGAAGACAATTTTTTTTACAAGAGGAAGGACGGTGAAGTGGGTGGGCCTCAGAAAACCTGGGCTCAGCTCCTTTCTTGACCAGAGACTTCCTGTGTGATCTTGGGCGAGTCACTTATTCTTGTTGCGCCTCAGTAAAATAGGGACAGACGCACTTCCCTAACTCACCAGGGTGCTGTGAGGAGAAATATATTAAGGACTATGAAGTGGCCAGATATTACGGTGATGGGGCCAGATAAGTATCATAGATATACAGGAGTTTGATTTAAAGACTTGAAGTGATGAGATATCCACCCTAGGTTGTGCCAATGGCTAATTATGCCTACTGTTAAAAATGTACATGTTATTTCCAGCATAAATTTGCCTAACCCATGTTCACGTTACATTGTGGTAAGGGCCCTCAGGTTGTAAACCTGCTGTGTCTCTGCACTTCACAAAGGGAGGCCTGATGGGGCCTAACAACGCAAAGAAAAGGGTAATCACATATACAACGAAGACTGCCCAGAAAGACAGAAACTATGCATGCATGTGCACACACATATTTTATGAACACATCCATTCATATGCACACACCTGAACTACAGCCTCCACACCTCCATGCATATGCACACATATATATGCAAACTGTTGGCATGCATGCACTCCCCACATGCCCTCCATGCGCACATGTGCCCTTAGACTCCCTCCCTGGACATGTATATTCACATACCCTTATAGATACTTGTGTACACACACACATATTCATACCTTTGTCTGTGCACAGATTCACCTTGCTGACTCCCCACATCCCTCCCAAAGTATTAAGTTTGAGATCCTTTTTCTTCTTTTACTTGTGGGTGTAGCACTCCTTTGCTTGCCCAGTAACAAAGTAGAACAAGTGCCTTTGGGGAAGTAGCACTGCTTAAGCTAACATTTCACCTTCACTCTATTTGCCCTTTGCCTTTGGTTAGCACCAAACATTTTCTGGCTGTCTAGCCTGGTTATCAAATATGTCTACAAAAATGTAAATCAATGTAGATCAATATAAAACTGAAAATTGTACTTCCCTGTGCTACAACATAGAAATTCACAAAATGCTATAGTCATCATCTAACGCCCTTTCCAGGAGAGAGACAAATGGTATTTAATCATAACCTTTACAGGCAGCAACAACGTTAACCAAGTCTGCATTTCATAGTTACCAATAACACTACTGCAATGACAAGGACCCAAATAAATATACTAAAATATCAGTTAAGCAATTATGTGCTCTGGCATCTGTGGCTATATAGTTTATTAGCAAGAGCAACCGACTGGGAGTCTAGATCATAATTCTAGCTGAGCCAATGGCTTATCGTATGGTGTTGGCCACAGATTTGATCTCATTATGCCTTGTTAACTTAGCTGCATATATGGTTTAAAAAGTATATTCTATCTGAAATTATAAGACCAGTTTAAGATGTGCTTTCCTGAACAAATAAACTACAGTAAAATTTCATCCTTGCCTCCAGTGCTCTGCTAAGGATGCCAGCCCTAACGTCGTTACTCTGCTTTTCCCTTAGCTGTCTCCAGGCTCCCTTCCACACCACACCCGCTGTGGAATTGCCTCCCAATTCTGCTCTGTCAAGGTAACCTTCCTTTCCTCTGATCCATCCTAAAGATTCACTTCCTCCATGAGGCCCACAAGGAAAGAGTAAAAAATTAGTACTAATAATATTTTATAATTAACTATGATAAATAATAATAAAGTCATCGTAGTTGTTCTCTCCCCTGAGCTTCTTATCTGTATCATGATCAGTGGAACTGGAGTCTGAAAGCCCATGTTTCCTGGAGGAACTGTTACTGAAGGGACACCCATGGAACGGGGAACACTGGATGCTATGATGGAAGCAACTCTGCCATATGGACAGAATAGTGTACAAGGTTTAATAAAGTTTCATGCATTCAACTTAATCTGCATTTAGCTTCACTCTTTACGAATCAAATATGGTGGCAGCAGTTGAACTGTGAGTTTGCTGAAGGGCAGCAGGTGGCTGTGTGAGCCATAAAACTAGGTCTGAAGCCCCCACAAGCCCCAGATTTTGCAGATACAAAACAGCCCAGGGATGGACCTAGTGGAAGGAGGACTTTGTGCTGTACATAGAGCTGGCCATGCAGGATGACAACAAGGGCAGGAAAGTAAAATTGTCATTTTACCTTATTGGGGACCAAGGCAGAGAAGTCTGCTGCACTCTGAAGTTCACGACTGGCTCAAACTTCAGAGCTGCTCCAGGAAGGCAATCTCACATTAGATAGATTGCTTAGACATGGGACATGCAGCGAAAGCCTCAAGAGGAAGGATGAAAGCACTGGGAGACACAGCATCCCCAGAAGTACATACAGTGAGACAACAGCAAAGGAGAGCATGTGCCCAGGCTTCCATACACATAGTGAGATGCATTTACTGTGGGAGACAGGGTGAGCAGGCAAACAAGATGTGCCCTGCACTAGGAGAGCATTGCAAGGAATGTGGCAAGTTGAACCATTTCAGTGGTGTGAGTAAAAGTAAAGGAAGGGCTCAGAAAAATGCAGTCAGACGTCTACAAGAGGGAGATGGCACAGCAGACAGCAGTGATGACATCGTGACTCTCTCCTTGCGTCCGAGAGCATAACAGGTTCAGGCTGCTGGCACAGGAAAGCAAGAGACAAAACTATCCTTCATGCACGCAACAATGTTAACAGGGAAAATAACTGTTATTTTAGCTGGATAGTGGGGCTTTTTGCAATGTGATTCCTTGGGGGTGAACTGGACTCAAACACACCCATTACAAAGAGCTGGTGTGATTTAATAACGTACAATGAACATAATGCAGTCCACAGGAAAATGTGGCTTCATAGTAATTATCCCACAAATAACAGATGATACCCTGAAGTTTGTAGTGCTGGATGGTAAATACCACAGACCACTCTTGGGGAATACAGCCATACAGGCCATGGATCGGATCAGTGTGCAGTGTCAGAATTTTATTGTTGCAGTACAAGAAGCAAAAAAAGGGAGTCCCATGGACAAATCGAGACAATTTTAAAAGCACATGGGGACATTTTCAAAGGTGACAGTTGCCTCAAAGGACAGCTGCAACTGGCAGTAGACCTCACAGTAGAGCCCTAGTGCATACCACGAAGGAAAATTCCAGTGTCACTACATAATCCAGTATGCAAGGAGCTCAAAAGTCTGCAGAGCAGGGGTATTGTAGCACCTGTAGAGGCCAATACTCCCTGGATAAGCAGGTGGTAAAGAAGTCATCAAGCAAATTACACATTTGCATAGACCCAAAGCCAACTGAACCAGGCACTGAAAAGATCCACTGCCCACAATTGATGACATCTTGCCAGAACTTTCCAAAGTATAGATCTTTACTTTGTGATGTGAGGAGCAGGTTTTGGCAGATAAGCCCGGGAAGAGTCCAGCCTGTTGACAACCTCTGCAAACACCATTTGGTCCCTACAGATAGTTGTGCATACCAATGGGCATAAGCCCAGGACTAGACATGTTCCAAAGACGACTCACCCAAGTTCTGGAAGGACTGCCTGGTCTGAAAATAACTGCAGATGATAACCTCACTGTAGGTGAAGGAAGCAATGATACAAAAGCTGAACAGGACCATGAGAGAAAACTACAAGCTTTTCTAGAGAGATGCAGAGGCAAGAACACAAAACTCAACCCAGAAAAAATGCAACTCAAATAGTTGCAACTCAAATAGTTCAAGGTGACATATATTGGACATCTACTCACAGCAGAGGACTGAAAGCAGATCCCAACAAGATCAAGGCAGCCAAAGACATGCCAGCATTAGTGGATGTGGAAGGGGTTCAACGCTTCAGAGGAATGATAAATTTTCTGTCCAAATTCTGTCCATACCTGGCTGTAGTAGCAGAATCCAAAACAGCTCACAAGGCAGGATGCTGAATGGTGCCGGGAAAGTCCTCAACAAACAAGCATCTGATATGCTGAAATAAATGATAAGGGATGCCCCTGTCCTGAAGCACCACCAGCCAGCAGAGTGACTGACACTCCACTCTGAGGCATCAGAGACAAGAGTGGATGCAGTTCTTCTGCAGGTGCAACTGGTCACTTATGCCAGCAGAGCCCCATCAGAGACCAAACAGGGGTACACACAACTAGAAAAAGAGTTTCTGGCTATGGTATTTTGAGAGGAGCAATTCCATCCATACACCTATGGCCATTCAGTGCAATCAGACCACAAACCCCTAGAGAAAATCATGGAAAAGCCCCATCTTAGTGCTCCAAAGAGATTGCAGCACATGTTGCTACATCTCCAGTGCTACTGGGTAGAGATCAGATATTGTCCAGGATGATTACTGCTGTTAGCTGACACCCTGAGCAAGGCACATATACCCAGCATCAGCGAGTTGGAGGAAGGTGATCAGGACTTTTAAACCATTAACATAGTGCACTATCTCCCAGTTTCAACAAGAAAGCTGATGGAAATCCAAGAGCCTATGGAAAAGGACATCCAACTACAGACTGTCAAGAGAGCAATATCAGCAGGGTGGCCAGAAGACAAAAGCCAAGTATCAGTAGGAGCAGGACTATATTTTCAAATTAAAGATGAGCTGAGTGTGCAGGACAGAATCATTTCCCAAGGACAGAGAGCAGTTGTCCTGACCTCATTATGTAAGGATGTCATGCAAAAAAGACATGCCTTCACTTGGGCACTGACAGCTGTCTTATAAGGGTTGAAGTGTGTGTTTACAGGCTGGTAATGAATACACAAGTCTGTTCCTGTGATACACCAGCAGAAAGCCACTTATCATGTGACCTACCCACCCAAGCATGGGAAAGGTTGGAGCAGACTTATTTACCTTCAGTGAAAAGCAATACCTGATTACAGTGGGCAACTAATCAAATTTTTGGGAGGTGGATGTCCTGCCTGATATAAGAAACAAGTCAGTGACTGGCAAACTGAAAGTCCAGTTTGCTAGACATGGCATCGCAGACACTTTATTCCCCAACAACAGACACCAATTTCAAGGAATTTGCACAGAAAATGGAAGTTTGACCACCATACCTCCCTCCCCAGCACAGAGTAATGGTAAGGTGGATTCAGCTGTGGAAACCTCCAAGAGACTGTAACACAAGGCTGGCTCAGATGCTGTGTTAGCATTTTTGGCAAAGAGGAAAACGCCATCACAGGGATGCCAAAACAGTCCAAGGCAGGCACTGGTGGGATGAATGACAAAAACCCTGCTACCCATGAGGGGAAACCCTTTGCAGCCAGAAGGCTGGAGATAACGCTGAGAGGAGATGGCCACCAATCAGAGAAAGCAGGCACTAGAGTACAACAGGTCAACCAAGGACCTACTGACCCTGGAAACAGGTATTCCTGTGAGGGTCCAGCCATTACAGACACTAGAAGGAGTGAACTAAAGGGTGCAGTGGCACGCAGGTAATACGAGGTGACTACCCAAGAGGGAAAAGTGATCTGAAAGAACAGGAGGCACTATGAGCCAGTAGACAACATCCAGAGAAAGCCTGCAGAGATAGAGAGATCATCAAAGAATGGAGAGTCAGACAACCATCTGTAGGCCAACCCCAAAGTAAGGCAGGAAACTGCACAGAGAGCTGGTTTGCTAGTCTCATAGATAAATAACTCCTGGTGTGTAGCCTGTTGAGGAGACCAAATTGTCTTCAAGACTATGTAACCAGCAGAGTCGGGGGGCAAAGACAAGACTTCAACTTGGCTCTGTGCTAGTAACCTCTAGCCAAAGGGACTTGGGATGGGGATCTGGGCCTCAATTATTTGTTTTTAATGTTTTTATTAAAATGTTTGTAAAATAGGGAAGTTGTATCATTATCAGTGGAACTGGAGTCAGAAGGCCCATGTTCCCTGGAGTCACTGTTATTGATAGGACGCTGCTGGAACAGGGAACTAGTAGAGTTAGTGGAAGCAACTGAGTTGAGACAGAGCAGTCCACAGGGCTTAAATAAAATTGTTTGTTCAGCTTCACACTGTGAAAATAAAATACTATAACTCTACCTTTGTTTTTTGCTCAGTCCCTGTCCCAAAGAGATTACAGGCTTACAGTGTCTGTCTGTCTGTCTGTCTGTCTATCTTGTCTTGTACAGTGCTTGCTACATTGTCAGTGGTTAACAAATATTAATGTCTCCATTTTCTGAAACTACATAGAAACATTTTTAGGAATTCCAAGTTCATTTTCCTACTTACATAACGCTTTGAAATGTTTTCACCAGAAAAAAAAGGGCACAAGAGTTTTTATTCTGCCATGACACTGGTACTAAGCATGCAGCTATACATTGGGATTAGATCTCAGTGTGATTCAAACAAATACGACAACTTGTTTTTGAAGATCATACTCTATGCACTTAAGTCTTTTGAACCAGTTATAGAACAATGAGGGACTGAGGCACAAACTGAGGACTTCAAGGATACACTTTTCACATTCACAGGTGAGAGACGCATAACACTTTGTCAATCTGGAGCAATGTCTCTCAATGCTTAACCATAAACCCTCTTTTTCTGTCTCCCTCTGCTGCTCTCTGTTAGCCTGTAAACAGTTGGACATGAGTAACGTACTTTCTCTACAAAGGTCAGGTCTTCAGAAATTCTGAGTTCCCTATTAAAATGGATTAAACAGTTTTTCCCCTTAGATTTTTTGTCAGTATCCTATGGAGCAGCAGTATCTTTCAAAATATTCTACCAGACGAAGGCAGTAAGGAATGTAAAAAACACTACTACACCACATGGAATGCTTTGCTTGTTATATGCTATATATTTTTGAGGGGCTTAACTTTCTCTGAGGAGGTGTGTTTATAAAATGTCATTCAGTGAGTCATACCACATTTCTGCTTGCTCTTAAATTCTAGCAAATGAGCCTTGAAATGAAGTGTGAATAAAAGTTCAGACATAACAAGAAAACTTTGACATATTCTGGCTTACAGCAAAGCTGTTGTGCATCACTCTTGGACAACGTGGGACTGTCTCTTATTTACACTCAATCATACTTTTCCATATGTGGCATCACGTATATTCAGTACTTAGTCTACACTATCTCTCTCATTTGGCATCACTTAGGAAATACTGACTACCCCAGTCCCATGCCCACCTCCACTTTACTCTCCTTCACATGCACAAGACTAACTATAGAATTTTGCAATGCTACACAGGATGTGTTCCCTCATGGTAGAACATTGCTAGTGCTCACAAAAAGTGCTCACAAAAAGCTCCAAAAACATGTCAGGTGGACTTAATCCAGTGAGAAGCCATTTCAAGATGGCACCTATGAGCTATGTATGAAGGAATTTGTGCATTTTATGGTTCAAAATCCTGTAGAACCCGCAAGTCTATCGAACTTTTAAAGTGATGTCGCTGCACTGCATATGCATGGGGTTTTTGTCTCTCTCAGACATTTGCTTGTGACAACACCATAAAAAGAAAAGGAGGACTTGTGGCACCTTAGAGACTAACAAATTTATTTACTCCAAATTTGTTACTCTCTAAGGTGCCACAAGTCCTCCTTTTCTTTTTGCAGATACAGACTAACATGGCTGCTACTCTGAAAAATAACACCATAGGATCTGGTTGTAAAAGGCATAGGGTGAGATCCTAGCCCCACTGAAGTCAATGGGAGTTTTGTTACTGACTTTAATGGAGTCAAGATTTTACCAATAGATTGTTTTATAAGTATATTTTTAACATCAATTTCCCATAGCAATCCACGTCAGCTTGCCTCCCAAAACATATCCTGGAGTGGGACTGATCTACACTATCCCTCACATTGGCTTTTGACTCAGTTCTACAGCAGTACCATATATACAGCTGGTGAAACTCACACAGCTTACGGAGTCCAACTACACACCCACAAATTGGGGGAGTGATAAATAATGAAGAGCACAGGTCACTGTAGAGAGTAATCTGGATTACTTGGTAAACTGGTTGCAAGCAAACATTATGCGTTTTAATATGGCTACATGTAAATGTATTTATCTAAGAACAATGTAAGCCATAATTACAGGAATGGGGGACTCTATCCAGGGAAACAGTAACTCTGAAATAGAATTGTGGATCATGGTGGATAATCAGCTGGAACAAAAGCTCCCAATGTGATACTGTGGCCAAAAGAGCTAATGAAATCCTTGCAGGCACAGACAGGGGAATGTTGAGCAGGACAGAGAGGTTATTTGACCTCTGTACTTTGGTGTGAGAGCTGCTGGAATACTGTGTTCAGTTCTGGTGCCCACAGTTCAAGAAGGATTTTGATGAATTGGAGAGGGGTCATAGAAGAGCCACAAGAATGATTAAAAGACTAGAAAACATGTCTTATAGCTCTATCTATTTAGCTTAACAAAGAGACGGTTAAGGGGTGACTTGATTACAGTTTGTAAGTATATACATGTGGAACAAATATTTAGTAATGGGCTCTTAAATCTGACAGAGAAATCTGACAGGCATAACATAATGCAAGTGTTGGGGAGGATTCTCCATTACTGACAATTTTAAAATCAATATTGGATGTTTTTCTAAAA